>NC_062561.1:198470701-199114548 GCF_022837055.1 Prionailurus viverrinus | reverse complement strand
CGACTTCAGCTTGGGTCACGATCTCACGGTGCGTGGGTTCAAGCCCTGCATCGGGCTCCGTGCTGACAACGTGGAGCCTGGAGCCTGCTTCAGATTCTGCGTCCCCTCTCTCTCTGCCCCTCCCCTGCTTGTGTGCGCATGTGTGCTTTCTCTCTCTCTCTCTCTCTCTCTCTCACAAAAATTAAAGATAAAAAATAAAAAAAACATTAAAAATTTTAAAAACAAGATGGATGATAACTGCTATGCTTATACGTTTTTTAATTTTTTTAACGTTTTATTTATTATTATAAATTACAGAATCCGAAGCAGGCTCCAGGCTCTGAGCTGTCAGCACAGAGCCCGACACGAGGCTTGAACTCTCAAACCACGAGATCGTGACCTGAGCCGAAGTTGGACGCTTAACTGACTGAGCCACCCAGGCGCCCCACTGCTATGCTTATATTTAACATTCTATGGGCACTCAGAAGAAGAAACAACAAATCATGGGGAATGAAGCCCGGCCAGTGGGTAGAGACAGTGACACATTCTGTCAGAATACTGAAGGGTGAGTGTTCATCGGGAAAAGAAAAGGAACTCGAGGCAAGGCAGAACATGGGGTTATGAGGAAACATATCAGACTCAGGCTATGAGTAACAGATCACTCATGGGTTGGAGCTGAGTTAGAAAAAATAGACCGAGGACACGCTGGGAAAAGCACTGAAAGACAAGGGAAGACTTTAGCCTATGGTTGATAAGGTATCACTGAAAAAAATTCGGGGTTTTGCACATGCCATTTTCTGGAACCTTCCTTCCAGAAGATGCCTCCTCTTCTTCCCCTTTACCTACTGACATTTGCATAATCCACAGATCCCAGCTTCCCTGTTACTTCCTCCCAGAGCTTACCCTGCTTTGGAGGCCACATGCTCCAACAGCTTCTTTGACTTCTCCTTATTTGACTTCAATGGCCGCCGATTTCATTATAATTACCTATTTACTACCTGTTCCCCACTAGACTAAAAGCTCTGCGATTCAGAGCTTTCTCTGGTTGTTCACCTCTGCACTTCCACTGCTCTGCTCAGCTCCTGGCAATTAGTTAAGTACTCAATACATATTTAATGAAATGAATATAAAAATAAGCATGAGATTCAACTCAACAAGTATTACCATTATGTACAAAGTATGAACTTAGCCTCAAAGCGTATGTGACAAAGGGAAACAGTATGCCTTCCTTTCAGAAACACATTTCAATCCCATTGGGAAAACAGATGTAACTGTGTGACACAAGTTCACAATGACAGACACCTTTTAGGTATACATTACAAAACTGAGTGGTGCCGCAGGGAGATCATTAAGAAACGCAGACACGCTTATCTCTGGCACAGGATGAGATATGCAACCTTTGAGTCAGAATCGTATGTTTAACAAGTAAACCTGTTTTAAAAGAAAATCTGCGACTGACAAATCGTCGGAAGAGTTTTGCAGATAATATACATCAAGTTCTTGTGTTGCCAAGAGAAAGGGTAGGCAATTTGGTTGAACATGTCAATGAGGACATCTTGCAATCCCGTAAAGAATGGCATCCTCAGTGAAGTGAACCATTTCAAGGGGAATTGCATTTGATGCCAAATACAGGACAAGTATAGCATTGATTGGGGGAAGGGGATCAGAATGGTTAAAAGTCTAAAAAGTATGGCATATGAAGCCAGTGGAAGGATCTAGGGATGTTTGGCCTAATACAAGAAGAGTTGGGGAGGGCAAACCTTTGTCTTGTTGTGGAGGCTCAATAAAGAGATCTGAAGGTCCCTTGGGCAGCCTAAAAGAAGTTGATGTCTGCTATTCTTGTCTGCCCAACATCCTTCTTCCAGAAGGAACTGCCATTCTCCCACGCCATACACCTTTGGTAAAGCTGACCGTCATGGTGCCTCACCTCTGCCCAGCCACCATACTGTGTGAATGGTCAGTGAAAGAGTGACTCAAGCAAAGCCAGCCAAAATTCTTCCATGAGAAAGAGCATTTAGGCTTCTCCTCCTGTGGATTCACGAGTTAATCAGGATGGTTTAAGACTCACTGGTCTAAGCCCAGCCTGAGACTCAATCCAACAAGAAAACAGCAAAGGGACACAAAGGACAGATATAAAGAGAGGGACAGAGGCAGCGAGGGAGACTGACAGAGATGGAAGAGAAAGAGAAGAAAAAAGAAACGATAGAGTCAAGGAGGAGAGACAGAGACAGAAGGAGAGAGTGAGCCTCGATGGCATTGTTCAAACCCTGTAGACGGCCATGTCTAAGGTCAGACTTTTCAGCTGATTGAACCAATCGATTTATTTTCCATCATGTGTTGCTGAAAAAGATCTTACTAATATATCATCTGAGAAGTGAGTTGGTCAAAACACTGCATTCAGGCAATTCATTGGGATATTGGGAAAGCCCTTTTCAAAAGCTTATTTAAAACCTAAAGCCATTTGAGCAAACTAAAAATATATTCACAGAAGTCTGCTTCTTGCATATCAAATGACTGGAATTTGCAGAGAGCTACTATGTACAGTGGTACCCTCTAGGGTATATAGCTGTGGAGGTGCAGAGGGAGAAGAGCGACATTTTTATGTTCTACTCATAAGCCGGAGGCACTTTTTTTTCACAATGCCCAGGTATTATTATCATGCTCATTAAAAACTGTGATGGGGAGGGCGGCGCCTGGGTTGCTCAGTGAGTTAAGCATTACGCTTGGGCTCAGGTCACCATCATGGTTCGTGAATTTGAGCCCTGCCACAGGCTCTGTGCTGACAGAGTTCAGGGTCTGGAGCCTGCTTCAGAGTGTTTGTCTCCTCTCTCTGCCCCTCACCTGCTAGCTCTCTCTCTCTTTCAAAAATAAACATTAAAAATTAAAAAGAAACTGTGATGATTAGAAAAGAGACTGTTGAAATGGATGAGACACAAGGTCATGAATGAGGGTGGTGGGACCAAGGAAGACAAATATGGGAGTGAGTGGGAGGAAGGATCTGCTGACAGGAGACAGCGAGGGCTCCAAAGGGGGGAGAATCCAGGGCATTTTGTGAGAAAGCAGAGAGAACACGTTGGTCAGAAAGACTTCTGTGCTCTCTGCCTCGCTCAGATCTCAGAGGGAACTCCTAACACTAAAGTTAGAATGTTTTCAGAGACTGGAGAATGTGCTGGTCTAGGAGCACTTTCAGCCAAAGGCTATCCTGGATACTTCTGCGCTCAAGAAGTGTCAATTTCTAGCACAGGGAAGATTCAAGTTCAAAACATATATTTTAGAGGTTATTAAAAGTGATGGCTCCCAACCCCAATCTATCTGGTCACCTAGTCTAGCCAGGACCATTTTCAACTACCCTCCATATAACCGATGTTAATAGTTTGATGCAATTTCATTCATATTCTCTCTCTGTCACTCACTCACTCACTCACTCACTCTCTCACTCACTCACCTATACCTAAATATAAATATCTCTATATTTATTTTACAAAAGTGGAATTATTCTAAACATTGAAATCTGACACTTGCTTTTCCCCCCAATTAACACACCAGTGATATCTTTCTAGGGCAACACACATAACTATTTCTCATGGGTTTTAGTGGCCAGATTAAAACCCAGTACTCTATCACAGATACTTAGTTGGTTTTCATTCACCACAGAACCTTTGATTCAAAATAGTCAACTGTACTATAGTGCTTTTAATGCAGTTTTCTGGTCTCCCATGACCCATACATACTATATGATGCATGTAGCTTAATTATGCTTTGGAAATCACTTCTAATGAGGCAATAAACTTTCATTAATTGGATTCAATTCTCAAAGCACCAGGAAGCACAGTGGATGGAGCACTGTAGTTGGGAAAAAGCATTTTATAATATTAATGGAGTCCCGCTTCTTGCTTTGATCCAAGGGTCTGCCATCCGGGAGGAATTAAGAATCACAGTGAGCGTTTTTGCCTGGGAAGCACGACCGGAGATCACTAATCCCTGTAGAGTCATGGTAGCTCCAGAAACAAAGACAAACATCTTAACAGGAATCACATGATGAACAATGGGCACCGCACCCCACTGCCAAGCTCCCCCTGTGCTCTGGCCCAGCCCAACTGTCAGGCTGGGAGGGACAGAACAAAAACAGAAGCTAACTGATAAATAAAAGCTTACACTTCCAGACTAAGATGTAGTGTTGTCATGTTCAGGGTGAACCTTCCATCGCAATGAGAATATCATGCTTGGGACAGGAGATGCTAGAAACAATTGGCAACCTTCCCAGGCTCCCTGAGGAAAACCAACAAAACGAAGCCATCTGACTCCATCTTATTTATGATATCAGAGGTTTTGATGTCCACTATCCGAGAAGGAAATGGAACTAATGGCAGCCAAAAAGTTTTGAGAGAATTCTCTCAAAAACAGGGTTTACTGAACATTCCATTTGTTGAACAGTGGTTACCAAGTGCCTACATCAGTATTGATGCCCTTATTGGTTAATTGTTAGTTTCCCCATTAAAAGGTAAGTTCCAGGAGGGCGAGGACATTGTCCTTACTCATATCTTTTTTTTTTTAATGTTTATGTTTTTTTTTAAATTTTTTTTTTCAACGTTTATTTATTTTTGGGACAGAGAGAGACAGAGCATGAACGGGTGAGGGGCAGAGAGAGAGGGAGACACAGAATCGGAAACAGGCTCCAGGCTCCGAGCCATCAGCCCAGAGCCTGATGCGGGGCTCGAACTCACAGACCGCGAGATCGTGACCTGGCTGAAGTCGGACGCTTAACCGACTGCACCACCCAGGCGCCCCTAAATGTTTATGTTTTGAGAGAGAGAGAGCGTGCGAGGGAGGGACAGAGAGAGAGAGAGAAAGAGAGAGAGAATCCCAAGCAGGCTCCATGCTGCCCGTGCAGAGCCCGATGCGGGGCTCAAACCCATGAGCCATGAGATCGTGACCTGAGCCGAAGACGGATGCTTCACTGACCTAGCCACCCGGGTGCCCCTCCTTACTCATATCTTTGCACTTTCTCCTCTCGGGGGAGATAGAGACATATGATTCCACGCAAATGTGTTCTATAAGAAACAAATGAGCAAAGGAAAATAAAAGAGGCACGCCCCCATTCTTAAATACAGAGAGCAAACTGGGGTTGCCTGAGGGAAGGTGGGGGGAATGGGTGAAATAGATAGACAGGAATAAGAGGTAAAGACTTCCAGTGACAAAATGAATAAATCACAGAGATGAAAGGTACAGCATAGGGAATACAGCCAATAAGATTGTAATAACGTCATGTGGTGACAGATGGTCACTATACTTATCACAGTGAGCATTAAATAATACATAGAATTGTTGAAGCATTATGTGTACACATGAAAGTAATATAACACAGCATGTTAATTATACTTTAATAAAAGAGTATAAACGCAAAAAAAAATACACAATAGATTTTAATCACCACTGCACTAAGTTTTACAAAGAAGAATCAGTTTGATGGGGTCAGGGAGAGCTTCCAGAAGGAGGCAAGGATTGAGCTAAAGTCTGGAAGATACACAAGAGAGGAGGGGGCAAAGGAGTTTCCAGGTGGAGGGAGGAGCCAAGGCCCTGGGACGGCTGGGCCCAGAGCACTGGAGAGAGAAAGAAGGCCAAGACAGCTTGCAGCCCAGGGAGTAAGGCTGGTGAAGGGCATCAAGGGAGGTTGGGGACACAGACAGGAAACAGATGGCACAAAACCCTACGGGCCCAGGAGTCTGGTGTCGATCTTCAGTGCACTGCATAGCCATTGAAGGCTTTTAACCATGACTCTGGCTATGAGATCTTCTAAGACGTGAGCAGATTGGAGGAAGATAAAGTAGATGTGGGGAGAACAATTAGGAGGCTGCTGAAGCGGCTTATGCAAGAGATGGCATTAGTCTGGGCCAGCACGATAAAAGTTGGAGAGAAACAGTAGGATCTGTTTAGGAAAGAAAATCAGTAGGACTTATTGATTACATGCAGGGGATAAGGAAAGACCGCATGTAGCGTAACTACCTGATTTCTGGATGATGCAGCGGCTGGAGCAGCTATTCACTGATGAGGTCCAAGTTCGGTAAGAAAAATCTTACCATGGAGGGTGCATGGACAGTTGCAGGAAACTGAAATGAACATCCACCAGCATCGTGTACTGTGCCAAGCTGGGCCAACGCTATGCCTCCGCCGGACTATCTAACTCAATCCTAACTGCAATCCTATAAAACAGGTGCTATTGCCCCCAATTTTAGAGACGAGAAGACAGAGACTCAGAAAAGCTTAATAACTTAAGACCATCCTCAGAGCTAAACACTGGCAGAGCGGGGGTTTGAATCCCACCCTCTTCAGTTCTAAAGCAGATGGTTCTTCATGACCAGACCATACTGCTTCAAGACAACGAATGCCCGCCTCCGCGGGGAAAATTCCATGATTTCTAAAGCCCCTGATAGTTCATCTGGAACTCTGAAGCCAAATCTTCCTAGGGAACCCTCAGCCCCCCTCTCAGGGCCGCTCCAAGTCAATTTTCCACACTAGGAAGATGATTCTATATGTCCCCCCAATCTACACTCCCTACTCAGCTCATTACCCAAAACTCAAGGTTACCTCCAGGTGCCACAATCACCTCAGCTCTGCCCCCTCCAAGTCCATATGATACTTTCAGTCTCAGCACTCAATTTGGCAATGACCCCATGTGGGCTACCCCTCAAGACTTCCATGTATTTTCTACCCCCTTATATTTTATTTCTTCTCATGTGAACTTTCATACAGTATATAGTGACTGGCTTAAAGTGTTTCATGTACTGAAGTCGGACTGCTGCAAACAAGCAGATGAACACAAGTTTCAAACCATGACATGCTTTGGGTCTGCTCGCCAACCAACAGTTCAGTTTTACCAGTGTCGCTATCTGTAGTGACAGAGTCTCATTAGACATGCATTTAATTTAAGCACATTCGACTCTATGTTCCTGGTACAGCAAGAGAGAGAAAGAATTCGCACAATTTAAATAGAGCAGGCCATTACACCTGCCATTCCAATCAATAAGCACCATCCCACGGGACAGGAGATGAATCCACTGTTCCCGCAGCTGGTTTCAGGCCCTCAGGACCTTCCCCAGTGTCAGAAATTCTCTGGACAGACTCTTACTTGAGTGTTTAAAGACATATTTTAGACACATCACAATCTCTAATTTTAGTCAAATGCTTTTCCTGTCCCCCAGTTAAAGAAACAGTGACCTATCTCTAGACTGGAAGAATGACTGGGTCTGTTGCACTCCTCCGAAGACAGGAAAGGCTTGTCCCATGGGAATTCTGGTAACATATTACTGGCATGTGTTATCAGAATTTGGGAACTAACCCTATGATATGAGTACTGTGATGGCGGTTTGTGATCCTGTAATCGTCTGACCTTTAGACTGCATTCTGCTTTTATGACTGAATACAAACGGGCAGGAATTGGAAAATAAAAAGTCCAAATACCACTGATTAACGTACATCTCAAATAAATAAGGCCACGATGGAAATCGTCAGGCCTCCTGAAGTCAAATGTGAAGCAAAAGAATAAAATATGCAAAGGAATTAAATGCTAGCCGTGCGTCCCCCAAACGAATCATTACTGGGGATTTTAAAATCATCTTTAACTTTCTGGAAAAGATTCTCCACAGTTGCATGCACATACCTAAATATGCATATAAAATTCTGACGCGGACACATTTTGGGAGAGGAGGTCATGTCGGAACATCAAACTATCCTTCTGAACCACCCTAGCTGCCTATTGGGAAAGGCATATTAATTCTTGCTCCCTCAGAGTTTGTTCGTGCCATCAGTATAAATTTAGAGCTCTACCGTAAACTGATTGCCAATACTTGTCACTCTCTAGATCGTGAACTTCCTACAGGCTGGTTCTAAGCCTTAACAACCTCTGTGTCTGCAGGACCTTAGGGAGGGCCTGACTAAAAGGGAGCCCTCTGCGAAGACTGGAGAGTGGGGGAATCAGTGAGTACCCAGAATTTATCTCTCTGAGATTCATCACTTCTGATGAATTAGGGAAAGGAAGAAAGGCGTGGTCCCATAGCCAATCAGGTCCTTGTCCCCAGCACGGAGCTCTGCTGTCACACTGCTCTGTCCTCACCTGTCCAGAGAAATGCAGCACAGGTGAAAAATCGACGCCGTCGTGAGCAGGACATCTAGTGATGTCCGGACCAGGCAAAACATCTCCCCATAAATCCAGATGTCCTGAACCAGCTCGATGGCACCAAAGGGCATCACCAGCACCGAGACCAGCAGATCCGCAAAGGCGAGGGATACGATGAAATAATTGGTCTTTATCTTCCTGTGAGAAGAATGTATAAGGAAGAAGGCAGGGGGAGAGACAAAGGAAAAGATGGGAGAAAGGGGCAGGACAGTAGAAAAGAGGAGAGGGAAACAAAGAAAGAAGGGAGAGAGACAGAGGAAAGAAAAGTCAGACATGCAATGAATTCTGTGAAATTCCCTTCCCCCCTCTGTCATGCAGCGTGTGTGGTCTAGCCACCCCTGACCTCTTGCACCCAAATCCTTCTCATCTTCTTCCCTGCGGCCACACTGGCCTGATTTGAGCCCTGGTGCATGAAGCATGGCCTCTACACAAGCTTCTCTCTCTCCCCACCCGCCCTTCCCTTCAGGCCTTGTTTGGTTATTCTCTGGGAACCCTCCCAAGGCACCCTCCTCAAAAATGGTGTCAAATTCCACTGTTTTCCACGCTTAGACTGACTGCTGTGTGCCTCACATTTGTGACATGGGCCAGAACCATGTGTTTACATTTCCTTTGCATTCTAAGTGGATTAGTGCATGCCTTGCTTAGAGAGGAAGGCCGTAGGTGAGCCAGGATTGTATCTTTTATCCCATTTTATGGCCTGGTGGCTCTCAATCCAGGCTCAACACCAGAATCACCTGGTGAGTTTTTATAAATATCGATGCCCAGGTCTCTCCCCAGATCAATTAGTGCAGAGACTTTGGGTGGTTAAACCCTCCCCCACCCCCACAAGGACTGTCAGATAAAATATGACCTCCGAGTTATAAAATAGGCCTCCGAGTTAAATGTCAATTTCAGGTAAACAATGAATAACTATTTACTATAAGTATGTTCCAGACACTGCATGGGACATACTTATGCTACACACTAGCAATTTTCACGAGGTCTTCAGGTGACTTTAACTGCAGCTGGGTTGAGACTGATGAAGTGGAAAGAGCAGAAATACAGGTCTAAATCCAGATCAGTCACTGAGCACACACCCCCCTCTGAACTACTGATAAAGTGGGGAGGTTAGACTAGATAGGCTCTCAACAATTGTACATTTATAGTGATCACAACTGTTACCAAACACCTCCCCCCAACCCCTCCCAAAGCTGAACACGGGAAAAAAAGACGGGACGGAGATCCACGTAAGTGCTTACACCGGCTATGTCATCATGGGGAAATCACGTGTGATCTCTTCCCTGCTCTGTTTTACCAACATCATTTCCCTCTCATAATTTGAATTGTAATGGGAATTATAGTTCAGACCCCAGCTCTCCAGGGAGAGCCTCGAACTCCACCCCGGTTTCCTCCTGCTACTCACCTGAGCTGCCTGTCCCTGCACACAGCCACCATCACCAGCAGGTTCCCCAGGATGGCCATCAGGATAACCGCCGAGAGAAACGTGAGCAGCACGACCTTCTCCACCGACCCAAAACCCTCCTTGGAACTGGAAGACACACGCATGCGCGCGAACACACACACACACACACACACACACACACACACACACACACACACACAGAATTGAAGGAAACTCTGAGACACAAGGAAGAAAATTAATTTTTTCCTCACTTATCTTCAGGAAAGTAGCTTCACCATCAGCAGCCGTAATCCACATTTACTATATACACCTGGTATATGCCAATGTCTGTACTCATCACTTTACATATTATCCTACTTAACCTCCTACATAATGAGGAGGCGGCAGCTCAGAGAGGTGAAGTTACTACCCTGCCATTACGCAGTTACTCTCTGCCAGAGAGCTTGTGACATTCCTTCAGAGCACTTACCTCACTCAGCCTGTGCTCAGAAGCCTTATTTGGTTGATTCCTGTCGAGCGCACCTCCCCAGCCAGGAGGTAAGCTCCACCAGGCGGAGAGCCTGCCTGTTTTATCCACCGATCAGTTCAATCTCAGCGCATCACTCACCGTTGTTGGATGAAGGAAAGTTGGTGTTGGATGAATGAATGACGGTAAGTGGAAGCAGGGTCTGCATGAATACGAGGCCACCTGTCTCCAGGACCCCACCCCTGCCCATGTAGAAGCTTCCCTGTAGAAGTGGGCTATTGCGGGGAGAGGTCATGGCTTGAAGGCTGTTCTAGCAAAAAGTGGACCTGAATAAACTGATCTCAGATTCTGTGAGCTCCACTGGAAAGATAACAGCCAATCAATAGGCTCAGGGACTCCTTTCAACTGCCCTGAATCACATTTCTTTTGGTGCCTGATTGAATAGCTCACATTTGTGTTCTTGTCAATTCCAGCATCTGAATTGGTCCTGTGAACCCTGCCCTCCTATCATAAACTCGGCATTTTGTTTTATTAACTTGGAAGCAAGTGTCTTCATCAATAAAAGCATAACATCCATTGGTTATTAAAAAGCTACAGAAAAAAGGTTTCTGCTTTTAATAGAGTAGTAATAAAATTTTCTCTTTTAATCACGTTTCAAAGGGTCTCAAAACTCTCAGTGCCAAACCCTACATTTCAACATGGAGAAACTGAGGCCCAGAGTGGAGAACTGAATTGTCAAAGTATATTAGTGTTGGCCTAGGAGAGGCTGCTTGTCCTGTGAGCCTGGAAACACAGGGTCCCAAGCAGCAAGAAACGGCTGTCTTGACTGAGCTACTCTGACCGAAAACCAAGATGGCTGTTGGCCCCAGATGGCAACAACCCACCAGATCCTAGCTCTGGCCTCGTCCCCAAATTGTTTTCCATTAGGCCTGTCATGGAAGACAAGGTGCCAGCTGGAATAAGGAACCAGTATTATAGTGGCTGAAGAGCCAGCAAGCTCCTTCACTCTGCTGACAAGTGTTTGTGTTGACTGACTGAAGTCATCGTGGCTAAGGTTCGTAAAAAGAAATACAAGTTATATTCATCTAAACCACCCTTCCACATCCAAATTCCAACTATCGACAGGTTACAAGTATTGAATGGAGGAGATGTGATTCAGGAGGAAAAAGACTTCCATAGGGTAATATGGCTACCCCAAGCTAATCTGATCTCAGGCCATGTTACGGCAAGTAAAGTGTCCAACAAAGGAGGTGAGAGTGGGATTTCCCCTTGTTCTTCTCAGAGGCTCTGACTGAGAGCCCTTCGGAAACATGTTCTCCCCGCACAGCCTCTGCCCTTGCTCTCTGCCTTCCTCCTGGAACACTTCTTCGGGGCTGGCTTCTTCTTGTCACTCACATCTCAGATTCAAGTGAGGCCCTGTTGAATGTGCCACAACCAACAAACATTTTGCAGTTTCTGTGAACCACTTGTTATCCGAAATGACTTCTGTCGTTGATCCCTGTGGCCCATCCTCACACAATGACTTTGTTTCGCTTTTTTCACTGCAACTCCCAGATCCTACCTAGCACAGCGTCTGATCTAGAATATGTGCGTACAGGTATGTGTAGTACATAGGAAGTGCTCAGTTATGTTAAGCTAAGTGAAAGAAAAAACATACTGCATTCATAACGGCGAGGTTTAGGCTTCAACATCTTTGAAGACTGATTGAAGGTACAAAGAAGATTTTGCCTAGAGAAGAAAAGACCCAGAGATAAGACACAAAAGCTATTTTTAACTATCTTGAAGCACTGCCATCTGAAATGAGAGTAGATTCACGCATTCATTCATTCAACAGCATTTTCTGAGCACCTACTCTGCATTAGGCATTGTTGTACGTCTTGCGGAAGCAGATAAGCCAAACAGAGAACAGACGATGAATAGCTAAACAAGAAAATATGTAAAGTGTCAGGCTCTAATTCACGCTATGGCAAAAAAAAAAAAAAAAAAAAATCTAGGAGGGACAGGAGGACAGGACTGCCAGAGGGGGTGAAGGGCTGGCTACATAATAAGGGTTGTCACAGAATGCTCTGTGATAGGGTTGTCACACTTTCTGCCCTGCAGGCTTGTGGAATCAAGTGGGACCAGTGATCGGGTTGTAAGCAGTGGTTCTCAACTTTAGTTACATACTGAAATCACCTAAGGAGCTTTAAAAAGTGCTGATGCATGGACTCCAATCCCGAAGACACGGATTTAACTGGTCTGGGCTTTGTGGCCTAAATATTGGAATTTTTAAAAGCTCTCAAGGGATTCAGACGTGCAACCAAGGTTGGGAATCACTGCCAAGAGAAAGGTAACATTTAGTAACGGGTAGGAGAACTTCCTAACAACTAAGAATGATCCTCAACAGCTTCCTGGTGTTGTTTTGAACTCCTTGGCTCAGGAAATGTTTAAGAATACCTAGACGTCAATAAAATACCACTGCACACCTGTTAAGATGGCCATTATAAAATAAAACAAAACTGAAAAATAACACATGTCGATAACCACGTGGAGACATCGGAACCCTTGCGCATCCTGGCGGAACTGTAAGACAGTGCCTTCACTGTGGGAAGCAGTGTCCCAAAATAAATTTTCTCAGAAGTTTCTCAAAAGGCTAAACATAGAATGACCAGGGGAGTCAGTAATTCTACTCCCAGGTCTATACCCCCAAAGAATTGAAAGCAGGGACATAAATACTTTTCTACCTATGTTTACAGCAACATTATTCACAGTAGTAAAAAGGTAGAAATGACCCAAGTGTCCATCAACAGATAAATGGATGAACAAAATGTGGTATATACATACTACGGAATACTAATCAGCCATGAAAAGAAATGAAGGTCTGAAACATGCTACAATGGACATAAACCTTGAAAACATTATACTTAGTGAAATATGAAATAATTCTGACAGAAAGACAAATATTGTATGATTCTGCTTATAAGAAGAGCCTAGAACAGGCAAAGTCATAGAGACAGAACCGAATAGTGGTTACCAGGGACACAAAGGAGCAAGGAATGAGAAGTACGGAGTTGCTGTTAGGAAGAGGAAAAAATTCTAGAAATGGATAGTGGTGATGGTTGTGCACCATCGTGAATGTACTTACTGTCACTGGGTTATACATTTAAAATGGTTATTTTATATATTAATGGCAAATTTTAGGTTATGCACACTTTATCGCAATAAAGAAAGTTTATGTGGATGACCACAGAGAGGATACCGAATCGGGCTCCTGCGTTGGAGGCAGATTGGTCTGGCTGATTTTCGATCACTCTCTTATCTATGGACAGTGACCTGAACATATTCTTAGAACATTCTTAGATTCTCCATCAACCACATCCTTGTCATTAGAGCCATCTCCTCTATACTGCCTTTCCTCTTATAGGAGAAAAGACCAGATTCAGGGTATGTGGTGAATACCTCTGGCACCAGGGAATGTCCATTTCAAATCAAATGGGAGTATCAGGGTCAGAGATTCCCAAGTCAACGTTATGGTTCACTTGCGGCACACCAATTAGGAGCCAGAAATAACTAAGCTTTAAACTCAACTTTGAATGACAAGCACAATTTAACAATGGAAGGAGCTTTTCCAATTAAACAGAACTGTCCACTGAACTAAATGTAAGTCCAGTGGTAATTAAGGTAAATCAGGAACCACCTCAGCAAAATCCACGTTAGATCGTTGGGTTACCTTGGACTTCCTCCAACCACTCCCTGTCAACCCCTACCAGGTACTTCTCATCGGGCCAAAGAGCAGTCCACTCCACTAAATCGGTTCTTTGACACTTATTCTTGTGATAAATTTTGCTTTCTCTTCTCTTTTGCTTCTTTCTGTGATCTCTTGATCTATTGATAAAGAAACACCACACACGTGTTGGCTCTGTGTACCATTTTCTCAGCTCTTGATAAAAGAAAACCTGGGCCAGTAATTCTGCGCAAATTTTCCACATAGGTCAGTGTATGTGAAAAAGGATGATAAATGCTAAAGGAAAATATCAGTAAGTAATCATTGTGAGTTATTAGTATCAGAAGCCTGCAGAGGGACAATAGCCTAAGGAAATTTTAGGTTTGTTTGTCACATCACTGAGAACAGTTGGTTTCAAGGTTTCTCACACACACACACACACACACACACACACACACACACTATACTTTCTTTGGAGTCAAGAATACTTATCTCTTTTTTTTTTTTTTTTTTTGCACTGGCCATGTTAATAACAGCTGTGTAGCTTCTCTGAGCCTCAGTTTCTTCATGGATCCGTTAAGGAAGTTAGATTAAACCTCTCGTTGATCAAATATGTATTGACTGCCACCCATATGCCAAGCATTGTGCTAAGCACGGGGATGCAGCAGTAAAGAAAGTGACAGAGACCCTACATTCACAGAGTTCACACTATTGATGAAAAAAACCAAGCAAGTGCACAGCTAAAGAAATATAATTGGCGATCAGTACCTCAAAGTGACACTCGCAAACTTAAAATGTTCATGTGCATCTACCGGGGATCTTGTTAAAATGCAAATTCTGATTCTTTTCATCTGGGGTGGGGGCTGGGGCTCTGCATTTCTCACAAGCTCCTAGGCTCACGAAGAGCATCGGTGACGCTCATGCTGGTGGTTCATGAATCACACTTGGGGTAGTAAAACTATCAAGGTCATTGACACGATGTGGATGGAGAGCAACTGGATTAGAGGGAAGCTAGGTAATCGGGGAACACGGGGAGAGATGTTCAGCTGAACTGTGATACGTGCAGAGGATCCATGAGTTAGAGGAGCCAGGAGAGCAAATGCAAAGGTCCCAGGACAGGAAAGATATTTTGCGTTTACCATCAGAGGGGAATGAGCAAGGAATAAAGAATCTGGGGGGGGAGGGGCTCTGAACACCAGCCAGAAGCCAGATCCCTTGGGCTTTGTATGCACTGCCGAGAAGTTTATGTTCTATTAGACAATACATGAGAATGCAGTGAAGTGATTTAAGCAGAAAAGTAGCCCTGCGGATGTGAATGTGAGAGAAAATCAGTGAACCTGTCAGGGGCCTTTGCAAAGCTCAGGTCAGTGACGGCAGTGGCTTGGAGTAGGGTCGTGGCTGTGCGTGGAATAAAGGTGTATTTGGGAAGTAAAGGGATAGGTAAGAACAACAGATCGATGGATGGATAAGAACAAATGGAAATTACATTTCTGAATTGCTTATCTCAGTAATGAGATAGGAATTTAATGAGATGAGAAAAACATGTTGTGTGAGATGCCTGTAAGACATCTAAATGAAGGGACACGCGGTTGGCTCACTCGGAAGAGCCTGAGACTCTTGATCTCAGGGTTGTGAGTTCAAGCTCCACGGTGGGTATAGAGATGACTTAAGAAAAATTTTTTTAAGACGTTCAAGTGAATGTGTCGAAGAGGCAATTGGATATGTGTGTCTGGAGTTCAGAAGAGATGGCTGAGAAGGAGATATATACTTGGGATTTTCAGCATTTGGTGGGATTTAGATCTCAGGGGAGGGATGAAATCACCCAAGAAGAGGGCCAGGGGCTTGATGAACTCCACTACTGAGTCATGCAGGAGAGAAGAAGGAACCAGCAGAGGAGAATGAGAAAAATGCCCAGGGATTTCTGAGGAACCTCAGGCGAGTATGGTATCGTGGAAGCCAAGAGTGAAGAAAACATCCAGTGGAAAAAAAGAAGTGTCCCCTCGATAGCTCCCCGGCAATACCACAGAGCCACTTCTGGGAATGAGGGGGGAGCCAAGGAGGCAGGGCAACTCGAGAAGTTCTTCTGTTTCTTTTTATGTATTGAATTTTCCAATCAAACTCTGTTTGATAAGAGGGCTCCATCATCAGATCCATGATCTCTGGAGAATGTGCCAACTGTCCCATTCCTTGTAAGTCCCCGTCACAAGGGGGACATGTTTCATGTAAATACACATAGCACATCCACACAGGAGCCCCGGAAGTTCAAAATACTCCCGATACAAGGCTTCCTTCCCCCATCCTGTCCACCACTGCACGGTCCTCTGGATGGTGAGAGAGAAGAGAAGACAGGATTTATTTTCTTGCCAAAGGTCGGCACAAAGGGTGCCAAGGTACTCTGACTTAAAAGAGAGACCCTGACTAAAATTGGATTGTTTTTCTGGTGTGAATTGTAATAACCTTAACTGTAAGGTTCCTGGTGTTCTCAATAAAGAGGAAAGACTGGGTATTGACCACGACGGTCAATACCTTTCTGCTCGGCTTGACTAAACTTTAGATAGACTTCTCCCTAACTCTAGGTTCTGGCTTCCCTTTTCTTTCAGCATTTGCTTTATTATTTTTTTAATTGAGGGGTGTCTTCGGGTGTCTGGGTGGCTCAGTTGGTTAAGCGTCCAACTTCAGCTCAGTTCATGCTCTCATAGTGCATGAGTTCGAGCCCCACGTAGAGCTCTGTGCTGACGGCTTGGAGGCTGCAGCCTACTTCAGATCCTGTGTCTCCCTCTCTCTCTGCCCCCTCCCCCGCTCATGCTCTGTCTCTCTCTGTCTCAGAAATAAATAAACATAAATAAGTATATAAATAAATAAGCAAATAAATAAATAAATAAATGGAGGGGCGTCTGGGTGGCTCAGTCGGTTAAGCGTCCGACTTCAGCTCAGGTCATGCTCTTGTGGTTCGTGAGTTCAAGCCCCGTCTCGGGCTCTGTGCTGACAGCTCAGAGCCTGGAGCCTGCTTCGGATTCTGTGTCTCCCTCTCTGCCCCTCCCCCACTCTCGCTCTGTCTCTCTCTCTCTCTCTCTCTCTCTTAAAAATAAGCATTTAAAAAGTTATTAAAATCAAAATATAGTTAACATACACTATTATATTAGTTTTAGGGGTAGCACACAGTGATTCAACATTTATACGCATTACGAAATGCTCACCACCGTAAGAGTAGTTTCAACCTGTTACCACACGAACTTATTACAGTATTATTGACTATATTCCTTATGCTGTACTTTATATCCCTGTGGCTTATTTATTTCATGACTGGAAGTCTGTGCCTCTTGATACTCTTCTCTCATTTCACCCATCCCCCGACCCTGGCAACTACCAGTTTGTTCTCTGTACTTCTGAGTCTGTTTTCTGATTTGTGATTTTTTGTTCCTCTGTCTGGTACTTTAGATCCCGCATACAAATGAAATCGTACGGTGTGTGTCTTGCTCTGTCTGACGTACTTCATTATACCTTGTGGGTCTATCCATGTTGTCACAAATGGCAATGTTTTATACTTTTTTATGGCTGAGTGATATTCCATTGTACATATCCCACATCTTTTTTATCCATTCACGTATCCTTGGAGAGCTTGGGTTGCTTCTGTATCTTGGCTCCTGTAACTAATGTTGCAATAAACAGAGAGGTACATGTATCTTTTTGAATTAGTGTGGTCACTTTCTTCGGATAAATACCCAGACGTGAAGTTACTGGATCATACGGCATTTCTATTTGCAATTTTTTGAGGATCCTCCATACTGTTTTGAATAGTGGCTGCACTAATTTCCACTGCCACCAACACAAGGGTTCCTTTTTTCCCCACAAGCTCACCAGCACTTGTTACTTCTTGTCTTTTTGATGCTAGCCGTTCTGACAGGTGTGATCTTAGAGCATTTACTTTAGAAAACTTGTAAGTGTAGATTGTGTCTCTGGCCTTTTGGGATACAAATATCTTTAAAAGCCTCTTTCCAGTTTTACAAGCCAGGACTGTCTTTCTCATGGACCTAGTAGCCATCCCTTTGAAATGGGATGTCTTCATTAAGGAAGGCAGAGTCCCTATCATCCAGTTTCTGTGAGAGGGTAGGAGCCTAACTCCAATGGACACATTGCTCCAAATTCTAAAACTCCCCCCTGTTTCCTTTGGGTAAGGCCAAATAGCAAACACAGATGGCCTATGTATGATTCCCACCCCACTCTACTCCTGGAAACCTCTCCTGTTCTCTGCTTCAGTGAAATTGAGTTCAGACTGCATCCCGGTTTCTCTCCCCAATAGCAAAGCCTTGAAAAAGTCATCCTTCTCTGTTTAATTTTCTCCACCGCAGTTTTTCCTTTGACAGCATACATAATTTTCACAACTAATTGTGTTGTGTGTGTACTGTCTTCATTACCTTTATTAGTTGCCATGAACAAAATCCACGGCAGTTGGAGTACACACAGGAGACTTAAGCTCAGATAATATTTGCACTGATAATAGTTCATGTAAATTAATGTTTAAACACCTTTTTAGGTAAAATGGAAATAGCAGAGTCCCTGGGAATGTTAACTGTTTTCCTCTATACCAATAACTTCAGAAACGTCGTAACTGTAACCTTGTCAAAGCTTACGTCATTTCCTTTAAATACGTGCGCGGTTTTGTCCTGGGTTTCTTGACGGCCTAATGTACAAATGATGGCCAGATCCTATGTAACAGGAAAACTCTCACTGCCAATATTTGCAGCAACCAGTCCAGAAAGGTCGGGACTTACTCAATGGCTCTCTTTCTTCCCTCCTACCTGCTTCCACCTGAAGACCAACCACCGAAAGGCAAATATGACCCCCAAACCCATTACATGAGAGCCCCTCACTTCTTTGCAGTTCACCTCTTGCTTCCCTATGCCAACAACCTCCGATCAGAGCTGAAGCCCCACTGTTTTCACTATAAGCTTTTCTACTCTCTTGCCTGACTTTGAGTCTTTGCAGACTGAGAGTAGTGATGGCCAACCCCCTTGCTGTAGCCTCTGTTGAATGTCTCTGTTCTATTCACGTGGTCTTAGTTCCTTTCCACATTCTAGATATGTTCTAGGTGTTATCCTTACTTGGAATCCTATATTTTCAAATATGCTGGGGGACTATTTCCTATTTGTTTTATGTGACTTTGGGTTCTTAATGGTAAGTTTTCAGGTCTTCCAGTCAGCTTTTTTTTTTTTTAAGTATGATTTTTTCCCTTACAAAACCTTTTTTTTTCCAGAAAAAACTAAATAAGATAATTCATATAAAACCATTCCATGATAAGAGCATCAGAGCAGTGGTGCTCCAGAATCACCAGGGAATATCAAAGCTTGGCTTGGATTTCTGGATCCACCCACATAGTTTCTAATTCCGTACATTTCTAACAAGATCCTAGGTGATGCTGATGCTGCCAGTCTGGGGACCACACTTTGGAGGCCACCGAAGCAGAGCATTGGACAGGATGCCCTCTACCCCAGCCCTCATCCCTCCATTGCAAATCACTTTCTTTCGCTCCTGTATTTGGAACTTCTTACTTGGAAGTGGGGAGATTCTGATGTGGCTTTATCGAGCACCTACTATATGGCAAACAATGTACTAGGGAGGTTTTCCACGCTGCCTCATTTCATCTTCTCAAGTACCACATAATCTAATATCATGATGTCTTCTTTCTGAAGGGACCAGTGCTCAGCGTATCTGGGAAACATAAGCTCCTACAACTATCAGGTGGGGCACCTGGGACTTAAACCTACACATTCTGATTCCAAGCCCAGTGCTTTCCCCACTAAATTTCAAACGTGCTCGTTTGAGATTGAATAACATTCCTTTAAAAAAAAAAAAAAAAAAGACGTGATTATGTTTTACTTGTAGTCTACAAACTTGATATCCAACACGCTGATGATGACAGCTTCATATGCTTTGTGAAAATACGCTGGCTACAGAAAAATGGTAGGGATCACAACATCTTTACAGGAAGAAAATTATTCAAAATGGAGTTTCTATGCAATTCCTAAAAAACCTTGTTTCTCGTTGTTTTTGAGGGTGGGAGGGTGGTGCCGGTGTTTGATGCACAGCTGATGAAGGTTAGGTATTTTTCAAACACAAACTCGTGGAGGAGAATTCTAGTGGCAAGCTTTTAACAGGCTTTTCAAGAGCCTCAGAGATTACACATACGGGGCATGAGAAAAACTTCAAAGCCCAACGAGGCTCTGTCTGTAGAGAGTATAATGGGAGTTCAAAGCTGCAAGGAATTCAAAAGATATCAGGATCGAAGACACTGTTATCTGAGGCCAAGCCTGAATGCAAAGCCAAGCCAGGACCCATGTGACAAGGTGAGATCTACATTTGGGAAGATTCTCGCTGTGGTACAGTATGTTAACTATCAGGGCTTTTTGTAAATAAAATGCTAAGTGATAATGCCATTAAATTATACCTTAGGGGCGAGTCTCACTTTAAGAAAATCCATTCTTGGGGCGCCTGGGTGGCTCAGTCGGTTAAGCATCCGACTTCAGCTCAGGTCACGATCTCACGGTCCGTGAGTTCGAGCCCCACGTCGGGCTCTGGGCTGATGGCTCAGAGCCTGGAGCCTGCTTCCGATTCTGTGTCTCCTTCTCTCTCTGCCCCTCCCCCATTCATGCTCTGTCTCTCTCTGTCTCAAAAATAAATTAAAATGTTAAAAAAAAAATTAAAAAAGAGAAAATCCATTCTTCTGGGGCGGCTGGGTGGCTCAGTCGGTTAAGCATCCAACTCTTGATTTCAGCTCAGGCCAGGATCTCATGGTTCGTAAGATCGAGCCCCGTGTCAGGCTCTGCATTTCAATGCAGAGTCTGCCTGGGATTCTCTCTCTCCCTCTCTCTCTGCTCCTCCTCCAAGCGTGCATGCCCTCTCTCTCAAAATAAATAAATAAACTTAAAAAAACAACAACGAGGGGCGCCTGGGTGGCGCAGTCGGTTAAGCGTCCGACTTCAGCCAGGTCACGATCTCGCGGTCCGCGAGTTCGAGCCCTGCGTCGGGCTCTGGGCTGATGGCTCAGAGCCTGGAGCCTGCTTCCGATTCTGTGTTTCCCTCTCTCTCTGACCCTCCCCCATTCATGCTGTGTCTCTCTCTGTCTCAAAAATAAATAAACATTAAAAAAAAATTAAAAAAACAAAACAAAACAAAAAACAACAAGACTACACCTTCCAAAGTTAGAACTGAGCAAACAGTGTAAGAGATAATTGTTTTGTGACATATTTTTTTGTCTATAGGCAAATTCAGGGTAGGGTCTCTGGTTTGTTTTGCAAACATCTCTTTGCCCACAGTTGTTTAGGGTACATAGTGCTCACCGGGTACAGACCTGTGTTCCTTTGGAACAAGACAAGTGTTATGTTTTCAGGATTTGGCTGGTCATTGCCTTGAAATTACTCTTGTGCTTCTAAGAAATCCAGCCCAGGGGAAAAAAAAAAACTGTGGGCCACATGAGGCGTCTCCCTGTAGTCAATCATTTACCCCAAGGATAAGGGTCCAAGGAAAAGTGGAATTTCCCATACTCTGATAACAACCTGCTCCCTATCCCTCTGCTTCATCTGGCCCCTGTCACTGGGCCCAGTTGCTGATGGATTCAGCTCTACATATTTTCCCAGGGTCTAGGCTTGCTGTTGCTAAGTATTACGATTTCTCTTCTCACCCCTGCTCTGACAGTGTAAAAATTTTCTGCTCAGGTGAAAGAAGAAATTGCTTGGGGTTGTTCTCCTACAGAGGTAACCAAACAATGGCCAGAGGGCCAAATCCAGCCCACTGCCTGTATTTGTGAGTAAAATTTCACGGGAACACGCTCACGCTCAATCACTTTCGTATCTTCTGTGGCCGCTTTCCACTGCAAAGGCAGAGTTGAATAATTCTGATGGAAACTGTATGGACTGCAAAAGCTAAAACTATTTATCTTGGTCCTTTATGAAGCTAGTTAGATGGCCCCTGTTCTTCTGGAACCGGAAATGAGTTTGGTCTAAAGAAGAACAGGGCAGGGGGTCCTTAAGATCTGTAAGAACCTCCTAAAAGAAACCTATTTAACTGGGAGTCCTGCATTCCTCCGGAGTTTGTCACTAAGTGGGAAAAAGCATCATTCTACCTGACCACGCCAGAAATCTGGCATCTTAAGTCATTGTTCCTCCTTTCCCTAAGCTTCTACCTACTCTGAGTACCTTGTAAATCTCTTCACTCCTCTCTAGTCCACTGTCAATACCCTAATGAGGGTCTTTCTGTTGTCTCTGCAGAGATTACTACCGCCATTCACATCCTACTGCCTACTCTGCCTTCAGTTATCAGCCTAACAGACAGCTTCAGTTTAACACCTCTAAAATTCAACTCTTCATTTCCCTCACCTCAACCCTGCTTCCCATCTCAATAAGCAGCCTCTTTGTCCATTCTTGGGCCAACCATCTTAAAGTGATTCTTGGGAAGCCTCTTCTTCTCATGTCTCACATACATCAACAAATCCGAGTAGCTCTACCTTAAAAAACGTCCTCTGCTTCTGACCCTTTCCCCGCTCTTTAGACCATCACCAGCCTAGTTGAAACCACCTCATGCCTCACCTGGATGATGGCAAAGGCCTACAACTGGCGTTCCTGCTTCCGTTGTTTTCTATAATACACCCCACTCTTCACCCAGTAGACAGAGTGAGCTCTGTAAAATGCTTAGGTTGGAATGTGTCACTTCCCTAATCACACTCACAGTTAACACCCAGAACCCTTCCCGTGGCCTAAATGGCTCCACAAAGCTGGCTCTTGGCTGTCCTATGATCTCAGCCTTTACCACATTCTCCTTTTCCCATGCTGCTCCAGCTGTAACGTCTTCCTCATCATTCCCAAAAGGAGCCAACTGGGGCTCCCCCCTCAGGGTCTCTCATTTGGTGCTGCCTCCAGCTGGCTCTCTCGGATCGAAACTACTCACTTCTTCATTCAAGTCTCCACTCAGATTTACCTCTGAGGAGATGACTTTCCAGGCCACCAAATTTGGCACAGGACCTCTCTCTCACTTTCTATTCCCCTGCCTTGCGTGATCGGTTTCCATAGCTGTTAGCCAGCATGCCCTCCTACACACTAGACAGTCTTGAATGAAAACCCACTGAAAGCAGGAACATGGTCTGTTATGTTCACTGATGTGTTTCTAGTGCCTAAAGCAGTGCTTGGCACATACAAGTACTCAAAAAGATGAATGAATGAATGAATGAATGAATGAATGAATGATTGGATGAATGAATGAGTGAATGAATGAGTCACCTTTTCATTGGTCATCTGCCTTGACTCCTTCTCTTCCCAACCATTAGCAGCACTGAAGTGAAAATGTTTCGCTTTGGTTTTTTTCCAGAAGGAACGAACTCATCTCCCCCTATCGGTCCAAAATACCGTAATGTCCTCCTCCACTGCCATGTTGGTAAAATACCAAACATGACCTGATTTAACCCAGGCCCTACTGAGCTCTCTGCCTCGATTTCCGACACTGTTCCATAACCAACTCTACCACAGAGAAGTGCTCACATGCCCACTCAAGGAAGTGGGACACACTTGTTAAGCCCCTTTCTCTCCCTCCCCTTCTTTACCTGGCAAGCTCCTTCATGTCCTTTGGGACTCTGTTAAACATCCTATTTTCTGGGAAGCTCCAAGAACTTCCTCTTCCTGTATGTTTTACAGCACCTATGCTTCCATATCATAGCTTTTGTCACACTATATTTTAATTATTTATTGTCATCTCAACCATATTGTCTTATTCATTTTGATATCCATAGCCCCTAGCACAATAAATTATTACATTATAATAAATTATAACAATAAACTATATTAATAAACATATTAAACAAGTAAAAAAAATGTGCAAGTTAACCCTTGCCTGAAAGATGCTCAAACCCTAGCAATCAACATAGAGGTGTGTTTTGTTTTGTTTTTCTTTCTTCAACTCAGTATTTCTACTTCATCTTATCTAAACAACTCTCTGAGTCAGTTGTACTAGGGTCACCAATCATTTCTTTGAGTTGCAACTTATATAATTGTTGACATCATATGCAGACTACCAATAGTTAGCTAGTTTCCCCAGAGAATATCAGAAGCCTTTCCCACATACTCTGAAGGCTGACAGATCTTTTACTTTATTTTTTTTAATTTTTTTTAATGTTTATTTATTTTTGAGACAGAGAGAGACAGAGCATGAGTGGGGGAGGGACAGAGAGAGAGGGAGACACAGAATCGGAAGCAGGCTCCAGGCTCTGAGCCGTCAGCCCAGAGCCCGACGCGGGGCTGGAACTCACGGACCACGAGATCGTGACCTGAGCTGAAGTCGGACACTTAACCGACTGAGCCACCCAGGCGCCCCTGACAGAGCTTTTAAATGTATTTTCTAGTCATCTCCTGGGCACTGGAGTTGCCCTGAGGATTAATTAAGGAAATGCATATAAAACACTCAGGATATTGCCTGGCATATACTACATGCTCAATAAATGCATTTTATCCTATTATTATTTATCTCTTCTGTTTATTTCAAATATACACACATGACATTCACACACATCCGGGTCCTCTAACTCCGCACAGCCAGACACGTGGCCTGGTCGATGACTGATCGTTATGACAAAATGCTGTAATTTGGCTGGGGGCTGTTGAAATAACAACTAAAAATACGGTCCAGAGAAAAGTGATAATGAGTAAGAATACACTGGAATTTTTCCAGACACAGCTAGGAGAAAAGCAGATGTGATAGGGCAAAGAAGGAAGAAAATCTGCGGAAAGCTCACAGGAACGGGGATGGAGTTTGGAAGGTGGTGTGCAAATACAAGAGTCTGGGGGCATATCGAGCTGCCACAAGCGTAAGGGGAGTTAAGGGTCGCTAATATCTTGGCGGGGCGAGAAAGACTCGGCATTCAAGCCCACCATCACGTGCACGCCCACTCACACCTACACACCCTGTCAGGCAGTCCCTAAGAGCAGGTTGGGGAGTGATGGGGAAGGGGAAGGCGGCGGAGAGTAAACTGGGGGTCACCCGGATTCTCTACCTGGATGGTAATAGGCATCCCTAAAACAGAATCCTATAACGTAAATTAGCTTAAAGACAACCGCTTGCCATTCTAAGCTGGCAAGCCTGAGAACTGTCCTACAGTTCATAAATACACGTCCAGACTATGCTTATAGACAAATGCAGAAAGAGCCTCAAAAAATTCATGCTCCAATCATCCCACTTCTAAAATTTCATCCTAAAAAAATACATTAGAGCTGCTCCTAAAGACATAGGTATATTATGACTCACGATCATATTGCTTATAACTGGGAAAATTGGAACCAACCTAAACATCTAAATTTAGGTATCGGTTACATAAACAATTTCTTATTTACTTAGTATTTACATGGCCATGATAATCTGAGTTTGAAAAGAATATTTAATGACAGGGGAAAGCTCTCATAAACATTGTTCAGTGCTAAAAGCAGGTATGAAGCAGCAAAGCACGAGTTCAATTTTCTATAAAAATGTGTTTACATATGGGTCCAGAAAAATAACTACTGAGAGATTAACTTGTGACTGATTTCTTAAAACCACAAAAAAAAAAAAAAAAGACTAGTAGGAATGAGCGATTATGTTCCTCCTCTCTCCCAATAAGATAACGAAAATTTGTGTTTTATTGGCAACACTGGTTATGGGTTTTTCAAGGTGCAGGGCTGAAGGCAGAAGCTTCTGGCACCAGCGCATAATCACCTGACCGAAAGGCAGAAACAGCCATCTAAGAAAGAGGGAGGTTTGCAGACTCCAAACAGCAAGAAGGAACACAGCAGTCCCGCTCAGCACCCGCAGAGACAAACCACTAGGATCAAAGACCCCAGTGCCAAGGTTCACATAGAAGCAACAGGGCCTTCTGCCTTCCAGGGACCGGTACAGGTAGACAGTTATCCTGGCGGTGGTGAAATGCGAAAGGCCCACTGAAATGCGAAAGGCCCACTGAAATGCGAAAGGCCCAGCTTGGCCCGGAGAGAAGACGTACACGAAATGTCTGAGATTGAATTTCCCCTTGAGGTCCGCCCTGAAGGGTTCATTAAAAAGTTAACTAATGTAGAGATTCGAAGAAATGTGGCATTTTGTACACCTGAGTTTTGTGGAGTAACATTCAAATGCAAGCCTGGTAAGTAGATGTGAAATACAAACACATGTAGCCACATGCATGTACAGGTAAATGATCCACATACAGTACCTAATATTTACACATGTAATAATATATACCGTATTGTATATAACCCGTACGTTTAAGTTATGTACATATATAACATAGTTATCTCTAGATAATGACACTCTAGAAAAACTTGAATTACTTCTTTATACTTTTCTGCGACTTCTCAGTTTTCCACACCAAATGTGTAACCTAGCTTCGCCCATAAAATTGCCTTGATAAGTATATTGACTCCACAGGTATTATTTCCCCAGCCAATTCTGAAACTTACCAATGTGTGCTTGATTTAAAAAGAGTTATTAACTGCAAATGTAGTTTATAAGCTGTGCAGCTTTCCTTAAAGGAAGAGATTCGTTCTCCGCGTTTGCCCATCTACCTGAGGCTGCCATAAACAAGGAATAACTTTAACGCTTTTTATGAATTTTCCTCCCCTCTTCCATGATGTTTGGGTGTGTCCAATTTCCTCCCGCATCTGACCACTTCTCATCAGTGGTACCACTAATATCCAGTCCAAGCCACCATCATCTTTAACATAGTCTCTTGCAATACACTCTCGTCTTTGATCCCCAGCCGCTATGGCCTATTTTCTACAAAAGCCGGAGTTATAGCTCTGATACTTAAGCAGACGGTGTGTGTTCCCTGCCCAGTCCAAAATTCGTCGATAGCTTCCCAGCCCATGAAAGACAGCTGAAGTTGCTACCATGACCACCTCATAAGAGCCTTCTCGCTATTTCTTTTTTTTTTTAAGTGTATTTTATTTTATTAACATTTATTTATTTTTGAGAGACAGAGTGCGAACCAGGCAGGGGCAGAGAGAGAGGGAGACACAGAATCCGAAGCAGGTTCCGGGCTCTGAGCTATCAGCACAGAGCCCGATGCGGGGCTCAAACCCATGAACAGTGAGACCATGACCTGAGCTGAAATCGGGCACTTAACCTACTGAGCCACCCAGGCGCCCCTCACTATTTCTTAAATATGTCAAGTGCACTCTGAACTTTGCACCTGCTGTGTTTTCTTCCCAGAAGCTCACCCCCAGATAGCCACTGGGTTTCCTCCTTGCCTTCAATTAGGTCTCTACTCAAAGCAGCCTCATCAAAGAGGGCTTTCCTGACCATCCTAACTGACGTAACATACCCTGGCATTCTCAGATTCCTTCCACTGCTTTATTTTTCTTCATAGCATTTATCTAACATATTGTATGTTCCCTTTTTTTTTTGACGTCTGTTGACTGCCTCCTCATCAAGAGATTGCAAGCACCATGAAAGCAGAGATTTTATCTGTTTTCTTGGCACACAGTAGGTACTGTCATCCCCTCTTACCCGCGGCTTCACTTTCTGTGGTTATAGCTACCTGCAGGCAGCGGCAGTCTAGGAGCAGATGACCCTCTTTCTGACACATGGTCATAGAACAATAGTAGCTAATGCTGCATCACAATGCTGACGTCATTTACCCGACTTCATCCCATCGTGTAGGCGTTTTACCATCTCAGCATCATCATAAGGAGAGCGAGCGCAGAGCAATAGGATATTTTGAGAAGGGAAGGCCACATTCACATGCATTTTATTACAGTATATTGTTGTAATTGTTCGATTTTATTTTTAGTTATTGTTATTAATTTCTGGCTGTACCTAATGTATAAATTAAACTTTATCATAGGTATGTACATACAGGAAAAACATAGTCTATATAGGGTATGGCATTATCCACGATTTCAGACATCCACCTGGGGTCTTGGAATGCACCCCCCCCCCCCCCAGTTAAGGGAGGACAACTCTACTCAGCAAATATATGTTGTTAGGAAAATGTCATGTAAAATGACAGATAATTTTCACCCATCAGATTGGGAAAACACTAAGTTTTCAATCATTTGAGCTGCTAAGGATGTGTCCAAAGGGCACTCACAGGACTCGTTGTGGGAAGATACACTGGCAAAGCTTTGTCGGTGCTACTCTGGCAAAATCTTTGAAAATTCTGAATACAATTTCTCACGTATCTATTCTAGGGAAATGCTTGAACACTAGCTTAGGTGTAGAAAAGACGTGAGTTGCTGCACTGTGTGTGAATAATGAACACTTGGAGGGCGTCTGGGTGGCTCAGGTGGTTCAGCATCCAACTTTTGATTTCGGCTCAGGTCATGATCTCATGGTTCTAGAGTTCGAGCCCTGTATTGGGCTCTGCGCTGACAGTGTGGAGCCTGCGTGGGATTCTCTCTCTCCCCTCTGTCTCTGCCTCTCCCCTGCCTGCTCTCTCTCTCAAAATAAGTAAAAAAAAAAAAAAAACTTAAAAAAAATTTAAAATAAAGAACGAACACATGAAAACAGTATAAATGTCCACCATTCTGGGAATGGTTAATTCAATCACAGCACTTTGATACCCTTAAGTTATGCAGATGTTAAAAAGAATAAGAAGGAATGCACCTACATGTAATGAAAAGTAAAGACATGTATTGAGTTGACACTCAGGAACCAGGGCAATGACTGTGGGGTGGGGGCAGGAAGGGGTAGCTATTTTATCAGGAGGACATTTTGATTGTAATTTATACCTTAAGTTGGGTCACAGGCACACAGGTGTTTTTATTTTTTTTCAGTAGCTTTTCCTACATTTGCTATATTTTATTTTAAAATGCTATGTTTTGGGGCGCCTGGGTGGCGCAGTCGGTTAAGCGTCCGACTTCAGCCAGGTCACGATCTCGCGGTCCGGGAGTTCGAGCCCCGCGTCAGGCTCTGGGCTGATGGCTCGGAGCCTGGAGCCTGTTTCCGATTCTGTGTCTCCCTCTCTCTCTGCCCCTCCCCCGTTCATGCTCTGTCTCTCTCTGTCCCAAAAGTAAATAAACGTTGAAAAAAAAAATTTTAAAAATAAATAAATAAATAAAATGCTATATTTTATTTTAAAATAAAAAATATATACACACTCATAAATCATTTCATATATAAACAATGAAATCATACATGAAATACCAACAAAATAGTATCTACCAGATGCATGGTTAAGTGAAAATTCATAGACCAATACATATGATATGATACCACAAGAGTCTGAAGGAAAATGAAAACAGAAGGAGAGAGACGTGTGCATATATACAAATTCAGAGATTATGGCCATTAGAGTGTACAACCAACTGTTAACCAAAAATACTTTGGGCAGGGAGGGGGAGGGTACCGGGAGACTTTTCCACTTGGGGCATTATTGGAATTTTATTTTTTTTTTTAAATTTTTTTTTCAACGTTTATTTATTTTTGGGACAGAGAGAGACAGAGCATGAACGGGGAAGGGGCAGAGAGAGAGGGAGACACAGAATCGGAAACAGGCTCCAGGCTCTGAGCCGTCAGCACAGAGCCCGACGCGGGGCTCGAACTCACGGACCGTGAGATCGTGACCTGGCTGAAGTCGGACGCTTAACCGACTGCGCCACCCAGGCGCCCCTATTGGAATTTTAAACTACAATAACATGTTTATGTATTACTGGTTCGACTGAAGACAAAGGATACTCCTCCTCCTGTGAACCCGATCTTCTCTTATACTCCTACAAACTCACAACTTTGTTGCTTCACGCTGGAAGGTTAAAGCACTGCTCCTGCCAGGCAGGTCATACATGAGAGCATTAATTTCTCCCAGCAGTTGGGTGGGAGCTTCGTTCTCACTAGAAAACAAATAAACTCACTGACTCAACGGTGCCTTGCCAAGGAATGCCAGCTTAGCTCTAGGCGTATGTGTGTTCACTTGTTCGTTCAACCATCCCTCTTGTCTACTCAGTCACTTGTGTATGCGCTCCAACAGAATATTTGAGGATCTGTCCTATTTCAGTCGCTGAGAAGGGAGAGGAAGGAAGCATGGCTCCTTCCCCCAGGGAAGCTCAGAAACTCCTGGAGTCGACACGAATTCAGTAACGGCATGTAGGTAAAATTACAGTTGTCGTGGAAGCTGTAAGAAGAGGTACACATTATTTATATTTATAACACGGCAGCGTTAACCCCGGTGGGAGATCAGAAGACGCTTTCCTCGGGGAGTGATAACTGAGCTGCGATTTAAAAAAGGAACGGAAGGTGACTGAAAACAAGGCAGGGAATGTCAGGACCCTGGGCCGGGTGTGCAGGAGTGAGAGTGACACGGTTGACTCCAGTAGGTGAAGGAAGACCAACATGACTGGAATGCAGGGACCCAGAGAGGCACCAGTAGATGAGGCCAAAAGGGTCACGTTGAGAGGGGGCCGGAGGCTGGGCCAAGTATTTAGGTCTGCATCATGACTTCAGTGGGGGAGGGGGGGGGGGTCACAACTGTTTTAAGAACAGCGGCACAGGTGGTGACCTGATCGGAGTTGAATTTTGACATGTCTGATGGGTAGAAGGACAACTGTAGTTCGGGGGGCTTTTTTGTTTCTCTTGTTTGTTTTTGAGGATGACCTTTGGCTGTGGGAGTTTAAGAGCCTTTCCTTGCAGGCGCTTCAGTCAACTTATCTAGAACGTAGTTCTCAGTAAAAGAGGTACCACCCCAGAGAAGCCGTGGGAGAGATTTTGTGGGGCATGAGACTGTGGTTTGTTTGAGGAGCACTAAGGCTTTTAGGGGGAGGATGGGTGACATTATGAGGGACAATCTCTCATGAAAAAAGAAATCATTGTGGGGTGCCTGGGTGGCTCAGCTGGTTGAGCGTCCGACTTCGGCTCAGGTCATGATCTCGCCGTCTGTGAGTTTGAGCCCCGCGTTGGGCTCTGTGCTGACAGCTCAGAGCCTGGAGCCTGCTTCGCATTCTGTGTCTCCCTCTTTCTCTGCCCCTCCCCTGCTCGTGCTCTGTCTCTCTCTCTCTCTCTCTCTCTCTCTCAAAAATAAATAAACATTGGGGCGCCTGGGTGGCGCAGTCGGTTAAGCGTCCGACTTCAGCCAGGTCACGATCTCACGGTCCGTGAGTTCGAGCCCCGCGTCGGGCTCTGGGCTGATGGCTCGGAGCCTGGAGCCTGTTTCCGATTCTGTGTCTCCCTCTCTCTCTGCCCCTCCCCCGTTCATGCTCTGTCTCTCTCTGTCCCAAAAATAAATTTTAAAAAATGTTGAAAAAAAGAAAAAAAAATTAAAAAAAATAAACATTAAAAAAAAAAAAAAGAAATCATTCTCCATTCTCCATGATTTTAGAATGTCCTACCAGCCATTTGTATAAGTGAAAATTTTGTTTAGGACCACCTAATCTAGAACTTAACTACTTTTACACATAAACACAAATACTTTCTTGCATGTTAATTTATATACACTAAATGAAGGGAAGATTATGCTTTCATTTTGTTCAGAACAAGTATTCTCTGTATGTCACCAACAGCAATGCCACTCATGGCCAACACAACACGCCTGTCCTGGGCTCTGTTGGTAGTTGTTACAGTCTTGGTGATTTAACACACAAGTGCAAGTATCTGACTGCTTGATTATATTTTCTACTATAAACGAGCCTGAGCATTTACATAATGAAATACATATTCTCTTATCATAAATCACTTTTGTTTTATTGCTCTTCTGTATTCCAATTAAGGCATTATGTGGTTAATTTGCAAAATTGTGTATAGATTATATACAATCGTGGATTTCATTTCAGCATAGTCAAGGGTATGACAAAATGGTTATTTAAAAAGGGCAGGGTAGTGGTTGATCTGATAGGATTGCGAATTACTGGTCTAAAAAAAGTAGAGTTAACTTTCAAGAGCTTGGCTGCTTTCTCTTCTTGAACTTCAGCTGTCTTGTCTCAGATGAATGCACTGAAGTGTTCCTGATTTACCAATCCTGGACATACACAGGTAAAGATCAGTGAAGGTCAAAGGTTGGAAATAGCTGAGCAGAGGCAGAGGCAGCATACTACTACTCTATCAAGAGAACTAGGAAGATCTGCTCTAGTTTCAAGCTTTTCTCATTCACAGCCCAGAAGGATAACAGCTATAATTCAGATCTTCCATGAAAAACTGTATTTCATTATCTTATGAATATCTAATTTGACAAGATTTGCAAATCGGGTTTGTGGAATTATGTGTGTGTGTGTGTGTGTGTGTGTGTGTGTCTGTGTCTGTGTGTCTGTGTTTGTGTGTTATTCCTTCTCGTAATAATTTATGGAGTAGAAATGCTTCTATGCCCTAGAAACTGCTGAGAAAGAAAATTAATGTTGTGGTTAGCTTGAAAATAAATGCTAGGCTGCAATATGTAAGGTAATGTAATGTAATGTAATATAATGTAATTAGGGTATCCCCTTAGGGTTGACTGTGGCAGCTTTCCAATCTGTCAGGCCTCCTTGGCCTCTCTGCTATAATAATAATGGGCTAAAAAATAGCTGTCATTATCTGAGTGCTGCCACGTGCCAGAAAGAATACTGGTTTTGAAGCATTCATTCCTTCTGTTGTCACAACGAGCTTATGGAGACAGGTGCTACTGCTGTATCCAATTTTCAGAAGAAAACACTGAGACTCAAAGATTTGAATTGACGTTCCCAAAGTCACATAACTAGCAAGCAGTAAATCCAGGATTTCAACTAAGGTGTCCCTCATTCCAGAACCCGTGATGTACAACGTACCTATGAGAAATGTTCTAAGATGTGAAAGAAAATTTAATAACCAGTGGTATAGCTTATAAGGATAAACTAAAAGTTAAAACAGGTAATCTGGAATAAAGATGACTATAAATATTTATCTCCGAAACAATGTTCTGAAAACTCCTTTGAGCCTTACGGGTCCCTAAACCTGCTATCCTCCAGTGAGCTGGCGTTCTATACTTCCTCAGTTATTCACGCCAAGGTTGACTCCTTGAACTTTTCATTACCAATAACTATCACCCCCAACAATTGTGCTTTCAAATATCTCACTTTGCAACCATTTCCTATCTTTTTAAAAATTTTATTTATTTATCTATTTTCATTTATTTATTTGTTTATTTATTTATTATTTTAGAGCGCATGCAAGCAGGAGAGGGGCACAGGGAGAGAGAGAGAGAGAGAGAGAGAGAGAGAATCCCAAGCAGGCTCCCCACTCAGTACAGAGCCTGATGCAGGGCTCAATCCCACAACTGTGGGATCATGACCTGAACCAAAATCAAGAGTTGGATGCTCAACTAGCAGAGCCACTCAGGTGCCTTCAACCATTTCCTATTTAAAAAATTTTTTTTTCAACATTTATTTATTTTTGGGACAGAGAGAGACAGAGCATGAACGGGGGAGGGGCAGAGAGAGAGGGAGACACAGAATCGGAAACAGGCTCCAGGCTCTGAGCCGTCAGCCCAGAGCCCGACGCGGGGCTCGAACTCACGGACCGCGAGATCGTGACCTGGCTGAAGTCGGACGCTTAACCGACCGCGCCACCCAGGCACCCCAACCATTTCCTATTTTTAAAACTCATCTCGTTAGCACTCTGACCCCAGCAATTCTTTGATTCTCTCAGGATATTCAGTCCATTGATCCAAATTAAACCTTTCCCACTATCCTGCACCCTAACGAGGCACACCTTAGCCAGTTTATGGGATCTTAAAGATATGGATGCTAAAGTTTCTAAAAGTCTAAGGATACCCTGCGAATTGTCCTGGATAATGATTATCTACAAACACTCAAAAATATCTAGATAGAGTTAACCAGATTAAAAAAAAAAAACCCTCTGAATTAATCCCTGCATCACAAGGAGAGCAGTTGAGGAAATGGGGATTTCAACCTACAGGCTAAGGGGCCCAGAGGTGCTGGGATAGCTAACTTCAATCTTTGAAACACCTCCATGTAGCTCTTAGGAGTGTGACTGGGTCGACTGAGGGGAAATATTGGAAAGTAGAATTCCACTCTAACAAAAAGAAAATAACAAAATACTTTCCTTCTCATTTCACAAATTCAGTCCACTTGCAGAGTTGAAAGGCTGTATTGAGAAGGTTTCTGAGAATGGGTTCTCAGTCATCATTGTGTCAGTCAGAATGGGCTAGAATACACTCTGGTAACAAACAACCTCTAATCTTCAGTAGTTTATGAGACGAAAGGTTTATTCTCACTCACTTAGCATATCCATCGTGGGTAGTCAGGGAGGCTCTTCTCATTATGTTCACTCACGAACCCAGACTGATGGAGTGGCTACCGTTTTATTCTTATTTATTTCTTTTATTTCATCTTCAGATACTTTAATATCATTCTCCTATGTAATTATAATGCCTTCATCACAGCCCCCCAACTCAACATTCTTTTCCATCATTAAATACCCAATCAATGTCTGCATTTTCATGATTCGCCTACACATCATCATTATCTTCTTTTATTTGTAGTTTGTTTGAACGAGGATAGACATAGTCCAAGCATGGTGATTAGTTAGTATGTTTCTTTTTTATTTTTCAATTTATTTTCAAGCTATTTAACATACAGTGTAGTCTTGAGTAACCACCATTTTAGATGTTGCCAGTTGCCAGGCCAAAGGGAAAGAGAACTTGGGGAGGGGGAGGGTGCACAGGTATGTCACAAACTGGGAATGAAACGCTCCTGCCTTTCAAGTGACTGATGTCACTTCCACTCAACAACTCATTAGCCAGGATTAGTCACATGGCCCCATCCAGCCATAAGGTAGGTAGGATACTTAAACCTACAATGTGCCCAGAAGGAGGAGAGCAGCACAACGAAAACCACAAGCAGCACCGTAATCAATGGCATTCCTCATGGATCCAGCTAAGACATTGTGTCATTTAAATGGTACTTTTCGGGGCGCCTGGGTGGCACAGTCGGTTAGGCGTCCGATTTCAGCCAGGTCACGATCTCGCAGTCCATGAGTTCGAGCCCCGCGTTGGGCTCTGGGCTGATGGCTCAGAGCCTGGAGCCTGTTTCCGATTCTGTGTCTCCCTCTCTCTCTGCCCCTCCCCCGTTCATGCTCTGTCTCTCTCTGTCCCAAAAATAAATAAAAAATTTATATGTTGAAAAAAAAAATTAAAAAAAAAATAAAAAAATAAATGGTACTTTTCATTCCTGCCGGAAGCTCCAGAACTGCCCTGCAGACCTCACGATGGAGTGAGCTCCCCAACCCCAGAGGGGTACAAGGAAAGGTTAGAAGACTTGTCAAATCGCTGGGTTGTACATCTGAATCTAACCTAACGTTGTGCATCAGTAAGAAAAAAAAAAAACGCTAACGTAGCATTATGTGTAAGAACATCCAATAAAGTTCCTATTTTTTCGTTAAAAAAAGAAAGAAAAATAGAAAAGGTTAGAGGGCTATGGGTCAAGGACACCACGAAAGCTATTCCTTTATCTAAGAGACGAGAGGAACAGTAAGAAAGCCACAATTCTAAGTTTCTACATGGATCCCTTACTGTGCCGAAATACACAGAACTTGGCACTGTGCAACCCTTCACTAAGCCCAGCCAGATCTTTATAGAGAAAGAACTAGTTTTCAAACCAGTTAAATGGCCAAGCATCAGGGTGAATTTTATTCCAAGAAAACAGACCAAAACATGGGCTGACTGTTACTGTTCCATCATTGCTTCTCTTACACACACACACACACACACACACACACACACACGCAGTCAATTGCATTATCTCTCTCCCTGAGGACAGACAATGATCCGATCAATCAAACAGAAAGCAAAGCAAAGGATTTCCTCTGGGAGAAACCCGGGAGCAAGATATGTAGAGCTTCCAACACTTCTTTATAAAACCAGAACCTGACTAGCAGCCCCCTCTTCCACTACAGACAGAACAGCAAAGGGTTAGGACAGAAAATGATTTGCTATTCACCCAGGCTCATTAGCATCAGCCAGATGCTAATCAGATCAGCATCACTGATTATCTGCCAGTGATAGATAAAACATCTGAGAAAAGGCAAATATGCACTAAAGGCTGTCACACACACACACACACACACACACACACACACACACACTCTCTCTCTCTCTCATGATAGATTTCAAAAATCAACATCTGAGGGGCGCCTGGGTGGCTCAGCCTGTTGAGCCTCCTACTTCGGCTCAGGTCATGATCTCACTGTTTGTAAATTTGAGTCCCATTGGGCTCTGTGCTGACAGCTCAGAGCCTGGAGCCTGCTTTGGTTTCTGTCTCTCTCTCTCTCTCTCCCTCTCTCTCTCTCTCTCTCTCTCTGTGTCTCTCTCTTGGCTCCTCCCCCACTCATGATCTGTCTCTTTCCCTCTCTGTCTCTCAAAAAGAAATAAATGTTAAAAAAAATTTTTTTTTTTAATCAACAACTGAATTCAGCCTTCAGTTGGCAAATGCTTCCCTGGCTATTCTTGTTTAATCCACATAATTCAGAGAGATTAGGATTATTATTATTATAATCAATACTTTCAGATAAGGAAACACAGATTCAAAAAGATTAATTTCATTTGCTCACTCTTACCTAAGTAGATCTATATATGTGGTGCCCAGGAAAGTACCTGAATGGGTGTGTGCCACAAGCTGACTTTCTAATCTATCAAAGTTGACATAATGGGGAAGGAACCACCTCAGCATCCCACCAACGCTTCCCCATTGCTAGAGCTGATGATGAAATGTTGGGCTTGAGAGACCATGAGTCCTGCAATTGATGGAACTTCTTGTGTTCTCCCGGAAATTATTTATCTTTGACATTCTCCATTAAGTCACATTTCCACCCACCACAGAATACATTTTATTTTTCATAAATCACCAAGTGAGATAAAATAATGGTCTCTGGTTTCTTCTGTTAAAATGTCCCCATAGTGGAGCTGATCACGACATCCCAAGAGAAAGCAGGCATTATAGGATAACTAATGAGTTTGTCCATGTGAGAGTTAATCACCAATCACCCTAGAAAATGAGCCAAATCATCTGTAGATATAATGGCTGACTGGCTGATGGAACTGTGGTTCAAGAGACGAGATTCTAGGTGCATCTCCTCTCTTTTCCTGCCTCTATTTGTCTCTTCTTACCAATTTGGAGCCACGGCAGGCTCTTCTCCACCTCCAATTCTGGGGTTAGTACTGCCCTTAAAAAAAGGAAAGGTAAGTAACCCTTGGTCAATTACACAGAGGTCTAAACCTCAACTCAGTCTGCCCGTGACTCCACTTTGGCCCTATCCAAACACCGAAGTTACGCACTAGTTCAGCAACTGGATTCCTTTTTTCTCCTGTACTTGATGTCCAATTTCTTTCTTCTCTCTCCCTCCCTCTCGCTCCCTCTGTCTCTGGCTCTCTCTTTCCTCCTCCTTCTTTCTCTTTCTAATCACATGGGTGAAACATGAACACATTCTCCAGTTAACAAAGTTGGATTAGCACTAATTAATATCTGACCTGACCATGTGTTGACAGAGATCTGGAACAATCGGGCCTTCTTATGAACTTACCTAGTAAAGCCAGGGTGTTTACGCCCTGCAAACCACACCTGGGTACAGAACCTAAAGAACGTTAAGGCAACCTAGATAGGTACAGATACCCAAGGCAACATAGTATTCTGTAATCGCAAAACACTGGAAATTACCTAAGTGTTCAACAACATGAGCATCAAAAAATAAACTATAGTCATAAAGTAGCCTACTCTGCAGGAGTGAAAAAAATTAAGCTAAACACATCACTATTGATCCATTGTGCACATATAACGCTGAGTTTTCAAAAAGCAAGTTGTAAAATAATATGCACAGTATACAATTTAGGTAAACTTAAAAACATGAAACATATTAATGTTTTACTAACACATTAATGATTGGTATTATTTGGGAATGCATGTCTATGTACTAAAAAGTATAAAGAAATGCATGGGGATAACAGACTCTAAATCCCGGGAGGCAATTGCTTCTGTGGGGGTGAACCTGGAGGAGTCAACTCTATTTGTCATGCTTTTTTCCTAAGCTGGATGATGGTACATGGAAATTTGTTCCATTATACTACGTGCTATTTTGTTGGTTTGACCTACTTCATAATACATTGTAAGTACTCTAGAAAAAAAAAATCAAACATTTCAAATAAACCTAAAACTCGCTTTGATGACTACCCAATACCTAATGCCCAGCACACTCCAGAGGTATCTACTGTTATGACTTCTTTTCTACTCAACATATAGAGCATAGTTTGAACAAGTTTGAACTTTTCATATAAGTGATAACGTGTATACTTTTATATAACATCCCGTCTTGGCCATATAACTGTACCTCCCTAATTAACAAAAATAGATTTTCCTAGAAATTTAGCATTTTTGTCCCCAGGGAGAAAGGTATAATAACTAAGCAAATAGCCTTTTGAGACATGCCTCAGTTCCAGTTAATGCTTACTATTTACCCCGGGCAAATTATTCACGTTTTCCATGTTTTGGGTTTCTCCTCTTTGAAAAAGAGATAATCCTAAGGACCAACGTCTTAGGATTATTTGATAAAGAAATTGTTGTAAAGCCGTTAAAGAGGTTTCTGGCACATAGTTAGCCCTTGGTAATAATAATAGTTATTATTCTTTATAGCTACAGTCTATGCCTTATGAGGAAGGGTCTTTATGAAGGCATCTGTACACCAAGCCCAATTCATGGCCCCTCCATAGAAGAATCATGCTGTTCTTTTGCCCAATTCTGCTAATTGTGCTAACCTTTGGAAATCACTTGCCCTTTGGGGTGCCTGGGTGGCTCAGTGGGTTAAGCGTCTGACTTTGGCTCAGGTCATGATCTCATGGTCCATGAGCTTGAGCCCAGTGTTGGGCTCTGTGCTGACAGCTCAGAGCCTGGAGCTGCTTCAGATTCTGTCTCCCTCTCTCTCTCTGCCCTCCCCTCACTTGCACTCTATCTGTCTCTCTCATAAATAAACAAACATTTAAAAAAAAAAAAGAAGTCAATTACCCTTCAAAAACGCTGTAGAACCCATGGTGATGTCCAGTCTTCTGGTTCCTGCACACCAAGTTCTATTTGTCCACATTCTAGGCCAAGTTAACTTGGCAACTAGAGAAATACACTTAAGTATTTGTATGTCACCATTCTTTCTTTAAACCTAGAGGCATGGGCATGGCCAACCTTCCTTTCTCACGTTCATTTTAGTAACATTTTATGTTACAGAATATTTCAAGTGATTTATTTTCTCATAGTTCTGAGCATTTACTCCTAATTCACCACATCATTTGGGTGCATTTTATACTTGCCCTTAGCAATTTAAGGTATCTATTTCTTGCCTAATAAAAACTTTGGAAATTGCATAATTCCCCGGCATAAGGGAGACCTAGAACAAAAGCTTTGAAGTTAGCCAGGCCGGAGTTCAAATCCTAGCTTTGCCACAGGCTACTCATGCACCCCAAGACAAGCGTGTCAGTTTTCCAAAGCAAAGTAACAAACCACTTCATACTGAATGGCTAAAAACACCTATTCCTCAGCCCACAGTCTGGCAGATCAGAAATCTAGGCATGGTGTGACTGAGTTCTCAGCTCAGGAGGATCTCCCAGGCTGAAAACAGGATGTAAGCAGTGCTTACTGCTTGTCTCTTTGGGAGCTCTGGGTTCTCCTTCAAGCATCCGTGCTTGTTAACAGAATTCAGATCTCTGCAGTTGAAGGACGAGGGCTCCATTCCTCCCTGCCATCAGCTCCTAGAGACTGCCCACACTCCATGCCACGCCTGTCTTCAAAACCAGCAGGGATTTTCCCTCTCGCATCAAAAGTCTTCTAAGGCTTCAAATCTCCAACTCGCCTGCCTCTTACCTCTAGACCCCGATTTAAAGGGCTCATGTGTTTGGGTCAGGCCTCCCTGGGTAATCTCCCTATTTCCAGGTCAGCTGACTGGGGACCATAATCATGTCTGCAAAAGCCTTCACAGAAGCACCTGGATTAAGTGTTCCATTGAGTACATAGGAGGAGTGTGTACTCCAGAGAGCAGGGCATCTCGGAGGGCATCTTAGAATTCTGCCTCTCACGGCAACCCAGTCTGGCTCCACGAGCTTCGGGCACATCAGGGACTCTGTTGCTCACTGGGTAAGAAAAATCAGTTGGATACAAAGGAACAGTGATAAAAAGCTTCCAAGTACTGACTATGCTGAGGATTAGGCTCCATGTTTCACTACTTCATTTTCGGAGGCGCCCTTTTGAAATGAGACTGGTAGAGAAACTCTCTGGGTGACTGCTGTTGATGAGGCCCCCAATAATTATTCATTCTATGAAAAAAATGAGGCAAAGACTACCATTACCACATTTTATAGATGAAGAGACTGGGGCTTAGATATGATATCTATAAAGCAGCTGTCACAGGATCTGGCACAGGCTGAAAAGTCATGAATACAGCACCACCACTGTCGCTTTTATAAGAGAAAGGAGAACCCCAAAGCCTACTATAGCACCTGCCACGCCTCCACTCTTCACGTGCGCCACGCAAAGACCAGGGAGATGCTGAGCACCTTGCAAAGCATTTCTGAGGAGCCCCTGTTCCCTGGGAAGATGCTTGGCCATTTTTTTTTTTTTTGGCTGCCTCTTTTAATACCCCAGGGAGAGCTGTTGTTGAAGTTCCAGTCCTGGGACTGCCCACACCAGAATCTACAAGCTTCCAGTCTCTTAACACCAGGTTGATGGTGGAACTTGCGCTCCTCGAGTAAAATGCATCCCTTTTCACATTTGCGTTTGATCTCTGTTTTCCGGTGATACAATGCCCTTTATCTAATTTTACTTGTTATTTACTTTAAAGCTTTTCACCGCACCGTACCCAACTTTCAGCGGGGACAAGTAGTATTTGAAAGCTCTCTCAAATCTTCTAAGAGCATATAAAACATTTTGTGCCTATTGAACACCCTTCATTCTTTTCAAATGTCAATCCGTAATCAACATACATAAGGTCAGCAGACGATGGTGCTCAAAGAGACTTTAGATTGCATCTGGTTCAAATTCTCCACTTTACCAATGAAAAAACTGAGGAAAAGATTTTCTTACAGTCATCAGATGGTGGCAGAATCAGGACTAGATGGGGCACATGCTTTCCAATAGCATGGCTCCACCTGGCATTTGGTTTATAGTCCTCAAAGCATTGCTTACTGATTAGGTTCTTCATTGTGTGTGTGTGTGTGTGTGTGTGTGTGTGCGCGCGCGCACGCACGCGCACCTACATAAAAACCCAAATAAATAATGACAAAGTGAAAATAACTCATCAGAGCTTAAAATTACTAGCAAGCAAGCAAAGATTCTCTGTCCTAATTCGATGGCCAGGCTTCTCTACACAGAGACTGTAGACGCTGACAACCACCTTCCCTATTGTCAACCTCTCCTTCCTGGGTGGGCAGAACCTCAGTTTTTTCGGGGTACCAATCTGCCCTGCTCCATGAGGCTGCTGCCTTTTCCAACTATTGCAAGGGGTGACAAGACACAATTTTTAAAAAAAATTTTTTTAACGTTTATTATTGAGAGACAGAGTGTGAGCAGAGGAGGGGCAGAGAGAGAGGGGAAACACAGAATCCAAAGCAGGTTCCAGGCTCTGAGCTGTCAGCACAGAGCCCCACATGGGGCTCCAACTCACGAACCACGAGATCATGACCTGAGCCGAAGTCGGACGCTCAACCAACTGAGCCACCCAGGTACCCCGTCAAGATACAATTCTGACCAACAAGCAGAGAAGTCAGCCAGGGGGCTGAGGAAGGTTTTTGCTTTCCTAAACAAAAGGATGGGCAGTATTGGCTTCATCCCTTCCCCTTTCTTGCCCTTGAACTTGAATATGATGTCTGCAGCAATAACAGCCAGACATAAGGGACAACAAATGGAAAGCTGGAAGGAACATAGATCCTTGATATTACTGACCTCCTATGCCAATCTTCCCAACTCACAGGATTATTTTAAGATTAAATAAAATAATGCATATAACATGCTTATGATGGTACCAGGCACATTGCAAGCCTTCAGTATATGGAAGCCTGGTTAAATCCAGGAATCTATTCTGAAATTATTTTATTATTATCCAATGTACAGCCAGAAGATATATGCAGAGCCAATCGAATTGGTCAGCCAATAACATGCATTATACTCACAACTTTATATCTTAGATTGCTGTGGAAGGTACAATTATCAAAACAAGACCAATCAATTTTCATCAAAGATTGCCTCAAAACCATAGAGTCTTAAAGCCAGAAAAATGGCTCGTTTATCCAGCAAATATTTACTGAGTGTCAAACTACAGTCCTAGTCACTGTAGATATGTCAGTGAAAGAGATGCCCGTTCTCATAGTGCTTATATTCCAGTGAGGGCATTCCTTCCCAAGCGTATCTGCTATGACCATGTCATTTTGCAGAGGACAAAACTGGAGCACAGAGAGGCGAAGCGACTGGCAGACTGACCTAATCGCACAGCAGTTACTGGCAGATGTCAGAGAAGAACTCAAGTCTGCTGACTCCTACTGCGTTGATCTTTTGTCTATATTCAGATCCTCCCAGAGTTAAACTTGCGTTCATCTCTTGTCTATATCCAGATTCTCCCAGAGTTAAACTTGCGGTGCTCTCTTGTCTATATCCAGATCCTCCCAGAGTTAAACTTGCCTTCATCTCTTGTCTATATCCAGATCCTCCCAGAGTTAAACTTTTATACATCATCACAAGGCATGGCTTGCTGCCTACCACGATGACGGAAAACAGAATCTGATCCCTGTGTTGCCTTCGATGCCTACACCCCCTCTCATTCTATGTTCCATTAGCTGTGGTCTTGATTGTAATTCCTCAAGCTTGTCAAACTGTTTCCTGTTCTAGGACTTTCACACTAGCCGGCCCCTCTGTCTGGTTGCTCTTTCTCCCTAGTTTTATTGGGGTGGCATTCTTTCCTTCTTTAGGTCTCAATGTGAATGCCACTTTTTTGACCATCCCTTAAAGATATTGCTTTTAAGCTGCCATTTTGAAATGATCTTACTTTTTTTTTTTTTCTTCTCACATGCTTGGTCTGGGTAAAAGTAGAGATCTTGTCTGCTTTGCTCTCTGCTGCATTCCAGAGGCCAGAACGGTGCCTGGAACTAGAACCAGCACCCAATAAATATTTGCCAAACATTAAATAATGCGTTAAACTCCAGAATTGGAGGTCTCCAGGCAATCTTCATCTGTGAGCTATGCTTGGACCTTTATGTTGAATAGAATGAAAGCATGAATCCCGAAGCCATTTACTATTTAGCTTCATAGAATATAAAATGCAGACGAGATTTTTGGAAGAAAGGTGCTCTACTCCCTTCTTGTGAAACGGGAGGAAAGTGAAGTCAGGACTTCAAGATCCAAATTGACTGGATTCAGTCAACGTACAGGGGGTGAAGCTGGAGGCAAAAATCTATCCGAGGCCACCTGTCTAGAAAGTCAGATGAATGCAGGATGAGGTAGCAAATGATCCTTGACTGTAGTATGCCCTTCCCTCTCTCACCTCTTCACTCCCTGCTGCCCCAATGCTCTTAAACCTCCTGGGACTGATGCCTGAAATTCCGCCACTAATTTTCCCTCTCTTTTTTCAGGGGCTCCACACTAGTGACTCCTGGCCCAAATCCAGCCCCAGAAAACTTTTGTTTGTTCAGCACAGTGTTTATGAAACATTTGCACGTGAATGCCTTTGGGTAAGCAGACACTCTCCAGTTCCCCGACACCCACACTGTTCTCTATTATGTCACACCTGCCTGCTTCAGTAATTTATGCTACCTCCCTGATCCCTGGAAACATCGGAGTTTGCCATCTTTGCACTATGGCTAAAGTGTAATTTCCCCAGCTGTCAGCAGTAGATTATACTTGACCGTGAGTGAATAATCCAAAGTTGATTTTGTGGCATGGAGAGCAAGATCTTCTTAAAGGTATTTATAGTTGTGTAAGATAGCAGAGGTAGAAGAAAGTTGGAAATGGTCTGGTGCTACTTCTTTCCCTTGAGAATGAGGAAACTAAAATGAAGTTTAGAAAAGACAGGTGACTGGTTTCAGGTCACGGAGCAAGGCAGTGGTGGATGTGGGACAGGAACTCTAACTTGGTTATATCACAGCAGACGGGCTTGGTACAGGGCAGGGATGCTTTGAGGCACTGGGGATGGGAGCGAGCTGGGTGGTGGGTGTGGGTTTGCAGAACATCATCAAGATTCTGATGGGGTGGGCTGAACCCACCTTTTCCAGACTTTTCCTCCCAGCAGAGCTCTGAAAGGTGGGATGGTTGCTCCTCCTGCATAATGATACATTTGTGCCTTCATCTTCCTTCACTAATTTGTATCTGTATCTTTTCTGTCACTTTATATAACTAATTACTGTTTACTCTTCCCCAGCAGGTTATGTGGGGATCCAAACTGTGGGAGAGAATGATGTTCCTTTAGCGAAGCCTTTAAAGAAACAAGACAGTCTGGAACAGAGGGAAGGGCTGCAGAATCATCTCTTTTCTTGCACAGCCTCCCACCTGGGCTCCAGGGAAAGTCCTATCAAGGAGGGACAGTTAGTAATCCGGCCTCAATATCTCTCAGCGGACATCAAAGCTGTGCTTGGAAAGCAGCGCCTCACCCCTACACTTCCTCTGCTGACCACACGCACATCTGCATGGGGATAACCGCCCTGGATTTGCCTACATGGCTCCCTTCACTATCGGCCTCTCTCTGCTACCTTTCTCACTAGATTTAAGGACCTGTGGAATAATTTTAACCACATAAGGGAAGCAGTGTGATCAGGTGGAAGAAAATAAAAAATCCAAACTCTTAAGACTCGGAGCTGGCTTTTCTACTGCCACCAACCAGCTCTGGGATTGTAAGACCAACACACCTTCCTCAGCATCTGTCTGATGTAAACACTGCACCACCTGGCATTGGTGATTAAGCTCTTCTAAAATAAAATAAAATAAAATAAAATAAAATAAAATAAAATAAAACAAAATAAAAAACAATTTCTAATTATGAAACATTTCCAACATTCTAAAAAGTAGAGAAAATAATACACTGACTTGAGCAAACAAGGATGGAATGACCAGAGGTCCAGGACTAAGCAATGTTGACGCGGGGCGGGGGGGGGGGGGGGGGGGCGGTGGGAGCGCTCGGGTCCAGGAGCAAGTGTGAGGGCAGGATTCTAGCAAAGTTGCCTGAAGGTTAAGCTCAAGGACAATGTTGAACTTTGATGATGGGGAAAAACCGGGTAGAGCTAAAGCCTTCATTTCCTTACCCTCCCTCCCCAGAAGTTACCTGTGCCCAAAATTTGTATACAACATTCGCACATATGTGTTAGTCCTTTTATTATATACGTGTTTAGACAAAAAACAAAATGCACTATTTTTTATATTTTTGTGCATTTTATTTATTTGTTATGTTTATATGTGTAATGGTATCGTGTCGATTATATCTCCTTTCATTCAGTGTCATGCTTTGGGGATTTATCTGTAGTATCGAGACTGAGTTCCTTCACCTTAATTGGAACTCCAACATGAATAAGCCACAACTTACCCATTCTCCTATGAAGGAGCGAGAATTGGTTTCCACTGTTTTGCTATCATAAGCAAGCTGCCATAAACTTCCTTGTGCTCAAGCTCCCAATTTTCTCTAGGACAGAAATCTAGAAAGGAAGTTGCTAGGCTATTGGGTGTGTGCTCCTTCATTCTGCCGCTTTCCAATATAGTTACACCAGAGTTGTACCAAACACATAGAAGCAAATTTTGCTAAACGCCGCTTCAAAATAATTATACCATTTAGTCTTCCCATAAATGAGAGTTCCTGTTTCTCTACACTTTTCCAACACTTGGTGTTGTTTATTCATTAATTTTTGATGATACTACGGGTATCCGATGGTAACTCACTGTGTGATAGCATTTCCCTGCTTTCTCGCGAGATCATGTAGCTTTCAGTTTATTCATTCAGTTTTCTTTGAAGAATTGTCTTATCATTTTCTGCTTAGTTTGTTTTATCTCATTGTTTTGTAGGGACTCTACTTATATTCTGAATACTAATACTTGGTTGGCTATATGGTTTACAAATAACTTCTCTTGTTTGACCTGGGTTTTTTTTTTCACTTTGTTTTTGGTATATTTGCCATATAGATGTTTTAATTGTTACGTAGTCAAACATAATCTTTTATTGTTGACTTACAATTTTTGTGTTTCATTAAATATGTTTTTGCTATTCTAATAGCATACTAGGTCCTTGTAATACCCTTCCAGTCTAAAATGCTATTTCTCAGGACTTTAGATCTACCTTGTTTTTATACCCCAAATCCTTAGTATTATTTTTATTTTATTTTTATAGAACAACAGAACAAACATTTGGTTAGCATTATCCACACGTTCATCAAATGATTTGCTTAATATCGTTTTTTTGTATTGTATTTCTACTTTGTGGTTCAATTTCCTTCTTCCTAAATTCTACCCTTAATACTTAAGTAAGGGTCTGCTATTTATAATAGCTCTCAGTGTTGTTTGAAAATGAATTTATTTCAAAATTGATATTGGTACATTTTTAACTGGATACAGATGCCCAAATTAATCTTTATTTTCTCTCAGATCTTTGAAGATAACAACCCTGTGTCTTCTGGCCTCTACTGTTGCTAGAATGCTGCTACTGCTCTACATATACTTATTCTTCCTTCTGGTAACTTTCACTCTTCTGTATGTCTTTGATATTGTGCAACCTCACTGACTTGTGTTCGTAAGTAGATTTACTTTCATTTTTTTTCTACTCAGGACTCATTATGATTCCTGTACATTAATATTCATCTCTCCTTCATCAAAAAAAATTCAGCTATAATTTCTTTGAATATTGCCTTACCTTCATTCAGCCTATTTGCTTTTGTGTCTCATTCTAAAAGTACATCGATTGTTCCTTCTGTCCTCCACGCTTTTTCATTTTTCAGATATTCTCTATAGTTGTGCTACAATTGCGCTAATTTCTTCACTTGTCTTTCAGTTCATTAACTCTCTCTGCAGCTACGATTTATTTCACATTTAATCTTCCCTTGAGGATTTTTCATTTGAATTACTGTATTTGTCTTTTTAAAAGTTCTATTTGTTATTTTGGCTTGCACAGCAAAGGAAAAAAATCAAGAACACTAAAAGGCAACCTACAGAATGGGGGAAAATATTTGCAAATGACATATCTCATAAAGGGTGAGTATCAAGAATATATAAAGAGTTTTAAAACTCAACACAGCAAAAATGAATAATCCTATTATAAATGGGCAGAAGACATGAATAGAATTTTTCCAAAGAAGACATAATAGGTGGCTAACAGACACATGAAAAGATGTTCAACATCACTCACCAGCGAAATGCAAACCAAAACTACAATGAGTTGTCACCCCACACCTGTCAAAATGGCTAAAGTCAACAACACAAGAAACAACAGATGTTGGCAAGGATGTGGAGTAAGGAGAACCTTCTTGCACTGTTGATGGGAATATAAACTGGTGCAGCCACTCTGAAAACAGTATGGAGGTTTCTCAGGAAGCTAAAAATAAAAATACTCTACGATTCAGCAATTGCACTACCAGGCATTTACCCAAAGAATAAAAAATACTAACTCAAAGGGATATATGCACCCTGATGTTTACATCAGCATTATCCACAACAGCCAAAATATGGAACAGCCCAAGGGTCCATCGACTAATGAATGGATTCAGAAGATGTGGTGTGTTCACACACACATACACGCACACGCACACACGCACACACACATACACACAATGGAATACTACTCAGCCATAAAAAAGAATGAAATGTTGCCATTTGCGACGGCATGAATGGAACTAGAGAATATTGTGCTAAGCCAAAAAAAGCCAGTCAGAGAAAGACAAATACTATCTGATTTCACTCATATGTGGAATTTAAGAAACAAAACAAATGAGCAAAGGGAAAAAAAACACACAGAGAGAGAGGCAAACCAAGAAACAGAGTCTTAACTATAGAGAACACACTGACGGTTACCAGAGGGGAGATGGGTAGGGGGGATGAGTTAAACAAGTGATGGGACTTAAAAAGTGCACTTGATATGATGAGCCCTGGGTGATGTAGGAAAGTTTTGGATCACGATACGTACACCTGGAATTAATATCACACTGTATGCTAACTAACTGGAATTTAAGTAAAAACTTTAAAATATGTATTTATTCCTTTTAAAAATAGTAATCCTAGTGCAAATGTAAATTGCTACAACTACTTTGGAAATTAACTTGATATATTTTTTAAATTTAAGTATAGTTGACATACCATATTATGTTAGTTTCAGACATAACATAATGATTTAACAATTATGAAATGCTCACCATGGTAAGTGTAGTTACCATCTGTCACTATACAAAGTTATTGTGCTGGTATTGACTATATTCTCTATGCTGTACTCTTCATCCCTGGGATTTATTTTATAACTGCAAGTTTGTACCTCTTAATCCCCTTCCCCTATTTGGCCCATCTCCCTATCCCCCTCCTCTCTGGCAACCACCAGTTTGTTCTCTGTATTTGTGAAGTCTAGTTCTGATTGGTTTGTTTATTTGTTTTGGTTTTTATATTCCACAAATAAGTGAATACATGGTATTCATCTTTCTCTGTCTGACTTATTTCACTTGGCATAATACTCTCTAGTTTTATCCACGTTGTCACAAATGGCAAGATCTCATTCTTTTTTGTGGCCAACTAATATTCTATTCTGGTTATATATCACATCTTCTTTATTCATTCATCAATCGATGGACACTTAGGTTGCTTCCATATCTTGGATACTGTAAATAGCATTTATTTATTTACAAACACTTTGTTTATTACAATAAATGTAAGAGTGCATATATCTTTTCAAGTTAGTGTTTTCATTTTCTTTGGGTAAATACCCAGCAGTGGAATTACTGAATCATATAATATTTTAATTTTTAATTTTCCATACTGTGTTCCATAATGCCTTCAGCAATTTACATTCCTAGCAACAGTACACAAGGGTTCCCCTTTCTCCACATCCTCACCCACACAACTGTTATTTCTTATCTTTTGACACTAGTTCTGATTAGTATGAGGTCATATCTCACTGTGGGTTTGATTTGCATTTCCATGATGATTAGTGATGTCGAATATCTTTTCATATGTCTGTTTGCTATCCTTATGTCTTCTTTGGGAAAAATGTCTATCCAAGTCCTCTGTCCATTTTTAATTGGATTATTTGTGTTTTGGGTGTTGATTTGCCTGATTTCTTTACATATTTTGGATATTAACCCTTACTATATTTTTTGCAAGTATCTTTTCCAATTCTGTAAATTGTCTTTTCATTTTGTAGAGGTTTCCTTCTCTGTGAAAAAGCTTCTTGGTCTGATGTAGTCCCAATTGCTTATTTTTGCTTTTGTTTCCCCTGCCTACAGAGGCAGATCCAGAAAAATACCGCTAAAGCCGATGTCCAAGAGATTGCTGCATATGTTTTCTTTTAGGAGTTTTATGAATTCAAGTTGTACATTGAGGTCATCAACCCATTCTGAGTTTATCTTTGTGTATAGTGGTTCAGTTTCTTTTTGAACGTACCTGTCCGGTTGTCCCAAAACCATTTATTGAAGAGACTGTCTTTTCCTACTGTATATTGTTTCCTCCTTTGTTGTTCCATTGATCTATGTGTCTATTTTCATGCCCATACCATACTGTTTCAATTGCTATAGCTCTGTAGTACATCTTGAAATCTGGGATTGTCATACCTCCAGCTTTTTTCTTTCTTAAGACAGCTTTGGCTATTTGGGGTCTTTTGTGGTTTCACACAAATTTTAAGATAATTTGTTCTAGTTCCATTAAAAATACTATTCGTATTTTGATAGAGATTGCATTGACTCTGAAGATTGCTTTGGATAATATGGACAGTTAACAATATTAATTCTTCCCATCCACGATCACCATCCACCTTTCCACTTATTTCTGTGGTCTTTAATTTCTTTCATCAATGTCTTATAGTTTTCAGAGTACAGGTCTTTTACCTCCTTGGTTAAATTTATTCCTAGATATTTTAGTCTTTTTGGTGCAATTGTAAATGGAACCATTTTCTTAATTTCTCCTTCTGTTATTTCATTATTAGTGTGTAAAAAGAAAACAGATTTCTGTATATTAATTTATTATTCTGTAACTTCACTGAACTCATTTATTCTGATAGTTTTTTAGTGGAGTCTTCAGGGTTTTCTATATAAAGTATCATATCATCTGCAAGTAGGGATGGTTTGACTTCTTCCTTATCAATATGGATGCTTTTTATTTTATTTTATTTTATTTTATTTTATTTTATTTTATTTTATTTTATTGTCTGACTGTTTTAGCTAAGACTTCCAGGAATACAGCTGAATACAAGTGGTGACAGTGCACATTCTTGTCTTGCTTCTGATCTTAGAGGAAAAGCTGAAAGCCATTAAGTATGACTCTAGTTGTGGGACTGTCACATATGGCCTTTATTATGTTGAGGTATGTTCCTTTTACACCCATTCTTTGGGAGTTTTTATCATGAATGGTGGTTCAATTCTGTCAAATGCTTTCTCTGCATCTACTGAGGTGATTATATATTTTTTATCCTTCCTTTTGTTGATGCAGTGCATATTGATTGATTTCCAGATACTGAATCATGCCTGCATTCCTAGAATAAATCCCAATTGACTGTGGTGAGTGATCCTTTTAATGTACTGTTGAATTCAGTTGGCTAGTATTTTGTTGAGGATTTTTGCACCTATGTTCATCAGGGATATTGGTCTGTTTTTTGTAGTGTGTTTGCCTCGTTTTGGTGTCAGAGTAATGCTGACATCACAGAATAAATTTGGAAGCATTCCTTCATCTTCCATTTTTTGAAATGGTTTCTGGATTCTAGGTATTAACTCTTCTTTAAATTTTGGTAGAATTCACCTGTGAAGCCATCTGGCCCTGCACTTCTGGGTTTTTTTTGTTTTTTGTGTTTTTTTTGGAGTTTTTTTGATCACTGATTCAATTTCATTACTGGTAATTGACCTGTTCAGGTTTTTTCCGTTTCCTCCTGATTCAGTCTTAGAAGATTGTATGTTTCTAGGAATTTCTTCATTTCTTCGAAGTTGTCCAATCTGTTTGCATTGAATTTTTTCATAATAGTCTTTCATAATTATTTCTATTTCTGTGATGTCAGTTGTAACTTCTCTTTCATGTCTGATTTTATTTGAGTCCTCTCTTTTTTCTTGATGAGTCTGGTTAAAGGTTTAGCAATTTTGTTTATTTCTCAAGGAACCAGCTCTTAGTTTCATTGAGCTTTTCTACATTTTTAGTCTCCATTTATTTTTATTCTGATCTTTATTATTTCCTTCCTTCTACTAACTCTGGGCTTTGTTCTTTTTCTAGTTCCTTCAAGTGGGAGGTGTGATCGTTTATTTGAGTTTTTTCTTGTTTCTTGAGCTAAGCCTGTTATCTATTTTGGCTTATTCTTTATCATGGTGTCTCATAATTTTCTTATAGTTTTGATTCCTTTATTGATTTTGAAAATTATTTTGTAGTTTCTATCTAACTGGTCTGGTATCTGAAGTTCTCCAAGTTAAAATCTTGCTGATTTGGGGGTGTACTGACTCTCATTGAAAGCAACTTTTTCTCAGGGCTCCTGGGTAGCTCAGTCTGTTAAGAGTCTTACTTCAGCTCAGGTCACCATCTTATGGTTCATGAGTTCAAGTCCCGCTTGTCAGTTCAGAACCCACTTTGGATCATCTCCTCCCCTCTCTCTCTTCCCTTCCTTGGCTCACTGTCTCTCTCTCTCAAAAAATAAACAAACATTTTAAAAAATTAAGAAAAGAAAGGAACTTTTCCTTTCATATGTTTTGCAGGTTTGAACCGTAAGCTCATCTTTGGTAAGACTTTATCTGGGATAATTCTAGACCTCCTAAAGTCACTATGTGTCTCTCCAGAGGAATTCTGAATTTTCTTCAGGTAGGAGGTCTTCTAGGCTCAATTTTATGACATTTCCTTGGCTTGCCAGTTCCCAGACCATGAGAAGAGTAAGAAATTTGAACCCCACATCCACATTACAAAATAGGACTTCTTTTTTTTTTTTTTTTAATTTTTTTTTCAACGTTTATTTATTTTTGGGACAGAGAGAGACAGAGCATGAACGGGGGAGGGGCAGAGAGAGAGGGAGACACAGAATCGGAAACAGGCTCCAGGCTCTGAGCCATCAGCCCAGAGCCTGACGCGGGGCTCGAACTCCGGGACCGCGAGATCGTGACCTGGCTGAAGTCGGACGCTCAACCGACTGCGCCACCCAGGTGCCCCACAAAATAGGACTCCTATTACTTATTCCCAAATCTACTTTTCCTTCAGATTTTGTTCCAGTCAACTGGCTAAGAAACTAACAACAGCATCATCATTAATGCCTCATATTTTCTTTTTTTAAATGTTTATTTATTTGAGAGAGAGAGACAGAGAGAGAGAGGGAGAAAATGAACGAGTGGGGAAGAGGCAGAGAGCGATGGAGACATAGAATCTGAAGCAGGCTCCAGGCTCTGAGCTCTCATCATAGAGCCTACCTGACGTAGAGCTTGAACGCACGAGCCCGTGAGATCATGACCTGAGCCAAAGTCAGACGCTTGACTGACTGAACCACCCAGGGGCCCCAGTGCCTCATATTTTCTTTCTTTTCTTTTTTTTAATTTTTTTTTTAACGTTTATTTATTTTGAGACAGAGAGAGACAGAGCATGAACGGGGGAGGATCAGAGAGAGAGGGAGACACAGAATCTGAAACAGGCTCCAGGCTCTGAGCAGTCAGCACAGAGCCCAACGCGGGGCTCGAACTCACGGAGACAGTGAGATCGTGACCTGAGCTGAAGTTGGACGCTTAACCAACTGAGCCACCCAGGCGCCCCTGCCTCATATTTTCTTATTCTCTTATCCATATATATAAATCTTATGGCTTCTATCTCCACTTTTTCTGGAAAACATCTACTTCTGTCCATCTCCAATGAAACCAACTTAGTTTTTTAATCTCATACACGAAATAAGCCTCCTGGTTACTCCCTCTGTGCTAAGACTTGACCTCCTCTAATTCATTATCCTCACTGCAGCCTGTCTTGTCTTCCTAAAATCAAGTCTAATCATGCCACTCTTCTGCTTAAAAACCTTTACTGCCACTTTACTGCCACCTTCAAAATAACCTAAAATATAAGATGAAATCCAAGGCCACTGATAATCTGATCTTTGTTTTAGGCTTTATCTCTTACCAATGCCCCCAAATGACCAATGCCTCAGTCATACTCAATTTTCAACCTACTTCAATTCCCCATAATATATTTTGAATATGCTAGAAAAATAATAAGCTGATCCATAAAGTCCAGGTGCAAACTTCTCAGCATGAATTGTTATTACACCTTTCCTGATAATGAAACTATTTTTCTTCATTATGCTTAGAGGTTAAAGCATATTAAGTTGTAGTCAGCAACAATGTTCTACTTTTTAAGCATCAGTGGAATTACTTTCATTTGTTTATATTCCAATCACAACATAATATGTATCCCTGATAATAATATATTTTATGTCTTATAAACATACTGTCAATGACAAATAGAATAACAGAATCCTAAACAGATAAATGCTTGTCTTAAGGCAAGTGAACTCTTAAAGGAGAACTACGTTCTTAGATAATATAATTAGAAATTATAAGAGTAAAAGGTTTAGGTTAAAAAGGTCTTTTCCAGGGGCACTTGGGTGGCTCAGTTGGTTGAGCATCCGACTCTTGGTTTTGGCTCAGTTCATGATCCCAGGGCTGTGAGATCAAGCCTTGCATTGGGTTCCACGGTGAGTTGTGTAGCCTACTTGAGATTCTCTCCCTCTGCCCCTCTCACCCACTCACATGCTTCTCTCTCTAAAACAAAATTTAAAAAATTTTTATTTGTTTTAAATAAAAGTCCCCCTCTCCCCACTCATGTGCTTCTCTCTGAATAAATTAAAAAATTTTTAATTTATTTTTTAATGTTTTTATTTATTTTTGAGACAGAGAGAGACAGGCTATGAACGGGGGAGGGGCAGAGAGAGAGGGAGACACAGAATCTGAAGCAGGCTCCAGGCTCTGAGCTGTCAGCACAGAGCCCAAAGCAGGGCTTGAACTCACAGACTGTGAGATCCTGACCTGAGCTGAAGTCGGACGCTCAACCAACTGAGCCACCCAGTCTCCCCAAATTTAAAAATTTTTTTTTTAATTTTTTTTTTCAACGTTTATTTATTTTGGGGACAGAGAAAGACAGAGCATGAACGGGGGAGGGGCAGTGAGAGAGGGAGACACAGAATCAGAAACAGGCTCCAGGCTCTGAGCCATCAGCCCAGAGCCTGATGCGGGGCTCAAACTCACGGACCGCGAGATCGTGACCTGGCTGAAGTCGGACGCTTAACCGACTGCGCCACCCAGGCGCCCCTAAAAATATTTTTAAGAAAGGTCTTTTCCAGTTTTCTGTGACTCTATGGTGTATGTGGGGGGGGGGGGGGGCGGAATTCAGTGGGAAAAGTAATGAAATCATTGAATACTGGAGCTGAAAGGGCTCTTAAACATAATTTAGCTCCACAGATTCTCAAATTTGTTACTAGTCAGGAAACTTTTTCAAAGAATACTCTGAAATCCAATACGCGAGATAGACACGTGACTCTCCTTTGGTTTAAGAAGTAGGACCGTGCAGCCCAGGTGCATATAATCCTTCTCTCCTTCACCAGAAACATAATGGCTACACAGAGCCAAGTTTAAACATCAGTGATCTATCCCAACCTAGTCACTGTGCAAATGAAAGAATGGAGGCCCAAAAAGGCGATGATGTCGTCAAGGTCACACAAGCAGTTGGAGCCAAAGCTGGCATGGACCCTGATCTCCTAAGTCTCCACGAAGTGCTATGGCTATCGACCTTATTTTTATAAAACCTTCAACCCAATCTCAGAAAGCCAATAGAATTTCTCATGTCTCATGTTCCACAAACGGACTAATACTATAAACAGGTTTATAACAGGTTTCCCCATGAATGTTCCCCAGAAGCTTTGACATAAGAAATGGTTGCTTATTGTGGACAATCACAAAACTAAAGAAAAGCAAACATAAAAGCCTGAAATCTGCAGAAATCCCACTCAACAGAAATAACCAATGTTACTTTTTTCTACGCAAACAATTTCTTTAAACCAATGGGATCATACAGAGTGTATTACTCGGTATTTCTAGTTGCAAATAGCAAGAATCCTCTGTAGCTCATTTAGGCAGAGAAGACATTTATTAAAGGACATTAGGAAGTTCTGGAATTTCTAGAAAGATCAGAGAGTCAAGGTTGGAGTCAACCCAACCAGAAAAAAACACTCAAACATTATGGGACTGCTCCAGAGAAAATTCCATCACCACCGCCACCACTGGGCACAGATGTCACAGCCCACACTCTGGACTCCGGGATAGGTGTCAAAGCCAATATCACTTGTACTGTCCTCCAAAACCAGATCCTCGGCTGCCTCCCAAAGCCAGAAAATAGATTTCCTATGACATCTGCATCATCACATCCCTCTCTTCTAAACACTTTACCAATGCTAACCTGAATAACAGCCCCCAGGATACAGAATATATCCTACCCACAAGCAGAAAAAAAAAAAAAAAAAAAAAGCCCAACACAGAGAAGGTGCTCAAAGTATTTGTATCAGTGGAAGTCTTCATATACAGGTTTCCCCCAGTATCCAAAAGTAGAGTGTTCCTACGAAACCTTTCGTAAGCTCAAATGGTATAAAGCCAAAAACCAATTACCGTTAACTTATATGGAAAAATTGGGGGGCATTTCCAGGTCCTCAAAATAACCTTTCTCAGGCTGTGTCCTTAGCAACCTGAGGACACCTCCTGCTAACGGAGGCACAGGGTAGGTTAGCACAGAAGCTCACAGACACAGCCCAAAGCTCTCGCGGCTTTGCTGCCGAGATGCTGGGTGTAGTTCCCAGGGAAGGAGCCGGCCACCGTCACCCTCGCTGCTCTCTGCGTTGCCTCTCTAGGACTTGCTGCAAAACCAATGCCGAACACTAATTTTTGCCTTTTGCCTTTTTTTTCATAAAAGCCCCAATCTTCTTCGGATTACTTTTGGTGATCGAAAACTAACGTAGGTCTTTTGTAAAAGTCAAGTGGCCTAACACCGACTTTCAGAAAGCAAGGGATACCTGTATTTTTGTTGCTTTAATCTGTAATGATATCATTACGTTAATTATTGGCCTGCCAAGAGTGACACACTGGCCGTTCGATTCGGATCACCTTGCCGAAAGCAATTATTGTTAACTCTGAATGTAATGAATAATTCAACTTGTCTTTTCGGGCGCCTTTACGTGAAACGTGAGAGAGAATTTCTAGATTTTCCATGACCCCCTCCACCCTCGCCAGCATCCTCCGAAAACTGTTTTAAAATATTTTCCGATTTAAATGACACGAATTCTAAACATGATGCAGCCTATTTAGAAGGATGAAACTCCATAAAACTGTGGGCTGCATGAGGAGTTAGAATGGTGACAAACTTATTTACTGCCATGACTAATAGTCATTGCAACATCATGTTTTCATCTCTCCAAGTTAGTTAAAAATATAGCACAGGAGATCGGTCGCCTCAGACACCAATGAGCAACCCACAGACTTCCGATCAAAGTCGGTGGCTGCAAATCCATCGCAACATACGGTATTTGTGCTTGTTACAGCCCAGAGCAGCAACTGAGGACACAGTAATGAAGCCAATGTTAATCAGCAGTCTAACAATGCCATGTATGGATTGTAGCTATCCGACACCCATTTTAAGTGGCAAGTGTGTGAATAGCCTTAGGATGTGATGAAAACAGCCTACTAGTCTCAGAATATGCCCCAGGAAATCCTTTCTTTCTTTCTTTCTTTCTTTCTTTCTTTCTTTCTTTCTTTCTTTCTTTCTTTCTTTCCTTATCAAAATAGTGTAATTACCACGAACTCATTAATAAGTAATGCTGACTCATCTTCCTGAGGCACACCTCTAATCCAGTCACTCCCCAATGTCAACCCTTGACTGGCTTTCATCGTGTGCTATTCAAAGTCCATCTCTCACCCAGGCACGCAGAGCTCTCTAATAAATGTCACTGGAGGCAGGGGAAGATTGACAGGAGAGTAGCCATCAGGCCAAATCCAGCAAACTTGGAGGGAAGAGTCTAACATTGAGGGGAAGCAGTAAGACCGAGACAAGTGTAGGTGGGACCCAGTCGGTCGGCATGAGGAGAAAATGAAAGAAAGCTAGGTTGGGGTGGAGTGGAAGGGGGCGGGGTACAGAAATGGGACAGGAAGGTAATGCATAGAAGGCCAGGAGTTGAGATCAACATAAGTGAAATCAGTGAAGGTTAATGTTTGGTATCTTACCATCAAACTATGCAGTTTAGCATTTAAAAAAGTGCCTTGGAACATTGGTACTACAGAAACGTTGGTTAAATCTGATGGCATCATCTTCTACTTAAAATAAATCTACTCTTGGGGAGCGTGGTAAACTTCTTTGGGATTTCCTGTCTAACAGTCTTCCTCCTGGTAACAAAATTCACGTTGGATACAGAATGGATCACTAGTGGGTGACCCAGGCACTGCAGTTATTATATGACACAGACTTTAAAATGACTATAACCGGGACGCCTGGGTGGCTCAGTCGGTTAAGCGTCCGACTTCAGCTCAGGTCATGATCTCGTGGTTTGTGAGTTCGAGCCCCGTGTTGGGCTCTGTGCTGACAGCTCAGAGCCTGGAGCCTGCTTCGGATTCTGTGTCTCCTCCTCTCTCTGCCCCTCCCCTGCTCATGCTCTCTCTCTCTCTGTCTCTTAATAATAAACGTTTAAAAAAATTTTTTTTAAGACTATAATTAATATGTTAAAAAAAACAGATGGCAAGATGGATAGAATTTCACAAGAAAACTTTAAAATAAGAACAAAAAGGAAAATTTTAGAACATTAAGATACATTTTTGAAATTAACAATTTAATAGGTGGGTTTAATACAGATGGAATATGGACGAAAGAGCATTAAACAGGGAGACAGGAAGAAGGAACACATAGCGACTCAATCATAGAGACAAAGCCAGAATGGAACACGCAAAAAATTCGCATTGTAGATAGATAGGACACACTGAAAAGGTCTAACATAAATACAATCGATATCTGAGAAAGGTGAAGAAAAGAAAGATGCAAGGTGGTATTTAAAGAAATTTCTAGAGGTGCCTGGATGGCTCAGTCAGTTAAGTGTCCGACTTCAGCTCAGGTCATGATCTCACAGTTCATGAGTTTAAGCCTTGCGTTGGGCTCTGTGCTGACAGCTCAGAGCCTGCAGCCTGCTTCGGAGACTGTGTTTCCTTCTCTTTCTGCCCCTCCCCTGTTCACACTCTGGGTCTATCTCTATAAAAAAATTAATAAACATTAAAAAATAAACAAGGAAATAAAGAAATTTCTAAAACTGCTAAAATAGATCAAACCCCAGATTCAAGAAATACAATGACTCCAACCGAGATAAATACAAAGTAAACACACACCTCGGTACAAAATAATGAATACAAGCCACTTAAAACTTAAACACAGGGGCGCCTGGGTGGCTCAGTCGGTTAAGCGTCCGACTTCAGCTCAGGTCACGATCTCGCGGTCCGTGAGTTTGAGCCCCGCGTCGGGCTCTGGACTGATGGCTCAGAGCCTGGAGCCTGCTTCCGATTCTGTGTCTCCCTCTCTCTCTGCCCCTCCCCCGTTCATGCTCTGTCTCTCTCTGTCTCAAAAATAAATAAACATTAAAAAAAAATTTAAAAAAAAACACAAATAGAAAAATTTTAAAGCAGCCAGAAGAGAAAACAGACACTTTTCTTCACAGGCCCAAGAAGACTTCTACCTGACTTCCCAATGGTACATGTGGAGTCAAAGGAAAATGAAATTATATTTTTGCACTGCTCAGAGAAAGCAAAACTGTCAACCTAGAAATTTCATATCCAGTAAAAATATCCTTCAAACGTGAAAGAAACATAAAACACTTACAGAGAAATACCAGAGAATTTATCATCAGACCTGCATTAAGGGTGATGTAAGGAGAGCTTTCTTTGTGAAGGAAAATGAGCCCAGACAAAACCATGGCGATGCAGATAGGCAGGAGGAGAAATGGGAAGGGCGAATCTGTAAGTAAAGCTAATTATGTTTTACTGTACAAACAGTGTATAATGTCTTTTGGTGTTGAAGTGCTATGTAGGGTTAAAAAGCCAAACATAAAACAAAAGGAGATAAATACAGACAGCGTTTAAGGGCTTCAGGTTTTCTGAGAATTGGTAAAAGTACAAATTTATATTAAACTCTAATAACATATGGATGCATATTTTAATCTCTAAGGCAACCACTGGAAGAATACACATCTAACAAGCTACTTAAGGAGAAAATGGAATAATAGAAAATAAATTATTAATCCAAAGTAAGGCAAGAAAGCACAAAAAATAATCATAAAATAAGCAGTCAACTGGAAAATAAAAGTTAATAGATAGCAGACATAAACCTAAATATATTGGGATGCAGTTTAAATACACCACTAAAAAGGGGAAAAAAATGTCAGATTGGATAAAAAAAATATAAGCCGCTTACCTTGTATAAAGATAGTTTAAATATAAGGACACAAGTAAAATATGAATGTATGTATATATAACACAAATGTTAACTCAGAGAAAACTGGTGTCATTATTATAATATCTAACCAGATAAACTTAAGACAAGAACCAGTGTGTCAGCAGTAAAAAAGGAATATTTCAGGGGCACCTGGGTGGCGCAGTTGGTTAAGCGTCCGACTTCAGCCAGGTCATGATCTCATGGTCCATGAGTTTGAGCCCCGCGTCAGGCTCTGGGCTGACGGCTCAGAGCCTGGAGCCTGCTTCCGATTCTGTGTCTCCCTCTCTCTCTGCCCCTCCCCCGTTCATGCTCTGTCTGTCTCCGTCCCAAAAATAAATAAACGTTGAAAAAAAAATTAAAAAAAAAAAAAAGGAATATTTCGAAATGGGAAAAGTGTCAATTCATCAGGAAGATATATTCATTACAAAGTTTTACATATTTAATAACATATCTTCAAAACACATGAAGAAAAAATGGACAACACTAAAAGGCACACACAATCAGAGTGTGAGACATTAATACACGTTCTCAGGAAGTGAGAGAAAAAGCAGACGCAAAAATCTATAAGGATAGAGAATCTGGATGAACAGCTCTGGCCTAACTGATACACAGAACACTGTACCCAACAATCGTGGAATATTTTTTCCCCCAAGTATACATGGAAATTTACCAAACTTGACCATATGCTGGCCAAAAGTATATCTCAAGAAAATTTTTTAAAAATGAAATCATTCATAGCAATTCACTTACCATGTGGAATTGAGCTAGAAATTAGTAATAAAATAACTAGGAAATGTTTAAATATTTAGAAATTAAGCCATAGACCTCTAAATAAACTACGGGTCACAGAAGGAATTAACATGGGAATTGAAAGTATTTTGAATTGAATAATAATTAAAATACGAAGTATTAATACGTGGGAGATGCAAACAAGACAGTGTTTAAAGAGGAATTCATAACCTTTTTAAATGCATACATTATATAAAATGTGTTGATAACATAATAAAAAACAAAAGCTTCTTAAGTTGTCTAAAAATCTAGCTAAGAAGTTAGGAAAAAAAGAGCGAGTTAATCCCAAAGAAAGAATGAAGAAAATAGGAGAGGCAAAAGATTAATTATATTATAAGGCAAACAGTACAGAAAATTAACAAACCAAACCCCTTCTTTGAAAAGACTAATAAAATTGACCCTACCCAAATTGTTATTAAAATTTTTTTTTAGAGAGGGGCGCCTGGGTGGCTCTGTCAGTTAAGCAGCTGACTTTGGCTCAGGTCATGATCTCACGGTTTGTGAGTTCAAGCCTCACGTCGGGCTCTGTGCTGACAGCTCAGAGCCTGGAGCCTGGAGCCTGCTTCGGATTCTGTGTCTCCCTCTCCCTCTCCCTCTCCAGCTCACGCTCTGTCTCTCTCTCTCAAAAAAGGAATACATGTTGGGGCGCCTGGGTGGCTCAGTCGGTTAAGCGTCCGACTTCAGCTCAGGTCATGATCTCGCGGTCCGTGAGTTCGAGCCCCGCGTCAGTCTCTGTGCTGACAGCTCAGAGCCTGGAGCCTATTTCAGATTCTGTGTCTCCCTCGCTCTGACCCTCCCCCGTTCATGCTCTGTCTCTCTCTGTCTCAAAAATAAGTAAACGTTAAAAAAAAAAATTAAAAAAAAATGAATACATGTTAAAAAACATTTTTTAATTGTTTTTTAGAGAGAGGTAAGGCTCAAGTTACTAGCATCAGGAATAACGAAGGAACATAGCAGAGATTCTATAAACACCACACAGATAATAAAAGGATAGTATGAATAACTTAATGTTAATACATTTTAAATTTAGATGAAATAGGTAAATTCCTAGAAAATCATCATTTACCAAATCAGCTCAATAAGAAATTTTAAAAATCTGAATAGTCCATGTCTATTAAAGAAAATTTAACCTATAACCAAAAAACTTTCCAGAGAATCTCCAGGCCCAGCCAGATAACTTCACTGGTGAATTCTTCTAAACATTCAAGAAATGAATAACACCAATCTTACACAAAGCCTTTTAGAGAACAAAAGCCAGAATTCCCTTGGTACCAAAATCTGAAAATGCATTACGAGAAGGACAATGATAGACCAATTTATCTCATAAATATAGATTTGAAAATCCACAACAAAATACTAACAAATGGAATGCCACAGTATCTGACATAACAAATGAGAGTTACACATTGTTCTACATATTGTTCTACATAAATATGTATGCTCCACATATCTATTGTTCTAGTAATGTATGGTTGGTTTAACACTGAAACATCAAGCCATGTAATTCTCCACATATAAAGGAGAATACTCATATTATTCTCAAAAAAAAAGAAGAAGCTTTTAAAAAATCTGACACCCATTCAGGATTAAAAACTAAAAACTTTTAGCAAACCAAGGAGACAGGGGAACCTTCTTACTTCTTATAAAGATATTGCACACCCTTATCATGCTTAATAGAAAAACAGTGAAAGGTTTTTCTATATGACCAAGAAGAAGGCAAGGATGTCCACTTTCACGACTTCTATTCAACAGGGCACTGGAGGAACTGGCCAGTATAATAAGGCAAGAAAATAAAATACGGAGATTAGAATGAAAGAAACAAAACTCCCATAAATTGCAAAGAAACCTGGTTGCACCCATAGAAAATACAAAATAATATGAAAACAAATGAAGATACTGTGGTGTTAGCATAAGAGTAAACTAACAAACTAAAGGAACAGACTGGGATCCAGAAACAGACCCTCACATGATCATCACTGATTTAGGAGACTGAATACAATGGGAAAAAGTGGCTTTTTCAGTGAATGGTGTTGGGTCAATTAGATATGTATATTGAAAAAAAAAATCATCCTAACCTTTACCACATACCATATAAAAGATCAACTCCGAAAGGATTATAAATCTAAGTATGAACTATGAAGTAATAAAGTTTCCAGGAGAAAACTTAGGAGTGTATCTTTTTGACCTTGAAGTAACCAAAGTTTCTTAAATAAGATATAAAGAAAAAGTACTAACCACAAAAGAAGCCACTGGTCAACTGGGTTATATTTTACATTTTGAAGAGCTTCTATCCATCAAAAGTCCCTTTGAGACAGTGGCAAAAGATATTTATGATAATATATTGGAAAACGGACTTCAATCCAGAATGTAGGAAGAGACCCTAATAATCACTAAGGAAAAGGCAGTCAATTAAACAGTAAAATGGGCAAAAGACTCAAGCAAACACTTCTTTAGAAAAGAATATCAAAATGGCCCATTATATGAAATTCTAAACTAATCTATGATGGCAGGTGTTCGAATCATGGTTCCCTTTGCTAGAGAGGTGCAGTGACTAGGTAATCTGGGCATTAGCAACGTCTTATTCCTTGATCTGGGTATAGGTTACATAAGTCTTCTCAGTTTGGGGAAATTTATCAAGGTATATTCTTACCTGGGCACATTTCTCTCAGTGTGTTTTATACTTCAATAAAAACTTTCCTTAAAAAGAATTAATTAACCACATTTGCTTCCCTCATCAGGCTCTTCCTCTAATTTGTCTTCTCTTATGTAAGTCATTACGCTTAGTTCTCCTGATGTTTTACTTGACTTTATAATACAATTTTCATTTGAAAGGGTTCCAAAAACACCTTTACCAAAGCTGACATCTTAACAAGATGATAATGCCACTTACACAATATAGAAAGTTACAAATACATAATGCTTCATCACTCACATAGCTGCAACTATTGTAAAAAAAAAAACTGTGCTATCACAGGCACAGCTGTTCCAAAACTAACATATCTTCCACCACTTCCCCGGGCCAGCTGGGTAGGAACATAGCAGGGAAGATGGCTGGTTACCTAGAGTAGTATATGAGATGATGGAGGGAAATGATGAGATGATATAAACTATAATCCATGACGTAAAATAAAGTTTCACTATACTCATTCCATTTTATAGCTCAGAAAATATAGAAACTCACTCAGATTTCTCACATAGCTACAGTAAAGTGTGTTGGTTCAGCTGGGTATCAGGGTCAAGTGAACCCAGGCTATCTAATATGTCCGGACGTCCTCCCATGTGTTCTCCTGGGTCTCTGCTTCCAGTGATGAAATATGTGAAACAGGTCTGGCCAGTCAGAGAACCAAATTTCTCTGGCCACAGTAACTGATGCATCCAAGGTGGTCCAATCATAGCAAGGATACCTGTGTAGGAGGTACCAGGAAAATATTCTCCTTTCTCTCTTTCCTACTGGGTTTGAAATTAGACTCTAAGACATAATTTAAGTCTCATGGATTAAGCCCCACACTTTACTCAATGACTAGAGTTTTTAGGTCAGTTAATACAGAAATGAAGACACCATGGAAATTATTTATTTAGACTTTTGAAGTTAACTTGGCAAAATCTTATCCTGTGAAGTCTGTGATCCCTTGTGGATTCCAATAAGAATACTGGAGGGTGACAGCTAAGATCAGAAATGGTCCAGAATCCTAGACCAGTACTCTGGACTGTCTAACTGCAGCTGAAGTTATATAGTCTGGACCATCCCCCAAGATCTGCAGTCCATCCAAATATATAGTCTATATAGTCTTGTATGAAGAACTCTCTTCTAAAAAAAAAAAAAAACTTTTTAAAAAAATGTTTATTTTTGAAAGAGAGAGCATGTGGGAGCAGGAGAGGGGCAGAGAAAGAAGGAGGCAGGGAGAGAGAGAGAGAGAGAGAGAGAGAGAGAGAATCCCAAGCAGGCTCCACGCCATCAGCATGGAGCCCGGTGCGGAACTCCATCTCATGAACCATGAGATCATGACCTGAGCCGAAATCAAGAGTCAGATGCTTAACCAACTGAACTACCCAGGCACCCTTGGATGACGAGCTCTCTTACCAAGAGGCAACTAAGGGCCAAAGTATAAACCCGGCTTACTTTGGCATTCATTCAATGAATATTTATTGAGCATACGCTGTGCTAAAAATTGAGTTAAACAAGACAGAGTCTGCCTTGATCTATCTTAAGGGCTTGTGGAAAAAGCAACAAAAGCAGGCAAGCATATAATATCATAAATGCTATAATGAAATATTATGGGGACACCTCAGAGGGGCATCTAATCCGGGCTTCGGTGGAGAAAGAGACATCTAATCCAAAGCCTCCTGGAGAAAGAGACATCTAAGCAGAGACCCGGAGGTTGTGACACAACCAGCCAGGTGAAGAAATGAAGGTTGCTCTCAGCAGTAGGGAATGCAATATATAACAGAAAGACAGAAGGACTGCACCAGGACTGCAGAGGGGGCCGCAGAGTGGAGAGTGCTGTGATGTGTTAGAGACAGACCAGGGGCCAATCGCAGAAATCCTTAGCAGCCATGCTGGGAAGTTTGGGTTTTAATCTGAGAACGAAGGGAAACCGCTGAAGGCTTTTAAGGAGGGAAGTGGCACATACCAAGATTCACATTTTAAGAAATGTCACTCCAGATGTTGTGTGCAGAGTGGCCTGAGGGGGTGGGGGGAGGGGCAGGAGAGGAGGATGTCTCCTTCTGTCCCTCAGTGGGACCAATGAGAAGGCTGTTGCAATCACCCAGGTGACAGATGATCATGTTCTGAACTGAGACACTGTCGGAAAGGTATAAAAGGATTTCAGGGGAATCAAGGAGGTAGAAGCAGCGGACTTAATATTTTATTGGTTCTTGAGCTTGCCTGATATTCAACCATCAATTCCCAGGTGGCCGGCTAATCAAGATGATATATTCTATTACGGATGTTCAAACAGAAGGATTCTTACATCGGGTAGGGGACTTGTTCATATCACTCAGGATCCCTTTCAAGTTTGCAGGACTCTGGTCCTGCGCTGAAGACAGGAAATAAGCTTGCACCTTTATTTAGTGGTCTCTTGAATAACAGAAGTAGAGATCCTTTGTTGCCTAAATAGCGGTAAGATACTGGACGTTAAACAACAACAAAAAAAGCACCACTTATAATGGAGTTTCATTGTACACTCACTTCACCTACTCTGAGAGAGAGAGAGAGGGACCAATTGAATATTTCAGGCAATTCTGTTCACTGCTCCCCCGAATGACCGCATGCCCCCAAGTTAGAATGAGGAAGGAGCTGGTAATCTGCTATTGCTTCGGTCAACTCCGCTCCCACGGTCCCTCACTGGGAACAAACCTTGCCACTCTGCTTGTAATTCGGGTGCTCAAAGATAAGCATTTTTGAATTTTCAAGCAACAAGCTTCCCCAAAATATAAGCCAACTACTTCATTCAGTTCTTATGAGAAGAAAAATGATCTGTTCTGACATTAGAAAAATGGTTCTGTGGATTTATTGAGACAGCAGTATTAGTCCCCACTTTTAGACACTGTACTTTAGGTATACAGCGTAAGGAATTTTTGAGGGTGATGTTTCACCCACATGAAAATATACCCTAGGTACTGGCGTCGAAACAGTTGAATAAGATTTGACTCCAGGAAAAGTAAATTAATGGAATACGCTATCCCCGAAGTCATAAAACCTAAAAATACAAATTTTCTAAATTCCAGGAGGATTATAAGGGAAACTAGAGGAGTTTCAGAACAACCCTAATATGATATTGTCCTTCCAACGAAACGTTAAGCTTATCACAACTATCCAAGAGAAAGAGCAAATGGGGGCTTTCTTCATGGCCTTGTAGACGGAAAGATCCTGAACCATTAAGTTCCTGGGACCTCCTTTTGTGCAGACTGCTCAGGTAAAATGCTGATTCAGGGCTTTAATCTGTCAGTCAATTCCTCGGGTGGGCCCCAAAACTATTTTTGCCAAACATCCCCCTGCCTGAATGACTCAGATGCTATGATTTCATTTCCAGTTAGAAGATCCACTCTGGGCATATTTTCCTTTTCACCTCATTTTCCACAGTCCTTTTCTCCTTCACTCCTTTCTATTTTCTGATATAAATAAAGGACAAGACTTTGCAGTGATTAAGAGGCACACATACCAATTCTACTAACGTTGCTAGGCAACAAGGACCACGTCTGAGCTCAATGAATGAATTCTGAGCATTTGCAAGAAAGGAAGTCAGAGGAGCCAGTGAGTGAACTGTCTTGATAACTCTAGAGGTTAGTACTTTTGGACTCACCTGCTCCTGGATTTGCCCGAGTAGGGAAAAGGCACACGCATGGTAAATCTTTGTGGTCTGGTCTGGTCCAAGATGTGTTTAAAATTCTCCTCAGTGGAAAGTTGACACCATATGATATCATGATCATCAGCTCAAGAGGGAAAAGTAGGTAAAAATGGCTTCTGTCTGTATTTTCCCAGTTCAGGGCTGCATGGCCTGTAGCTTGGGCTATTTCCAACCAGGCTCCAGCCTGATCTGGGTATGTTTTCTCCCCCTCCTCCTCCAGTTCAGCTCAACTAGCTGATTAATTACAAGGGTGTTTTCTGTCTCCTAGTCAGCAACTCCCATCCCCTACAATCAGCATTGACCCTCTTCAGTTGCAGTGAAAAATGTAATTGTTGACTATAATTAAGTCTATTCCATTTTGTTCTTATTACAAAGCAATGCATGATCATTAACAAAAAAAAGCAGAACAATGCAGACACACAAACGAACATTAACATCCGTTACCCTGCTCACGAGAGACGGGCAACATAAGAATCTTGGTGCACCGCATTCGAGGTGATTTTCTGTGCACACACAATTTTTTTTTTCTTTATGACAGAATTGTATTACCTGTATACATAAAATCACAAGCTGACTTATGAATTCAACAACAGCCAACATAATTTTTAATGACTTCTCTACTGTACCATATTTAAACATTTCCACGAAACTTGGAATAATTTACAGGATAAGTGACAAATTACCGGATGACTTTACTAATCTTATTGCTTCTTCCCACTTATTCCCTGACCTCACCAGAGCTTTATTAATTCTCCAGTCTTCACACCCCTATTTTCTTTCCATTTTCACTGGTATTACCCTACTTCAAGTCTCTTATCTGGCCACTTGCAGTGATGGGGTTAATTTTGGTTTTAAGTGTCAGAAACCCCAACTCAAAACGATTGAGGCAAAAGCGAATGTATCACTGCCTGGCTGAAAGTTCCAGTACCGCTGAATGTATAGTGGGATCCAGGGACTCAAAGAAGGTCAATGGGACTTGGTCTCACTGCCTCCACCTCCTAGCAATCTCCTCGTTTTGTAATGGCTTCTTCCCTCCGCAGTTCCCCTAAAGGTGAACAGATGGCTGTCAGCATCTCTAAGCCTCTGTGTTCTCAGGGACTCCAGGGGAAAGAGCAGTCCTCTGATTTTATCCCAAGAGCCACTGACCGCACCTACCTGAACCAAACTCTTGTGGCTGGGGGTCAGGCATGCTGAGTGGAGCCCGGCACTCCGAACGGAGCTAGCCCGCTCTGGAGCCTGGGGGACACAGTTCACCCCTATCCAAGACGCAAGAGTCAAGGAGGGGCCATTTCCTAAAGCAAAACCAGAATGCTGTTACCAAGGAAAGGAAAAATAGATACCAGGCGGTCGGAAACAAGAACCATTCACGACCATCTGCCTGTGTGCTCCATTTGCTCTCTCACAGCCAGATGCCAACCTTCTCCGCCCGGGCTCTGTGTAGGCACCGTTATCAATCGGGTCTTTTCCTCTGGCTTCTGGTTGGGTTCAGTCAACAGGAGGCATTGGCAGAAGAGCAAGGTCAGAGAATTTCTCCATCTCCTGCCTTGCTGAGCCGTAGGTTGGCTGGGTTCCCACACTGAAGACCGCAGCTCCTGTTGGGGCATGTCTACAACGAGCTACAGACCTCTTTGGGTCTCTCTCTCCATCTTACAACCCTGCACACGCCTTTACGTCGTTCGTATTCTCTTCCCTGTGGGACCTTCCCAGGTCCAGCCCGCTAACGGATTGCTCAGCCTATCCATCCTCCTGCATATCACCCACCAATCTGTTTAACCTTTAAAGTCCTCACTCAAGAAATGGATATAAATATTGGAAGTTCAAGGTTAAAGGCTACTGTCAATTTAATAGAGATTGCCAGTCAACCATTACCAGCCTTTGGCGACCACAGAAGCACACTGAATATTGTAATGCATGTGAGTGATTCCAACTGCTTTCAGATTTGGTTGAGTTAGTAGGGTGTACCTGGAAAATACCCTGTGAAGATTATCCTTAAATGCAGTTGAGCCAGCTTCCTCAGTAGGAATTGAAAAGAAAAGGAAAAGGAAGGAAGGAAGGGAGGAAAGGAGGGAGGGAGGAAGGGAGAAAGGGGAGGGAAAGAAGGAGGGAGGGAAAATAAAGCCACAGGGATAAAGTTATCATCTTAGAGTTAGGAAACCCAGAAACACAGTCTAGCTTTGCCTATGCCTCATAGTTGGTGGCCTTGGGACCACTGGGAGTCATTATCCTGACCTGTCAAACACTGAGATTAGACCAGAACATCTTTAAGGTCCCTTCCAGCTTTAACAATCTACTACGCTCTTTTTTTTTTTTAGTGTTTATTTATTTTTGAGAGGGGGGAGAGAGAGAGAGACAGACAGTGCATAAGTGGGAGAGTGGCAGAGAGAGAGAGAGAGATACACAGAATCAGAAGTAGGCTCCAGGCTCTGAGCTGTCAGCATAGAGCCCGATGCGGGGCTCAAACTCATGAACCATGAGATCATGACCCGAGCTGAAAGTTGGACGTGTAACCAACCGACTGAACCACCCAGGTGCCCCAACAATCCGTTAGGTTCTAATAAACCACAATTAACAATGCCTGCCAAATGAATGCACTTACAAACACTGCCAGCTCAAAGAAAATAAGGATATTTCACCAAGGAGGCTAAAAATGCTTCTTCTGACCAAGAAAGCAAATTCTTTTTGAAAACTAAACATTTAAGTTATTAATGGAACAGAAATCTAAGGCACTGACCTCAATTCAAAACAAAATTGTTTTTGTTCAGATTCTTGCAGGAGACCAAATTTTATGTACAGACCGTGTGGGACTATCAATAGGGACCTGCAGTGAAGCCCAAGGAAAGCACTAATGAAGCCAGCAGGAGCCCACACAGCCTGGCCATGAACCCAGTGCAAGATCAGAAATACGGCAGAAAATCTGCAGAGAGGGGGGAGTCCCCGCATGTTGTGTAGTTTCCTCGTCCGGCCAAGATCCCAGAGGCTCTAGGAGGAAGAGCAAAAAAAAGGCCAAAGCAGGAAATGAGCTGTAACTTGACAGAGTCAAAAAAGAAAACAGAAAAGCATGAGACATATCAGGTCCAGGGAAGGAGCTTGGAGAATGTAGCCTGTTTATTCAGGAATGAGGCAGTTGATAATATTAAAAAGGATAAAAATGTTTCAGCTTTAGGGAGGCTTCAAAAACCATTAAGAAGGATGGTGAACCACCATGTGGGAAGACAGACTGATAGAGGAGTGATGTTTGCAGTTGGGGGGATAGGGAGGGTACGAGTGGGGAGTGGTGGCTCATTCGAATCATTTGCTGACCTTGGAACATGTGTTCTGGAACTTCACTGCCCAGTATAGCAGCCACTAGATGTGTGTCGTTATTGAACATCTGAAATGTAGCTGGCCCTCCTAGGTGGCTCAGTCGGTTGAGCATCCGACTTCGGCTCAGGTCATGATCTCGCCGTTTGTGAGTTTGAGCCCCGCGTTGGGCTCTGTGCTGACAGCTCGGAGCCTGGAGCCCGCTTCAGATTCTGTCATTCTCTCTCTCTCTCTCTCTCTCTCTCTCTCTCTCTCTCTCTCTCTCTTTCTCTCTGCCTCTCCCCCACTCTCTGTCTCTGTCTCTGTCTCTCTCTCTCTCTCTCTCTCTCTGCCCCTCCTCCACTCACGCTCTGTCTCTCTCCCTTTTGGAAAGAAATAAACATTAAAAAAAAAATTTGAAATGTAGCTGGCCCAAATTCAGACATGTTGTATGTGGAAAATATACAAACCAGGGTTTGAAGACTAAGTACAAAAAAATATAAACCATATAGTTAATAATTTTATATTGATGGTACGCAGAAATAATATTTTGGATGTGTTGGATAAAATAAAATACACTGTTACGGTTGGTTTCACTCGTCTCTTTTTAGTTATTTTTAGCCTAGTTACCAGTAAATTTAAAATCACGTATGTGGCTCACATTTGTGGTTAGCATTATATTTCTACTGGACAGAGCTATTGTGTAAAGTCCCTTCCTGTCTCTCCAGGCTTCTGTGACACAAGGTCTGTGAAGATCTGACTCAGCCCTCGCTGTCCTTCCCATTGCAAGCAGAATCTAGTTTAGACTAAGTGAAAGAAAGCCATGTTGAGACTCAACAGCTGCTGTATCCCCACAATTCACACCCACTTGGGGAATATACACTTACTTAGAAGAACAGTCACCACCACCTCCCCACATGTATACCCACCTACCATATACGTCCACGACCATATTTGTCGGAGTCAGAATAATATCCATAAATAGGGAAGGAATATTTGCTGAATCATTAGTTACAGTGAGATTCACATTTCTAATGTCAACCTTAATCATCTGTTTGAACTAGGGAGCTCCATTAGTGCCTGTTAATAAGAAGAGGTTCTTTGAAATTCAAAAGAGTGTTGGAATTTCAGGTCTCCCGTTTCCTCACAAGAAACCAGTTCACTGAGAGGTGCTTCTGGACCTCTGCCTGTAATCAAGAGTTCCAGGGCTGCTCAGACATAACAGAGAGTAAAACCCAAGTTTTTGTCTTGGGTTGAAAACTTCTAGTGTGCTCTACCAATTAGCACAATTGATTCTATGGACTTGTGCTCCCTCCAAACCTTGGGAGCCTCTAACGAGATCCTTCCAGCATTGTCAGTTCCGCTGGAACCTGCTACGTGGCACCCCTATTCTCAGCACCTGCTAATTATATCAAACTTCTGGTCCAAACTCCGATCTGTCCATGACGATACAATAATGTTATAGAAGGATGCAATTCAGATCTTATTTAAGCGAACGAAGGGTTTCCGTCACAGCTGAACTTCGAAGAACTCTGACTTTGAGGACAGTCTCCTGTATGCAAGAACTTTGGCCCCTTTATCGGACATCTGCACTTTTAGGCTATCATTTACCCTTTATTTGGTAAAAGAGCTCCATTTTTCTTTGCGGGAGCCATCTCATCCCTACGCTAGTCCATGCGGTTTGGATGGCGCTGAGCCTGTTCTTCATCTCATCTCCAGGCACGGCACATAATCAAGGCCTGCCAATTACCATTTTTACTTCCCCCGGAAGTTCCAATAGAAACGTAACGCAAACCACAATGATTCGGAGATCGTTATGCGGATGCAAACTGGTCCAATGGTCTTTAATTCTTGGAATTTGTTGGCACTCGTGGGCTGGATGACCTTTGTTCTACCTGCATTTGAAGATGACAGGATGAAAGTCTGGACCTTCACGGCACTGCCACATGGTAGGGCCCCACTGAAGAGGATGTCAGAGTAAAGAGACCAATTCCAAGAATATGGTTTGAGGTGCTGGTCCGGCAAGTTGCACTCTGACAGAGCAGGACCTTTCAGTTTGGTGAGCCAACAAATTCTCACCGTTGGTTAAACTACTTTGAATTTTCTCCAAACTGGAAGAATCCTAACATCACTCTTCAAATATTTAACCCACTACATGGATAATCTATGTTTTCCCTGTACTTCAAAGGCCAGCTTCTCATGAAGTCTTCCCTGCTGATGTAAGCACATTCTGAATTTTCCTTTTATTCTGTCCTTTTCAACAAATAGTCTGTAAGGCATGCTATCATTACCGGATAATGATAATTATCTCACCTCGGAGATCCCCCCAGAATCAAGGGAACTCAAAGGTCACTTTCCTATTTCATGCTGAGCTAGTGACAATATTCAACATCAAGTCATTCTTCCTGCTCATTTGGATTCTGTCCCAGCTCCAAACTCCTGGCTTCTGTATAGACCCTGAGACCCAGCTGCCAATTTGCAGCTTTGACTGGTACCCAAATGCATCCCTATGTTTCTGACTGTCTCTTGTAATGACTGCCCCAAGCCTCAGTTACTCTGGGATCAGAGGTCTACCTGACCATTCCTGCTACTTCAGGGACTGTAGATGATTCCCTAGTATATTTTGAGAAACTTCGTTAAGCACAGTAATCTATACGGTTTGAAATGTGCAACTTCCAGATCCCCCAGGGCTGTGGTCTAAATATTACCATTTGCTGGATTTCCCTGATGCCAGCTCTTTGTTATAACGTCACCTTATGGACTAATCTTTCCATCGTGCACCTGTTATGTTTTCCCAAAGCCAACCTTATCCTAACGGATAAATTTGTCTTCAGACATTTCTCACCAAACTTCAGTTAACCTTTCCAAATATCCCAGCCAAGGCCAAACACCATAAAACCACCATGCCTCTTTACTTAGATTTTGGCATCTTATGATATCACTGTTATCATGCTGATGTACTTAGGTTACCCCTGTGTTCACTTACTGCCACATGTATTGTGGGAAAAAATTGCACTAGGAATCAAAACCTCTGGATTCTAATCTGGGCTCTGTCATATACCAGTAATGTGACCTTAAGCACAAAAGAATCCTTTTCATAACCTCGCAAAGTTTCATTTCCTTTATCTCATACGCTAGGTTAATAAAACTTGCCCTGATTTGCTGGATGCCATGAGAATTAGATAACAATGCAAGCGAAAGCACGTCGTAAACGCGGAAATACCGTGTAAATAAATTATTAATACGAAGTCTTATCACCAGACAGAACTGTTATCTCATACACCTTCTTAACTACGAACAGCCACACATATGGTCAATAGTTGGTAAACACTTGTTGATTCACAAGTATATACTCCTAAAACTCCATTTTTAAAACAAAAGAAAAAAAATGTTTTCTGATAAACCAAGTGAGGGGTTAGCTTAGGAAAGATAGAGATGTGGAAGAAAAAGAAGAGGGAGAAAAACATGGGTGGTGAATGATAGAAGTGTTGGGCGAGGGGAAAGGCAAGAGAGAAAGAGAATGATGAGCAGCGGAGCCACTGGAATGCAAGATGACACCCGCCAGTAACACAGCGGAGGAGGGGAGGAGGAGGAGGAGGAGGAGGAGGAGGAGGAGGAGGAGGAGAAGAAAAGGTAGAGGCGAATAGGAAAATGTGACAGAGCAGAAAAGGCATAGGTCATTCTTAAACCAGAGCGATCTGTGTGGGAAACATCCAGGGATCGAGAGGGAAGTGAACTCCTTGCTGCCCAGTGACTTTGGGTCAGGTAGGAGAGAACTGGCCATTTGGAGCCATCTGAAGGAGAGCCCAGCATGGAGTCAGCAGCAGGTGCAGACAACGCTCGCTCCATGGGATGAGATGGGGACAGCAAGTGGACAAAAGAAAAAGTAGGGTGTTGAACAATGGCACAGAAACTGAGAGAAAGAGTAAAGGGGAAGAAGGAGAACTTAACAGTCCATAAAGGAAAACCTTTTGCCAGACCCAACTATTAAGCTCTTGCCTAATGTGACACAGTCTCACTGTGGTTGTGCTTCTTCACCGAATACCTAATAATCTGGGTTGAATTTAACCAGTTCCCTGGACATACTTAAAAAGAAGACTGGAATTTTCAAGCAGAAGGACGCCACGGTGGGAATTTTGATACGTGAGAGCGCCTTCAACTTTCTTCTGGCCTCTTAAGGACATTCCTGTGCTAACATTCGAGATCCCCAGCTGATCTCGGTCATCTCTGAGGATGAAAAAGGAGGACAGAGGTAATGGAGCGAGCAGGTTTCTGCTTAGAGAAGAGGGACAATTCCTGGAGAATGAGACTGTCAAGAAAAAGAGAAAGTCTACCCAAAGGGACCTAATCTCCTGTGAGGGGCCCTGATCACAGAGCACACGGGACCCTCTCTCTGGGATGACACAGGCTCTCTTTCTCAGAGTAGGCTCTCTGTATTGCTGTGACACAACACACTGTCTTCAAAGCCCTTAGCATGGTATTTGGAATAAGTGAAGAAAGTATTAGGAACTCATAGTTGTGAAATACTAGAACTAATGATAATAGCTGGCATAGTAGTAGCCATGGCAGATAAGTGACCGTGGTCTTAGGGCTGGGTGTAATATACCACAGCAGTCTAGTGGTGCAGAGGCGGCTGCCGAACAGCAGTCAGGGGCCGGAGCTCAGGAGGCAGACGTCCTAGGTTTGGACCCTTGGCTCCCCCATGTATTAGCTATGTGAACTTGGGTGAGTTTGACTGATCTTCCTATGTCCCAATGTTACTCCATATAAAACGCTGATAAGAGCAACTTCTGCATAGAATAGAGAGAATGAGAAAATACTTACAAAAGGGTCTAGCTCGGCGCCTGCACGACTGCTCAACGCCTGTTAGCTAGAAATAGCAGGAATGGTGGTGGGGGTGGTTGCCAAGAGGTACATCCCAGTACAGAACATAAAGTAAAGGGAGCATCCACCCCGTCCCTAAAGCTCCCGTGCCATGAGATCGGCAACAGCTTTCCTAGGGAAAGGCGAGGCCTTTTCAACCTCAAGTAGAGAACCAGTGTTCCTTCCAACCTCCCATCTCCTCTCAAATCCCATAGCCTCAGAATCCATAATTACAAGTGAAATTCAGTGTGTGTGAGGGAGGGAGGGAGGCGGGGGATAGAGGTGGTGGCTGTTAATGTAGAGACAGGCCTGCAGTGATAATGAGATCTTGCCTATACAGTTACAGTCGAAACTTCCTCAATTTTAGTTACATTTCTTCCACACTGTGATATGCCAGACAGTGTGCTAGATAATGGGCACACGGTGTCCAGCAGAGAAGGTAGGCACATAAAACAAACAGTTACCAATTACAAACAGCTCTGACAATTACAAACAGTTGATAACAGCAGTTCGTACACACAGCCCCGGGAGTGTAGAAGGGACCCAGGGAAGGCTGGGGGGTCTGCAGGAGATAATTGAGTTTGGATTTAAAGCGCGAGTAGGGAGTTGAGGAAAGACAGGGGATGGGCAAGGTCAAGCTTAAGCTTTAGAAAGATGGCCAGTCATGCGGCAATGAAATGAACTGGAGGTGGGACACTCCCAGTCGAGAGGGAGTTTGGCGATGGTGCCAATCACTCAAAAAAGAGATGGTGAAGTCTCATGACAGCAATGACAGGAAGGGTAGGAGAGGGTTGCAAAGTCAAGGTTACATAATTCTAAATAAAGCAGTGCTAAAATTAAGCTGGTGTAAAAAGGTTACTAGTTATTTTTCCCCCCACAGAGTAAAACCTCAGCAGTTCAACATTAATTGGATAGAAGCATGTCACAATTAATCAAATATGAATTACAGATTTTTTTTTTAAATATGACTAACTGCTTAGGCTTTTTCTTTTGACTAGATGAGATATTTTAAATACCTTTCAAATTCTCTGCGCTTAATTAGCAGCATTGGTCTTCCTGCAAAAAAGTAAAGTGAGGTTATTAAAAGCGAATTTTTTTTTTTCCTGAAGTGGATGGGACCTTTCTCTCCACTGATTTGGTTCCCACAAACGTGCTTCCTGGATTACAAGAAAGTCAATTCCTCTTTCGCTAGTATGGGAAGTCACAACCCTGACCTCAGGCTGACTGCCCAGAGAAGTGATCTGAGAGGGCTATAAATTGTCTCAACAGAGAGACCGGCTGCCCATCCCTTCTCCCTGACAATCAGGGGTGTCAAACTGGGAGATGCTAGCCCATCAATAACACAACCATAAAAAAAAAATGACGTGTTTGAAGTGAACAGACAACCTTCCTGATTCTCAGGATCCCCTGGGGGTGCCTCAATTTGCTTTTCAAAATTTCATCAGCAGTGCCGCGATCAAATTCAGTTCAACCCCCCGACAAACCATCAAACTATCCCTTTCTAGGGAGAGGATCCGATCTTATCCTCTGCTAAAGTATCAAATTAATTGAAAACTTTCAACAGCAAAACTTAATCTAAAATTCACACTAATTCAATGCACTATTTTCCAAATACTTGTGCACTCCTTACATCATAACCCTCATGAGTCACAAAGAATTTGTTTACTACGAAAAAGACTGAGCTCAACTCTCACAACTGCACTGACTAGAAATCAAAGTACAAAGGGAACACTTCAGTACCTCCACGTTACCTAGAGAGACACGACAGGTGGCTTGCTCCCATAAGCTTTCTGAGTGTAGGAGATCAGGAGGGGCGTAGTTTCTGACTTTCACACTAATTGTGCCAAAACTTCCTTAATCCTTGCGAGTTAAGAGAATGAGATGAGCACTGAAGTCTCAAGAGGGAGGAAGCTTCATATACAGGCAGTCTCATTGACAGTAATATCTGGAGAGATACATTCATCTTTCCTTTGTCTAGATCGTTAGAGCCTTGGGGTGGGGGGGTGGGGGTCAACTTCTGTTCTATTCTATTCATCACGCACAAATTTGGATCGGAATCTTTCCCAAAACTTTTGCCCACCGGGCTCCACACAAATTTAACCGAATTTCTATTGGACAGTCCACACAAGAATGTCTCACAGTTTTCTACACCTCAACCAGCTCCAAACCAGCCTCTGTTTCCATGCAACCCTACTCCTTCTTCATGGTCAACTTCAAAATGTCCTCTTCTTCTTTCACACGTGATCGGTCACTTTCTACCAGGAAGTCTGCTTACTAACTTCCTCTAGAATCTGTATCCCCTTCCTCTATCCCCTGCTCTCTCAATCTTAGTTCTGGCCCTTCTGCCCCATCCCCTGGACAAGTGTTAAGAGTCTCCTAACTGAGGGGCTTCTGGGTGGCTCAGCTGGTTGATCGTCTGACTCTTGATTTCGGCTCAGATCATGATCTCACAGTTTGTGAGTTCGAGCCCTACATTGGTCTCTGTGCTGATGGCGTGGAGCCTGCTTGGGATTCTCTGTCTCTCTCTCTCTCCACCCATCTCTCTCTCCCTCTCTCTCTTACTCTCGCTCTCTCAAAATAAATAACTGAGACCCTGAGCCCCCACTCCTGACACCCACTGTAACTCAGGCTGCACTCAGCCAGAAGCATCCACCCAAAAGACCTGCCTCCCCTCTTCTGTGCAGACTGATCACATTCCTGGACCTTCCATACCTAGCTTTTCTCATTTCCTATTACCAACTTCTTTTCAAATGCTGCGCAGTTCTCCTCTTTTACGCATTAAAAAAATGACTTTCTGGTTTTATATATCTACATATACGGTCTCTCTGGAATTCAACTGTTGAAGGTTTAGATTGCAATAATTATAAATAATGAACAATGGTGACCTTTGAGATAAGGTGAGGCTAAAAATGTCAGCCAGAGTGTTGGCAGTGAGACCTTATTATAAATATGTGTCTATATCTGATATGCGTAAGGGCATGATAGTATTGAACATTCAAAGATGAGTACTTTGTATAAAACCCTTTGCAAGCATTGAAATTAATAAAGCCATTATAAGTTGAGGAGCAAGTGAGTGGGCAGAGGAGAAGGGGGAAAAAAAGATTATTCTTACAGTTCTTTAGAAATGCAAATAAGAACTTGCCTGAACATCATTACCTGACTGATAAAATGTTAATCATGTAACAGGTATTTATTTAGAAACCTGTTCCAATTCCTTAATTGAAAAAAGATCTTAAATTCAACACAAACCTATTTGCTAAATGGTAATAAAACAAATTCCCAGGGAGAAAATAGCAGGTACTAAATGTCATAATACGGTCTCTAAAATTGAAGACAGTCTTACCACTGTTTTCAAAATTAAAATGACAAAATAAACAATCTTTACGGTCCCAGCAGGCAGATCAAACTCCCTGACCAACTCGACTCTGGCTACAGAAGGCAATGTAACAGTTCAAAATGGCCTCTTTTCAGACAATCGGTATCTGTCACTCTAGTATATGGGGGGGTAGTGCCCAGACTCTCGAAAGGCACGCAAGTCAATTTTTAAAAACCTGGATAAGCCAAACAAATGCGTCCGCCTGGTCTTCGGTTTGAGAACCCAAGTCTGAAAATGTCCAACGACAGACCCTCCATGACACAGAAATCTTTGCACAAGCAAACAAGATCCAGTGATAGACTCTGACATCAAACAAATCTGAGTGAAAATGCAGTCTTTACCTCTTACTGGAAATGTGACTTTGGACAAAACAACAATCTGTCTCTGCCTCACTGACCTCATATGTAATAACAGGGACCCTTTTGGTAAGTGTCTTAGTTTGGGCTGCTGTAACAAGTCACCACAGACTGGATGGATTGAACAACAACCATGTATATCTCACGATTCTGGAGGTTGAGAAGTTCAAGATCAAGGCACCAGCAGTTGGGGTGTCTGGTGAGAACCCACTTGTACCGTGCAGCCGGCCATTTTCTCACTGTTTCCTCACATGGTGGAGAGTGGAGAGCTCTCTGGGAATTCTTTGATAAGGCCACTAATCTCCTTCACAAGGTCTCCACCCTCATGACCTAATTACTTCCCAAAGGCCCCACCTCCTAACACCATCACATCGGGGGTTAGGACTTCATCAGATGAATTTCCCCGGGAACACAAACATTTAGCTCATAACACAAAGGAACCCATAGAGTTGTCAGGATTAAATGAGATCACATAGGTCGTGTATAAGCATCGGAACCACTCTGGTCAAATGATCAAGGCAGCAAATAACAGCTAATTTAATGTTTTCCCAGTATTGTCTAAACCCATTTTTCAGATTTAGACACGTTTAATTAAGTAACATTTTCATCTAAATTACATACCCTTGAGAAAAAAGTTTGCTGTCTTTGGACAGTTAGACAACAAGTTGAAAAAAAAGCCGTCACTTGGGTTTTAGTCTCAGGTTAACACACTTGTTAGCTGTGTGGGCTTAAGAAAAATCACTTAACCTCTCTGAAACCCTTTGTATTTCCTTTGTGTGCTGTGCTTTGTGAGACTTCTAGAGCCACAAGCCCTAGGCAAAGATGCAGATAATGGAAAGGAGCTTGGAAGGAATTGCAAATAATTCTCAGTGTTGGGCATATGCTTCTTGAGTCTCATAACACCTAATTCTCATAGAGAGGGACAAAGAGATTCCCCCTTACAAAGACTGAATTCCAGGCGACCCTTCACTGCAGACCATGCTCTAATCCTATTAAGCACTGAGGAAATTCTGGCTGGACTGGAACTGAGAATCAAATAGATCTTGTAAAATGTTTTGTAAAATTAGCAACACCTCAATCCCTGCCTCGTTATTTGCACCCGCAGATTTACACAGGTTCGGAGAAACTATCTAGAAAAATCTTTGTGAAATTGGAGATTTAAATTAAGATTGGGGATGTCTGGGAGGACTCCGAAAGAACCAAGCTGTGGTGAGGGATGACAAGATGTCATAAGAGAACGAACCAGATAAGCCAGGGTTGACTGGGGCAAGGAACTCAGAAAGAGTGTGTGTGCGTGGCATTCTGAGAATGTGGATACAGTTGATAGCGACATTCATCAGGGCCCAACCCTTCTGGGTGCCCCTGGAAGATGAGTCTTGAGAAACGGAAATGCCGTATTGCCAATTTCTGACACGCTCCTGTCTCCAGCAATTCTCACACGCGACCCACTTTGATCAAGTAAGACACAGAATACATATTCTTCTCACTTTACATGTGTAATCATGTTGATTTTCCGTATCGAAAGGCCTCTGTTTTACCAGAGTCAAGGTGCAACCTTTGAGTCCCAGGGGCTAGTCATTCAGCAGGATATTATTCAGAGTAGCGCCTCAGTGGAACGTTATCACTGGAGGCTGCTCAGCTCGCTGGGGAAACAGAACTTCAGGGACACCTATGAGCACTCACTTTCAGCAGTTACCAAAGACCCAAAACACTTGGGCAACGTGAACTGGGCAAAAGACAGCTCCCTGCAGTCTAGCAGATGGGGACTCAAAAGCACTGAACTTCAAATGTTTACGTCATGAGCTCATAGGATGTGGAGCCCAATGCATTAGGCTCCAGAGCTCTAAGTCCCAGAGGAAACCACGGTGATAGGGAAAAAGCTGTATTGGCCACTTTTAGGCACGCATCTCGACCAGAGGGGAGAAGCCCGAAAACTATGTGTTCCGTACTTCCTTTGCCCCTAGCTTCTGGTGATGTTCTCTAAATGGGAGTCTCAGAATGGGAAAGTGGATTGCAAAAGGGAGAAAGAACCATTTTTTTGCCCAGAATCTACAGGGGCCTTCAGCAGTGAGAGCAGTAGCAAATGGTTCCTTAAGCAACAAATGCAATAGTACAGCCAGCTTCCAGAAGATCCGCGGCTGAAGCAGGGCTCACCTGACCTCTGGTGAACATACCCTGCTTCCTGCCCTTCCAGGGAGCTTTGTGACCAATTACCTGCATCAAACCTCCCATTGCTTGAAATAGATAAAACAGTCACCATTTTCTGGAGCGGACACAGACAGATACAGAAGCAGAAAGCAACAAGCCAGAGGTGTTTTCCTCTACACGGAGATCACCAACCAAAGGGTTAGTTGCATATAAAGGACAACTGACTATACCGAATAGCATGCAAGACGAGGGGTCAAAAAGACACAAGGAGACCAAGCTCTAGATCCTTCAATTCCCAAACAGGAATGTGCCTAAGTTTGTGGAAGCTTCAGAGTAAAGAGAAAACAGTGCTGGACAGAGTGCAGAAGAGCAGCAGCCTCATCCCAATGAGGCCACTGATTGAGCCTCAAGACTGACCGTCTTCTATCACCTTTGGAAGCCTCAGTTTCCTCGCCACGGAATGGGCCCAATCAGGGACAGATAATCAAAAAATCTCATGGTCGACCAATTAAATGGAGACTGAATTTAAGCCATCGAGAAACTTACGTAGTGTGGCAATTGATTAGCAGTCCCGGGGATAATACAAGCCTACAGCTCAAGGTTACTGTGGTGACTAAAGACGACATGTAACCGATTGATCCACGCGAACCATGAGTGAGATACTATGTTAAGAACCTCACCTACTCTGCTTCTGACCCTCACAAACACTCCATTCTCAGATACCCAAGTGAAAGGCTCAGAAAGATTACATAATTAGTTCAAGGTCATACGGCTAGTAACTGGGGAAGCCAAGACTTGAACCTACATCATTCTGCTTGCCCAAACACCACACTCTGGCATCCTGGGGGCTGGCATCTTGGCTGAAGTCCTTCCAGCGCCTGTACTTTGGAAGCTGTGTAGTGTGACAAGCAAGTTAGCTTGGCTCCACATCAGCAGATTCATACCCTGCAAGAGACCAGTGCTTCAGAAATGTAAATATGCCGTCCTCCCTCCATCCTTCTCCCGGGCTCCAGCCTGATGTCCTCCGTGACCTCATGAGGCACAGGGAGTTTCACCACAGGGTGAGTGCCCGTTAATATTTTCTGTGCTCCTCATCTAATCAAAAGACCAACGGAATTATCACCATTTTATCAGTCAAGCAATAAAGTTGAGTATTATTCCCATTTCCATTTCTAAAGCAACATAAAAATAACCCCTTTTAAATGGTACCCACTCACTTTCTCCTTATATGCTAATGCGTGTCACAATTTCAAAGCCTGGAGAGAGATTTCCTGCAAAACATTTCACTGCCTTAAAGCTTCCCATATTCACAGCTCCAACTGCCAAGTTACAAACAGGAGTTAACTCTGGTTCCAAGTCAATTACCTATTGATAAGTCTTTAGGGCAGACAACTTGTATACATGGATTTCAAAGGCTATGTGGTATTTCAAGGCGTTAGAACGTTTGGCATCAGAGATTCTCACGTCACCCTCAGACTTCAGTGAATCATATGTATCCTCACCAGTATTAATAATCAAACCCAAAATCAACTCCCTTATTTTAAAAGTTGCTCTTTCTCTTTGCTAAATGCAGATCATCTCAACGAATTCTTGTAGTCACATTGATTTCCAGTTAATTGAATTTCCTCATTTGAAGTAATGAGTGGCAACTTAGCCATGAATTTATTAATCCAAAGCCAGCTACTCACCTTTGCTATGATTTTTAATTAATTCTGTCACATATGTACAGCAGGTGACAGCATTTACATCAGGACTATGTAGTTTATATTTTAAAATATTCAGCTTTTTGTATTTATTCAGACTTTCTGTGTTTTATACACAAGCCTGCAATTTTGATCTTCTGTTCAAAAATGTTTAGTGGCTCTCCAACATTAAGGCGTCAAGCCGTACCGAGGGCAGAGGAAAGAAGGGTTCTCTCTCCCGCCCGGAAAACTGGTTTCTTTTTGGGTTCCTTTCTCCCTTTCTTCTTCCCTCTTTCCTTCCTTCCCTAAAGTGGCTAACAAAAATAAACAATATAAAATATTGTCAAGGAAGTGAAGGAAACAAGAGGAAGTGACAAAAAGAGTTGGAAAAATAAAATAACGGAATGTCAGAGCCATAGTGAGTGCCTGGAGAGCTTCTGTTCTTGCTAGTGGTAATTATAAACTTGACTCTGAGTTTCCTAGAAGCTCTAGCAGAAGGAGAGAAATGCTACCATTTTTCGGGAACAATCTGGTAGTTAAAACAAAACAAAGCAAATAGCATGGGCTAGCTCTGAAGTCAATCAAGTCAGTAAGTGATTCGGGGTATCACTAAGTAGTGTCATGAGCTTAGAGATAGCACTGGGGTAAAACCCCACCAGGCTCACTCACTGCCCAAGCACAGGCCGGTGATGTTCTACAATAACTATTGATCGCAAAATCACCAAAGCCATTGTTTCCATTATCTTTTCTTCATCCCTTCAAAAACAAGGCAAGCTGCTTCCTCCAGGGCCCCAACAAGAAGCAAACAGATCATGACACAACATCGGGTGAGTGTCAGATTGTTTGGAAAGAGCTGCCTGCAGACCGCTAAATTTGTAAGATACTATTTACCAAAGGAGAGGATTGTCAGGCACGTGCCTCTCTATCCGGCTTTTCATCATGAGTCTATCTATCCTACATCGACTGCTCTCTGCAATGGACAATGCTAAAGAAAAAATACTGAGAATGTTTCTCGTATTTCTTTTTTTTAATTTTTTTTAATGTTTATTTATTTTTAAGAGGGAGAGAGAGAGCGAGAGACAGAGAGCAAGCAGGGGAGGGGCAGACAGAGAGGGAGACACACAATCCAAAGCAGGCTCTAGGCTCTGAGCTGTCAGCACAGAGCCCAATGCGGGATTCGAACCCACCAACCTTGAGATCATGACCTGAGCTGAAGTCACTCAACCAACTGAGCAACCCAGGAACTCTGCTTCTTATATTTCTAAAATCAGACCTAGTATTTCTTTTTTCAGTCCTACCTTATAGTCCACAGAGAATATAGCTCATTGTATATCTCACTGATAGGGTTCTTTTGTTGCTGTACTAAATTATATTTATGCAATTGTCTTCTAGTTAGACCAGGAAATTCTTAAGAACAGGCATGTACTGGGTGTCTGGGTGGTTCAGTCAGCTGAGCATCTGACTCTTGATTTTGGCTCAGGTCATGTCCCAGGCTCGTGGGATTGAGCCCTGCATCAAGCTCTGCACTGAGAATGGAGCCCGCTTGGGATTCTCTCTCTCTCTCTCTCTCTCTCTCTCTCTCTCTCTCTCTCTCTCCCTCTACCCCTCTCCCTGCTCGTGTGCTTTCTCTTTCTCTCTAAACAAAAATATATTTAAAAAGAATAGGTACTTATGTTAACTCTTCCCGGCACATGGTTTAGATGTTTAATCAATGTACATAAAACAAATGAAGAAACCCTCACTTGCTTGTTTTTACACACGGAGCAATATTATTTAAATATCACAGAAATATACAACTGCTACAAAACAAATAGTATTAGAAGTTGGTCATATTTTGGCTATACGGCCTCCATCTCCTCTTCCTAAAAATCACCTACTTCTTTGGAGAGCTTAACTTTCCTCCATTTTATGTCATCTCCCTGAGTGGTACCTGCTTCCTCTTATAAAAGCTGGACAGCATGGGATCACATGACTTAGCTCAGCCAATCAGCTGTCACCTCCCAGGGCTCTGCCTCTCAAGTAGCATACGGAAAAAGGCAATGGTTGGACATTATCCATGATGCAGTGATGTCCTGACCAATTCTTCCTAGCTCTATGAGAACTCCCAAAGTTCTTGTTTATTTGCAAGCCTGGTGTCCCACAGCATTCTCATCTTAATTATTTGACCCTGTACATACGTTGTGGCTTCCCCAAAATTACCTTCGAACACATTAGCAAGTTAGTTTCCGATGCTTGTAGCCAAGAACACTGATAGATGTACAATGGCACAGATCAAGCTTAATTAGCAAACCCAGTTAAAGGAGACCTAGCAAAAATAAAGTGGTCAGTATGGCCAGAGAAAATACTTAAGTGTTAGAAATTTTATTTAGCCCTAGATATCATCAACTAGGACCCCTCTGTCCCTTGATACCTGGGAAAAATTGGCCAGAATCTCTTAATTCTACAGCCCATAGAACTTTAAGATTTTCACTCTGATTTCCTGCCATGATTCTCCTGCCATGTCTATTCTTCTCCATCCTATGCCTTTTGAGTGTTCATTCTCATACACTCATTCTCCCTTCCAAACACACTTTCCCAGACAGGAATGTCAGCCCTCTCACTAATACACACATACGCATTCACGGAACGTATCTGTGGTCTAGTCGAGGCAGTGTGATTACGTGACCTTGAGCAGGTACCACTTTGTTCCTTAGTTACCATGCACTGCACAATGAGGATGACAATGACCTGCGCCTCACAGGGCTGCCTAAAAATTAAATGGGATGTTACACATGAAGTTCACAGTGCATGTATGGTAAACCTTCAACTCTCAGCTCCTAGCCAAGCCAGAAAATTTTCCTAACGAACCGGAGCCTGGGAGAGGGCAGCACACACACCATACGTAGGCACTTCAAACAAACAAACGAACAAAGATTCGCAACCTAACTTCCCTCAAAGTCCCTCACAGCCACCATGCCATTGGCTGGTTCACGCTTGTCTAAGCAGTGCCCCAAAGTCCTCTCTTCTCTGAATCTTTTCTCTTGTCCAAACTCCTACCTCCTTTTTCATCTATTCTCCTGTCTTCAGAGCAAGCAGAAAAATTCCTCTCCCGTACCAGGGTCCTGGGCTCTTTGCCTCTCATTTTATGTGGGCACTTCACAAACTGAAGATATTTCCTTACCAAAAAATAAATAAATTAATTAATTAATTAATAATAATAATAGTGATAATTTTTGGTTTCTGCCCTTAAAATAATAAAATTTACCCCAATTATGCCTAGAACATTGGTTTCCAGACCCTAGTCATTTGCATGTTACCCTTATAATTTTTTTCACCATCTTTTATTAATGAATATTTTTAAATTACACAATATTTTTCCTTAAACAAACTTACTTTTAGATTTTAAGTGAATGTAGTTTAAAAGGAAACTACATTTCACCACTATAAGTGCCAAAATAGTATTACTCACATGGTAAGAAGGTTACCTTGAAATAAAAATTCACTTAAAAAAAGATATTCACGTACCACCTAAAATCATTATGTATTACTAGTGACACATGCATCACAATTTGATAAATGTGAGCCTAAAATACGTCCTTTATTATGAACATCCAGAGGCTGGACTGAGGAGGGTATGGGTGGAAAGTCTGTGCATTTGTATGTTACTAATTGTGTGGGTAGAGAGTAGGCGTGAGTGAGGATGCACATATGTCGATGGGATCAGGTTAGAAATGTGACAGAGACGACGGTCCAGAGATACGATTCTGGGGAGTGATATCATCTTGTATCCTCCAGGATTGTCCCACAGCACCCGGGAGAATGGCTAGTGTTCATTTAATTGAACTATAACCCGCTGTTGGAATCCAACGCTGCTATAAATAAATGTTGAAACACTGGAAATGTTAGGGATCATAAAATCTGAACTATCCAAAAAGAAGCTCCTTTTACCAAAGGAGGCAGTTTGAGACCGTGTCTGAAAGTTAAAACAATGTCATAACTTAACAATCATTGATACTGCTTGCTCCCTTTGGGCTTTTAACAAAAATTAACAACACTAAAATTGAGAGTCTCCAGATTCCGCTCCACTTTGTCTGTACAAACAATGTCACAGACTTTTGGAGGGAAATGCAACACAAGGCACCAGCTTAAAATTCTGGGTTAAAGTTCTAAGACTCGGCCCCGAGTCAGTGTGTTGGGTAAGGAACCCAGTCCAGGGAGCTTCTACTGCAAGTGTAAAATGTTTTACTGCTAAATATACAGAGCCTTTGTGCCTATCTAGGTAAACTAGAACACAACCCTATTTGAAATATATGCAGTAGACCACCAATGGCTGGGTGATCAGCGAGTCTTTATTCAATATCCACCATGTGCCAGGCACTACGCATGAGACACATTCTACCCTTAAGGAATCCCCGGGTTTGGGGTGATAGTAACATCTCTGCAGCTTGAGTCACCAGAGTTCCTGTCAAGATATTTGACAGCTCCCTTTTATCGTGGCATTCTACTATATCAAACACAGAAGCACAGTGCCTCTCATCTACACCTGAAACATGCTTTCCTATAGGTCTCGAGTGAAAAAAGCACGGCCCTCATGAGTGCACCAGGAGCGTATTTTTTTTAGAATGTCTTCCAGCGATTGATACGTACGGCTAAAGCTCGGCCCCGAATGCCAATTCATAACATTTAAGCCTTACTGAATACAATTTTCTTCCACGCTATTTGATTGTGCCAAATAAAATGCCAGCAAACCTTTAGAGAAAATCTTCCTTAGGAGCCATCCTATTATCTGATCTCCAAGAGTTGCAGGAAATGACAGGAAAACAAAATAAAACCGTTTAGCTTTATGTAGCTATACCATGCAGTCATCACGTCACGTGATCTAATGACCTGGCTGGAAAAAAAAGAAGCGGGCAGACTAGAACCTGTTATGAAAAAGCTATTTGAATGCATATCTACAGTGTAGATGTACAGAGAGACGTTCTTAAGCTATTTTTACCCTACTTAAATACATCTCCATTCTTCCTATTATAGAGATGAATATCTGTTTTCATGTCGCACCATCTCTCATAATGCAGACTTTTAGCATAAGCACCTAGAAATATTTACAGCCATATTATATTTATCGTTTAGGCAGAAAGGAGGAAAGAAGCCACAAATCATCAAACAGCATCACATTCGTGATTACACATGAAACACTGAAGAAAAGCCACATCTGGGGGCACCTGGGTGGCTCAGCCGGTTAAGCGTCCGACTTCGGCTCAGGTCATGATCTCGAGGTTCGTGAGTTCAAGCCCCGCGTCAGGCTCTGTGCTGATGGCTCACAGCCTGGAGCCTGCTTCTGATTCTGTGTCTCCCTCTCTCTCTGACCCTCCCCCCGTTCATGCTCTGTCTCTCTCTGTCTCAAAAATAAACAAAGGTTAAAAAAAAAAAAATTAAAAAAAAGAAAAGCCACATCTGCTGGATGGGTAACTCTACTACAACAGATTTTTCAGAGGCCTTGTAGTTCAAACGGCCATAATTTACGGCAGCATAATTACAGTCCACACAGAAATACAACATACCTCACATTCGCATCAAGTTCGTCCATTACAGGAAACACGCATGGGTGAGTCGGACTGCAGTGCCCACAAGGTCCTATAATGTGGAAATTAAAAAGAAAAAAACAGTTAGACAATGAGTTAATGTGAGAAAATAAAAGTCTATGCTAAGGGGAAGAAACTGCCAGATAATCATGGCTTCCTATTTATCACGACTTTTGTAGAGTATCAGAAAGTATTTAGTCAACCATACTACAGCAAAGAGCTATTGACGTACTGGAGTATGACACAGCCGAGTACCGCAAAGTGGCTTTACCATTTTACTAATCTGGACATTAAAACACATGGGTACTTCTTTTTACTCCATGCTAATCAGCGTACTTTTTGTTCTTCCTGGAAACCCAGCTTATTTATGTGGTCTGCACTAGGACATTAGCTAATGAGAAAACAAGTTGCTACACTGTTATGATGAAAATGGTGTATTCCCTAAAATGGTCAGCCATCACGTTTCCTATGAGGATTTTCAGGGTGTTTTTTTTTTCTTTTTTTAACTCTTTTTTGAGGGTAGGTAATCATATATCCGTTTGAAAAGAAAAAAATCTCTTGAGAACTGTCTGCCCTGAAGAAACTCGATGGTCATGCACATACATACACATTTCCGGAGGGGCCCATGATTCCTTGAAGGACACTGATGAACCCCAGGCTAAGAACTCCGACTTGAAAGGCAGTTAACTTCCAAACTACCCAAAGTTCCTCTGGCATGCGCTGTCAGACCTTGTACATTTCACTGGGCAGGTACTCACAGATCCACCAAGTTGGCCCTCTTCACTGACTGTAGTTTCCTTTTTCAGAAGAATTCCTATGTTTGTATCACATTTGATCCACACCATGGCGAATCAGAGAATGCAGGGGCAGAGCCTGATCCGCTTCTTTGGGGGTGACCCTAAGCTGGTCTCTTTTTTTCCTTTTAAGCTTCACCATCTACTTCTCAGTAAGCAGACGGATTGGAGGAGATGATCTCCGGGTTCACTTCCAGCTCTGACATTCTCTAATTCCATCTGCTAGTTTTCTAATCGAATCTTATCAAGAAGAAACTATAAATCTATTTATCTGCACAACAGAACCATGAAACTCAGCCTGGGCCCTTGGATGCTTTGGTCAGGGTGGACCAAATACGTTTGCCTGGCCGCCAGGAAGAGAACGGCAGACCACCAGAGCTGGAACGGATGTAGATTTCTCTGGGTTTTTCAGTGTTTGTTCTTTAATGCCGCTAAGATTAGCAGGGACTCCCGTGGGCAGTTCCTGGTCTGGGCCAGGTGTGGGGAGGACCCAGCCTCCAAGACTCTGAACCCCCTACTCTGACCTAAAGCTAAGTAGCTCTGGCCACTCCGATCTCTTTTACATTTTGAATCTGGAATAATCTCCCCCCCCCCCCAAGTTTTATTTATTTATTTTGAAAGAGAGAGAGAGGGGAGGGGCAGACAGAGGTAGAAAGAGAGAATCCCAAGCAGGCTCTGCATGGCCAATGTGGAGCTCGATTCGGGGCTCGAACTTACATACGGTGAGATCATGACCTGAGTCAAAACCAAGAGCCAGATGCAAAACCGACTGAGCTACCCAGGTGCCCCAGAATCTGGAATAATCTTGTATCGGAAATATTTGAGTACAAAGCCCTAACTACTGCAGTGACAGGGCTCTATCCTCCTCCCTCCTCTACCTAAAATCTTTCTTGAGGTGATCACATCCCTTCCCGTGGCTTACAATAAAAAGCATTTCAGGGATGCCTGGCTGGCTCAGTCGGTGGAGCGTGTGACTCCTGATCTTGGGGCTGTAAGTTTGAGCCCTGTGTTGGGTGTAGAGATTACTTTAAAAATGTTTTTAAATAAAATAAAAAGCATGCAGTTCCCACTCCCAACACAAAAACCTCATCCTCCCCTAGTGTTTCCCATTTCGACCAACAGCCCCACATGTACCCAGTGACTCAGAACAAGTGACTCTTGTTCTCACACCCTGCAACCAAACTCTCAGCAAGTTCATCCTATTTTCTAACTGACCCCTCATTCCAACTTCTTCTCATTCCCTCCAGAACCCGGACCCTGGTCCACGCCACCATATCTTTTCTTCTGATACCGCCATAACCCCACAACTGTGCTCCTGCTTGCTGCCATCTCATCTCTCGTCCCCACAGCAGCCAGAACGCTACTTTAGTTTACCTTAGTTTGTTTTGTTTTACATTTGTTTATTTCTCTTCAGAGCCAGTCAGACAGTGGGGGTGGGGGAGGGGCAGAAAGAGCAAACAGGCTCCTGGAGGTCAGCATGGAGCCCAACACGGGGCTTGAACTCACGAACCTGTGAGATCATGACCTGAGCCAGGACCAAGCATCGAACGCTGAACTGACTGAGCCAGCCAGGCGCCCCCCAGACTGGTATTGTGAACATGTAAGTCGGATCATATCTTCCCCGAATAAAACTCGACTGTGTCTCCTAGTGTCATTTGGAATAAAATGCAAACTCCAGACCAACTAGATCCTACATTATCTGGCCCCACCCAGCTCCTCACCAAACTCAACTTCAGCCATGCCCCACCCCCGCAGTGCCCTTGAGCTCACTGGTTTTGCTACTTTCCTTGGCCATAAAAGCAGGTTTTCACCCGAGGGCCTTTTCACTTGTTGCTTTCTCTCGCTGCTCAACTGTCACTTCCCCATAGAAGTCTTCCCTGATCGCCCGAGTAAAACTTCAACCTCATTTTCCAAAGGATTCTATTTTCTTTATCGACTCTTTTTTCTCATTAGCACTGACATCATATATACTCCGTTGTTTCTTCATTAGTAATCGGTCGTCCTCACTAGAATAGTGTCGGGAGGACAGAGTTACATCTGATCACTGTTACATCCTCAGTGCCTCGAAAAATACCCGGCATATTGTACTGTCTTCGTAGATACTTGTTGAGTCAAATAAGTAGTGAGTTTCGCACATGAAGAAACTGAGGTTTGAGAATTTATGGCTTTCCAACTGGGAGGTAGTCTCTGGACCACCCCAGGGTACACTATGGTCATTTTTAAAAGCAGGGGAAAAAACCACCTCGTCTTGTTTAGTCACCTTTCACTATGCGCTCACAAGTGCCAACCGTCGTCACTTTCCTCTTCTTCCAACCTCTTGTCCCTCCTGTTACAGGAAGAGACGGCGGGCCCGAGAGGTTAACGCACTTGCCAAAGCCACAGAGCCGGCGCTGGGAACAGAACCCAGGCATGTGGCTTCCAAAACCCAAGCTTTGTTTTGTACAGTTCTTGTCATCAGATCACACTTCCTTCCACTGGAAGAGAAGGAATCCCTCTTTCTCTGCAAACAGTGCTCTGAATTTCCTTTCTGGAACCCTGTTTCTCCTGCCTCGGTCCCAAGCTCCAGTGATGAGCACAAGAGCAGCACTGGCCAACCCAAACGGCTCACTCCCTGGCCACAATTCTCTCTAGGAAGAGTCTCTCTTTTCCCTAGTGTTGCCAGACCATGAAGACTTTCAGTTGGAAGCTACTGGTGGCATCATTGCTACTTCGTGGAGAGAGCTTGTCTGAGCATGAAGCTAACCCCAGGGAAAGCAGAGTGAACTTGAGGCTTACGACCCGGCGGTGTCTTAAGACAGTTTTGCACGTGAACTTCCCAATTATTCGAGCCAACAAATTCCTTTTTTTCCCTCTTAAGCCAGTTTGAGTCGGATTCCAGCCATTCTTTGTTACCAAAAGAATTCCTGAGTAATACACCGAAAAAATCAATATTGTATTTGTATACAGATTAGAAGGAAGAAAAACTGGCACTAAGAAAACCAGTTAAAAGCTAGCTGAAGTTCATCTGATTGAAACTGCATTTGAAAATGTTACAACACGGGGAAAACCTCAGATATTCATAGCAATGTACATTGTTACCTCTTCCTCATCGGAAACCCAACGAGCAAATTGAAAATGACTGCCATTTAACAAGCCAGTGAGATGAGACAGCCTGCATTTTGTCAGAGAGAAACGAACAGGAACAAAAGGTAAATTGGTGATTCGTATCTATCCTGATTTGATTAATCCATCACAGTCCACTATTTTCTACCACGCTCATCAGGGCTAACTAATCAGAACCGTGATTACAGGGACACTTCTGGAAGATCACGTAGAGTAAGAGGGATGTGCAAAGAACATACAAACGATCTTTTTTTATCTTACATACTCACACTTCTGGCTCCTTCCCAAAACACTACCTAGCCAATTAAAGACACAATCAACTGAGAGCATCTCCTATGCCTGTGTATAGTTATGTCACTTCTAAAAGTCCTGCCGATTTGAAATTCAATTAGACCACATATGCGTGTGTGCGTTTTAATGACAGTCATGCTGCACCCTTATCTGAGGGACAAGGGGTGATACCCCCCATATTGGTCTCCTTCAGAGAAACAGTCGTACATTGTTGTAACCAGATACAGAGCATGGCGAGCCTCAGGAAAGGGGTGGAGAAGAGAGTCAAACAGAACCTTCTACCAGGTGAAGTCCAAGTGAAGATCTCAGTATTCTCTCAGAGCTAGGAAGGACAAGCTCAAGTAACCAGAATGATTCTAAACACTTTATCTGTCACAAAAGTCAAGCTACAGCAGCATACAACTCCGTCGGATTCTCTGGAGATTCTCTTCCTTGTTGGGCACGTGGAGACTGGATCCTTCCTTAAAAAAAGGAGAAGGAAGGGGCGCCTGGGTGGCTCAGTCGGTTAAGCGCCTGCCTCTCGGTTTCGGCTCCGGTCATGATCTCACGGTTTCGTGGGTTTGAGCCCCGGGCCGGGCTCTGCGCTGGCAGCACGGAGCCCGCTTAGGATTCTCTCTCTCCCTCTCTCTCTCTGCCTTTCCCCCACTCACGCTGTCTCTGTCTCTTTCAAAATAAATAAATACACTTAAAAAAAAAAAAAAGGAGGAGAAAGAGGTCATCTTACTTATGCCACCCAATGCTCATTTCAACCCTTGGTTTTCCAGCTTACAAATCGTAAGTAACTAAAGGACAAACCCAAGAGGTAAGTACACCCCATCTTTACCCTTGTTCCTTTACTCAGGATATCCTGAAAGATCGCTGTGGAACAGTCGTTAATGGTTAACAGAAGGTGTGTCGTTGCATCCCTATTATGAGAAGGGCTCACCTGGAAATAGTCCCCGCCTATGGAGTGAACGAGCCACGCGGTCTGGCACAGTGCCAACGTCTGCCAACCTGGAGCTCTGTCAGAACCTCGGCTTGGCTTTGCTGCACTTTGGGTGTTGGTTTTTTTTTTTTTTTTTTTTTTTTTTATCTCTGGGTTTGATTGCATGGGCGGATATTCATGCATAACTGTGCATAGATTGACCACGTTTCTTCATAGAGTATGCTCGCACGGGTTAGACTTCTACACCAAAGGGCATATTCCAATACCTTTATTTTGGACAAGTGTCAGAAATAAGTAAAACATTATTTATCTTCGTAGCCAAATTGAGGGCAGGAGCTTCACATAATGGGAGCAGCAAGCACCGGACCGGGAGTCACTGGGCTTGGGTTCTCAGCCCAACCATGCCGCTAACTCACTGCTCTTATCCGTGAGCGAGTCTGCTTACCAAGCTGGGTCTCAATTCCCCCAGGTGTAGAAGGGACCGGGTCAGCGGGTACTGGGCAGCGTGAGTAAAGGGGAGATTTCGAGTAAGTAGAGCTTCTCAGAAGCTAAAGGAAATTTTGACAAGGTGAGTCGCCTGTCATGGGAGGCATTCAGGCGGCATCTGAGTAACCGTGTAAGGAGGTCTAAATGAGAACTATAATTTTGGTGACCGATAGGGTTTCTTCCAATAAAGTTGTAGGACTGTGGCAACGTCCGTATTAGTTCTGCCTCTCATATCCCCAGAAGGAAGACCAAGTGTCTGGAACCATTTCCCAATTTTAAAAAAGGATGCTTCCTCCTGGGCGCCTGGGTGGCTCAATGTCGGTTAAGTGTCCGACTCTTGGTTTCAGCTCAGGTCATGGTCTCATGGTTTGTGGGATCCAGTCCCGCATCGGCCTCTGCACTGATGAGCCTGCTTAGGATTCTCTCTTTCCCTTTCTCTGCCCTTCCCCTGCTCGTGCTCTCTCTCACTCTCCTAAAATAACACAAAAATTAACAAATAAAAAAATAAAAAAATAAAGGATGCTTCTTCAATTCCCATGTGTGGTCTCAAATACGATCGTGGACACCTCTGAGCAGGTGGGACAAAAAGAGAGCAGTGCAAAGTGTAATCAAATAAGCCAAGATATCTGATATGAGTTAGTTGTCAAACTAACTCCTGTTGGCCTCATTACTTCATGCCCTAACCTACCAGCAGCCATTCGTACCAAAACACAGTGTTACCAGTATCAGACACACAAGCTTTCCCCCAGGCTTCTGCATCCTTGGTGATCATGATGCCCTCGTAACCGTGACGGCGAAAAAAATTCTTGGCTCATCTGAAAAACCGCAAGTGTGCAAGTTCTCACGACACGGATGAAGAAAGTTCTCAGCTATTTACAGGGACTTTGTTTTGGAAAATACTAGAAACTTGTAGAACGCCGTTTCGGGAATTTATGTTATGTCACTTCATACATATACTCTTCAAAAGAACTTCTCTTTGTAAATTAGTGCTGAAAAAAATCGTATGATTTGTTATCTAGACATCTAAATGGTGATGTGTAAGCCATTAAGAGAGGGAGAGAGAGAGAGAGAGAGAGAGCACCTATGTTCCAGGAGTCGGGACTACATTCGCAAGTGTCTTTCCAGGGATGGCAGTCAAAATGCCATTTGTACTGAGTCACCTGGAAAGATTTAGACCTAAATAAAAAGCCTCCAGCTGTTTCATTTCCTTAACTGAAAACCATACAGATGCCAATTCAATTATGCTTAAGGGACCACAGTGCAGATACGTACAATTAGGATGCAAAATGGCTTTTCACTTTTCTCAAAATAACTGAGAAAATACTCCTTCTGGATAAATACACTTTTCTCAGCTGGGAATTCTAGACCTTTTGTCAGAAAACTGATATTGAAAACAGCCTTTAACCAATGAAAGACTAGTGAGGAGGCATATCTAATCTACCTGTGGGGAAAAAATAGATTATAGGAAAAGTAAACTTCCATGCACTTCCATTTCATGTAGCACAGGAACAGAGTACATCTAGAGCGTTTCTAGAAATCAGATATTTTTAAAGGCAAAGATTTCCCTCCCACCACCCCCACAAAGAATGTGACAAGAGAGGGACTTTGCAAGAAACTAGACCCAATGAAACATGGATCTGGATATTTCACGAAGAAAGAGAAAGAAGATTCAGGAGGCATTTGTATATTATATTATATTATACTATATTATATTATATTATATTATATTATATTATAAATACATTATATTATATAAATACATTATAATTATATATTATATTATTATATTATATTATATATAATATTATATATATTATATTATATTATATTATAATTATATTATATTATATTATATTATATTATATTATATTATATTATAAATACATTATATTATATAAATACATTATAATTATATATATTATATTATTATATTATATTATATATAATATTATATATATTATATTATATTATATTATAATTATATTATATTATATTATATTATAAATACATTATATTATATAAATACATTATAATTATATATATTAACATATAATATAATAATATTAATAATATCCTATAATACATGTTTCTGATCACTTGATTAATGTCTCACTCCTAATTTGGCCACAGACTCTATGAGAAAAGAGACACCGTTCGTGATCAGTGTTTGTCAAAGGAATGGCCTAACACCCTATGGAAGTTCCACTTGATAATTAGAAAAGGAAGTAGTCTTGTCTTTGGGTCTCCAAACGAGAGATGGGAGCCTCAAGAGGAGTCTGACACTCACTCTGAGGTACATCATCCGACATCAGAGCTGTCCAGTTACTGACCTGTGTGTCTGGGCAAGCAACAAGGTCCCCCTCAGTGGGAGGCTCGAACAGAAGCCGGCAAGCCATCAGTCAGTCAAGGTTGAGGGGAGGAAGCAAGTCGTAGACGATTTTGAATTCTGATGACATCCCGGAATGCAATGAGAGCGGAACTACCTAAGAGGCTGTTTACTGCAGAGCAGCTAGAGCAGCGGTTCTCAAGTTTAAACAAGTATAAGAATCACCTGCAGGCTTGTTAAACACAACAGCTGGGCCCCACCTCCACGTTCCCAATTCAGTAGGTTTAGGGTGGAAAATCTGCATTTCTAACAAGATCTCAAGTACTGCTGATGCTGCTGGCCTGGGGGCCTCTCTTTAAGGTCAAACATCAATTCCCTGAGTGTGGTTCCCATGTCACTGGAGAAAGCTCATGGTCCTAGGCAGCAGGTGGACACAGCATTAAATGCTGTTGGATCATATGGTTAAAAACATGTTCTCCTTTCCTTTTCTATTTTCATCATTGTTATTTACGTTGAAGAAGAGAACTCAAGTGTTAATCTCTGAAACCTTCCTGACATTTGGAAACCTCCTTTTTATAATGAAAAAAGAACAGGTCTCAAGCTCACAATCTTTGGCTAGAAACACGATTATCTTACTGAGGTCCTCCAAGAAGCAGGTCTGAAGGTGAGGATTAAATAAATGTGCCCTGTTCATCTGCCAGGTGCAGGGACACCCTTGGCGGATAATGATACAGGAATGGAGGTGAAAGGCAGCCGATGCGGAATGTGTTATTACGCCACAGAAGCGTCATCTCACGTGGAAGCTCTGGGAAATGGTGCAAATATGCCTCAGAATTATCTGGGACAAGTGGGGAGGGCACTGGGGTATTAATACTCTCGCCACCATCATTTATTGGTTAGGGGCTGTCCACGGGGGACACGGTTTCCCAGGCACCTCCAGCCCATCGTGCTTATAAGCACAGTGGATTACAGCAGACTGACGGCAGCCCTTCCAAAAATGAGGCAGGTTCACCACTGGAAGTCAGGAGGTTGGGTACAGAAAGGGTGACGGGGTCTGCAGGAAACCGAGAGGACCGGTGTCAGTATCTGCTCCAACTGTGCAGCTGAAATCTGATACATTGTTTTGTGTGTGCGGCATTCGCTTTTACAGCTACCTTCTATTTCTTGCAGTTGGCACTGGCTTCCACTTACATTTTTGTTTCTTTGTAAAATAAACTTATTTAAGGAAAACTAATTGATCTAAAGAAAGGGGCTCTGCAGATAACGTGCCAGATGGCATGAGAAGGTGGCAAGAACCACAAAGGTAGTACTCAAACGACTGCAGTTTGGGAGACACCGGCATAGTGATTTGAGGCAGAGATTGGCACTGTTTTGAGGGCCGTCTGGTAAATATTTTAGGCTCTATGGAGCACAAGGTCATTATCGCAACTACTCAACTCTGCCCCTGTAGCAGGAAAACTGCCACAGACAATACGTAAATGACTGAGCACGGCTGTTTTCCAATAAAAGGTATTTATGGACACCGAATTTGAATTTCACGTAATTTTCACTTGTCACAAAATAGTCTTCTTCTTTTGATTTTTTTTTTTTCCAGCAATTCTAAAAATGCAAAAACAGGGGCGCCTGGGTGGCTCAGTTGGTTGAGTGTCCGACTTTGGCTCAGGTCATGGTCTCGCGGTTTGTGAGTTCAAGTCCCACATCAGGCTCACTGCTGTCAGCCTGTCAGCGCAGAGCCCTCTTCAGATCCTCTGTCCCCCCTCTGTCTGCCCCTCCCCTGCTTGTGCTCTCCCCCAAAATAAATAAATATATATTTTTAAAAAAGTAAAAATCATTTTCAGCTCACAGGCTATACAAAAACAGCCAGCCAGTCAGATAGTTTGCCAGCCCAATTCAAAGCATGGCCTTGGACTCTGTCGTGGTTGCACTGATTACCAGGTATGCCCTTGGACAAATCGCTTACTTTTCTTAGCCTCAGTGGCCCCATCTGTATAACAGGGAGAAGCATAATACGAACCTCACAAAAAATAAATGAACGTGAACACTAATAATGCGAATGGCCAGTGAGTTCCCAACGTAATTTGAGCCGGCTATTGTGACAGGGTGGCCTCCGGATGGGGTCCTTGGAGGCTGGATGTTTCCCACTCTGCTTCTCCATGAAGGCAGCTACGCACCTGGGGACTGATCTGCCCCACTTGGGGGTGTAGTTACACACATTACTCGTCTTCTCTGCGGGACAGGCCCCTGAGAGCTGAGTCTCAGAATGCCCAGAGCGTCTTGTTCCCACTCAGAGGCTTGGATTTGGGAGCACGTCAAGCTAAAATCTGTATTCCACCTAAAGAAAGTCTTCAAAATTCTTGTTTTGAACTTTGCGGGATTAATGCTGCGGACCACAGTGGTTCTCTAACACTAGAATCCCTAAAAATCACTTGCACAACTGCGGATCTGAGTGCCTCATTCAAAGCATCTCTGAATCAGTAGGTCCGGGAACCTGCATTTGAACAAGCGTCCCAGCGATTCTGGTGCGGACGGCTCATGGAGAGCGCTTTGGGAAACACTTCAAGGATGGAGCGCAATCCACCCAGGTGAGTCCGTCCCTCTGAAATCCTCTTTAATAGCTTTTCCCATCTATGTAAATGCCTCCTTGGCAGAGAGACCTGGATTATAGCATTTGCCATGCATGCCAAGAGAAAAGTCTCCACCAGCCTGTTTACTTCTTCTGTCCTCACTCTCTTCTATGCCTTCTGAACCTCCTGGGCTAGGAAACAGTTTACACAGAACTCTCCACTTCAGATATCATGTGCTGATTATCATATTCAATTAAGCATCCTAGTGCAATCTCGAAGGACATGGGCTATTTACAGCTTGGATGGAAACTGTCGAGCAGAATCCTTATCTTTACGGGACTAATCAGAAGTCACCTCCCCCAAAAGCCTCTGAGTATACTCTCCCACCAACAGTTCCTAAACAAACCCCTTAGGAAAGAGATCGATCTGGAGCCACAGATTTTGGAAGGGGCCATTTAACTCAGAAGAATCCTGCTGAGCAAGCAGGAGAAGAGCAGTGGCAGATTTCTGTGACTGAGATTTCATGAACACATACTCACCACCAAACCCTTCACGTGCGTTCCCTCACTGCAGCTTCACGCCGCACCCTGAAGGAGTACTGCAATTATACCCATTTCACAGATGAAGAAACTGAGGCATAGAAAGGAGACACTGTCCAAGGCCACACAAGGCAGTGGCTTCACAACACAGACCTTACGTCACTAAGCTATCCCACAAAAGATCCCAGTAGCCTCCCCCCCACTGCATCTCAACTTTTCGAGTCTCATTTCATTAACTAGATATTTATGTAGCTCCTTAAAACCCACGCGGTATCTGCTGGCACCAGAAAGAGGCGAAGTGCTTTCACCAAGGCCTAACTTTGTTCTTAGCGCCATGTGACTCTGAGATCCTCATTTTGCTTCTATGAGCCCCAGGTCTCCGGCTGTTCAGTGTGGTTAACATATCCAGCCCACCTGTCTTGCAGATCTGCTACTCCTCGTAAAATTCAAATAAGAGGACATATGTGAAAGCCCTCTGAACGGCGTAAAAAGCTATCTAACGTGGTAATTCCCCAGCCTGTCATTGCCATGAATTATTTTCAATTTTGGAGAAGGAAGAAACAGTGTTTTCGTTTTGTACGATCATCTGTGTCAAAGATCAGATTTTCCAGAGACCTGGGTTAGTTTGCAAAGTACCAACCCAGCGGATCTTTGGGCAGCAAGGAAATCACTACCTCCACTCACAAAGTAGACTATCGTGAGTCGATGCAATGGAAACTTCAAGAGCCTGAGCACCAGCGACCTGGGTGCTGGCCACCGCCCTGCCACTAACTGACCGTGTGTCTTTCCCTCTCCCCTCCCAGGAGACATAATGCTGTTCGGTGTTCGAGAACGTTTTGGGAGGCAGACTGCCAGCCCTAGATCCCAGCTGCATCCGTCTGCAGGAGGTGGTGACTCTGGGCAAGTCATGTCAACTGTCTTGGTCTCAGTTTCCCAATGATACAAATGAGAATAAGAAACAGGGGCGCCTGGGTGGCGCAGTCGGTTAAGCGTCCGACTTCAGCCAGGTCACGATCTCGCGGTCCGTGAGTTCGAGCCCCGCATCAGGCTCTGGGCTGATGGCTCAGAGCCTGGAGCCTGTTTCCGATTCTGTGTCTCCCTCTCTCTCTGCCCCTCCCCCGTTCATGCTCTGTCTCTCTCTGTCCCCCCCCACCAAAAAAAAAAAAAAAAAGTTGAAAAAAAAAAAAAGAAACAGACGCTTACTTTGCAATCGCCCAAATAATGGATTGATGAATGGGTAGAAAGGTGGATAGACAGAAATATGACAAAGCAAGTTAATGTTGACTGTAGAACCTGTGTGGTGAGTGTATGTGTTCACCGGACAATTCTTTGAACTTTCCTCTTAACTTCCTGTTTTACAATAAAGTGTTGGGAAGTTAAAAAAAAAAAAAAGGCAACAATAAGTTTGCTAGAAGAGGTGGATGAGATATAGCGCTTTCAGCAATGTTCATAATCAGGGCTTGGCATGTATTACCGAGGTTGTTTACTGTATGGATAGAAGAGAAGGCACGGTGATGGATCCCCTCGACTTTGACAATCTGTGAGTCAGAATGTGTGCTAGGTGAGCGGGAGCCACGACACCCATGAGCAGAAGGACAAGCCAGGCCACGCGGCACAGAAACCAGATGGACAGAGAGGAGGCAAGATGCAGCCACATTGGAAACCAAAAGGTATGCACAAATGGAAGCAGCAGGACCCCATGCAGAGAAAGCCTAGTATAGGGGGACCTTGAAAATCAAAGCAGGTCATCTGTGTCACATGCTAAATTAATGTGTTTCTCTATCAGACATCCCTCTGGTAGGAGGAAAGCACCGGGTATGAAGTCAAGCCTGCGATCGAATCTTGTCTCTGCCACACTAGTTATTTGAAACGGGAGACCTTCATTCACGTGTCCACCAGACCACGTGTACTGGGACTATCTCCGCCACTACAGAAGTGAGCCCCATGGCAACTAGGCTTTGGCTGTGACCTTGTGGCCCTGAATGGCTGGGCCAATCAGATTCGCCCTGTTGAGAATCGGAACCAAGAGACACACTCTTGGTGGGAATGTGTCAGATTAATGGCAGAGCAATGAAGACAAGACCGTGAACTCCTGGAGCTGAGTTCGCCGCTGATGTCTTGATTCTCATCCTTCCTTGGGTCTAGTTCCTTGAATACATGAGAAAGCCTCATTATCCTTCCAATAATTTCCTATTTTTGCTTCAGCAAGCCAATATTGACTCTTATTATGTATAAACAAATATATGTATGTGTATATATATATATGTATGTGTGCATATATATACACATATATATGTATATATACTTACTAATACCATTACCCTAACTGATGCAAGAGTTTTCTTCAAGTTTCCAGGCCTTGGTTTCTTGATCTGTAAATAAGAGAAATACATTTTCTCTCAGGGTTTTGATGTAAAAATCAAAGAAGCCCAGCTGTGTACAATTCCACAGCACCTGGTAAATATTCAGTAAACATTATTTAAATCCTGAGTTTCTGAGTTTCGGAACTGCTAGACCTTCCTCAGCAAGTACTTAGAGTCACCTTGGAGTGACCTTGTTTAGGGGGAGGATGTGTGGTTGTGCAAAAAGAGGCAGAAGCTGAGCCAAGAAGAAGGAAAGGGTTGATGGAGCTCAGAATCTGGTCTGAAAAGAAACTTCTTCTGATTAAGATTTTAAAAATTTAATCAGTTATACATTAATGCTCCCACTGGAGTTTCACTGGGTTTCCTCGTTGCACTAAGGTCGATCTGATTGGAGAAATCAATGCAAAGCAACTTTGCAGGAAACAAAAGCTGGATGGACAGGTAACAAACCTTCCTCAATCTCAGAGGGGTGAGTCAGAATGTATCTGGCAGCGGATAAGATATTGAAGGACTTTTCATTTGGATTATCCTGTGAGCAACGAGGGATCGTATCACTCCGGCCAAAGTAGCCGTGGGGGTGTGCAAGGAGGTAGGGAGCATGAAAAGATCTAAGATCAGAATTAATCTAACTCAGAAGTACCATAGCTAAGAAAAAGCAAAGGCTTTTCTGAAATTCAAAAGGAGAGGCAAAGTTTCGAGGGAGACGTCAACTAGTCCTTAGCAGTGACTATTCTTTCAATTTTTGTTCTATCCCATGGTTCTCATAAAATCAAAGGCTTAGCTACCTTAAAAATAATATATTTTTCAAATGCTTGTTTATTTATTTTGAGAGAAAGCAGGGCAGAGAGAGAGAAGGAGAGAGAATCCCAAGCACTCTCAGAGCAGAGCCGGACATGGGGCTCGATCCCACAGACTGTGAGATCATGACCTGAGCTGAAATCAAGAGGCAGATGCTTAACCAATGGAGCCACCCAGGAGCCCCCCGAATAGTATTTTTTATTAAAAAATTTCAGGTGGGTGGGTGGTAAGCTTTATTTAGTTACATTGGTCTTAATCATGTGATCCTCAGACTGTGGTTCCTGGACCATTGGCATCAGCATCACCTGGGAATGTAGTCAGAACTACAGATTCTCAGACCCCAACCCGGAAGCGCTGAATCAGATACTCTGGAGACAGGGACCAGCCTTCTGTGTTTCAACATGTCCTATGGATGATCTTGGTGCTTGCCAAGGTTGGAGAGCCACTGTCTTAACCAAACTGTGAGGCTTGCCAAACCAAGGCAGCTACCAAACGCATGGATTTGTTGATATAGGGTCTTAGGAGAAGCGGGCAGCCTTCTCAGGGCTGGCCTTGGATTGTCAAGCTTAATAGTAATGGGTGAGCTAGTGGTGCTCACTCTATGAATGAGCCTATGTGACGGCCATTTGCGCTGCACTCGATGTCCTTCTGTCCAAATGTGTACCACCTTGTACTCCCTCAGTAGCACCAAAACAGCATGCGGAATGAAAGAATGAACGAGTGGGCTAACAATACAGAAGGAGGGGGTTGATACAGATCGGGCAACTTCAATTTTGATGAATAGAGATATCTAAAGCTTCCATGATGGTGAGGACTTAATGGAAAAAGCAATGCACAATGGCATCCAGCGTGTGTTCCTTTTCTCCACCCTTCCTTTCCCCGAACCCCCTCCTGCAACATACCCAACCCTGCCACCACCCTTCTCCTTCTGCATACACCTTGGAGCTATTTCCGAATAACCTAAATAACAAAGAGGGAGGAGAAGACCAAAAAAAAAAGGAGAAACCACATTATTTCAATGGAACACAGTCGCCAACCTGTCAGTTCCTAGCCTTCTTAGGAGCAAACTTGGTTCTACAACTGAACTAGAAGTTGCTTAAGATCATTTCCACCCTGTAACATCAAGATCCCATTCATGGAAGAGTTCAGCATGGGGGCTCAGAAGGGACTCTGGAGTCAGACCCAGCGCCACTGCTCACAGCTCAGAGAACTCTTGAGTCTGTTATCCTACCTCTCTAATTTTGAGTCACCTCATCTCTACAAGGGGAGGGAATAAAAGTCTCTCTCTCATGGGATTCTTAATGAAGATTAAATGAGATCATCCTCGTAAAGCATTTAGAACTATGCTTAGCACCAAACAAGGGCTGGATTAATGTGAGCTATTAGGATTATTATGATAATGTCTCCAAAATGCTTCTCAGCCTTCAGCAACATCTTGAGCATCTCCAGGCATAGCAACAAGGCAGTGAGAAACCACGAGGGATAAAGGTAAATGTGTGAGGGTGGTTAAGTTGGAAGGGTGTGGAAAAAGCAGCTAGCAACGCAGAAGTTCCACTACTCGTTAAAATACAGAAGTTCAACTACTCGTTAAAATACAGAAGGTATTTCCGCGCAAGGCGACAAGACTTGTGTTTGAATTACAACAGTGGTTCTCAGCAAGGGGGGGGGGGGGGGAAGGATCTGGTTCCCCAAGGAGACATTTTGGTCCTCACAACTGGCGATTGCTACTGGCACTTAATGGGCATCAGAGATGCTGCTAACCGTCCAAGGACGCATAGGACAGTCCATCACAACAACAACAAAATTATCTAGCCCAAGATGTCAATAGTACACAGATCTGAGAAACCCTGAATTAGAATGTTGTGTGAAGTTATCTTAATAAGACTTAACACGCTTTTTCAATTTTCAAAAAGGCAATGGCATGGAAGATTCTGGCACTTGATGGGTGGTGAGAATAGGTGACCTCTAGGACTCCTTCAGGCCAAAGGCTTGATGTGGGCTCTTGACCCGAAACCACAAATTTAAGTCAAGAGTCTCTTTCCACGCCTCTCCCCTTTGCTTGGCTCCTTTCCCTAAAGACACACAGAACTTTTTAAGAAGATGGATAGGTATTGGAAGGCAACCAGAAGTCATTAGGGGTAATATTTCTCACCGAAAGAACACCAGTGACAATCAGAGATTTACAAAGCTGGAAGAAACCTTAGAAACGATCTAGCAACGAGACCCCAGCTGAATTCTTCTATCACACTTCACAGATGAAGAAACTGAAATTTAGAAAGGCCAAGAGACTCGATCTAGGTCACGGAACGCTCCACCCCTCAGAAGGTCCAGACCCTTCCAAAGAACTTATTTCACCCATTAGTCAGACAGTGATAACGTCAAGGGTCTCCTCTGTGCACTTGCTTTGCATCTTTCCTGCCACCGCAGTCCTCCTCTGTCCCTACCTCTGGAAATCCCGGAATGCGGGGTTCACCTGACAAAGCGGCAGCAGTGGGAATGAAAAACAAACAAAATTAGATTCAAGAAGTACTGAGGGAAAGCAGGTAAGACCTGCCCATGGATCAAGCTGACGAAGAGGAGGACTAAAGAGAGGACTTCCGTTCCCAGCCACCATCACCTGGAGGGTGGTGCTGGTTCCATAACAGATGGGGAAGGCGGCTCTGGAGGTGGGGAGCAGGTCACTTCTGCTGGGTATCATCTGTGAACTCGGGGAAGGATCTGAGGGGAAGAACAGTGCCAGGGAGGTCCAGGAGAAGTGGAGTGGAAGGAAATACATTCCATTTGTTGGTTGTGAGGCCAGTGCGGCCCCCTAGTAGGACCGGCTTCAGGAATAAAATCCAGATAACTCAGAGGAACCAAGACTACTGTCTGCTCACCATGGGCCGAAGTGAGCACTCCCCAAAGGTCCCGCCAGCTCTCCTGGAGCTTAAACGGGGGTCTGCTCAACTCTGCAGTATGATCATACCACGGATATTTCCCCTGGGGTCGGGCAGTGAGGCCAACACAAGAGAGAGTTCAGGGCAAGAGTGATAGGAATTTTTAAAAATGGCTCAAAATGCTGAAAACTCTACTTTGTACCGATTTTCACCACCTCCTCATTTCCTGGGTGAAAAGCTGCTCCCCAGAACTGCACGCCACACGTCCCCTGTCCCGACTTCTTCCTTCTTTCTAGGGCACTGCATCCATCACAGTGTCCTTTTCCTTCACCACCTGTGCTCACCAGCAGCACAAAGCGGATTCTCCCTGGCCACGGATGCTGAAGGTCCCCCCAGGGGACCAGGCAAACACCTGAGGGCACACCACCCCCCAGGGTCTCCCACAGAGGTTAAAACCCAGGGATACGTCCCAGCAGTATCTAGGCAAGAAGGGCAAGCTTTGCCCCAGGGTCCTCCCACCCAAAACCCACCTACGAAACATGTTGTTCCTTTTAGCGGACCAAATGGAAAATCCAGCCAACCTTTTCTCTTAAGCTCGCCCTCGAGGAAGCCCAGCTGGTGGCCACGACCTGTCCACCTCTGCCGGCCACGGCCTCTCCGTATCAACAGCCACTTCGTCCAAAGGCAACCCACAGCCCAGAGCCCCACGCCGGCTAGCGCGCTGAGGGGAAACGCGCCTGCAAGTGGTATCGGGATTCTGTGAAAGGCAACTGCAGGAAGCTGGTACCGGCAGGGCCGGCCGTGGAAGCTTCGTGCAGCACAGCGTGCCCACACACTCCCGGTCACTTACACACACGGCCAGGTGGACACAAGAACATGCGTGTCTTGTCGCGTACAGACACACACACACACACACACACACACACACACGCACGCACACACACACAGTGAGAGGGAGTCACAGTCTCTGGGTCACACATCCAGGACCATCCTGACAGTCCACACACATGTATCCAGTTACACACACGTTATGGCTATGGATGCGCTGCCCGTGCTACCTCTCTCTCTCTCTCTCTCTCTCTCTCTCTGTTTCTCATACACACACGCACACTCACACCTAGACAGTCAGTGGGCAAACAAGCAGTTTCACAAGTACTTACGCACACACGCGCAGGGCACCAGCCCCGACCCCACGGCGGTCCCACGCCGGAGACGCGTCCTGCACCACCGGCCACCCACCCGCACGCACCCCCCTCCCCCGGCCGCCACGCAGCCCACCCCCCTGCGGCCGGGCGCGCTCTCCGGGAGGTCCTCCTCCCCCGCCGCGCCCCCACCCGCACCCCGGGGGCCCCCCCGGGGTCCCGGCCCCGCGCGCCCGCCGCACCTACCCGCCGCCCTAGGCGAGGCAGCCAGGCGCCTGGCGCGGCGGAGCGGCCACCCCCAGCCGCGGAGCCGAGCTTCTGCCGCCGCCGCTGCCGCCGCGCTCCCAGCCGCTTCCTGCGCCCTCCCCGCCGCCCCCTCGGGTGCCGGCTCCAGCCCCCGCGCAGGGAGGCCGGCGGGCGGGCTCGCGGCGCGGGCGCGGGCGCGGGGCTGCGGCGGCGGGGACCCCGACCCGGCTCACCTGGGCGCGCCGCGCATCGTCCTCCTCCCGGGCCGGCGGGGCCGCACCGCGCGGGCTCCACGCCCCCCGCCCCGGCGGTGGCGCCCCCACCCCTCCTCCCCCCCCCCCCGCCCCGGCGCGGCGACGGCGACTGCGGCGGGGCGCACGGGGGAGTGGGCGCCGGGGCGGCCGCCGGGACCCCGCCCCTCCGTGCGGGCCGCAGGCGCCTCCCCCGCAGGAGCGCTGCCCCGGGCCCGCGCCGGCTCCTGCGTGACCTTGGGCAAGTTGGTTAACCTCTCTGAGCGCCCGTTTCCCCGCTGGGAAGATGATAACTAGAACCACTGAAGGCGCTGGTGGTGCCCGTGCCGGGGGAAATCTTGCCCCCATAGAGCTTACTTCCTTCTCATGCCTCTGACTCTGCCCGGGGCACGGTTAGTTTGGGAGCAGGGCTCGGAGCGAGCTCCCTCGTCCCTGAGACAGAGGGCTCCCAAGTTTTCCGGAGGCAGCGTTTCGGTGGCCTGAAATCTTCGTAAGGCATCCTGCCAATGTTTGTTCAGTCGGCCCTTTGGCTCTTCGCTTCCCTGAGCTGGAGGTAGCCTGTTCTAGCTCCGAACACTGGTGACCTCGAGCACGTGATCAGACAGGGGCCAAACCTCTGTGCTCCCACCTGTAAAATGGGCACCAGAAATTCATGAGCTGGGTTGAGACTTACCAAAGTTCCTGTCTGAGTGCACCTTGGCTGTTGTCATGATCTGTGAGGAACCAGGATGGAAGGCAAAACATTCTTCTTCAGCTTATCTGACAAAGGCCTCAGATCCCAGGGACAAAACAATCCAAGAGTTAAACAAGTCATGACGAGAAGGCGAAAAGAGGGTCTGCCTTTGGCGAGACAGGTGAGGGGAAGTCCCGGGGGGGGGGGGGGGGGGGGGCGGCGTAATTCACCTACAGAAGGACCACTGTGGCTGCAGCCTGATCAGAGAAGCTGTGACAGTAATTAACCTCCTCCAGCAAATAAATCTTCCAAGATACTCTTAAAAATTACTACCTTAAAATGGTGAGGCCAACCCAAGTGAACTGGAAATTTGAATTAACCAACCCATTCATGCCAGAAACTCTGAGCTTTCTCGGCCTGTCTCTCTGTGGTTACTCCTCTCATTTCTCCCTTCTCTTCCAGGCCCTGTCTGGCTTCCTCATGGTCCAAATTTCTTGCCCATCTTAACTCAAATACTTTCTCTCTCTTCCTTCTCCCTTTTTCCTTCTCAGTCTGTACATCTCTTCTTTACCCTCTTTGTGCCCTGTCTCTGTCTCCACACCTCTTGCTCTCAGCCCTTCCCACCCATTCCTTCTCTCCCTCGCTTGTACATGTCTTGAATCCTAATTCATCTTATGTCACAATTGGAAAGTGGCAAAGCTGTAAGTTATTTGTCTAATGATAATAAGATCCAAGCTTTAATGTATCACTATGCCACTTCCCTAAACCAAATACTCTTGATAAATGACACCATGATCCTGATACTCATGAGAGCCACGGAGCCTGAGTCACCTCGGACACCTCTACCTTTGTTCCCCTTCTCCCCACTCTCCACTCAACCACTTGCCAGTTCCCAGAGAGTCTGTCCCCACTCTGCCACAGACATCTGTCCTTTCCTGCCTGTTCCCACTGGACTGAGTCGTGTTTTTTTTCTGGAATCATGAAAGGAGTCTTCTGCCTGGTCTCTGCCCTCCAGCCCACCCTCCTTCTTCAGGCAGGTCCCAGTGATGTCACTCTCCAGCACTAAAACCTAATGCCCATGGAAGACAGATATCCCAAAGACAGGTTATCCCAAAGATAACCATGTCCTAATCCCCAGAACAGGTCATATTTACCCCATATAGCAGAAGGGGCTTTGCAGTTATGGTTAAGGTAAAGACCTTGAGATGGGAGTTTATCCCTGACTGTACAGGTGGGCCCTTTTTTTTTTTTAAACGTTTATTTATTTTTGAGACAGAGAGAGACAGAGCATGAATGGGGGAGGGGCAGAGAGAGAGGGAGACGCAGAATTGGAAGCAGGCTCCAGGCTCTGAGCCATCAGCCCAGAGCCCGACGCGGGGCTCGAACTCACGGACCGCGAGATCGTGACCTGAGCTGAAGTCGGACGCTCAACGGACTGAGCCACCCAGGCGCCCCCAGGGGGGCCCTTAAAAGTGTCCATAAAAGTAGAAGCGAGAAGCACAAGAGAGGCACACATCCCAGTGATGCGGTGTGAGAAGGACTTGCCCAGCCCTTACCAGCCTTGAAGGTAGAAGGAAGCATCATCCCAAGACCAGGAACGTGGATGGCCTCTAGACGCTGGGAAAGGCAAGGAAACAGATTCATCCCCTTTAAGTGTCCAGAAAGGAAGGCGGTCCTGCAGCCACCTTGATTTTAGCGCAACGAGATTCATGTCAGACTTCAGAGCTAGAGAGCTGTGCAATGATAATAAATTCCTGTTGTTTTCAGCCACTGAGTTGTCTGTTGCATTAGCAATGGCTAACGAATTACAGTGCATCTCTTTTATTTATGAAGGTACGCGCCAATGCCTTGTCTTGTTATTAACAGCAATCCTCCTTTCGGCCACCTTGTCCACCCAAAACCCTGTACGCCAAGGGGTCTGTTCCCCGCACACCTTCTTTTCTTCTCTCATCAGTACGGGTGCTCATGACGTGCTCTCCGGAGCGTCCTCCTCCCGACATTGCCAGCCCTAACACTTTTCAGGGCGCGTGGGTTCCGTGGCGCTGTTCCTGATCTCTCCCTTCTTGGGTTCTCCAGAACTTCGTATTGTACTAGGAGTATCCCACCTCACGTGGTGCTTCATGATGAGAGAGACGGGGACACGCGGAGGAGAGGACTGCAAGCACGCAGGCTGAAACTGCTCCTGGCTGTCTGTTCAGCACTGTGCAAACCGTTTTCATCTTTCGGCTGTAGCAGTTACCACCACACTGTGCTGTTTGTAAGTTATCTGTGGGTCTCCACGGCACCTTGGGCAGTGTGTGCCTCCAGTGTGGCAACCAGGTCCTACCTCCCTTTCTTTGTCCCAGCCCCTAGCCCCATGCCAGACACACAGCAGGGACTCAATAACTGCTTCTGAATGAATGGATAAAGAAAGCAAGTGCAGTGTCTGGTTATGTTGAGCGGAGAGGGCTATTCTCTACTTAGTTGGGGTGATCGATAGAAACACCTGTTAGCAGTCTTAAATATGGTGCATTGATGCACAGCCTGTAACATAGACTTTTCTTTCCTTCGTTTTATGTTTACTTGTTTCTGTTTTGCTTTTGCTCTTGCTGAAGAAGTTCTCATAATAAAAGGGCTACTCTTTTTTTTTTTTTTTTTTATCGGCTCCATTTAAAGAGGGCTACTATTTCAGGTAAAATCATTATAAACCCAGGAACTCTTTTTTTTTTTAATTTTTTAAAGGTTATGTATTTATTCTGAGAGAGAGTGAGAGAGCACGCACAAGTAGGGGAGGGACAGAGAGAGAGAGAGAGAATCCCAGGAGGCTCCTCATGGGCAGCGCATAGCCCGATGCAAGGCTCGAACTCATGAACCACAAGATCATGACCTGAGCCAAGATCAAGAGTTGAACGCTTAACTGACTGAGCCACCTGGGTGTCCTTAAACTCTTTGGCACAACAATTCTGCTTCTTAAAATGTGTCCTAAGGGTAATAAGCCTCTGTACACAAAGATTTACCTAAGAGGATGTTCACTGCAAGATCTTTCAGAAGAGTAAAAAAATTGAAAATAGCCCAAATGTCTAGCAATAGGGGATTAGCTAAATGTATTATCTCTACCATGAGATACCATCCAAGTATGAAACATGATTTTGTCAATTGATATTTATTATACAGAAAGATTTTTACGAATATTTTTATATTCCACATTATGCTTATCTGTGTTTTCTAACTACCATACAATAAGCATATATTTAAAAGTTAGGCTCAATTATTTATTTTTAATTTTTTTTTAATGTTTATTTATTTTTGAGAGAGAAAGACAGAGAGAGACAGAGTGTGAGGGGCGTGGGGCAGAGAGAAAGGCAGACACAGAATCTGAAGCAGGCTGCAGGCTCTGAGCTGTCAGCACAGAACCTGACATGGGGCTTGAACTCACGACCCATGAGATCATGACCTGAGCCACCCAGGTGCCCCTAGGCTCAATTATTTTTAACACTAGCTTTACCTCCAAAAAGAAAGTTACATAAAACTTCAGTATTTTTCCAAGTTCCAAGAAAACCTATCCAGAGATGAGACTCAATTCTCTGATTACAACAAAAGAAAAGTCACAAAAGGCTTGAAATGTAATCTGGGCCTGTCTTCGTTCCATTCATTCATTCATTCATTCTAGGAACATTTATTGTACCACCTCAATTGCCTTCGGTAGCAATCAACAGAAAAAGACTCTCGCTAACTTAAGCAAAAGGGAAATTATTGGACTACTATTCAAAGACTCACAGAATCTCTGCAATGCTAGGAGACAGGCTTGGAGAAGCAGTTACCCAGAGAGCTCTAGAAGACCACACAGCAGAAAATAAAGCATCTGGTTCACTGAGAAACTCCATCAGGATCGGGTGCCATTCCTCCCGACACAATGACTGGCCTCCACCAGTTCTTCATCCTTGGGCCACTCACCCAAGTTCAGAGTCACTGGAATATACACCAGACTGGCCAAGCCTAACTTTGCGTCTCCTCATTCACCTATTCTGAATCAGAGATTAAAAAGAGGGAGAGCACTGGGTCCCTGCACCAAGGCTGCACGCGATGGGAGAGATTTTACTTCCCCATTAAATTTGGGGTGCCATTAGGAAGGTAAAGTGGAGACCCGTAGCATGAAAACAACAAATGGCCGCCACAAGCCCCTGTAATGTGCCAGACGTCGGGCAGTTCCAGCTTCCAGGCCCGACTCCTCTGCCAGGAGCCGTCCCGTGTGAATAGCTGGGAGGAGCTGCCAGGCCACAAACAAAAAAACGCAACTCAGAGGAGATGAAGAAGTCTTTGATTCCATTATTATATTCATGAACTTGAAACATGTTATGTTTTTCTTTTGTTAATTTCTTCTAATGTACGGAAACAAATATGTACTATTTTTCTCTTCTGGTTGTCCACACTTTGCTTGTCTGGTACAACTGTTCTATTACGTACTTACCACAAAACAGCCTGCCATGGAGCGAATACCTTATCAGCACCACACTCTGGGGGTTATCTTAAAAGTCCCGAAGCTTGTTTCAGGTCTGTTTTACTTTGAGTGTCTTCTACACAGAATGAAGCAGTGTGTGTGACAGAGAGAGAGACAGAGAGGGAAAAGACAGAGAAATGTCCTTTGTTCAGAGAAGATGGAAATGAAATTCCAAACCCAAATTGCTGAAATAAATCAGTGCTTCCCTTGCTCTCGCAAACTTGAAGCCGGCATACCTTCCATCCACTTAATTGCTGCTAAAAATTTAAACAGTTGAACAAAGGGTTTCAACACAGCTGCAAAGGAACGGAAACCAAACTGTGAATACCTTTCCTATAATGAAACCAGGGTGGCTGGCTTCATTTTCACAAACTCCACAGAATAAATTAGACCCTAGAACAAGACACTGTGGCATCCACGGGCACGTGGAGTCCTCAGTTTACCTTATAGACAACCACTCTGTGTTGGGAAGCAACGTCTAACAAAACCTCCTCCAAATGAAGTTGCCAACAGAGAAACTTCTGCAATTTGTTGTTTGTTAAGGGTCAAGTCTCCCAGTGAGGCCATGTTTCTTCTTATTTTGGACCACGCCCTGGAGGGCATGGTCATCTCCCACTCCCCAGTCCTAGACCTGACCAGCCGTCTAGTAGCTCAGACTCCCCTTTCCTGAACTCCGCAGCCCCAGCTCACCACACCCTCCTTTCCTGATGTGCTCTCATCACGCTGGGCTTCAGAATTCCCATCACACACAGCTCCTTCTGGCCCAGGACTTGTGCTCACTGTTTCATAGAGCTGAAATGCTTCTCCTCTGGTTCAGCCTAAATATCTCTCTTACAGAGTGGTTTCCTTTTGACCACTTATCCCCATTCCCACCATTTTCTGTCTTAGCCCTGTTTATGTCACTTACAGCCCTATCTCCCTCTGTAACTGATGCATTGATGCTATTTTTTTTTTTACCTACTTACTTTCTGCCTCCCCAGTAAAGCATTATCTGCTAGAGACAAGAGACTGCACTTCAGAAAGAACCTGGCTTAGAGTGGACCCTCGCTCCGTAAGAGATGAAAGAATGGAACTGTGAACCCGGCAGCTGGATTTGCGTTCAGAGCTCCCGTGCTTTCCAAGGGGTGGGAGTTGCCTAGGAACGAAGGGCCCTTGGGGGCCAAAGGAACCCACATCTCGGAGGGTGAAAGGATGATCGCTCACTCCTATGGGGAGGATGTGGCTTCGGGAGAAACAAACCCCGGTGCAGGGGGCATCCTGGATCAGAACAGGTGGTTCAGAGGCAGTGACATCATATGTCTGCAGCCAAAAGCTGGATGAGGAGTCACAGAAGGAGGAGAAAAGCGTCAGGCTGCCTCTGACTGGGAAGGAGGTGCCCGGAAGTCACTCTTTTCTAAAGGGAATTAACAGGATTAGGCAAGAGAATATGAGACCACGTAAATTCAAGATACGGTGTACTTAATAACTTGCTATGTGGCAAAGTCTTTATGAACCAGCTGTTTGAACACTGAAAAGCCAACTGCCTGGAGCAGCAGAGAATAGAGGGTGATAAGGGGTGACCCAAGCAGAGTTATCGCGTCCTGATAAGAGGCTGTGGCCCTTTTTTGTGTTTAGCTGTTCTTTGTCCTCTAGTCTTCCTGATATTGTTGGGGTTAACCTGTTTACATTTGAAAAAGCCATTAACTAATTCATGTCTCATTATCAATAAGAATCAAGTAAATGAATAGTCTATTGGGAAGGAAAAACTAGAAAATACAGCCTTCCAAGAAGAGCCAAATCAATGAGACAGACATCACGAACATGACCTGCCAGGCAAAACTCTGGCACGGCTGAAATTTTACGATTTATTTTGGAATGCATATGTAGTAAGATTTGCTGGGGTTTTGTTTTTTTGTTTTTTTGGTGTGGAGTTCTGTATGTTTGGGCAATGGTATAGAATTATACGACCACCACCATATTCAGGATATGGCAAAACTAAGTTTTAACATAGGCAAAGGTTTTGGGGGGAGGGGTAGGTTTTAAATATTCTATTTAATGGGACATGTTTTACTAGTTTTGACTAACTTGGACAAGTCTCTTCCTCCTCCCCAATGCCCATCCTCCCCCGCCCTATACCAGTTTGTCCCATGCATAAACTTGGAACCTTCTGTCCAGTAACTATAAGAAGATGAAGCTCTAAAGAGGGCAGAAGCTTGCAGCAAGAAGAAAAATGGGCAGATTTGGAATGGCCTCTCACCCCACCAGATTCCTGGGACTGGTTTGAGCTGTAGACAAAAGGAGTCAGAAGCAGAAGCTAGTAGGGGCATTCAGAAAGGATTCGGGAGAGGCTGAGCATAAGTCGAGGCTCTGTGTTCAGGACCCAACTAAGAAAGCTCGGCTCAGACCCAGGGAGGAGGCCATGTCCTTGTACCCGGAGAGGCAGGTCATTCAGAGTCCCACCTCCAGAACAGGCACTAGTGGTTTCATGAGGGTTAGTGGCAGCAAGGACCCATCACCAAGCAGCATCATGGGCAGTGCAAATGATCAGAGCAGATAGGGACAAGCTAAGTATGGCTGCCCTGTTTGGGTTGGGGGTTGCATGTGTGCTATCCTCTAGGAGGCTCCCGCAGATAATAAGAGGCACTTACAATAGGATGATTAGCGGAGGATTTGAACAATCATTTCACCGTTAAAGAAGGCAATCTGGGTAGCTAACGGGTTGGCAAATATCTGTCCCACCAGAATTTTACTAGTTTTCTTTGTGGCAGGCCCTGTGCTCCACCATGGGGGATATGAAAAATAAGAAGATAGATCCCTTTTTTAAAGCACTCAGAGCCAACTAGACGAGATAGGGCTAGACAGAGATTATTCCAATGTATCGCGTAAGTTCATAAAGCAAGCATACACGGCAAATGGAGCTCATGGCTTTTGTTATTGTTGTCACAGTTTTACTATTACATAACAAATATGTATTGAGTGCATACTATTTGCTAGTCACTGGGCTGACAAAGGCTCAGGAACTTAGTACTGATATGACATGACATGGCTAAAAAAGGGCCAGAGTTGGGGTGCCTGGGTGGCTCAGTCGGCTAAGCTTCCGACTTCATCTCAAGTCACGATCTCACAGTTTGTGGGTTCGAGCCCCGCGTCGGGCTCTGTGCGGACAGCTCAGAGCCTGGAGCCTGTTTCAGATTCTGTGGCTCCCTCTCTCTCTGACCCTCCCCCATTCATTCTCTGTCTCAAAAATAAATAAACGTTAAAAAAAAGTTTTTTTTTTTTTTAAAAAAAGGGCCAGAGCCGAGATTAGAACTCGGGCTATCTGACTTTAAAGGCTTTGCTGTGAGCAACCATGAAATAAAAATCGTAACGATAACAACAATAATGTCTAAACAGCATTCATGGTTGATGACATTACATGTATTGGGCTCTTCACTATCTCAGGCTATTTCAAGAGCTACCATGCAGAGGAAAACAATAAAACAGGCCAGATTTCTGATGCATGAGAAAGCAGAACAGGGGCCAGGATATTAGAGAGAAACAATTCAGCATGGCATAAGACTGTCTCAACATTCAGAGCCGTCTAGCACTGGAGGTACCAAAGCACAGGCTGGGGGCCAACCGCCAGGAATGCTGAAGCAAGAACCCCCGTCCCAGGTGCGAGGTTCAACATCACCTCTGCTACTCTCCCAACTCGCTGATTCCCTGATGCCGAGTTTTGAAAGTTCAGTCTCTTTTGCCAGCTCCTTCTCCGGCTAACACTTAAATGTCAAAGCCCTTCCTCTTCTTTCACTTTCTACGGGCCCCCAGACTGTTTCATCCACAATACTTGCTTTAATCATCATTTGTAAGCTGACAAGTCCTGAGTTTTGCACGTCAGCCCAGAATTCTTTTCTGAGCTCCAGACCTACCGCTTGGACGTCGGATGGTTGATCTTGGGAGGACTTGGTCTAACTTGGCTTGGCTGACCGAGGGAGAAACCTCTGTACACAAAGAAAGAAAAAGAGCTAAATTAGGTCAAGTAAGATCTTAGGAAACTTACAGAAATGGTAACGGTGTTTGATGGTGTTTAAACACAGAAAGATTTGAACTTGAGTGACACGGACTTGTTTCCTTGACCACCTGGAAAGGAAGTGTAACCACGAATATCATTCGGACCTTCCGGGACAATATTTATAATGTCATGATGATTTAAGTGTTGTTTTCATAATGATTGATCCAGGCATGAGCAGGTGGTCCAATCCGGGCCAAGGGTACACAGAGAGACTTTGCTAGGAGTTTGGGAAGAAAGTATTTTTGTTCTCCCGTGTCAGGTCTCAGAAAGTACATCTCTCTCCCTCTCCGGGCAGTGAGATATAAGGATACACTAGCATGAAATACTACAGCCATCTCTGCCATCACAGGAAGACCCAGTCTGGTGGCAAAACAGCACATGAGAAGGATGAGCGAGAATCTCTGAGAAATAGGACGAAAGTCCAGCTGGATCAAACTGTACCTGAAGCCATAGATAACCCTTGAGCTATTTAGTTATGTAAAGCAATATATATTTTGTTCGCCTGCCCAATTCATCTACTTCTATGAATAGTAAAACCCTAATTTTATTCAGTGGTGCACCGATTCCAAATAAATAACTACATTCCAGCCTCCCAGCACATAGAGCTCTGGCCAATGAAATTTAAACCGATGTGCTATAGGGAGCTTTCAGGAAAACTCCTTCAAGTTTCTTGAGATGCCTAGGGCATGACCCATTTCTTTTGCTCTGACTCCTTCATGCTGTGTGGTCAGAGGGGCTGCAGCAGCAGGCGTTTTGGAACCTTGAAAATAGAAGCCAAGAGGAAGGAGAAATCTAGCAAAACCTGAGTCCCTAATGAACGTGGAGCTCACATAGCAAAGATTGTGCATCCTTAGGCTTTTCGTACCTGAGAAAATAAGTGATAAAAGTGTGTTGAGCTACCATTAATTTGTCTTTTCCATTACATTTAGTAAACTGATCCCTAACCAATACAGCTGGTTTTGTTGCGATGTGCAAAATTAAACAGTCCTGAAAGAGGAACGTTAACAAAAAATTCTCTTCTCTGGAGACAACCGGTTCTTGGGTGGTGAAAAGATAGATGGGTGACTATCACGTTTCCTGTAAGCACTTCATTCTTTCATTTTTTAAAACTTTGATGTAAAAAGTGCATCATGAAGACAATGCGATTAAGCATGGAGAAGCCCAGAATAAGGAGTAAAACATCAAACTATAGAGGATTGATGTTATACAAGAATCCCGGTGGTTCTGTCTCTAAGAGAAATTTTAAATTATGGAAGAAATCACTAGAAAGCATTGTGTATGTGTGTATACACACACACATACACACACACACACACATCCAAACATGGTCTCATAGACTATTAAATGATATGAGAAAATATTCACAAAATATTGTTAAGAGAAAAAATGGGGTGCCTGGGTGGCTCAGTCTGTTGAGGATCCGACTCTCGATTTTGGCTCAGGTCGTGATCCCAGGGTCACGAGATCGAGCCCGGCCACGGGCTCTGCACTGAGCATGAGCCTGTTTGGGTTATCTCTCTCTCCTTCCCTCTGCCCTTCCTCCTGCTCACTCAGGAGCTCTGGAGCTCTCTCTCTGTCTCTAAACAGCAACAATAACACAAACAACAACAGTAACAACAACAACAAAAACCTGGAATGCCTAGCAGCACATTTAATAGCTTTCCAATTGTAGGAACGCCCGTGGTACAGGATGAAAAATCTATGAAGAATTTCCCAAAATAACAGTGGTCTTTTCTGAGTAGCAGAATCGTAGTTCTTACTTGCTTTTTTGATTTATACCCCTCAGTATCTGTCCAATTTTCTACACGCGGTATGTGTTCCTTGCTCATCAGAAAAAAGCAACGTACTTCCTTTCAAATGTTTCAAAGATATTTTTTAATTGAAAAGAGTGCTGGGCACTGATACCATAGCTCTTTGGGAACACCAGCTGGCATCTGCCGTGTTGAGGGAGACGAGAGCAAGGGACGTGACCACAAGTGGGCTCGGAACCATGGGAATTGAATGGGGCAGCCTGGCTCCAGAGGCAAACTGAGCTGTCCTCACAGTCGTGCTGAGGGCTGCACTCTCAGGGCTTAGAGCAACAGATGTGGCCTGAGACAAACTTGCTGAAGCAGAGAGCACACTCTAAATATATGTGCCCGCAGGGACACCGTAACTCGCCTCCACGGAGGGGCAGGTCCCCCCAGACAGGCAGGTTTGACTCTGCCTTCCTCCATCCTCTACCCAGAGACCGACTGGGGAAGTAGAGTCAGAGACTAGAGGAGCATGTGATGCGCACCCGCTCAGGGCGAGTGTCCTTCTGAACACACAGGTGGTAACAAAGCCTGGCTTTGTGTGTTTTATAGCTTCCAGTATCTTTCTGATCCAAAAGGCAGCCTGGGTCATAAAGTACCTGGAGGAGAGAAAACAGAAGAAGGGTACAAAGTTGATGTAGATAGTCTCTCATTTGGCACCGGGAAATATCATAAACTCTAGATTAAGAGCACAAAGTCAAAGGGGCCCCTTTGAAGTGAGTTAGTCAATTAGCTTTCTAAAACAAAGCAAACTTATGATCTTCCGGGAAAAACGAAGCAGATTTTTTTTTTTTTTTTTAAGGGAAACACTGATTTCGCGAATAACCTGGAAATTCGATGGCCCTTCTCTAAGCTTCATTCTACGGCCTAAAAAATGGGATAATTGGACAAGATTAATGTCCTCAAGCTTTTGGAAAGTGACACAGTACAATTATGAAAAGAGCAGGATTCCAATAGAAGAGTGACACTAGTTCCTTGAGAGATTGGTTCTCCTGTCGGCATTTGTTCCACGTAGTTTAAAACAGAAACGCTTGACAAGGCAGAGAGCTGCAGTTTGCAGGGTCTCCAAGCTGCTTTCGCTCGGGTCCTCACGATATCTGTGCCACACCTTCTCCAAAGCTCAAACAGCTTGCCTCTCTGCCACACTGCCCTTTGCTTTGCACTGGGACCCGTCAGGTGCTAACATTCCTCCACCTCCTAGCCTCTGCCTCCTCCTTTTTCTAATGATAATGGAAATGATAACAATGACAATATGAGAAAACTTAAGCTACTCATCTGACAAGCTAGGGACCATACCCATAATGCTCCTGGGCATTTAAAAAAAAATGAGTAAACCCTTTGAAATTTCTGAGCAGGTTAGAGTAGGATGGGCTCTTCATTCATCTCTGACTCCTCAGTACCTGGGACAGCATCGGGCACGTAGAACATTCTAAGAATAGTGAATGAACTCATGAATTCTTCCAGTGCCCCAAAGGTAAAAATACGTCACACCCTGCTATACCAAAAATCTCCTCCTTGAGGACCCTCATTCGTGATAGACCCATAAGAGGCCAATATTATTTACCAGAGACACTGAGAGGTAATATGCATGTGTATTAACTTGCACACAATCAATTTTATGTGCTTGTTGAAAAATAGAAAGAAACAAACAATAAATACATAAAAACACTTCTGTCCTCCATTCCATAAAATGACTGTATGTCCTAGAGTTAGCATGAGATGATAACAGTGAATTTCATTGCCCTCATTTGCTCTCAGTTTTCATGTACCATTCCTGAAATGAACGTCTCACTGTGCTACACGTGATTCTAGTGTCTAAAGTGATGCACTTTTCATATAACATGCTGTCTAAATACAAACAAGCAACACCATCTGACATTCACCTAAAGAAGCAACAATCCATTCTAAGCTAGAGAAGAAATCAGCTGAGTTGGGTTTGTTCTGAGATGACAGTCTGCTTTCCAATGTTGCCCTTTATAAGGAAATTTATTGACACTGCAGTGTTGGCCGTTAGGTTATTTTCACCTTTATACTAACTTGGGGACCAAGTCTAAGATGCCACTACACTGTGAAAACCAACAGATTCCCAAGCCGTCTTAAAATTTGTCTGGAACCACAAAAGACCCCAAAATAGCCAAAGCAATCTTGAAAAAGGAAAGCTAAGATGAAGGCATCACAATTCTGGACTTCAAGGTATATTACAAAGTTGTAGCAATCAAAACAGTATGGTACGGGCACGAAAATAAACACATAGATCAATATTACAGAATAGAAAATCCAGAAATAAACCCAGAATTATATGGTCAACTAATCTTCGACAAAGCAAGAAAAAATATCCAATGGGAAAAAGATAGTCTCTTCAACAAATGGTATTGGGAAAACTGGACAGCTACATGCAGAAGAATCAAAGTGGACCCCTTTCTTACACCATACACAAAGATAAATTCGAAATGGATTAAAGACCTAGATGTGAGTCCTGAAACCGTAAAACCCTAGAAGAGAACACAGGTAATAACTTCTTTGACATTGGCCATAGCAACTACTTTCTAGATAAGTCTCCTGACGCAAGGGAAACAAAAGCAAAAATAAACTGTTGGGACTTCATCAAAATGAAAAGCTTCCGCACAACCAACAAAATTCAATGGCAACCTACAAAATGGGAGAAGATATTTGTGAGTGACTATCGGATAAAAGAACATATCCACAGATTCTGGAAAGAAGGATTTGCAGTGTGTGGGCGTACGTGTGCATATGTGTGTTGCCATGACAAGATGCAGCTTTAAGCACAATGGAAACTCACCTTCCATCACAGAGCTTCCCGTTTTGCCGCTCCCCTTTGCCTTACTTAGTTGAGGAAATAGATTGTGTAGTAAGTACTTGTAGAGGTCCCTGCTCCAGGGGAATGACTTTTTCTCTTAAATCAGGTATATGTTCTTTTCAAAGAGAAAATGAGAAATTGGAGGCAAAGATAGTTGAGGAGAAGTACAATGGCTACTATCGTATGACCATTGAGTGAGAGACAGCCATGGAGATATATACATGGCGTCTACATCTTGGGAAGTACTTGTGTATTTTAGCATTCACAGGAATTAAAGCAATGCAGAGCATCCAAATCATAAGCTGTATGACCCTGGACAAGCTATTTTCTCTGCACAGGCTTCATCTCAAAAATGGGCATAACCCATTTTACCTAATGCGTAGGATTGCAGTAAAGACTGGATGAGATAACACATGTAAGTGCCAGGCCCCGTTATCAGGTATGCAAAACTGACTCAATAATGAGCTATTATCATCACTCTTCGCTCATGAAAGAAGGAAGAAAATTACACAGTCTCTCCCAGGTTTGATCTTTCAGCACAGAACCGTCCAATAGAAATAGCCAAGTCACATACGTAATTTTAAATTTTCTAAGAGCCACATTTTAAAAATTAAAAACAGGTGAAATCCATGTTAATCATATGTTTTATTTAATTATTGCATACAACATGTTCTCATTCTAGCACGGAATCAATATAAAAATCATTAATGAGCTATTTTTCCCTCTTGTACTCACTCTTTGAAGTTGAAGTGTTATACTTACAGTATACGTCACTTCAAACTGGCTGCATTTCGTGTACTCAGTGTAGCTGTTGACCGCCATGTTGAGCCAGTGTTGACCATGTTGACACACGTTGACCAGTGTAGCCATGTGGCGCATAGTCCTAGAATAACAATGAGTTTAGTTTTAAACTTCATTTGCTTTGACTGAAGGCCATGGAAAAAGTAATGTCTCCAAAGCACTTAAAAGTTAAGCATTGAGACCTTGGGTGAGAAACTGGGCTGAAAATGGAAATGAAAGACCTATTGGCATCATTAATACCACGAGCATGGATGGCCAACACCAAGCCTGCAGCTTTTCCTAGGGGACCATCCGCTGGCTTAAGCCAGTATATCCACAAAGGAGTTATAGGAAAATACATTCCCTTAAATGAATGATTGCTATGATTACATGGATTTTCCCATGGGCTTATGAGAGAGCAAGAGAAATTACGCAATGCTTAGGATCCTGACTAAAGCCCGGTGACTTAATGGTTATTGTTATTATTTATCATAACAATAATTAAAAGTTAATGAACAAGCAAAATGATAATAATCATTAAACGTATGTAAACATAGTTTTATGTTAGTACTTGAACCAGAGAGCCACTGACAATGAATTGTGAAGCAAAAGAGGAAGATCATGGTGTGTGTGTGTGTGTGCGCGTGTGTGTGTGTGTGTGTGTCTGTCTGTCTGTCTACTTGTCCGTGTTTGACCAGAGGGGCCATGAGACCTGATAAGGAAAGATTGACTTAGCTATTGACCCAAGAATCCAAAAAGAAGGGTGCCTGGGTGGTTCAGTCGGTTAAGCATCCGACTTCGGCTCAGGTCCTGATCTCACGGTTCCTGGGTTCAAGCCCCGCGTCAAGGTCTGTGATGACAGCTCAGAGCCTGGAACCTGCTTTGGATTTTGTGTCTCCCTCTCTCTCTGCCCCTCCCCCACTTGCGCTCTGTGACGGCAGCTAGAATTGCAGGGCAGGAATTGTTAAAGTATCGGAACTGTCCCCTGTGATACTTCGGTTGATCTATCCCAGCCAGCCTGTCGAATGAGCTTTCTCACAGCCCGTAGGAAGCAGTCCACTGAAATTAAATCCTCTGCAGGGCTGCTCTGCAGTGGCAGCTGCCTCTTCTCGTTGCATCCATCCGTGATGTCTAGATAGCGAGAATGAGGATGCAAAATGGTTCCACCTTCGAATCGATGTATTTAGTCTTTTGATGAGTCACATGGCAAGATGAAGAGCTCAGACCGGAATTATCCCAGACCTGAGCTCTGATGCTGGTTCTACCATCTGACCTGGAACCGAACCTCTCCAAATCTTCGCTCACCTGTAAAATGAAAACGTCGAGGTACCTCACTCACAGGAGTGTTGCCGGCTTGAGTGAGGAGGGACACTCAAGCCTCTAGCCTCACTGCCAGGGTCTTGTCATTATTGTTGTTTGTTCTAAACTCTCTCCCCGCAGATTTTACTTTGCTCAAGGCACATTTTTAATTTGGCGGATCATAACCAAGAATAAGCATTTGGGTGATTCTATACGTCTTGCTTTATGTTATGCATTTAATTATTCTGGGTAGCTGGGGGAAAAAATTAATAAAAATGCCATCAAGGAAGGCAATTTTTTTGAAATGTTGTTACCATATTCAAACATAAAAATAGAAATGAGAAAAACCGTATTCTGGCTTCATGAGGAGAATCTTTAAGGTAGCACTGTGATCCCACTGAGCCACAATAGAATCTTCTGGGGATGGGAATTTAGTGGAAGGAATATAAGTTTTGAGCCTCATTCAAGGGAGTTTAGCTATTAAAATATGAACACATGGTCTCAACTGTCTCAGGGTTTCTGGTCCTGAGAGCTTCTCTAGCCTCCACTCTATGAACCTAAGAATTCTCATCTGTAAAGTAAGAGCATTGTACTAAGATCCCCGCTTTCCTTCACACATTTTAGGATTCTGCGTCTATAGTGGAATTGAATGTTTGCAGATCCTATTAATGAGCGTGTGACAAAATGAAAATTTCGAGCTCTTGAGGGTCCTCTCCTTGGAAGAGAGATCAACGTTATCATTCTCGGGATCACAGGGTGCAGGATCAAGAGGAAATGACATGGGTGAGGGTAACAAAAAGCACATAAAGATTTAGGCAGAGAGAGGTCGGGGTGGGGGGCACCTGCAGTTTGACAAGTGGCAGGGAGAAAGCAAGAAAAGAGGGAATTTGAAGGTCGCTAGGGATTACGTTTCTCGTTCATGCTGTTGAGACACATCTACAAAGGATTTGGTTTATTTTTAGATGGCTGTAGACAGCTGGTCCTGTTTTGATGAAACACCAGTCCTAGACCAACCAGGTGGGCAGAGACATTCTCAGCACTCCTATTGGTTACAATCTAACCATCCCGTGGTCAGGCTTACGCCTTTTCAGATTGATACACCTGCTCTGATGCCATGCATACTCTAAGGTAGTGTCTCATACGAGATGATTGAATATATCCCAACGGTGGCAATTTGACCCCTTTCACCTGGGAAAACCCAAGACCACAAATGTTTAGCAATTTCCTTTTCTTAGGTAGTTCAGAATTTTCTTTGCCTAGTCCCACGCCCATCCTTTGTACATGGACATCAGTGATGGGAAGACTGTCGTTTTTACTTTCCTGAGGTTTTAATGTCTTTCTCATCTTTTCCTCATGCATGCCAACCATTCTTCATGCTTTCGAATTGAACCAGGAAAATAATGGGCCATTGATGAGAGATTTCCTCCCACTCTTTCCTCTCATCCTTTGTTGGGCTAACTCCAGGACAATTTTCGAACACAATTTAGGCATTGTCTCTCCGAAAGCTTCCTTGACCTCTCTCTTTAAACACAAAACCCCTTGCACAAAAGTATCACATCACTCACCACACCGTATTGAAAGGATTCATTTAGCGGCCCCTTCTCCTCCCTGGTAAGCACTAGATCTCATTCTCTTCCTTTCCCTCACTGCCTGGCACAGCCTCTGGTCCTGAGCAAGTCCCAACAAGGGTGTGTCACCCTCAGCCCCCTGATGAACCAGGGATTTTGGAGCAGCTCTTGAGAACTCCCTCCCAGTCCATTTTTCTTTGCTGAAGCCCAAAGAGGAGGGGAAAATAGGGAAGTCCCTCTCTAGGTTCCCATGGAAACTGAAATAAATGCAGCAGCAATTAGAGGAGAAATGAATACACTAAAAATATCATTTGACAAAGTAAAAGGATGTCACTTCTTCAAGTATTCACATTCTACCTGCTGCCCTTTCTTTCCTTTAGGAGAATGTTTAGCAGTTTATAAAACAATGGCTCTTTTGTTGCTCACAAAGCTTACTTCCTCTGTCCTAATAGTACAATTCATGTGTATATCATTACGGACTGAATGTTCATGGCCCCCCTAACCCCCAATGTGATGGTACATGTGGAAATCCTAACCCCCGATGTGATGGTATCGGGAAACGGGGCCTTTGGGGAGATAGTTAGGTCGTGAGGGTGAAGCCGTTATGAAGGGGACTTGCGGCCTTATAAGAAGACACGAGAAAGATGATTTCTCTTTCAGCAGCATGAGGATCGATGAGAAGATGGTAGTCTGAAACCTAGGAAGAAGACGCTCACCAGATACCAGATCTGCCAGCACCTTGACCTTGGATGTCCCAGCCTCCAGAATCGTGAGAAACCAATGGTTGCTGTTGAAGAATACTAGTCTATAGTATTCTGTCACAGCAGCCCGGACTGACTAAGAAATGAATACGTGTCATTCCACAGTCTGGATGTGTCTATGACCCTCTCCCTTCCTTTTATTCACTCAGTCATTTCTCACTGAGTGCCAACAGCAACATGCCAGACGACCATGACTGAGAGACGCAGAGGAGTCCTTCCCTCACAGAGTTCACAGTCTAGCAGAAGAAACAGATGACTTAAAAAGTAAGCAAACGAATAAATACAGCCTCACCAACTGTGCAGGTGACCTTCAGGAACGAACAAGGTACTCTGATGGAGAGTAATGGAGGGACAGTTGGGATGAGCAGGTGCAAAGAGCCTGAGGCAGAGAGAGTTGGGGGTTTGAGGGACGGAGAGAAGGCTTGTGTGGCTATAGCAGAGTTGGACAGAGAAGTCATCAAAGCCTAACTAAGCAAGGGCGTGTTGGTAATACGTTTTATTGATCATTGTGGTTGCTGCCTACAGAACAGTTTTGAGAGGGTAAGTACAAAACTGTGGAAGCCAGGTCTGAGGGTTCCCAGAAGTTCGCAAGAAATGCTGGTGTTTTAATTTTTTTTTAATGTTTATTTATTTATTTTGAGAGGCAGTACAAGCAGGGGAGGGCCAGAGAGAATCCTACAGGCCCTGCACTGACAGCAAGGAGCCGGATGCGGGGCTCGAACCCACGAACCATGAGGTCATGACCTGAGCCGAAACCAAGAGCTGGACCCTTAACCGACTGAGCCACCCAGGCGCCCCGGTGGTGTTTCAGACAAGGATGATGGAAGTGAGACAGGAAGAAGTTGGATGCCCTTGACGAATATCTTGCAAGTAGGCACTTCAAGACTTCTGGTGTCCTTTCTCTGCTCAAAACCCTTTGACGGCTCTTCTTATCCCTCGGAGTGTCAGCAAAGCTCTTGCGGAATCTGCCCCTTCCCCCACAGCTCTGTTCTCATGTCCTGCTCGTCCACGCTGACCTCTTTGCTGTTCCTTGAAAATACAAGCCATGCATTCGGCTCTTCTGCCTGAAATGATTTCCCCCAGGATGTTCGGACGTCCTCACAGTTCACCCTCTCAGCTTTTCTTGTCTTTGCTCAACCGTCTCAACAAAGCCCTCCATGACCATATTCTTTAAAATTGCATGCCCCCTGCCACCTGCAGCTTCCCTTATTACCCTTCCTGCCTTATTGCGTCTCTTGGCACTTTCCACCTTCTATCATGTTGTGTCATTTCATTTTTTATTTTGTTCATTATTGGACCCCCTTATGCTAGAACGGCATGGAGCTCCCATGAGATTCACCACAGTATGGAACAAAGTCTACGCATGGTAAGGACTCAATACATTTTGTTTTGTGGGAAGTCGGGGACAGAATCAAGGATAGGCAGCTGTGAACAACTGGGTTCTGCTTTTCTTTTAATTAAAAAAACATTTTAATGCTTATTCATTTTTGAGAGACAGAGAGAGACGGAGCATGAGCAGGAAAGGGGCAGAGAGGGGAGACACAGAATCTGAAGCAGGCTCCAGGCTCTGAGCTGTCAGCACCGAGTCCGATGTGGGGCTCGAACTCACGGACTATGAGATCATGACCTGAGCTGAAGTCGGACGCTCAAACGACTCAGCCATGCAGGCCCCCCTGCTTTTTTTTTTTTTTAATGTTTATTTATTTTTGAGAGAGAGAAAGAGAGCAAGAGCAGGAGTGGGGGGGAGGGACAGAGAGAGAGGGAGACACAGAATCCAAAGCAGACTCCAGGCTCCGAGCTGTCGGCACAGAGCCCAACGCGGGGCTCGAACTCACAGACCTCGAGATCATGACCGGAGCCAAAGTCAGATGCTTAACCCACGGAGCCACCCAGGTGCCCCCAGTTGGGTTCTGCTTTTTAACGGGGTGGAAAAAACTGGAGGGAAGCTATTTTGATTCTACGGTAGAATTAAAACAAGCTCAGGTCCATTTTATTCTAGGACGAAGTCAGTGTTTATAATAAAATGGGAACGAACTTTGTTTGTTTGTTTTCGAGATGAGAAACATTGATCTTGAGGAAGCGGTGAAAGCCCAGAGTAGAACAGCTAAAGGGAGTGTGGATGCTCCCTCTGTGTCCCTGTCTCCCTCCTCCGCCTGCTCCCTTCCTCACCCTGAAGCGACCTCCTTCTCCCTCCAGTGAGTCCTGCCTCCTACCTCCCCTGCTTTGTTGTCTCTGGCACTTCCTGCATTGGCTTAGAGTTGGCACTTTCAACCACTCCTAATCTGGCTCCTGAGTCCCTTGCAAACAAAAACAGTGTCTTCATCATGGAATAAAATCCTTCCATTAATTTTCCTGAACTCACCCTTCCAAGCCGCTCACCGTCTTACAGCTATACGCACCATCCCCTGGGCTAATAAATCTAGACCACACACAAATCCCTACCTGTTCAGGCCTTTCTCTCTTTTACAGGCCCACCTCCTTCCTCTCCATTATCTTTTGTAATCAACCATGGGATTCAGGCTGCAGTGACAGGCAGGGAATAATAGTTAGTGGCTTTCCTAGGGACCAGGAAGGCTGCTTAGAAAGTCTTTGGTGAATGACATAAACACCAGCATTTCACTGCAGAGCTACGCGCTCATAAAAATGCATTCTTAATTGCTCCCTTAACACTTTCATCCTGATGCTAAGCATCCTGCTCCTTGCTGGCCTTTTGGAAGAGAACTCTTTTAATTTTTTGTTTGAATGACATCCTGTTGCAGAGAGGATTAAATGGGGTAATACGTGCAAAGCAATTAGGACATTGCCTGCCATCTAACAGATGCGCCATAAATGTTAACTATTCTGAGCTATCAAAGTCCTTTCCCTCCGCCTGTTGTCAGACTGGGTCTCATCCAAAAGGAGTCCCCCACAAAAGCATCCTCAAAACCGAGGGGAAGCCTTCCCCTTGCTGAAAGATTTCACACCTTAGAGCCTGGTAATCTTCATCTGTTTTCAGCCAGGCAACTGATACAGGGGTTGAAGTTGGGTTTTTTGTTTTGTTTTGTTTTTTAAATATGAAACATTTAAGTTTAACAAAACCAGCTGGTTATTAAACCAAAAACCACAGATCTTAGTGTTTGTTGTGGTTTCTCCACTACAGACATAGTGATGGGTAGAAAGTGAGAACTCAAGCCTGAAAAAGACCTTAAACATCCTTACCCAATTTTTCATTTTCTTTTCCTTATAGGAAACGAAGGTACAGAGGGAGAAAAGTAATTTGCCTAAGGCCGTGCTGGTGAGTTTGCGACTGAGCCGAGATGAAACCAAGGTTTCTGACCTGCCGTCCGGTGCCCTTCAGATTTCCTTCCCTCGCTGGCAGGGGGTTCCTCCGTGGAGCTGTAGTCAGATCTCATTCCACACAGGGACAGAGAGAGGGGAGCCTCAGGCTGTGGGGGAATCGCAGACCCTGACATCCCCCCCCCCCCACCCCCTCACGCTAACCTCTCAGGCACAAAGAAAGGCCAGAAACCAGTGCAAACTTCCTTGTTGGTCACGGGCACCTGGATTAATCCAGAGTTGACCTAAACTGAATGCTAATTTGCAGAAGCAAGAGCAAACCAAGGATGCGGTAGGAATGGGCAAGGGAAGTTGGCCTGCATCTTCCGCACTGTGCTTCTTTAAGGCCAGGACCGTGTTTTTCTGATCTTGCGTTTCTCAATAAGTATTTGTTGAACGAATGATAAATTCTCAGCCTTGCTCTAGCATTACCCTTACACAATATGTTAAACGTATCCTAAATCCCTGTCGGAGCATCAGATACCATTGCATTAATCTGACGGTGCAAGAACGAGGCAAAATTAAGATCTGAAAAATAATGCTGGCCCAAAACTATGCTCCAGATAAATGTGCCTAGTGGACTCATTTTCCAGCTCATTTGTCTTATCTAATGCAATTTCCTAGTTCTGTGTTTGTCTTAAAAGTCTCCTTATTTTGACAATTTTTAGACAGAGTGTACATAGTGCCTCCATGACTGAAGACAGACAGTAATCAAATGATTACCCAAATAAATGCATAACTACAATGGCAGTAAATCACACGGAATAGGGAACCCTGAGCAAGAAAAGTTGGATGTCTAAAGGTGAAGCTTTCAGAACATGGAAGGAATGGTCTATTGTAACTCTTCTCCACATTTGAGTTTTGAGTTCAGATTTAGCTGCCTCCATTTTTTAAGTTTATTTCTTTATTTTGAAAGAGACAGACAGCACGAGTGGGAGAGGGACGGAGAGGGAAGGAGACAGAATCCCAAGAAGGCTCTGCACACCAACGGGGAGCCTGACGCGGGGCTCGAACTCACAAACCGTGAGATCATGACCTGATCTGAAGCCAAGAGTCAGACACTTAACCAACCGAGCCACCCAGGCGCCCCTAGCTGCCTCCACTTGAAAACCCAAGCAAGAAGTTATCCTATAGACTCCACAGTTAAGCTGATTGCTTTAAGTGCCATTTTTTAAGGGGCTCTGCTTTTCTTCAGAGCAGGAGCAGAAATAGACAAAAGGAAACTAGATTTCATTCCTTCATCAAATATTTACGGAGTCCCTGCTAGGTGTCAAGCACTTTGCTAGAGCTTAGGATACAATGGATAATGACACAGATTTGATTGCTGATCTCTTGATGTTTACAGTCTTATAAGAGAGGTGGATGGTAATTACATGATCATACAAAGAAAGACATAAACACAACTTATAAGTGCCAAGAAACACAGGAACTTAGAGAAAGCGTCCTTTAATTCCAATTAAGGTTCTTAAAGGGCTTTTGTAATGATTGAAATTCATACTGAGCTTTTTTAGAAACCACTGTATTGAGGTATGATTGACATGTAAAAAGCTATGCGTATTTAATATGTATAACTCGACGAATTTGGTGATAAACCTATATCTGTGAGACAATCACCACCATTTAGATAATAGACATGTCCATCACCTCCCAAAGTTTCCTCCTTCTCTCTTTATTATTATTATTGTTGTTATTATAGTGTGTGTGTGTGTGTGTGTGTGTAAGAGCACTTGACATAGTATCTGTGCTCTTAGCAAATTTTAAATATATAGTACACTACATTGTTAGCTGTAGGCACGATGTCGCATAGTAGATCTCTAAAACTTGTTTATCTTGCATAAATAAAACTTTGCACCCTTTAACTATCGCCTCTGCGTTTCTCCCCCTTACACCATCCCTGAACTACCACCATTCTATCCTGTGCTTCTAGGAGTTTGATTATTCTAGATTCCGCATGTAAATGAAATTATACAGTATTTGGCTTTCTGTGTCTGGCTTATTTTGCTTAGCATAATATTCTCCAGCTCCATCCATGTTGTTACAAATGGCAAGATTTCCTTTTTTTTTTTTTTTTATGGTTAAAACATAGCCACATACGAAAGAAAGAAGTTGGACCCTTATCTTATACACTCACAAAACACAAAAATCAACTCAAAATGGATTGAAGTCTTAAGTGCAATACCTGAAATCATAAAACTAGAAGAAAACATTTCTGGTCTTGTTCCGGGCAATGGTTTTTTTTTCAGTTTTTGTTTTTGTTTTTTTTTGGCTATGACTCTGAAAACACAGGCAAAAATAAACACGTGGGACTACATCAAACTAAAAAGCTTCCACAAAGAAAAGGAAACCACTAGCAAAATGAAATGACAACTTCTAGACGGGAGAAAGTAATTGCAAACTATAAATCTGAACACGAGTTGATAGCCGAAGTGGATAGGGGAATCCAGCAACTCAATAGCAAGAAAACAAACAGCCTGATTTAAAAATGGGCAGAGGAAATGAATAGACAATTCCCCCAAAAAGACATACGAATGGCCAGCAGACACATGTAGACATGCTCAGTCAGGGAGATGCAAATCAAAACCACATGAGATATCACCCCCCACCTGTCAGAATGGCTAAAATCAACACAAGAAACAAGTCTTGGATTTGGGATGAGCACTGGGTGTTGTATGGAAACCAATTTGACAATGAATTTCATATATTGAAAAAAAAAAGAAACAAGTGTTGGAGAGAACGCAGAGAAAAGAGAACCCTTCCACATGTTGATGGGATTATAATTTGGCGTAGACATCATGGAAAACAACCTGGAGTGTCCTCAAAAAATTAAAAATAGAAGTAGCTAGTTGAGATTTAAAGAGGGGGTAATAGTTACCAAAGCAGAGAGGAGTGCAGCACAGGTATAGATACTGGATAAACACTGCCAGTGTTTGTCCCTGGAAAATTACTTGACCTGATGATCAAACTGTAAATTACAGGGAACTGAGATTCCAGAGTCATGGGTTAAATTGTAGGGCCAGGGGACCAATCTGGCCCTGATGCTTACTTTTGTACAGTTTATGGGATAAGACTGGTTTTTTGTTTTTCAAAGGGTAAAAGAAATCAAAAGAGGAAAGGTAGTTTGTGACCTATGAAAATTGTACCAAATGTAAATTTCAGTGTCCATAAATAGTTTCATGGGAACATGGCCGCACCCATTTGTTGATGCAGGTTTGAGTCATTCATTGCAACGAAAGACCGTAGGATCGGCAAAACCTGAATATTTGTTATCTCAACCTTTGGAAAAGATGTTCACCAATCCCTGGATTATAAGAAAGTGTTTGTTTTGTTTTGTTTTTTTGAGAAGACGTAATTGTCAATATTGAGGTTGCCACTTGAGGGAAGGATTTATATGTTTAAAATAGTAGACTCATATTAGTTCCAGGAAAAGTCCCTTCAACTGGCCTGCTCTCTGGCCCCGGGTGTCCCTCAGAGATAACTTCACTTCCTTATAATAAACCACTCTGTCCCTACTATGAGGAGACAGTCACCTGCAGGGGTGGGGGGATTGGAGTGGCAGTGGCCTATCTGAAAAGAAGAACTGCCCTTGAGCCTTGTCACCTGTCACGTCAGAAGCAGACGGCCAGCGTCTGGTGACACTAAGGCTGCCAGGGCCCGTGACTCTCACTTAGGGTATAAAGGAAGTTCCATTACTTGGAATGTTAACATTCCCGGTACCCCCACTGTCAGGGTCAGTGACTCCCAGGCAGAGGGTGTGAACAAGGCACAACATACATGCTTGGCTGCCTTTTGCTCCGTGCACATCTGACAGCTTGCAGAAACAGGGCCAAGAAGTTTAAAACAGAAAATAATCCTGCTCCCGCTCCTCCCTTTGGGAGGAACCATACGAGGAAGGGAAGAATATTCCAGGCAGAAGCATGTTTGAAGGCTCCCAAGCGAGAAGGAGCTCCAGGTGGTGGAGAACAGAAAGGAGACTGGTGTGCCTGGGGCTCAAAAAGCAGAGGTCAGAGTGTAGGAGACGAGGTCAGAGAGAAGCTGGCGGCAGGTCAGCCAGGCCTTCTGAGGATATGACCCCGCGTGACTTGCTAGGTCCTCAAAAGGGTCTCGTCTTCTGCCTGGTCCTCTTGGAACCCAATCGTCACGCTGTGAGGAAGCAGGGAGCCTGCATGGAAAAGCTAGGTGAGATGTTCCTGCGAACAGCCCCACAGTGACCCCCCAGCACAGTGGCTAGTGTTACCCTCCCGACGGAGGCAGGAGCCAGCCTTGACATGAATCCAGCCACAGCTACCAGTCCCTTCAAGCTTTTGTATTCCCATCCGAAGTCCCAGACACTGTGACGCAGGAGCAAGCTCCCCCCGACTCCCTGACCCCCAGAGCCCGTAAGCATAATAAAATGGCAGGAGGTGTTTATACCACTATTTTGTCAGGCAGCGAGGCATCAGACTCTACAGTGATAGGGAACCGGAACAAGAGACTAAAAATCCTGGTTTCCGCAAATCCATTCTTGTCAATTGCCTTCCTTTTTAACTTCGCAGAATATCTAGCGGCAATCGTTTCCCCTTTGGTGTAGAACCTAACCACCTAGGATGACGTAGGACTCTTTACAGACCTTACTTAAGGCTTGTCCTACCAGTTCTGTTGCCAGGACCTCAACCCCCAAGTTCAACTCTTTCACAGAGCCCACCAACACACAGTATGTGTTTCCACTATATGTATGTTTCCAATATGCATACGTCTCCAAAGCCAGTATGTTTCCAACGCCCTCTCAGGCACTGAACGGAATTTGGGATTTTATCTTCCCTCTCCTCAAAGTGACAGTTGATTTAAGGGGGGGGGAAGAAAACCGGTAAGCCAAGATCACTGTTGGTAGCGACGGAAGATGAATAGAAATGAACGTTCCATGTTTTACCTCGCCGCAGGACAACTTGGACAAAACGAGCACCTGCTCACAGAGTGTCACCTTTCTCACAAACCTCAGGTGTGATTCACCTACTATTCCGTCTGCACACACATTCAACCAGAACCTTGCTCGCTTACTCATCAGAACCTGTTTTCTTAGGAACAGATCCCTCCCGGGATTGCAAGAAGTTTGACATCAACTGTCAGGTTTCCCCAAGGGCTGGCTGTGAATTGTTCCATGGGTATCTTTCTTGCCCACCACGTGCCTGTCCATCCTTCTTGCACGGACAGCACCAGGGGGAGGCTCTTAGCGAACAGGCAGGAGGAAGGAGAAAACCAACCGTCTTTCTGCTCTGGTTCTTCCTTGACCCCTGGCTTTGCAGCCTCTTCATTTACGAAGAGGAACAAGAAAGTATCGGGATGCCTAGTGACCGATGGTTTTCCACTCACAGGGAGTGATGGCCTTCAAAGGGGAGAGCAATTTGCTCTGCTTTTGCCAGCCTTTCCTGCTGCTCTTTTAAACACTGTTTGATTTAAATATAATAGTGAGCCTTCTGGATCAAATACTTTTCATTTCCAAGAGGAGATCAATTCCAATTTGCTCCTGAAATTTGGCTTTCGTGAAAGAGCCTACTTTGCGGTCTCAGGGGATTCTGACTTTTGTAGCAGATCTCGCTGAGCTGCTGACGACCGAGGGGGAGTGTATGTGCAAGCCGTGGATGGAAAGCCTAAAGAGCCACACTAAAGGAAGGAGAATCCAGGGGACTGTGCCAGGAATATTTCTGAGCACTTACCAGGTGCCAAGCCACGGTGATCAACACACCGCCCACAAAAGATTCTGTCTTATTCCCCCAACAGCTTCATGAAGTCCAGGGTAAAATTTTGTCACCATTTTGCAGATGAAGAAACTGGTGACCTGGAGAGCTCGAGTGACCTTCACGTAGTCACACAACGGGGCGGAGGCAAAGCTGGGATCCAGCCCAGGTCAAACACTCCAAAGCCAGCACTGATCAGAATCCACAGTGCACTCTGATGTGAAGCCAAGTTTGGGAACCAGGGAGGAAAGGCCTCCAGGTTTCATTCACTTCTTAATCGGGAAGCAGATCAGCCACACACACAACACGGTTTTGCAGGATGTCCGATCTCGGTTGGGGAATGCTAATCACTTCCCACAATGTTTGTAATTTTTCTTCTTGACTGTTTGGATATGGTTGTTTTTTCAACGTTTATTTATTTTTGGGACAGAGAGAGACAGAGCATGAACGGGGGAGGGGCAGAGAGAGAGGGAGACACAGAATCGGAAACAGGCTCCAGGCTCTGAGCCATCAGCCCAGAGCCCGACGCGGGGCTCGAACTCACAGACTGCGAGATCGTGACCTGGCTGAAGTCAGACGCTTAACCGACTGCGCCACCCAGGCGCCCCAAGGATATGGTTGTTTTTTAAAAACCCTTTAAAAAGTGCGTAGCACCTAAAAATACCCCCAGTAAACCATGTAACGTAGCTTCTAATTTGAACTCGCTTGGAATGGAAAGCATGGTAATCATACCAAAGGAGAGGCCGCCCAGTTTGGAGCTGGAAGGTCCGGGTTGTGATCCCCGCTCCGCCCAGATTTGCTGGGTGACACTGGGCAAAGAAGGCTACCCCCACTCCCCCTTTGCCTCCTCTCCATGGGGCTGCCAGTCAAGGGCCCTTAACCTTTCAGCACTTGGGTGTGGCTCCATGACCCGTATCAGGGCAATGAGATCCTCTAGGAAAGTTCCAAGCATGGAATTCAAGAACAGACTAAAACTGGAGCATAGTAAACCCCACAAAAAGACTGGGCTCCAGACCTTTCTCCTCAGAGCCCCAGACCTGCTCTTTCTAAGGTCTGGTATGTCCACTTCCCTTGGAATCTGTGACTGACTCCAGATCCTCCCAATAAATTCCTCATTGGCATATATTAGGCAGAATGGGTTTCTGTTGTTTAAAACCAAAAACCCTAACACAGTGCTTCTTAGAAGGAAACAAATCAAAACCACAGCCTAGACTTTCCTAAACTCTCTTCAGGCTACTAATCCTGGCCACCTCATGGTCTTTATATTACTATCTTCTTAGGACCTTCCAATGCAGTCTGAAAAGGAGGAAAAAAAATCGGGCAATTTGGCATTTTCCTTAGAAGTTTCCAAAGTGAGTATCTGGGAAAGTTTGCCTGAAATGTCCAGTCCTTCTATTTACTATGAAATCTACCTGGGGTCAAGTCTGAGGAGATTAGAATGAATTTGGGGGCTAGAAAATCAGAATTCAAAATTAGCACTGCCACTTAAAAGTGCTTAACCTTGTGCGAGTTGCTCTGAGTCTGCTTCCTATCTGTAACACGAGTGTGGCAAAATGATTTATCAAGACGTTACATAGTGTTCTGTTCACACTCTTACCTTCCATAACTCCCCATGAATATATGCATGTGTGCAAATGCACGTGCATTAACACAAAGGCACATGCACAAACCCTCACACACAAGTATATACACAGAACTCCAAGAGCAAGAACTCCAAAAATTTCAGGCTCTTTTGTGACTCTTTGACTTAGAGCCAAAAAAAGATACCTGAAAATAAGATATCTGTTCCTGGGCCTGGAACTTCTGGAGTGATTTGTACTGGGGGGTTGGGAGGGTGGGGTACCAGAAGAAGGACAGTCCTCAAGACAGGGAAGAGGACAAGGACTTTGGGTTCCATACAGTAGGTACTTTGGCCCTGATTCCCAGACTCCTCTCCACCGAGGGACTAGGGCCACAGAAGGAATGTTCAGAGGATAAGTCTGGTCTCAGCAAAGATTCTGCTCCAAGCTTAGCATGTAGGGCACTGAACTGCCCATATCAAGGACCCATGCAAATGTGAATAATATAGGCACAAGTGGCTACCATGGGGCACTGGGACCAGAGGATTTGTATGTGACTCTAGAAAGGGAGGAAACTCCCACAAAATCATGGGGATTGAATTTCCTGTCTTCCTGTTAAGATGAATCAAATTTCCTTTGATCAATAGAAAAAAAATTGACATTTCTTGTCATCTATATGTTGTGTGTGTGTGTATACATATATATGTGTGTGTATATATATATACATATACATATACATATATAATAGTGTATATATAATAATATAAATATATATACTATATATATAATAGTATGTAATATATATTCTATATAATATTATATACATCTAGACTCCAGTGATGGCTTACAAGAATGAAATTATGGAATACACAACATTTACCACTTGCTTTTTTTTTTCAACTAACAGTGTATTTTGGAGGCTCCTGGGTGGCTCATAGTTTAAGCATCCGACTTCTGCTCAGGTCATGATCTCACGGTTCATGGGTTCAAGCCCTGTGTCGGGCTCTGTGCTGACAGCTCAGAGCCTGGAGCCTGCTTCAGATTCTGCGTCTCCTTCTCTCTCTCTTCCCCTCCCCAGCTCACACTCTGTCTCTTTCTCTCTCAAAAATAAATAAACATGAAAAAAATTTTTTAAATGTATTATGGATCCTTTCCGTGGCAATACATATAAATATGTCTCATTACTATTTAACAGAAATAGTACATGCTACTGGTTAAACAAATTTCCTATGTGGAAGATGTAAACTACAAAATAACACTGTCCCACCCAGCTGCGGAAGTAACCACTGTTCATCGTTTCATGTTTCCGTCTGAATAATTTCAGCGTATACGCGCATATCTTACGTCTGCTTTGAACTAATCTTAACTGCTCGGGTATTGTGGTCCCCGTCTCTTCTCCACGTGTCGCTATGTGAACTATCTATCACCCAGAAGACCCTCCAGTCTGAGTTCTAATCCGTTCCCTAAACGGAAGAGCAGTGAGACACAGGGACCCTAGGAAAAATTTCTGCTTCTAAACAAGCCTGATATTTGGTCTTCTAAATATTTTTGGAAGCCATAAGTAGCAGACAGTGATTAATACAAGAATATGCAGGCTACTGAACAAAACATACATAGTTCGGAGTGTTACCTGGTGTAAAAAACTGTCCATAAGTGGCTTTCTTTTTTTTTTTTTTTAAATTTTTTTTTCAACGTTTTTTATTTATTTTGGGACAGAGATAGACAGAGCATGAACGGGGGAGGGGCAGAGAGAGAGGGCGACACAGAATCGGAAACAGGCTCCAGGCTCCGAGCCATCAGGCCAGAGCCTGACGCGGGGCTCGAACTCACAGACCGCGAGATCGTGACCTGGCTGAAGTCGGACGCTTAACCGACCACGCCACCCAGGCGCCCCATAAGTGGCTTTCTTTAACCAACCTCATCTACTTATTCTCAGGAACGGTGATTCCCAGGGTCCGACTCTCATGCTTACACACCTGTAATGGAAAAGACTTCCTAGTCTGTTTACCTAACACCTCCCTCTCTTAGCATGACATCTCTGAGAGTCCCAGTTAAACAGGCTGAACACAATTCAGGAAACTAAATCGCTACTAATGACCAACCAATGGAATTCTCAGAAAACTCTATAGTAAACACGATTTTGATTACACAGCCAGTCTTCTCTGCATTTCCTCCCGCGATTCTTGTCCGTGGAAGCATCTCGATGGTGTGAAGAGGTCAGCTCTCGAACAAACTGCATTAAACCCCACTTGACGTTACAGTGGCTTGTTTGGTGATACGATCCCTGGTATTGTCCTCAAAAGGACACACAAATGTCATGGAGGAGAGGGTGCACTTCTTCAGGTAACGCGGAGTCAACCAAACCTTTCAAGTAAGGCAATGGCACACGTTGGCCTGCCCCTTGGGAAGGTGGCTTTAGCAGCTTCAGGAAGAGGTATTAGAGTCATGAGAAGCTAGACGTGATGCCCAAACCCATGGTCCAGTCAAGACACGATGAAGGCCTGAACCAGGAAGTCCTACTAGAAGGAAGTGGGCTAGGCATATCCAGGAAGATGGCATCAGTAGGATTCTTTGACACTACACTAGGTAAAAGAACCACAAGGGTCAAAATCACCTTGAGGTTTATAGCTGGGGTGGTCCAATACTGGCCTGGAGTTCTCATGCAGGGGGGGCGGGGCACTCTTGGGGGTGAGAGCACAGGCAACAAGGAATTCCATTAAGGAACGTCGAATTTGGAACATCTACTAGATAATCCCCGTTGCAGGTATAAAGGGAGCAAGAAAAATAATCCACCATGAAAATCAAAACTATAGTACGAAAAGTCTTAAAGGCAAAGAGGGAGATTGTGTGAGAGATGTCACTGATCTAAAGGGACACACAGGGAACCTTCCACAGTTTTCGTTCCCAGGGTCACAAGATTCATTTGTATCCAAACTTGTTTTACTCAACAGAGAAGCTGACAATTTAACTCGTCAGCTGAGCCCAGAGGGACTCCCAGGGCTTATGCTACTAAACTTCATCTCCTTACAAATATCCAAATGATGCCAGGGACAAAGGCTTCCCCTTCTGAAAGGAAACCTAAGAGCCAGCTTTCTCCCTCTGCCTTCCAGATGGCATTACACATGTCAATTCGAAATGTTCAGGAAGTGCTTTCCTCTTTGTAACCAAGAGAAGTATTTTCTTTCTTTGGAGACTGCTCCCACTTTCTTTCCCTCCTAAAATGGAATCTGATGTGTTTTTCCCAAATTATCCATGACTGGTCCCTTGCACTGTTTGTGCTCTTGATTGATACTCTGCAGTGGGCAGATAAGGATGGGGCCCAGTGACGTACATTTCCCGCTCGGTTTCCTTAGCAATGCCCCAGCAGGCTTCCCGCTCCCCTACAAACCTGCTTCTGACTCAGCCTGTTTTCGGCCTACGGACCAGGCTCTGCCAGAACATCACTTTAAAAATAATAATATATTTTTTTTTTCTTCAAGGCACTTTGCGGTTTATAAAGATCTATCATAGTCTTCATTTCATTTTACCTCCATAGCACAGTCTTACAGAGAAGATATAATTAACATCACCATTTTACAAGGAAAGAAATCAAGGCTCACAAAAGTTTAATGACCTGTCCAGATTGCATAGCAATAAGTTAACAGAAGGGGATGAGGTTTGGAAACAGGGCTCATGGAGTTTGTTCATCTTGGGCAACAGTGGCCACTAAGTCGTAGCCAGACTTTCTCATGAAGTCTGAAAACCTCAGATATGGGTTATTCCAGCCCAGAGTGCAATAGGGTCAGTTAATCTTTGACAAAGGTGGCAAGAATATTCAATGGAAAAGACAGTTTCTTCAACAAATGGTGTTGGGAAAACTGGACAGCACCATGCAAAAGAATGAAACTGGACCACTGTCTTATGCACACACAAAAATAAATTCCAAATGGATTAAGGACCTAACTGTGAGAACCGAAGCTAAAAATTTTAGGAAAGAACACAGACAGTAACTTCTCTGATCGGCCATAGCAACATTTTTCTAGATATGCCTCTTGAAGCAAGAGATATAAAAGCAAAAATAAACTGTTGGGACAACATCAAAAGGAAAAGTTTCTCCACAGCAAAGGAAACAATCAATAAAACAAAACAAAACAAAAAAAAAACAACCTACTGGGGGCACCTGGGTGGCTTAGTGGGTTGAGCATCTGACTTCAGCCCAGGTCATAATCTCATAGTTCATAAGTTCAAGCCCCAGTCAGGCTCTGGCCGACAGATCAGAGCCTGGAGCCTGCTCTCTCTCTCTCTCTGCCCCTCCCCCACTTGCGCTTGCTCTCTCTCTCTCAAAAATAAATAAATGTTAAAAAAAATAAAAGACCACCTACTGAATGAGAGAAAATATTCGCAAATGACATATCTGATCAAAAGCTAGTATCCAAAATAGACAACTTATGTAACTCAACACACAAAAAACAAGTAACCCAAATAATCCAACTAAAAATGGGCAAAGTACATGAACAGACATTTCTCCAGCATCTCCCACCTCCATTCAGATGGCCAACAGACACATGAAAAGATGCTCAACATTCATCATCAGGGAAATGCAAATCAAAATATTGAGATATCACCTCACACCTGTCAGAATGGCTAAAATAAAAAGAACACAAGAAACAACACTTAATAATAATTAAGTGCTGATGAGGACGGAGAGAAAAGGAACACTCATGCACTGTTGTACCACTCAGCCATTCATCTTTTCAGCCATGAAAAGATGAATGAAATCTTGCCATTTACAACAACTTGGATGAAGCCAAAGAGTATAATGCTAAACAAAACAAATCAAGCAGGGAAAGACAAATACCATATAACTTCACTCGTGTGTGAAATTAAGAAACATTTTAAGAAATAAAATAAATGAAAAGAGGAAAAAAAGAAAAGAGGGCCCAACAAATGGGCTCTTAACTATAGGGAACAGGTTACCAAAGGGGTGATGGGTGGGGGGATGGGTGAAATAGGTAATGGAGATTAAGAGTATACTTATCACGACGAGCACCGAGTAAAGCATAGAATTGTTGAATCACTATATTGTACACCTGAAACTAATATAAGCCTATATGTTAACTATATTGGCATTAAATTTTAAAACTTCATTAAAAGCATAAGGGGTAGATCTTCTCTCTGAATTAAGACATGTTCAAGATTCATTGACAAAGTCTAGTTCATGACAGTAAGGATAAAAGGCTTCTTAATTCAGTCAGCATCTTGTGCCTCAGGCAGGATTAGTGGCCAGGATACAAGAGTTTCCAGAGCGTTCATCAGAAAATAGCTGCACTATGGACTCATCACCGGTGTGCCCCCACAGTTGGTCAATGTATACATTTAATTTTGTTTTAACTCTTGGTTCCCACTGTTACGAAAATTTGTCAGGTAGAACACGGAGTTGAATGGTTTACCAAAACAGTATAGAGTTGGTAGAACTTGTATGGAATAATTGGTACAGCTTGATAGTCAGTTGGCATCAGAGAAAGGATGCATGTTTACTGGCCTGTGACCGTGTGTGTATAAAAGAAGCTGGAGAAAGCAATGAAGTGCTCTCCTCAAGGGGTTCCGCAACGCTGATGGGAGATGAGGTTATGCCGTATGCAACTATGAATGTGTCTACAGAATCTCTGAGACGCCAGTGCATGGGTTTAGTATGTGCATTGCAACTATTGCTGACTTGTCAAGATCTTTTTGAGGCGCTTCATACCTGAGGGAAGCTCTAAATTTCTGTGGCTGAATGTGAACCACACATCCAAAAGCCTGAGAACGGCTATTTTTCTCTCCCTGGCAAAACTAAACTTAATATTTACGGTATTTGATTTTCAAAAGTCTTTGAAATGTTACTGGGAAAAAATTAAAATCCATTGAGTTAAACTCTCCGACCAAATTTAGATCCCCCTGCATCCCCTGACCCATGGAGGGGAGTCTCACTACCTCCCAAGATGGTCTGATTTTCCTACCACGCACTATCTTATTTCTTCAGATAACCTGCATTTAACTGATGGGTTCCACAACTTGGGGTGAATTACTTAACATTCTGGCGTGGCAATATCCCAATCTATGAATAAGGGAGAATGAAAACAATAATACCCACATGATGACTGTGATAAGGACTAATTAAAATAATGCATATATTTTTCTTATTACACAGTGGTTGGCACATGGTAGCTGTTCAATGAAGCACGACCACCATGCCTATTCTACACCTTGTTCTTACCTCACTCTTATAGAGTCTTGTGAAATAGATCAGCAAGTTCATCCGCATGTAAGCCTTCTCATAAATTTGACAATGTTCCCACTGATACCCACCTCTTCTCTTACAGCTACTGATCTTGAGTATCATTGCAAAGTAAGTACAAACCATTCCTGTCCCCACAAAGTTAATGGAAAGATTATTAAGCGCTCACCATTGGCATCCGGGAGAATAAGCCCTGGCTCCTAACTAAGCTTACAAGAGATTTGTAAAGAGGTAACATGATATAGCCTGGGAGAGAATACTCAAGCAGGATTTCAGAAAAATGGGTTGTATTTGCTCTTTGCCTTTGGGTAAGTCATTTGACTCCTTCAACATCTTCAATTGCAGAAGCGAGGAAATGAGATTATTGTCACAACACTCTGGTGGGAAATTAAGGAGATTCATATGCAAAAATGCTATGAGGAGAACAGTGCTCAGCACATAATAGGCCTTCACCTGGTATTGGTTGATTTTAATTTTTAGACCCTAAATCTTGACGCTCAGTTAGTATTCTCAGTCTAGATAGTTGCCTTCCTGTTCGTGGTGGTGATGCTGTGTTTAACTAGTCTCCCTGCTTCTAGCCAGTCCCTGGAAGTCTGGTTCTAATCATGTGCTCAGAATCCAGTAGCAGAATATAAGGAGAATAATAATTATGAATTGAAATATATGGGAAGTGGTCAAAACAGTGTTTAGAGGAAAGTTCATAGCTTTATTTGACTTCATTTCAAAAAACCAAAAGACAAGTCACAAAGTTCTCACCTCATTCTATAAGACAAAGAAATTTATTTAACAAAGAACTACAAGAGAATAGGAAACTGCACGTGTGATAAAAAAAAAAAAACAATAAATTAGTGAAATAGTAAAGAAAGCAAAGAGAAATGACTAACATAACCGAAGATTATTTGTTGAGAAGTCTAATAAACAGCAAATTTAGTTGCAAAACTGGTAAAAATGTGGAAATGAAGCAGGCAATAGAGCACGTAGGAAGAAAATGTATCAGTAAACCCTTTGCATGGTTAAATACTAATTATTTTCAATTCTGTGTAGAAAAAAAAACTGCTTTCTCAAAAAGAAAGGAAATATCACTCACTGGGTGTTGACTGTGTAACCTGTTACAATACTGTTTTACACACATTTCCTACTTCTGTAGGTATGATAATAACCCCATGAGGTAAATATTTATCCTCCTTTTACAGGCAAAACTGAAGCTTAGGGAGAGGAAGCTATATGTCCAAGGTCACCCGGCTACTCAGAGATGCAGCTGGAATGCAAACGCAGATCTGCAAGGCCTATACTATTTATACTTTTCCATGTTTTCATCCTAAAAATGTAAACCATCAAAATAGTCACCATAAGGAAGAATAAATTTGAATATCCAGTCTCTAAATATATTGAAAAATTGTTCACATACCACACACATAACTAAATATACTTGTTTAGGTCAAAACTTCTCCAAACTTTCAGGGGCGCTTGGGTGGCTCAGTGGGTTAAGCATTCGACTTTGGCTCAGGTCATGGTGTTGAAGTTTGTTGAGTTCCAGCCCCACATCAGGCTCTATGCTGACAGCACAGCTCATTCTCCAAAAAAGAAAGTAATGGCAAAATACCTAAATTACAATAAAAAGAAAGTGTTTTTAATCCTAATTGTCATTAAGACACATACACACACACACACACACACACACACACACACACACACATCCTAAGGGTCAGCTTGTCTTTTATAGACAAAAAAATTTTTTAATAAAAAAAAATAAGCAAATTGAATAAAGCGATGAGTTATTACATGCTAGAAGACACGAGCAGAACACAGCCATACTAGACTACAACAAAAGGAAAATATATTCTACTTAATATTTTTATTTTAAAAACTTCTTCACAACAAAGTCACATCAAGAGAAGCAATAACCTGTTTGCCAGAGTCTAAGCCCAATTCTTGATTTTTCGAAGGTTTTAGAACAGTCTAGGGCAACATGACAACACGAGGAGCTCCACAGACCTGCTCTGCAGTGAAACTGGTGAGAGTTATGTACAAAAACAAAAACAACCACTTAAAATATCTGGAGATAGTCCCAAGGAAACACAGCAAATGAAAAAACCATGTACAAAAGAATATCTACCAAAGTTTGGTAGTAATAACAAGTCTGTGGTGTTTCAACTTACGTGTACTCCCGTCCTCTCCCTCCCAAGTCAGTGAGATGGAGGCTTTGCTCCAGACTGGTGTAGACAGAAACATAATGCTCCCTCTCCCTCAGCGACCAGTTGGGGCTATCTCCCCTGGAGGAGCAGGATGTCTGCAACTTCCATACTCCCTCTCCCTACCTGTTGGTGAGGCTAAATTCCCAGCAAGTTCCAGTGAGAAGTGAGGGCCCCTTTCCTCCTCCCAGACTCCACTGGTGGGATAAAGACTCCACCTTGCGTGTGTAGCCCCTGAGAATACTGCAGCTCCATTAGTCCTCGCCCTGCCTCATAAGGTGAGGGCTCCACGCCGGAGAGGCAAGTTAAGAAAATGGCAGCCGCTACCACCAAGAGCTCAGCTCCGTTAGTGAGAATGTTACTCAGAGATAAATGGCTTAAGAGTCCCACCCTCACTCCACAGCCCTCTCAGAGATTTTGCTTGGAGGGCGAGAATCAGGCCATAAAGTAGATAGATCTTAATCTCTTCCCAAAGGAACTGACTTCCCTTGGAATAGACTGAAAAGTTCAAACCCAAAGATACTCAAGAACGGTGGAGGTTCTGACTAAGGGCAACTGGGACAAGATTGGTAGATTCACCGGACTTGTAGGCTAAATTCTAAGCTGGCTAGTTGGTCCAGGGGACCCAGGGAAAGGCACAACTGGAAGGAGACATTTGGGGTCAGAACAAATCTCAGACACTGATCTCAGGAGCTGTCCCTTCAAAGGAGCCTGAATTGGTTGGTTTAGTTTATGGTGCAGTTTTCTCTCCAGGGTGTTTTTGAAGACAATAGAGTAATCAGCTTGCAGGTTAATGGAGTTTAACCGTTGGGTGTGGACAGGGAAAAAGAGAATGAAGGACAACCGGGCTAAAATCTCTATCAGCCCAAAATGCCTACAGGCATACACAAGGCTACACCCCCTAAAGAAGAACATTAGAGGCTTAACAGTACATGGGAGGGAAACAGACTTCACTAAAATAGTCCAGCCTGCCGCTAAGCAAATAGCAATGAAAAACAACAAGCTGGGTGGGCAGTACTGAGTTGTTACAATATATTATCTAAAATACCCCATTTCCAAAAAAATTGCAAAGACATGAACAGAAAGAGGAAAATATGACACATATACTGGGGGAAAGCAGGCAAAATAAACTGTAAGAGCAACCAAATGTCAGATGTGACAGACTAAGCCTTCAAAGTGGCCTTGACAAATATGTTCAAAGAACTAAAGGAAATCATGGTCAAAGAAGTAAAGGAAGGCATGATGTGAATGTTGCATCAACTAGAGAATATTAGTGAGATAGTAATGATTTTAAAAAAGAACCAAATGGGGGCGCGTGGGTGGCTTAGTTGGTTAAGCGTCTGACTTCAGCTCAGGTCATGATCTCAGGGTCTGTGAGTTCGAGCCCCGCGTCGGACTCTGTGCTGACAGCTCAGAGCCTGAAGCCTGTTTCAGATTCTGGGTCTCCCTCTCTCTGACCCTCCCCCATTCATGCTCTGTCTCTCTCGGTCTCAAAAATAAATAAACGTTAAAAAAAAATTAAAAAAAAAAAAAAAAAGAACCAAATGGAGAGGTGCCTGGGTGGCTCAGTCGGTTAAGGGTCCGACTTCAGCTCAGGCCATGACCTCAGTCTGTGAGTTCGAACCCCAAGTTGGGCTCTGTATTGACAGCTCAAAGATAAACATTAAAAACAAAACAGAACAAAACAAAAAAACCTTAAAAAAAAAAAAGAACCAAATGGAAATTCGGGGATTGAAAATACAACAATGGAAATGAAAAATTCACTACAGAAGTTTAGCAGTAGATTGAAGAGAGACCTATAGAGGTTATGTAATCCAAAGACGAGAGAGAAAAAAGAATGAAGAAAAATGAGCAGAGTCAATGGTATTTCTGTACATTTGCAATGATCAACCCACGAATAAAATTAGGGAAACAAATTTCAGTTAGAATAGCATCAAAAAAATAAAATATTTAGGAATAAGTTGAATAAAAGACATGCACACTTATAACTGAAAACTCTAAAACAATATTGAAAGAAATTTTAGAAGTTTTAAATGAATGGCAAGCATCTCATGTTTGTTACCAGAAGATTTAATATTTTAAAATGGCAATGCTCCTTAGTTTATCTATAAGCACAACACAATCCCAGTCAGAATCCCACCTGCCTTCTTTGTGGAAATTTGCAAACTGATCGTAAAATTTATATGGAGTTGCAGTGAACCCAAAATATTCACAATCATATTGAAGAAGAACAAAGTAAGAGGACTCACACTTCCTGATTTTAAAACTTACTACAAAGCAATGATAATCAAGACAGTATAGTACTGACATAAAGATAGACATATAGATCCATAGAATAAAATTCAAAGCTAGAAATAAAACACGTGTCTGTGGTCAACTGATGTTGGACAAGGTTGCCAGGAGCATTCACTGCAGGAAAGCATAGCCTTTTGTTTATTTGCTTGTTTTTGTTTTTGTTTGTTTTTCTTTGAGTGTAGTTGATACACAACATTATATTACTTTCAGGTATAGAGCACAGTGATTCGACACTTTTTTTTAAAATGGTGCTGGGTCAGGGCGCCTGGGTGGCGCAGTCGGTTGGGCGTCTGACTTCAGCCAGGTCACGATCTCGCGGTCCGTGAGTTCGAGCCCCGCATGGGGCTCTGGGCTGATGGCTCGGAGCCTGAAGCCTGTTTCCGATTCTGTGTCTCCCTCTCTCTCTGCCCCTTCCCCATTCATGCTGTCTCTCTCTGTCCCAAAAATAAATAAAATTTAAAAAAATAAAATAAATAAATAAATAAAATGGTGCTGGGACAACTGAATAGCCTCATGCAAAAGAATGAAGTTGGACCCTTACCTCACACCACACACAAAATTTAACTCAAAATGGATACAAGGACTAAATCTAAGAGCTAAAACTATCAAACTCTTAGAAGAAAACAAAGAAGTAAAGCTTTACATTTAGAAATAGACTTTTTTTTTAATGTTTATTTATTTTTGAGAGTGACAGAGACAGAATGCGAGTGGGTTAGGGGCAGAGAGAGAGGGGGACACAGAAGCCGAAGCAGGCTCCAGGCTCCGAGCTGTAAGTACAGAGCCTGACGCAGGGCTCGAGCTCACAAGCTGTGAGATCATGACCTGAGCCAAAGTCAGACTCTCAACCGAGTGAGCCATCCAGGTGCCCCAGAAATAGACTGTTAAATACAACACCAGAATCGCGAGCCACAAAAGAAAAAATAGGTAAATTGGACTTCATCAAGATTAAAAACTTTGTGCTGCAAAGGACACTATCAAGAAAGTGAAGACAGCCCACAGAATGGGAGAAAATATTGCAAATCATGTATTTGATTGGGAACTTGTACCTATAATAAATAAAGAAATCTTCTCACTCAATAATAATAAGAGAAATAACCCAATTTTTTTTTAACATTTATATATTTTTGAGACAGAGAGAGAGCATGAACAGGGGAGGGGTAGAGACAGAGACAGAATCTGAAACAGGCTCCAGCCTCTGAGCTGTCAGCATAGAGCCCGACGTGGGGCTCGAACTCATGGATGCGAGATCATGACCTGAGCCGAAGTTGGATGCTTAACCGACTGAGCCACCCAGGTGCCCCAAGAAATAATCCAATTTAAAAATGGGCAAGGGACTTGAGCAGACATTTCTCTGTGGAGGATATCCAGGTGGCCAATAAGCACACGAAAAGACATTTGAGGGCACGAGTGAGCAGCGAAATGCAAATCAAAACCACAATGAGATTCTACTTCACCCTCCTAAAATGTCCACAACCAAAAAGTCAGATAACAACAAGTATTGGTAAGGATGTGCTGAAATCAGAACCCTTACATTCTGGTGGGAATGTGAAATGGTGCAGCCATGTTGAGAAGCAGTCCGGCAGTTTCTCAATCAATCTTAGAGTCACCTTGTGAGTTACCTTGTGAGTTATCTTATCAGCCATTCTACTCCTCGATCCCAGGAGAATGAAAACACATGTGCATACAAAAGCTTGTATATAAAATGGATAGCATCATTATTCATAATAGCCAAACGGTGGACACCAAAAAGTGGAAGCAACCCAGATGTCCGCCAACTGGTAAACAGATAAACAAAATGCAGTATAGCCATACAAAGAATATTATCAGGCTATTAAAAAAGCATGGAATACTGGTACATGTTACAACATGGGTGAACCTTGAAAACATGCCGAGCGAGTCAATCACAAAAGACGATATATGATAGGGTATTTTTATATGAAATTTCCCGAATAGGCACATGTATAGAGACAGAAAGTAGCTTAATGGTTGCCCACGGCTGGGGTGCATGGGGAGTACAGGAGATGATGATAGCCAAAGGGTATGAGGTGATGACATTGTTCTAAAATGAGCCGTGATGACGGCTGCACATATGTGTGAATATATTAAAAACCATCTGTATTAGTTTGCTGGGGCAGCCATAACAAAACACCACAGACTGGGAGATTTCAACAACAGAAATCTATTACCTGACGGTCTGGAGGCTGGGAGTCCACAACAGGGTGCTGGCAGGGCTCGGTTCCTCTGAAGCCTCTCCCCTTGGCTTGCAGACGGCCACCCCCTTGCTGCTTTGTCTTCGTTTGATCATCTCTGCGCATCTCTGGTTTCTCTTTCCCTTTGCACAAGCGCGGCAGCCCTCTGGGATGAGGACCCCACCCCCGTGGCCTCATTTTAACCTAATAACCTCTCCGAGGGCTTTATCCCTGAGTATCTCCGACATGCGAATTTTGAGCATAACGCCATCAACTTGTGCACTTTAAAGGGGTGAAAGATGTAATCCGTGAATCATATGTCAATAACGCTGTGGAAAAAATAATATGAGTGCTTTTGACATAAGGGGGAAAAAAAAACTCTTACTAAAAGCCAAGAATAAACTTATTAGAGAAACAACAGTCATTCTCCTTAAAAACGAAACCCTGATGCTATGGGACATTTGGAAAGAAGGATATACGCATGGCAGATGGCATAAGAGAAGAAAAGGACCGTGATAAACTCTGGTAGGAATAGGACACTGCACAGGAGAAGGGGTGGACTGACCACGACAGTACAGCCTGCGTCGCAACCCTGTGCAGTGCGTCACATGAAGTCACCAAATTGATTCACTGACTTGTCCAGTTTTTGGAGCAGCCACTAGATGCTACACATTCTTTTTGGTGTGTCCCATATGTTAGCAAACAAGACAAAGATCCTTGCTTTCATGGAGCTCATCCTCCAGCAGGAGTCGGGGTACAGACAACAAACTGGGGCACAGTCAGGAAGTACATTCAGGATGTTAGAAGGTGATATGTGCTCTCGAAAAACTAAAAGGTTTAACAGAATGAGGGACCTGCTGAGGAGGGGCAGGAGGGGCAGGTTGAGGAGAAGGTGAGTGTGTTGGCCACACAAGTATTTAAGAGCGTGTTGCATTCTGCTGCAACAGCCCATGGAGAGGCCGCTGGGTAAGAGTCTGGTTAAGGTGTCTGACAAACAGCAAGAAGACCAACTTGGCTGGAAAGATGCAGACAAAGGGTAGAGTGATTTGAGACCAGAGCAGAAGGCGATGAAAGCCAGATCATGCAGGGCTTGGAAGGGCATTGTAAAGACCTGGGCTCTTACTTTAAAATGTGGAACCAATGAGGTGCCTGGGTGGCTCAATTGGCTAAGCGTTCAACTTCAGCTCAGGTCATGATCTCGCGGTTCGTGAGTTCGAGCCCCGCATCAGGCTCCGTGCTGACGGCTCAGAACCTGGAGCCTGATTCAGATTCTGTGTCTCCCTCTCTTTCTGCCCCTCCCCTGCTCACTCTCTGTCTCTCTCTCTCCTTCTCAAAAATAAACACTAAGAAAGAAAGAAACAAAGAGTTTGAAGGGTGTCTGGGTTAAGCCTGCTTGGGATTCTGTGACTCCCTCTCTCTCTGCCACTCCCCCTGCTCACCCTCTGTCTCTCTCTCCTTCTCAAAAATAAATAAACATAAATAAATAAATAAATAAATAAATAAATAAATAAATAAATTGAGGGGTGTCTGGGTTAAGCGTCCGACTTCAGCTCAGTTCATGCTCTCATAGTTCGTAGGGCTCTGTGCTGACAGCTTGGAGCCTGCTTTGGATTCTGTGACTCCCTCTCTCTCTGCCTGTCCCCTGCTCATGCTCTGTTTCTCAAAAAATAAATCAATGTTAAAAAAATTTTTTTAAATGAGGAACCATTAGCAAGGTAGGGAGCAGAGAAGTGACGAGATCTTCCTTGCACATCACAAGGAGCCCTTTGGTTGTTCTCTTGAGACTGGAATACAGGGAGGCAAGAGTAGAGACCAGGGGACTTTCGGGGGTTATTGCATGCAACAGCAATGAAGACTGGACGTGTGTTGTGTTTTTAAAATAGTGGTATACACTATGCAAATGGAGAGGATGAGGGGAACAAAGCAGAAACAGGGCCGGTAGAAGAGAGTTGAATCACCACCTTCTATCACAAGGAGCCAAGTACATAATACCTAACATTAAAACAGAAAGAAAGGCAATAAAAACACAGCATTTGGGAATACTAAGTTGATTAAAGTAGGAAATAGCTTAGAATGGTTTGAAATGATTGCAGTTAGGGAAAGAAAGTGAGAAGAGGGATAAGGGATAATTTTTTCTTCTGAGCCTTCCACTAGGTTAGTTTAAGCATGTGAAGGTATTACTCTAATAATTTTTTTACAAAAGACCAGAGCAAGGTTGGCATGTAACTTCATCATCAGTGGCGGGTTGAGAGATTATTCAATTGCAATAAGCTACAAAGGAGGAAAGGAAAGCTAGCTGCTGGGAAAGCCTATGTAAAATATCATTATTTGCAGATGGCAGAATGCCTAGTTAAAACAAAATATTTCAGTAAAGTGATCGGATAAAGAGGCATTTAAAAAAAACAAAAACAAAAACTTGTTGGCCAGTATAACATCTTGTTTAATAAATGTTTTTCTTAAGTGGACTAGAATTTTGTTCAATACTAGTTCAATGCTAAATTCAGCATTCAACTATAGTTAATGACTAATGTCTTAGAGACTTGCTCTTTTTAATTCTTCTGTTTTTTTTAAAAACTTTTTATGTTTATTTATTTTTGAGAGGGAGAGAGAAAGAGAGAGAGAGAGAGAGAGAGAGAGAGAGAGAGAACGAGTGGGGGAGGGGAAGAGAGAGAGGGAGACACAGAATCCCAAGCAGGCTCCAGGCTCTGAGCTGTCAGCACAGAGCCCGACGCCGGGCTCGAACTTTTGAACGGTGAGATCATGACCTGAGCTGGAGTCGGATGCTCAACCGACTGAGTCACCCAGACACCCCTTTCTTTTCAATTCTTAAAAAGAATTCAGGGCACCTGGGTGGCTTGGTCAGTTAAACGTCCAACTTCAGCTCAGGTCATGATCTCACGGTCCATGAGTTGGAGCCCCGCGTCAGGCTCTGTGCTGACAGCTCAAAGCCTGGAGCCTGCTTCAGATTCTGTCTCCTTCTCTCTCTGCCCCTCCCCTGCTCATGCTCTGTGTCTCTCTCTCTCAAAAATAAATAAAAGTTAAAAAAAATTTTTTTTAAAACCTAAATGACCATTAAGCTTTTTTTTGTGGTTGAATATTATTAACTGCTCAGAGCTCCTTTGGGAAGAGAAAAACATTTCACTGTTTTCTCCTGGATATTTTTGGCTTAGAAGCAATTGCCAAGCAGACGAATAAAACAGTTCAAGCCCAGGGGCGCCTGGGTGGTGCAGTCGGTTAAGTGTCCGACTTCAGTCAGGTCACGATCTCGAGGTCCATGAGTTCGAGCCCCGCGTTGGGCTCTGGGCTGATGGCTCAGAGCCTGGAGCCTGTTTCCGATTCTGTGTCTCCCTCTCTCTCTGCCCCTCCCCCGTTCATGCTTTGTCTCTCTCTGTCCCAAAAATAAATAAACGTTGAAAAAAAAAATGTTTTAAAAAAAAAAACAGTTCAAGCCCAGGCTATGCTCCAGTCAAAAGCCAAGGGCTGGTCACTACAGATGGCTTTTAATATTCACTTGCTCTGCTCTTGAAAGGGGAGTAGAAAGTGGTTTCCTCCTGAGTTGAAGTCAGCCATCCATCCATCCATCCATCCACTTACTCAAACTCCTTATGACCAAGAGCAAGTTGGACCTTGAGATTTAAGGAGAAAGACTTTCCCCCAGCTCTCAGTGGCCTTGTGTGAACAACACATGGAAAGGACAAGTACAGAAGACACTAAGAATTAAGAGAGGGGTGTGCCCGGGGTGCTTGTGGAGACAGACTCAGTGTTAGCAGGGGTGGAAAATGTTGGGTAGAGGGAGTGATAGAGAGGCAGGAGAGGAAGTGGATCGTATTGGTTGAGTGAATCTGATAGGACAGGTAAGTAACAAAAAGAAGGGAGATGTCAAAGTATAGTGCTTTGGAGGAACTTAGAGAAAGAGTGTGTGTTGTTCAGTGATTCTAACCTTGAATGGCCGCAGGATCCAGCCGTAATAGGAGAGAACCGGGTAAGCCGAGTCCTGGGAGAGGCAAGGGGGATTAGTGCAGACTGTCGCAAACGGAGGAGGACACACTATACTCAAAGGGCCCACCCCTCTACAGCTCCAGTGGTTGGCGCCAGGCAGGACCTGGTGTTCCTACACCTTGTAATTTTCCGGCAGAAATCCAGATTTCTAATGGGGGGGAGGATGTGTGTAAGAAGTTAACCCGTAGTGAATTCAAATGCCTTAAAATGAGAATAAGAAAGTCTACTGTGCCCTCTTCTCCCCTCCAAAAGTTTGTGCCTGATTTCAAGCTGAGAGCTGTTAGTTTGCTCCCAGGGTAGAGCGGTTGAGTTGTCCTGACAACTACAAACAAACCACGTAAGCCTCAGTTTCCACCTCTAATAACAGCATTGAATTTAATTTACTTAAATCACAGGATTTTTTTCTGAGAACTAAATGAGGCCATTAAGGTACAGCTCTACCCTACTTAAGGACATCGCTTTGTCATAAAGTTAGCTTTGAGATGTTTTTATTCCAATATACTGCAGATGCATAGAAACCACTACAGCACATCGTATGCGACGAATCTCTACAGTGACTCTGCTGTTGATTTCCTTTTCGCCATTGATTTTGCATTCTGGCCAGTAGTGTTGCCCCGTAACAGCTGTTACCGAGATCGGGCAGGTGGATAGGGGTGGGCCTCCCAGGGGTCACAAAGGAAAACTGTTGTCGTTCTGCATGCTGAAATGCAAGGCACAGCAGCTCCCCGAGGCCTCCCAGACATGGGTGCAACTCAGAGGATGAAGAGGCCGTATGGGGAAAGTCTCCGCAGCCCAGGAAGATCAACCAGAAACTGAACTGAGGGAAATTGGTGGGCGCTATGATTCAAGGCCCACAGCGATCTCAGGAAATTTGAAAAGAACGTGCCCCCACGGATCTTAATTTAGCCAGCAATTCTGTTTCCAGGAATTCCTACTTGAAGCCAAATGGGATTTGGGTTAAGTGTTTAGTATAGACTCTGGTCCCCAAAAGTGAGCTTTTATTATTATTTACTCGATATGGCTAGATTATAGGATATATGTTAGAAGGTCGTAAAATGTGAGTCTGAAAATGTAAATCGCCAGAGACCAGATCACAAAAGGTCTTAGAGGCTACGCTAGGGAGCTCAGAACTTCTCCAAAGAGTTTGGCAGTGCACTATAAAGGATCTTAAGGAGAGTATTCATCACCTATATTAAATGTGGCATATCAAAGGTGGCTTACTACTTTAACCCAAATACAGAATGATTGACATGAAGCTGAAATACGTTCAGCGGATTTTTCAGTTCTTTTCCAATGTGACAGTGCGCACAGGAACGCGATCTTTAGAATCTGCCTTTAATTAACAGCTTATGTCTGTCCCAGGGGAGAAATGAGATTTAAGTTCCATATGCTCTCCCCAATGACACTGCTTCTAAACTTTGCATCGGTGGCCACTCTAAGACAGCATTAGCAGAAAACAAGGACCAAGAGACCTCATCGGAAAAATGACATCTCCATATTCTTGAACTTCAATCTAGTTAGTAGGCACCAGAAGTGAATCAAAGGGTGTATTAGTTCTGCTTCCTACTCTCTGAAAGGCAGGGCAGACAGAAAGTGGGAGCTAGGAGAGAAGGAAGCCGCACTTTGCTGACAGCAATAGCTTCTAGATAAGGTCTAACCTACAAATACTGAATGGTTGGTTTCCAGAAGAGGGCAAAATCAATGTTTTTTAATCCTTGATGTTGAAAAGATCTCCACACTTTTGCCTTGGTTTCTCTCGTTGTTTCAGGATGACGGCACGGGAATGAGTTGGGAAGAAATGACTGTGTGAGGTCATCTCCCTGGCAGTTTCTAAACTTTCTTTCCCCAGAACCACAACAGTAACGGGGAGCTAACACTGATTGAACACCTGCTAACCTGTTGTCTGCCGGGCATTTTCTTTACACTGAACTAAGAAAATTGTCCAGTCTTTCCCTACCCATCTGTTCCCTATGCTGTCCTGTTGGGGTGCATTCTGACTGGTACCTAACACATTAAGCAATCCACCTTAAGACACACTGCTGAACTTATTGAGGGAACATAAATTGAACTGGACGAGATTGGGCGGGGCTCCTACACAGAAAGCACCAGAACCTCACATTCTGTCCCTTTTGCTTCTGAGTAACTGCAGATGAATCTGCTGGAAGGCGTCTGGGGAAATTAATATAATGTTTCAACTTATTAAAATCTTTGAGAGGGTTTCTCCCTCTGCATCTATTTTAGATGGGTCATCATTGGGTATCATGTGTCAAATAAAGATTTCCTAATATTCTTTCAAATAAAATGGTCTCTGCTCTCTAAAGTTACCCAAGACCCCAACAGGCCATGACCACTGGAGGATTTAGTTTTGATAACCTAGGATACTATACACATATTAGTAATTATTATTGAGTTAAGGATTATCATTTAAGACACATTGTTTTCTCCTGGAATTGCTAGGAATTTGAGAGGTAGAGAAGGAAATAGGAGTATTAATAAAGAGAAAGAAGCCAGTTGGCCATCTTCCATTCAATGGGATTAACTCACCCTGTGATAGAAGCTGATAATGGTCTACTTCTTACCCATTATCACTTCTTCCTTAATAATAGAAACTTGACCTCGTTGGGGGCATCACTGTGCCCTGAAGCAAAACTACTTTTTGCCAGCCTCACCCTAAGGTGGGGATGGTGAGGTAAGTTCTAGATAAGGCTTTCAGGAGGGGTGCTAATCTAGTTAGGAGGCCTGTTTGCTTTGTTTCCCTTTCTCCTCCTTCCTGTCTAGAATACAGATTTGATGCCTGGAACTGGCGGTGGCCATGCTGCCCCTTGAAGATGGAAATCACATGTTAATGATGACAGAACACAAAGATAAAAGAAGGCTTGAACAGTTTATATCACAGAACCGCCATAACAACTATAGAAAGTCACCCTCCAGACCGCCTAAGTGAGAGAGCAAAATAAATTTTCATGCTGTTAAGCCACGTTAATTCAAGTTTCTGTTATTAGCTCCAAATGCAGTTCCTGACTGATTCATCTTATGTGTTGTAAAGTAAGGAAAGCAAAGGAAAAATTTCGGTGAAGATGCGAAGAAAAAAAGAGAGAGAACATAACATTTAAATTCCATAGTTTTCAGGGCACTATCTGTGGGGAGGCAATTATAGGGTGGGGGCCATGGGATAACTGTGATGTCCAAGTTGGCTAGGAGGGGGATTTCTTGTAAGAGGAAGGATGCAAGAATTCAGCAGTTTTCACCTGTGGCTTTCAAACACTTTGCCCTTTATAGCGATTATAAGCTTGCATTATTTATCAGCATTGAATTTGCCTAGTCTATAGGAGAAATGACTGGTCCTTGGAAAGTGTTTGCCATGGGGGACCAGGGAGACGTCTGAATCTACTTCATGAAAAATGAAACGAGACAGTATAACAAGTTCAAGTTCATTCAAGTCAACATCAATGCCACTTTCTCCAGAAGAAGCAGGAAAAGAGACCAGCAGAGAGGAAGATAATAAAAAGCTCTTGGCTCTGCTTTCCTAATTATCCCTAATCCACTAAAGAGCTGGAAACATGTTACAAATGTTAATTAATTAAGCCCCCTACCAGTCAAGTGATGAAGCTGGGAAAAGGCCTCTCTGCTAAAAGTATGAACTGTGACAGAACAGGGCGGGCTGGAAGTGGACATCTAGCCAAGCAGGAAGTGTTTGAAGTTCTGTAGGGTGAGCTAGAATGATGAGAACCAATACTAGGACCACAAGAACAAGGAGAGCACAGAGTGAAGAAGTTCCAGAATCAGTCTGTGTGAAACCATGAAGAGACTTTCTTCATTCATGAAGAAGATCTTCTTCATTCATGAAGAAGATCTTCTTCATTCATTCATGAAGAGATCTCTTCTTCACCCTATGCCCCACCCAGTTTCTAACTTCAGCCTTACAGAAGAATAACCATACTGAACCCTACTCTCAGGATCCCTTATCTTCTAGAATTCTGAGTTTTACCTCACCTCTTTCAACCACCCTCAGCACAAACACCTGCCAAAAATTACCATTTCATGGTATCGTCCTGTTGCCATGCTTCCCACACCGTGTACTGCTTAATCACGCTGTGTGAGACATTTGAACCAACCACAATGCTTTGGCTGCAAATAAAAGAAAATTCAACTCAGTGTAGCTTAAACTGTAGAGGGAGTTTATTATTTCTGCTTTATTTAACTGAAGAGTTCAAAGGAATGTCAACTTCAGACGTTGATTTAAGATTAGGGTTCTGGCTCCATTTCTACGCAGTTCTTTTGGTGTTATTCTCATTCGTTTGCTCTTTCCTCGGACTGATTTCTATCATAGTAACAAAATGCTACATCATTTCCTTGTGACACCTTTATATATCACAGCCTCCGAAGACAGAGAGTGCCTCTTCTCCCCTATGTCAAACAAATGCCTTGAGAATCATCCCTAACAGATAAAATTAGGTTAGGTACTCGTTCTTTAAAAATGTTCAATCTGGCCCGAGAAATGGTGTATGAGTCAGCCTAAGATAAGCTGTGCTGTGGTAACAAATGACTCCAAGACCTCAGTGGCTTACCAAGAAAAAAAAAAGGCTTATTTGTTGTTAACTTTCTTTTTGTTTTTTTTTTAATTTTTTTTTCAACGTTTATTTATTTTTGGGACAGAGAGAGACAGAGCATGAATGGGGGAGGGGCAGAGAGAGAGGGAGACACAGAATCGGAAGCAGGCTCCAGGCTCTGAGCCATCAGCCCAGAGCCCAACGCGGGGCTCGAACTCACAGACCGCGAGATCGTGACCTGGCTGAAGTCGGACGCTTAACCAACTGCGCCACCCAGGCGCCCCTGTTGTTAACTTTCTTGTTGGTAGCTGTGGATCAGCTGAGACTTCATCCATACCCTCTTTGTTGGAGGACTAAGACTGAAGGAACAGTCAATTTCTAGGGCATATCAATCTTGCGGCAGGGGGGAAATGTTGACAGCAGACCCATGTGCTAGCTCTTCAACCTTCCCCTTGGAAATGGAACATATAACTTCAACCCCCATTTCAGGGGACAAAGCAAGTCATTGCCTCAGACTGTTATCAGTAGAGTAAGAAATAAAGTCCTTCCATGAGAACATCCAGATGTGATATGCTTGACATATTTTGAAAATGATACAATCTACTATAAATGCTATGTGCGGATTGGCTTAAGCTAGGTTGTTTTCTCTCAACCAATTACCAGGAAAGGGAGATAAGATTATATTGGGGGGTTTATATAGGTCAAAGCTTACTCCTCAAAGTGGTAATGGGATCACTCACGCTTAGACCACATGGTCTACTTCACCTACAAATAAGTAGGACATCCTTATTTTACAGTTGAAAAAGTTGAAGCTTGCCACGATTATACCCGTTTAGGATCATAAAGCTAGAATAAAAAGCCATTTCACCTACACTGATATTTAATCCTTTCCATTGTACTAAAAACTTTGAGTTTCATACTACTGTCTCTAAAATCACTGTCCTTACTTAACTCATTCATTTGACTAACAAACTCAATTAATATGAGCTGGAATCATATCAGGAATTCATAATACTTCCCAGACAGTCACCATCTATAATTCATAGTTTCCAAATTTGAAAAAAAAAAAAACACTAGAATTTGAAGACAAAGTCCAGAAGACACACTTCATCTAGGAAAACAGGCATCCTCAAACACTGCAGCTCAGAAAATACAGTGTACAACCTTCTACAAGATCAGTGTGACAGTATCTAGCAAAAGTCTTATAATGTGCACATAGATTGATCCAACAATTCCACACGTAGGAACTTGTCTCATGGAAATAACCACGGTTGAGGGCAAAAGTTAAAAAAAAAAAATAAAAGTAAACTACAGGATGTTCAATGCAGCAAAATTCTTAAACTAAGAATCCTAAATATTGAATCTCATTATCCAACATATGGGATATATTATGTAAACCAAGGAATATGCAGTCAATAAAATACTATGTAGCTATGAAAGAATCTCATGTCTGAATATTGAACTACACAGAGATTTTTTGTAGCAAACGTGAATTATCAAACGATGCATGAAATTTATTTTTTATATTATCGGAACTATAGAAGATTTGTTCTTTTCTTTGTTTATGTTTTCATTTAAATTTTCTACATCAAATGTGTATGACTGTTATACTGAGACGATAAACAATGAAATTTTCTTTTTTAATGAATTGCCTTCCAAAACTAAAGAGAAGAGAAGCCAATGGAAACAGATGAGATTACCATCTGCAGAATAAGCTCTAAGAACATATTGCTGATTAGACTAGGTGTCTCTCTCTCATACATGATGGAGGAGACTAAAATATAACTCAAGCAACATAACCCAGGATAGGTAGTTCCATGATAATTCAAGAAAAGGTCTAGAAAAATGAGAGACTGTGATTAAGGATGGTCAGCGTGTCTCTAGTACTGCCCATTGGAAAGGGTTGTAATTTTAACCACCCTCAGCAGAGAGTGAGGCAGAATTTTACCCAGAGGGAAGACAATTTGTCCAAATTTTTAAGCTTGGTGCTTAAAAATACCAGCTTCCTCTCATTTAATCCTATACTGACCCAGCTACCTCCTGTTTGATTTTTTTTTTTCTTTCATCAAGAAGCAATGCCCCATGTCAATGGCATGTTACTTTTCCTGTTAGAATTTCCATCAAACAAGGATAGGTAAAAATTGTACTCTATACTGCCAGTTTCAGGGGGGAGTTTAATCAAAGCCATTGTGTTTGTCGAGGTCATTTCAACCCAGGGTGAGTTAATCCCATTGAATGGAAGATGGCCAACTGGCTTCTTACTCTTTATTAATACTTCTACTTCCTTCTCTACCTCTCAAATTCCTAGTGCAATCCGATGTTTTGGCCAGTGTTTCCCAAAATGTTAAGCTTTAGTTTCTTAAAATTTATGAGTAGGTTTCTTAAAACTTGTGAGCCTATGCTCAGCAACTTAAAATATTTGATTTAGCACTATAGAAAGGAAAATCAGAAGTGTGCCTCCTCCATAGTCTGACCATACTGCCACCTACAGAGGATAAACCTCCTTTGGTACAGCCACCCTTTCAGACACCTCTTGCATTATCTGCCTCACTGTGCCTTGATTCACACTCACCCTTCTCTGCCCTGTGTCCAAATCTTCTCAACCACTGATTCTCTTCCCCCAGATTCCTCAGTTCTAGAATCCTATTAAGGAAGACCGTGTTAAGAAAGAATGCAAACTCTAGGAAGACTTTATTTTGTTTCTTTCTGTACCTCCATGGCCTGTTGAAAAGTATCTTCCAATAGCAAGTAATGCAAATTGCACAAATTAGTGTAACTTGTCTTATTCCTAGCCTCTCCCCTCCCCTCGCGGAGAGCAGAGGCGAGCAACATTCGTCTGAATCTCTCATGGAGTTGCACAGCACCCTTTATCATTTTTTATGCTAATAATTTTCAAACGTAGTCCTAAGTAGACATTAATAAATAGGTCCAGTCTGAATAACCTGGTTTTAATTTTAATCGGTATTTCCATACCCAACAGTGACAGTCTTGAGTGATCCAAAAACGCATTCATACACGGACCAAGGATAGAGTTAATACATTTATTCAAGTATATGCCCTTGAACATTATTTTCAAAAGGCTCAGAAGCTTATTTATACAATTTATTTTTAAAAAAAATGGAGTGTGGTTGGCATACAATGTTGTATTGGTGTCAGCTGTACAACACAGTGATTCAACCTGCACTCTTTTTTTCAAGAAAAGTTTAAAAATATGGCAGAGAGAAGCTCTAAGATTGTGCGAGGTGCTAGCACAAACTTATCAAAATGTTTTTAAGAAAAAGATAGAGTGAATAAAAAAAGTAAATCTATGTCTCCAGGTACCTCTAGATCATTAAGCTTCAAAGGAAGCACTGACCCAAGGCCATTCCGGGTATACCTTTGACAAATGCTACTGTTCTACAACACAGAGACTTAGTTTTGAAAATTTAATACACTACTGGAGATCAGTTAGAGGTAACAGAACGTCATAGTTGAGAATACCATACACAATTTGAACTGGGACAAGGAAGACAAGAAGCGTAAGGCAAAAATGGTCAACAAGGAGGAGTATCCTAGGCCAGGGAAGGAGTTGGTTCCTCAGAAGTGGGCAGCAGGCCACAAACATGCAGGACCTTCCGGGGTCTTCATTTCACAAGTCCAGAAAGGCCTCGTCTTTGGCCACCCAGTAGGCAAATAGCAAGGGCACAGTGAAGGCCCGCGAAGATGGCGTCCCCATCTTGAACGCTGAGGTGAGGCGGTTTCCTCACCCACTGCCCTAGAGCTCCTCAGTCCTTGGCTCTGGTCATCTCTTTCCTTTCTTAGCCGTCTCTCATGAATCTGGAAGACAAGTTTTTCTATCGTTCTTCCTTTCTTCTCTCTCTTCATTGCTGGAAAGTGAATCTCATCACAAATCAATCCTGAACCAGAGAGACATTCCCAGAAACTCGATGAAGTCAGCCCAGGAGGTTTCTGGAAGCCAGTCACGGCACATGAATCTCTAAATTACTGGCATTAACCAGATGTCTCCTAAATCTCCTCACCTCACTGCTTTCCCACACGGGCAAATCCACTCAGAGCCAACTCCTTTCCTTAGCACTGTTCTTGACACCCACTATTCTTAGAGTTGCTTGATCTAAGACATAGTGCGTTACCGGTCCACTGCACAAGAAGAGGTAGCATTTAACGAGGGGAAGGAAAATGGAGTGGGCAGTAGTGAGCCAGAACGAAATCATGAAGCCCAAAATTGGCCTGCCGTCCACTTCTGAGGACACAAAATTGGATGTGGCTGGAGGGAAGCAGGAAGGAAAGAATGCAGAAGGCAGGGAAGCAAGCGTCACCATAGGCTTCAAGGTGGAAATATCAGAACAGCTCCCTGAGAATACAGCTGATGACTTTTGCTTTTTCTTAGTGTACAGGACATCAGGTGCTAGACAAGGACAGGTCCCCTTCAAAAGGTTCAAGATGCTGCAGCGGAGGGGCGCCCAGATGGCTCCGTCCATTAAGCATCAGACTCTTTAGTTCGGGTCATGTTCTCATGGTTCGTCGGTTCGAGCCCAGCATCGAGTTCTGTGCCGACAGTGTTGAGACTGCTTGAAATTCTCTCTCTCTCCCTTTCTCTGCCTTTCCTCCACTCAGACTGTGTCTTTCTCTCCCTCTCAAAACAAACAAACAAACAAACAAACAAATAAAAGCTTTAAAAAAAAGGGGGCAGGGGCTACTGTAGTGGAAATAAACCAGCACCATTTTGTAAGTCCCCCTGAGTATGCCAGGTGCTGTACCTATATGATCTCATCCTTACAACGGAACTGCAAGGACTGTTATTTGCATGTGTAATTCGCTCCCATGGTTCTTGAATAAAATAATACAAAATGGGCCCCATTGACCTCATTCCCATCTTGTCCCTTATAGGTAACCACTTTGGTTTATCCCTGTTTATCTGCCTGGCTTTATAGTCTTCGCAGACAAAAAAAAATAAATGACAAAATATATTCTTCTTCCCCCCCCAGGGGTGGTAGGGTTACCCACACACAAGGAAACCAAAGCTTAGAGAAGTTGATTTTTGAGCTGATTTTTGGCTGGTGAGTCAAGAACCCACCTACTTCTAGGGTTTGTTGGCTAAAGGACCCAGCCTGAGGGTTGAGGGCCAAGAGACTGAGCTGAAAGAGACTCCAGATTCTGAATTCAAAGTGTCTGGTTGAGTTAGCAGATTTAAAGGTTTAAAAAAAGTGTTGCATCTTTGTCCTATAGTTCTAAGAGATCAAGGATCAAAGGTACCCCTAATCCCTGGAGCTGGATATTGTCATGGACCATTCAGTGAGTGTCCTTGTGTAAGCTCCCAAGAGGGAAAGATTGGGGTATCTGTGCTTAGGGTAAGGTTGTCAGATAAAATGCAAGATTCCCAGTTAAGTTTGGACTTCAGACAAACAAGAAGTTTTTAATATAATTATATCCCGTACAATATTTAAAAGCATGTCTTGTTGTTGTTGTCGTCGTCGTTTGCTCTATCTCATAGCCTTAGCATAGGGAAGTGATGGACCTTGGGCCCTTATGTCTAAACACAACAGGCCATAGGTCTGAGCGACTAAAGGGGCTTCCTGGAGTTGGGGATGAGCTACGACTTATTCCCGAATACTAAAAAATTCTTGATGTAGAACTCTTGTGTTCTAGATTTCATAGGCCTCAAGAATAGAGAAGACCACCTTGGTTATTTGGGGGGAGTATAGCTTTTCAGAAGTTTCCTCAGCAGGGCATGAGAGTTACAATGGCGCCTCCTCTCACCGGGGCACCATTGGCAAGTCATTGAATCTTCCGCGGCCGTTAGTTTAGCAGACATAAGACAATACCTTCATGTTGCTTTAGTTTTCATTTTCTCGCTTATTTTAGAAGACAACATTCTCTTATGTACTTCTTGGCTATTCGCGTTCTCCTTCATGTAAAAATATCCCTTTTATCCAGTCGTGTTAAATTTGAAAGCGTATCATAGATTGTTATGCCTATTAGACTGTTGTCTGTCACATTTGGTAGAAACATTTCCTAGCTTGCCTCTTATCCTTTAGGTTTTTAATTTACGGATATCTCGATGTTTATGTACATGATTCTATTTTTTCCTCCGCAGTTGCTTCTTCTACTTCAAAGCCATAGAAAGAAAGTTGCCACCTCACTACGGATCTCATAAATTTCTTATTTTCCACTTGTCTTCCTATGTTTTAAAATATTAGCTGACTCTGAAGTATGATGGTTCTTTTTTTTTTTAATTTTTTTTAATGTTTATTTTTTGAGTGAGAGAGATAGAGCACGAGCAGGGGAGGGGCAGAGAGAGAGGGAGACACAGAATCGGAAGCAGGCTTCAGGCACTGAGCTGTCAGCACAGAGCCTGACGTGGGGCTCGAACCCACAAACCGTGAGATCATGACCTGAGCCGACGTCTGGCGCTTAACTGACTGAGCCACCCAGGCGCCCCTTAAATATGATGGTTCTTGAGTGGTTTCAGAATCCCCTGCGCCAGAGTACCTGTTTCATTTATTTGATTGTTTGCGATTCCCAGAACAGACCTTATTAATCAAAATTGCTCTAGAAGGGTCATGAAAACATGTGCTTTTAACCACCCTCTATGTGATTCTTCTGCCCCTGAGGCTTAAAAATCATTTCTTTAAGCCATATGGGATTTAGTATGCATTGCTGCATACTAAATTAGATTAGGAATAATCTAAGCCCAGAGGGAATGTGTTAGGAAGATCGAAAAGAGTTTACAGAATAAAAGTGAAACCTGATGAGCTTGGCTTGGAGAGGGAATACGCAGGCAGCTCCGGGGATCTTAGTAGGAGAAACCACTTGTCACGCATAAAAGGAACAGAGCAGTGAAACGAAGAAGCACTCACTATCTTTCTCTTCACTCCTTCCTCACCCAGCCGAATGTAAGCTCCACGAGGGCAGGGGTCTGTGCCTGGCACAGAGTAGGTGTCCATGAACATACCTTTTTCCTGTTCCTCCATTCATGGTCCCTTTAGATAGACTCCAATTGTCCTGACTCAGGTGACTGCTACCCCTTGACCAGAAAAGGGCAAAGAACCTTGATTTATAGTCCCCGCACCCCCCCCCGGCCCCCGCCACTGCACACATACAAGAGGAGAGGCTATTCCCTAAAACAAAGTTAAAACTGGTTATCGCAGGAGGGAGAAATAGATCCTGGGTGATTTTAAAGTAATTTTGCAGTGTATCATGGTATGAGATATGATTCTAAGGTAAATTTTTTCCCCAAATGGTTCTCCAATTATTCCCAACAACAGCATTTATTTATTCAGCAATCTTTCCCATCTTCCTTCTTTGGGGTGTTTTTATGCTGTTACATAAAAAACAAAAACAAAACAAAACAAACAAAAAACACGTTGTTACACCCAGCCACATCCACATGGAAGTTTGTATTTTATTCCCTAGATCTCTAACGCTGTGTTTGTAACACTAAGCGTACAGCTATTTAAGACAAGATTTTCCCATCACCTTTTAGAAGCCATAAACTAAATAGGCTGCTTCTTTCCTACTTACATGGTTCCACTCCCTGTAAATATGCTTCTAGTTTTAATGATAACGTTTTTCGCGATGTTAACATTTTGCATTTCCCTCTAGGACTAAACTGCACGTTCACTTAGCACCGAACTCCCCTCTGTTTTTCCTGCAAGTACGCTCTAACCAGAAATTGATCATCACATAAAATACATTTTCTTCTTTGAGCATCTTTTTTTTTTAAGTTTATTTATTTATTTTGAGAGACAGAGAGCACACGCACAAGAGAGCATGAGCAGAGGAGGGGCAGAGAGAGAGAGGGAGAGAGAGAATCCCAAGCAGGCTCCACGCTGCCAGCACAGAGCCAGATGGGAGGCTCAGTCCCACAACTGCGAGATCATGACCTGAGCCGAAATCAAGAGTCAGACAACCCACTGAGCCACCCAGGGGCGCCTCTTTGAACGTCTTAACAAAGGTGATCTCAACCTTCTTCAGTTGAGTTTATTTTAGGAGATGTAAAACCATGGGCAACCAAACAGAAGGAAGTGAACAATACGGACCTTTAATTTCTCAAGGCTCTTTAGTGTTCAAGAGAGCCCCTTCTGCTTAATATCCAACTAATCTTGCCCGAGCTCCTACACTATATTTTACTTATGTATTATAAAATATCTTTTATTGGGAGACTCCTCCACCTTATCACTCCTGCGAATCTTCAGGGAATATTTCTGCATTGTAACAAATCTACCTTGGTCCTCATTTACTAGCTCTCACTCTGGACCACTGCTTGGGTCCTCTGCTGGTCACCTCTCGCCATCACACAACTGTTTTGCAAGCTCTTGCTATGCGAGTTTCTCAGAAGAAACAACCCCAGGGATGTGGCCCATGTCTCAGGGTAGCCCATGCCAAGAGGACACAGGTCCTGTCTTGATTCTCTGCAGTCCAGGGCGTGCCAGCTCTGATGTCTGATAAAACACTACTGACATCTTAAAAGGGATGCAAGGGAAGAAAGAACATTTTAAACTAGATATCGCATAGCACGATTCCTAGGATCCGTAGATGTAGGATTGTTTTCCCTTCCCTCCTACACGCTATAGTTCAAGGGCTGGCTCAGTCCCCCGAGAGAGCCTTGTTCGATTTTTCTCTGTACACCTTGAGTCCAAGCTCTTACCGCCTTCAGCCCCCGAGAAAGGAGGAAACAGAGCTACCTCCTTCCCTAATCCAAGGCTCGATTCATTTCTCCACCAGGTTGTATCACAATGAGAATGCACCCCTCCCGCCATGCCGAGCTATAAACCAGGCAACGCCAGTGGTAAAAAGCATAATTCTCCACGTGTGTTTTTCTAGTCATCAGGGATGTGTGGAGGGCGCTGAACACTTCAGTCCACAGTGGACTGAACCACACTGGCTACCACCCATGTTTACATCTCCTGCTGAAGGAACCATGAGGCCTGCCCCCTGCCTGTCGGTGGGGATCTGGTCTGTGGCATCCCAACAGCGATATTCAAGCCAACCTATTCCCCAGGGAGGAATGGTGATTAGCTGGGAGAGTCTAAATGAAACCTACATGAAAACTAAAATCATATGTCTCTGTGAGGACACAGTCCTTTGAAAGATGCTCCCAGGTTGCGTTACTGACAGAGCACTTTATATCCCAACCTGAAGCCTTTGACAGGGTTTGGATTATTTCACGGACAGGGCTTCCCTGAGTACAACGAGAAGGTCTCGCATGTAGGATTAAAACGCTTCATCAAAGTGCTGAGGCCAAGGGCACAGCTCAAGGAGGAACCACAGGGCTCGATTTCTCCGGTGACTTACCGTGAGCGACGTAAGGAGGAAGTTGGTGAGCAACAGGCTGGAAGTTCAGGCCGGCAGATGGTACCCTCAGCAGCAAGACTCGTTCGAAGAAACAAATGGAACACTGCTGTCAGCAAAGGCACGTGTCTAACATCTTTGTTGTAGAGAGACTTGTCCCTGGGCCACAGAAGACTCAGTCCCAAATGCTTCAGAATGCCACAGGGCTACCGATCGCTAGTGCCGAGGAGGACTGTGCTCGATTACCTTCTGGTCTTGGTTCACCGGTGGTCGGGGTGCTGAAAACAAAGTAGCAGCAGCAAGTGCTTGCCCTGTGGGAGAGGCCTGCAGGAGGCCCAGGAGGCCTGGAGGCCTGGAGGCCAGGGCCCCCACGCCAGGTCTTCACCGTTTAGAAGCCGGGTGACCGTCGCTCTGGACAAGCCATTTCACCTTTCTGTACGCTAACTGGAAGACAGCACAGTCAACTGAACATCGGGCTGTGGTTTAATCATTCGCAAACATAGACGACTAGGGGTTCTGACAGAAGTGAGCTCATGACTAGGGTGGATACGGACGGCAGGAGAAAGAACCATGGATTCCACCTTACAGATGAGCAGGTCCTGCCGGCCAGGTGATGCAAGCTCCATGCGCATCCCAATTTTTCCTTTTCACACTCTTTGCAACAGTTTAAATGAACTCCGGTGTAACTCGTTTGACACAACTATACTGGAGGATGGATCTTACTCAAGGTGTGGCCAGGCCTGCCCTCTAGCGGTCAGAAAATTGCAATGTCTCTTATTATTAAATTGGCTTTGAACTTGGTGATAGTTTTCCATGGTTGGGTCACCGCTGCTGTCATATTAGCCGTGGCATAGAACGTCGCGTTAAAAGGGATTTTAACATTCCTCTGGTCTCTTTTCATAACTCAGTCCTTCCAAAAAGGTACCTGACTCTTTAACACCTGAGTTCCACATAAAGAAAGAGGAGTGAAAACAAGGTCACAGAGGCTTCTTCCCACATTTGATGAAATAGTAATTTTTAAAAAATAATTCAGCAGGGGCGCCTGGGTGGCTCAGTGTGTTTGCGTGCGACTTTGGCTCAGGTCATGATCTCGCGGTCTGTGAGTTCGAGCCCCGCGTCGGGCTCTGTGCTGACAGCTCAGAGCCTGGAGCCTGCTTCGGATTCTGTGTCTCCCTCTCTCTCTCTGCCCCTCCCCTGCTCACACTGTCTCTTTCAAAAATCAACAACAACAAAAAAAATTTTTTAAATAATTCAGCAGTAGTATCCAGAGAGGAAAGAGATACTACCTGAACCATAATCTTTTAGGTTTGGCAGCCATGAAAAGAAAGAGATTCCACTCTGAGTGAGTATAGCTAGCTCACAAAGCCACCGGCAACTCCCCAAAGCAGAGTTAGTCACCAAAATACTGGGAACTCAGAATAATATTCTATGTTTGAAAAATGAATAGAAAGCTGCACTCAGCTCTCAGGCTGCAGGGAAGACAAAACAGTCCCAGGTGAAGTGGGAAGGGCGGAGGAGAATTCATGGCACCATTCCAGAGGAGCTATCAACAAGCTGTTCCTCATTACAGGTGAGCCAAATGAGAGGCATTAGTACAGAAATTACGCAGATCTACTCCAACAAGAGCAAGCCATGTATCAGGCAAGAAAGAGACAAAGCAAACAAACAAAACACTCCTCAGGAGGAAAATAAAACCCGAAGGAGAGATGCTGATTTCCTTTGAATGGTTCATTATGGAGAAGAATTCATTACAAATATGAATTCAATAAAACAAGCCCTTAAGGAAACATGATAAAACAATTGACTAAGTGGAAAGAAGAGATTGCAGAGCTAAGGAAAATAACTGAGCAACGAAGCCACATTGTCACAGATCTGATGAATTATCAATGGTGAAGGAGAGAAAAATGGGGTTGAAAATGGCCTGGAGGGATGGCCGGGGTCATGGTAGAAAGTGCAGGGTGAAAAGGCAATTGGAATTAAAGTGAAGACAAAAGATACAGAGAAAGAAAAATTGTCCAACTTCGGGACAATTGGTATCCTTAGAATATCAAGAAAAACAAAAAAGAATTTAAAGATACAAGCCAGGAAGAATTTCCTGGAAGGAAGAACTGTATTCACAGATAAAAAGGGCACACCTACATTAGACCAAAACAAAGTGATACAGAATGATCGAAATTGAGGTATTTCTTCGTTAAACTTTTAAATGGTAAGGATAACGAAAACAATCCTCCAGACATTCAAGGAGACAAAAGCAAGTCAGCCACATGAGAAGAAGTCAGGTGGGTTCAAGTTTCTCCATGGCAATTCCAATGCCCAGAGACCATGGAGCAATGACCACAAACTTGGAAGAGAAACAGTGTGACTCAAGAATATTATTCCAAGTCAGGTGTTATCCAGTATGGAAATAGAAGATGAATATTTTCTGCCATGAAGAGCTCAGGATATACAATATTCACGAACTCATTTTAAAGGTTTTTTAAAATTTACTTCCTTAGAGAGAGAGAGAGAGATGAGGAGGGGCAGAGAGAGAGGGAGAGAAAGAATCCCAAGCAGGCTCCACACCGCCAGTGAGGAGCCCAATGCGGGTCTCAAACTCACAAACCATGAGATCATGACCTGAGCCCAAATCTAGAGTCCAACATTTAACTGAGCCACCCGGGTGCCTCTCATGAACTCATTTTAAAACAAAAACAAAAGCAAACTAAACTATTTGACAGATAATCCCAGTTGAAAGTGAGGTGAATAATATAAAGATCTCATGAATGAAAAAACTACGAAAAAAAAGAACTAGTATGAAATACTGCTACGATCTGAATGTTTGTGTCCTCTCCCAAATTCCATGTGTTAAAATCCTAAATCCCAATGTGATGGTATGAGCAGGTGGGGCCTTTGGGAGGTGATGAGTCCCCTATAAGAGGCCCCTTCTGCCATGTGAGGACATATCAAAAAGATGGTTGTCTAACTAGTGGGTTCTCACTAGCCACCAAATTTTCCAAAGCTATGATCTTGGACTTCCCAGCCTCCAGAACTGTGAGAAATAAATATCTGTTGTTTATAAGCCACCCGGTTTAAGATACTTTTGTTACAACAGCCCAAACTGACTAGGATAATAAACACCAGGTTTATATAATTTCACAGCTATGGCTAATCATAGGTGGGAATGAAGGCAGAATAAAAGGATATATCCCACCATAAGCCCTAACAAAGTAAAAAAAAAATAAGCAAAATCTGGAGAAGTGAGGTATAGAAGGAAGAATCAGTATAGTAATTCTCTTATTTTTTTGTAGTGGGGGGTTAGCAAAATACAATCTCAGACCAACTCCAGCCCAGCTTTTATAAATAAAGATTTATTGGAACACAGCCACACTCCGTTCATTCACCTGTCATCTCTGGCTGCTTTTTTGCTGCAATGCTAAAGCTGAATAGTTGGGACCAAGATCTCTGGGCTCGTAAGTGCCAAAGTGTTTACTGTCTGACCCTTCACAGAAAATAGTTGTTGGCCTGTTACATAACACTGAGACAATATCCACATATTTAAATTATATAAATATGTATGTTATCATACATATATGATATATGATATATATGATATATATGATATATATGTTTAAATTATATAAATATGTATGTTATCTCTAAGATGTTATATGTGGATTAAAAAATGAGTATGCTTTTTAAATTGCTTTAATAAATTGTTTTAACTGTAATGGGATCTTTATTGAGGACATTTTTCATCTAACCTATTTATGCATATACATGCCTATGTCTAAAATAATGTTCGTTGAATGTTAATACTTGTTACTTCTGAGTGGTAAGATCTGGGGTAATTTTTTGCTTTTTTATGTTTGTGTAGTTCCTGATTGTTCTGTAATGAGCATGTATAATGTTTAAAAAAAAAACAGTAAAATGAATAATTATGATGAGGGACCATAAGGCAGGCTGAGGGCAAAGTACAAGCTAGCACCCCCACCCCCCACCCCCAGGTGGGATACGTGTGATATTCCTCAGGCACTCCTGGCTGCCCAAGAACAAAGGAAAGGGAAGAAAACAAATGGTTCACTGAGGGAGATCACAGTCCTGCAGGACACGAGTCTCCATCAGTTTACAAATATCTTAGTAAATTACAAGAAAAAGGCAATCCTACCAATAGCCTAATCTCCAGAAACCTACAGTTTCCTGGAGCCCCAACATCACCTTCCCCTCCATAGTGATATGGAACAAAGGCCAAGAAGGAAATGGCAGGTAAAATTAAATTTCCTTATAACCTGCACCCCATTGACAAGTACTTCTGGCAAATACAGAGTAGAACATTTCTGCAGGAACCCCTATCGTCCTAATGCTAATGCCTTACTAGAGGAAAAACAACCTTAGCTTGACAACAGCGAGGCCTCAGGTATCATAGGCATTCTTTTTAGCACATCAAAGTCCTTCTGGAGGCCTCGGGTTTGCCTTTACCCCCGTCGCAACCCTCCCCCCCCAACTCCTTAGTAAATAACCAGTCACTCCTCACAACCCCAGGGCAGCTCTTTCTGCCCACGGGTTCTGTCCCCGAGCTTTAATAAAATCACCTTTTCGCACCAAACATGTCTTTAGGAATTCTTTGTTGGCCGTGGGCTCCGAACCCCCACCATTCTAAAACCTCATCGATCACACTGACAAATTACTTCAAAAATATTCCATCTCCAACCCAGCTTCGCTGAGAAGACTGAAACCTATTGACTGAGAATTCCTTTCTTCCCTCCTTAATTTCTTTATTCCCTCCATAATTGCCACAAGAGCAGGTATGTACCTCCCTGTCTTCTTGAAGGTCACACGTCTGGCAGTCAGCCAGCCAGTGCTTGGCGAGAGACTACCCAGTAAGTATTTGTCAAATGAATGAACGAACGGATTGGCAAAATATGTGTACTGACTGCTCCCTCGAGGTTATTAGAAAACGAAAAAGGATGCGCCGAACTGTGTCCCCCCCACATCCATCTGTTGAATCACATAAATGATTAAGTAAAATGAGGCTATTGGGATGGGATCTGATCCAATCTGACTAGTGTCCTTATACGGAGGGGAACTTTGGACACACGGCGGCACCAGGAATGCGCTCACACAGGAAAGACTGCGTAAGGTCATCGTGCAAAAGGTGACCATTCACAAGCCAAGGAGAGAGGCCTCAGAAGAAACCCCAACAGCCAACCTCTCCATCTTTGTCTTCCAGCCTCCAAAACTGGGAGAAAATACATTTCTGCTGTTCTATCCACCCAGCCTGTGGTGTCTTGTTATGAAAGCCTTAGAAAACGAATACAGGGGCGCCTGGGTGGCTCAGTCGGTTAAGCGTCCGACTTCGGCTCAGGTCATGATCTCACAGCTTGTGGGTTCGAGCCCCGCGTCGGGCTCTGTGCTGACTGCTCAGAGCCTGGAGCCTGTTTCGGATTCTGTGTCTCCCTCTCTCTCTGCCCCTCCCCCGTTCATGCTCTGTCTCTCTCTGTCTCAAAAATAAATAAACGTTAAAAAAAATTAAAAAAAAAAAAAAAGAAAACGAATACAGCTCTTTATGAATTAGAAAGCAGTAAGTGAGGGACGCCTGGGTGGCTCAGTCGGTTAAGCGTCCGACTTCGGCTCAGGTCACGATCTCATGGTTTGTGGGTTCCAGCCCCACGTCGGGCTCTGTGCTGACAGCTCGGAGCCTGGAGCCTGCTTCGGATTCTGTGTCTGTCTGTCTCTCTCTGTCCCTCCTCTGCTTACTCTCTGTCTCCCTCTGTCTCTCAAAAATGAATAAATGTTAAAAAAAAGTTTTAGAAAGTAGTCAATGCAAACAACAGCTTAATATGCGGAAGAAAAATGGCTAGGCACTAATGAGAGATCAAGACGGCAAGTGTGTTCAAGCTATGTAGCTGAAGCAACAGAATTTAAGAAGCTGAATTCTGAGGTCAGAAAGGCAGCGACGACTTCACAAATTGTGGGCCCCAGGCCAAATGAAAATGTGGGGCCCCCTGTCCAAAGAGATGAAAACAGTGCCAGTAAAGACACTAAAACATAAAGCTTTCTCTTTCTTCCACGGCCTTCCTCTCCTCTTGTCATGAGGTTTTACAGCTGCTCTTTGATGTCGATCTCAGAAAAATTTTAATGTAATATTAGCATGAATTTTCCCGTTGTCTTTATATTGTGCAATGTTGCTCTGAAGGGCAAACGTGAGAGCATGTGACTCGATGAAGAATCACTGAAATTACTTGATTTGTATCCTGTAGCTCACACAGGGACATGGATGTCCTTCTTACCAGGGCAGCGAAAACGCTGCAAAAAACTAGCGCGGCTGGTTTTATTTCACATGTTGATATGTGCCCATTCCAGCAACGCTCTACCTTCACCTTACTGACAGGGGAGGAAGGGCTGCAAGGAAAGGAATTGTGGGCCGCCTCACCTTTCCCTTTGCTTCTGTGTCATAATTTTCAGCCGAAGTGTTGGCTATTACACAGAAGCAATATAACTAAGAAAGAATATGCCGGGGATCCTTGGTCAAGAATGTGATTGTCCCCTTTGTGTATTCAAAGCGAGTTCTGATTGGAACACGGGCACAGCTTCTCGGGGGTTGAGGTCACACACTTGCCTTGTACTCATTTCGAGTCTCACCTAACTTCCATTTGTCGTGGGTGCAGCTGAGTCCTGTACTCAGGGGGGCATCGTTAATACTTCACGTAAATGAGGCCAAAAGGAACAGCAGCGGACGTCCGAGTTACATGTATCTCCCTGCTCACATGTATGTGCCTTGTCTAGTTGGCTTTACCTACAAAAGTTTGAAGATAAATGATTGGGGCACTTGGATGTTTCGGTCAGTTAGGCATCTGACTCTTGATTTTGGCTCAGGTCATCATCTTGCAGTTTGTGAGTTTGAACCCTGAGTTGGGTTCTGCACTGACAGCATGGAGCCTGCTTGAGATTCTCCCTCTCTCTGCCCGTCTCTCTCTCTCTCTCTCTCTCTCTCTCTCTCTCTCTCCACCTTCTCTTGAATAATAAACAGATAAATGTAAGAAAAAGATAAAATTATGAAGAACTTCAAGCTGGCCACAGCAGAGCATCAAAGTACGCACGGGGTCCTGTGAATGTGAGCTCCTGGTGAACTGTCATTCAAGAGCAAAGACATCGAGGGGGCCCCAGGCTGACTGTAAGCAAACAAACATCCGGTAGAGGTCTCTAAAGCCTTCCTGTAAAAAAGTGTCAAGGTGAAGTTCAGTGTCCACCCCTCAAAAGTAGACACAGGAATGAATCATTTCACGCTCCTAATGTCCAGTGGGTTTTACGGGTCAGACTGAGAACCTATATAACACAAAAGCACCTTTCTAGGGGGACTGTTCTTGAGTTCTCAAAGACTGGCCTGCAAATGTTCTGAAGTAAAAGCTACCTGTTCCTATCAGTCTTGGGTGAACATGTGACTCTTTAATAAGGCAGAGCATAGTCAGGCACCTTGCCAGGACCAGGAAGGGAAGGATGGAGACTACCTGGTACAGTGGGATCCCCCAGCTAGAAGCCTGGAGACCCAGGTCGGGGATCAGCTCCAATAAGAAACGTGTAGCCTTAATAACTCATTTCCAATCGGGCTCATTTCTTTCTTCTGCAAAACAAGTGGGTTGGATTTTGATGATCCCCAAAGGCCCATACTGAGCTAAAAATACCCCAACCAGCAAAACTTTGTGTGACGGAGAAGGGAGAGAGAAAAGAGTGACAGAGTTGCATGGAATAACTTAGCAGTGAATAATAAACTGGGGCCAATTTTAGAAACCAAGGGGCTGGTCCTTACCGGCTCTTTGCAGGTCTTGCAAGTTCCCTGGCCACTTCCGGTCTGACTTCTTCCAGGCCAAGGGTGGACTGGGGCAATGGGTCATGGGCGCCTTTCCCAGCCAGCTGTTTCCTGCCTGCCCACCTGGAGTGATGCTTTGCTCCTGTTACTCCGTTGTCCAACGTTGGCCAATTTGTGATGCTCTGTCAGAAGAAGATCATGGAGGACTTGTGACCTCTCTGTTCTATTTTATTTTATTTTATTTTATTTTATTTTATTTTATTTTATTTTATTTTATTTTTTTAATATACTTTACTGCCAAGGTAGCTAAAAATACAGTGTATATAGCGTGCTCTTGGTTTCAGGGGTAGATTCCCGTGATTCATCGCTTACATACAACACCCAGTACTCATCCCAACAAGTGTCCTCCTCAATGCCCATCACCCATTCTAATGTTTTAATCGCCACTGTTTTTCTGACTAACCCCTTGCTGGCCTCTGATCCCCTTAAGTCTCTGGGAACATCGATGGAAGCAAAGTACTCAACTGACAATAAGGTTTGGAAGAAAGCAAGGTGGGGTTAACACCTGAGATCTAGCTTTGATCCTAAAAGCTGGGTGACCTCAAACAGGTGCCTTCTTCCTGTGGTTATCAGTTTTTCCCCTCCCCAGCATCTCTCTCAGGTGACAGCACCTTGATTTTCTACTGTGGATGCACCTCTTTTCTATTATGAAATCCTAATATTTCAGTGGGATTGACCCTTCTCCCAGCTCCAGGAATATGTCTGTACTGGCCTAATCCAATTGGTACATCCCATATCTCTGGCCACAGTGATGGATCAGGGCCAAGAACAGGAGCAGTTAGAGCCAACAGGAAGGCTTCAGGCCTGTAATAGGGCTTCTGGGGAAGAAACGTTCATTATCTGTTCACTAGATTTGAAGACACAAGCATGTGAGGCTTAGAGTTGTGGCAGCCATCTCCCCGACACGAAACCAGGCCAGTCTGAAATTGAAATCAACAAACGTATGAGGAAAAGCAGAACAAATAGCAAAGTAGAGACACTGTGTTGCAACAACATTTTCTGAGCCTCTGGATCAAACTGTACCTGAAGCCAAAAGCCACCCCTAGATCTGAGTCAATTAATTCTTTTTGTTTGTTTAAAACGGTTTAAACTGAAGTTTTGGTCACTTGCAAGAACAATAATCCTAACTACTACACTTCACCTCTCTGGACCCCAGCTCCCTCTACCGTGAAATGGCTATTTTGTGGACGGTAATTAGCATGGGCCAGCACGATGGCATCTTTTCCAGGAGTGCTCATAATTCCAGGGTGGTGGCAAAGGGAATACCTCAAAGTGCCAGGGACTTGCGGCTTCACCCAGTAAAAATCAGATATCATAGTATTGTGTACGTGTTACACAACAACCTTTAATCTATGTAATTATACAGTTTGCATACACTATAACCCTGTATTTCTTTTTTTTATGTTTTATTTATTTTGAGAGAGTGTGAGCAGGGGAGGAGCAGAGAGAGAGGGGGGCAGAGGATCTGAAGTGGGCTCCGTGCTAACAATAGTGAGCCCAATGAGGGCTCAAACTCACAACCATGAGGTCCTGAGCCGAAGTCGGACACTCAACCGACTGAGCCACGCAGGTGCCCCTATAACTCTGTATTTCTAACTAGGGTTCTCACATCCATGACTGTGGCCAGAGATATGGCATGTACCAACTGGATTCGGCCAGTATAAACCTATCTGGGAAGCTGGGAGAAGGCTCAATCCCACCGAAAACATTAGGATTTCATAATAGAAAACAGGTGCACCCACAATAGAGGTCAGGGTGGTGTCCCCTGGGAAGAGGTTGCTGCGGAGGGAGAGAACTGATTTCTAACTGCTGAGCCCCAGATGCCATATTCAACTGACCAGGAGAGGCCTCTCAACTTGGTTGGATCCCACAGCCCTCCCTCCCCTCTCCTGTGTTCCCAAAGTTAATGGCACCACGACCCAGTTGCCCAAGCCTGAAACCTAGAAGTTGCCCTTCCTTCGTCTCCCTCTGCCTTCAGAGTCTGTTCCATTTGCAAACCTCGTGAGGTTGGCCTTTAAATAGCTCTCATAGTTTCATCTTTCTCTCCGACTCTCCTGCCACTTCTGTATTGCAAACGCCGCCCCCGCCCCAGCCCCCGCCCCAGCCCCGCCCCCGCCGTGCCCTCGCCCCGCCCCCTGCATCTTGCCCAACCCGCTGACGCAATTTCTAATTGGTCTGAAGATGGCTCTTCCCTTTCCGGCTTCTGGTTTCAGCTCCCTCCCCTCATCTCTGTGGGCCTAGAAGTGGGTAACAGCGGCATGGCACGGCTACTACCCCTGAACGACCACGTGATCCTTTGCGGTTCCTCTTTGTAAACAAACCTTCCCTAGATTATTCTCAGTTGAGGGTCCCGTCCATTTCTCACTGGGAGCCTAACTCCCACAGGTCTGCCCATGAGCACCTCACTCCCCACGAGGATGACCCCATGATGACTCCCCCCCCCCCCCCCGCCCCCATTCTGAGTCTGCCGATCTTGGAGATCAGACAGGAGGGAGGAGGACCTGAGAAGCCCATGATGGCAGGGCCAGGTTTGGCTTTGGGTAAGCCCTGGCGATTTGTGGGAGAAGAGCTGTTGAAATCTCTCTACCAGAATGCAGGCCTACCTCCTCTTTGCCCTTGGTCTGGGGCCCTGCTTGTCAATGCTGCAGCAAATAGGAAAAATGTCACTGACCATCCCCTCACGGACGGCCTTCTGGTGCAAGATTAGTGAGGCTTCCAAACACACAGAGGTTTCGTCACCGTAGATCTTTCTAATGCCAGCTGATGTTTTCCATTTATGAAGTTCTCTTACTAGAGCTAGCTTTGCCCTGCATGTTTGTGAGCGGGCAGTACTCGGGTAGCTAGCGGTCACTCTTACCGGGAGAGAAGACAGGTGAGGGAAGCAGAGCAAACACACCCCGTCTGACCCAGCGGGTCGTGAATTTTCCGCACCGGAGGAGAGCGTCCTATTTGTATAACACGTTACAGTTGAACGACGGCCTTTCATCTCCAGCGGCTGGCACACGGCTGAGTGATCAATCTCCGTTTCGTAAATGATGCAATGAATGTGTAGCGTCTTTTTCTCCTCTTCAAAATAACCCTAGAAGATAGGCAGAACAGAGATTCCCAGTCCCACTTCACAGAAAAGGCAACCCGGGTCCAAGGGGGTGGGAGAAGTTTCTGGAGACCGCACAGCTAGCAACTATAACAGCTCAAACCAGAATCTAGGTGTGTCGGGCACCCGAACCGGTCCGCTTACGGAGGACACCCGCCCGTCGTCAGAGAGGGGAAGGGCTTCTGGAAGGCGTAGGGGCTTGGATCACAACCTGCCTCGACAGGCACTGCTGTAGCCCAGATGGGAGCTGCCACGGGGCGTTGGAGATGGGTAGGCAGAAGTTCAGGCTGCAGAGCAGCTGGGAATTGAGCAAAAGGAGAAAGAGAAAGATCTTCCGGCGCCAAGACTCCAGGGAAACGTTTGTTGACTTTTTGCTTTGTATCGACTATTTCCAACTAGGCGTGGAGCTAACTTTTTGATACAAGGACTCCCCGGGGTGGGTGGGGAGTTCATGACCCCGTTGCCGTGGCTCCCCAAGCAACCGCAAAGCCACAGCAGCTCCAGGCAGATGCCTGGATTACGCGGAAAGCGTGGAGGGAACTACACAGAAAACAGCGAGCACTCCTGAGAAAGCCAAGACAGAACAACAAGAATTTAAAGGGCAAAACAAGAACGGCGAGAGGGGTGGGACCACCGTCGTCAGCGCTGTGCCTTTGGGATGCCAGCAAGGCCTCTCCTGGACTGCTGCCCTGCAAAATTGTTCCCTAGAAAACTGAACTAGGACAGGTCCAGAGGAGCCAGCAGCCTTAGCTCTCAGCCAGACCTCTTAACATGGGTCTCTTGGTGGGATCCTCCAAACCCGTAGATAGGAACATACATACACCCCCCTGCTCATAAGCTGTCCTTGCTCCCTATCACCTGCAGAGGGAAGTCTGGGTGCTTCTCCAAGAGCCCACGGGCCCTACTGAATTTTTCTCTCCACCTGCAACAATTTTTTTGAATTGCATTTGTGCAGATTTCTCCCTCCTTGGCTAACTCGGGTTTATCCTGAGGCTTATGCTTCAATGTTTCTTTTTCCAGGGCACACCCGACTCTACAGTGGACCCAGCGCTCCTTCTACATGCTTCTACAACATCACCCACCTTTAATAATGGCCACACTGCCAACTCTGTCAGGGGCATGCGTGTGGCATCCTCCGTGTATGTCCTGTGGGCAGCAGCGGTCATAGCACTTAGGAAGGGTCCGTTAAGTATCTGTTCAGTAAATAGGAGGGAGAACTAGTCAACATCTTCCTAAGAACTTTCTCTTTCCCCATGCAAGGAGGGAAGGGGAAATAACCAAGTGGGGAGGGGATTTAAGCAAAGGGATTTTCTGAAGGCTAGAAACCCGGTGAAATAAATGACCCTTAGTCTCGGAGTGGTCAAGCAGTGTATTATCTCCTTTGATGACCGTGCAGCCACAAATGCTTCTGCTGAAAAGAAGGACCACATTGGAAGTACTGGAGAGATTTGGAGATGTCCTTCCTTGCGAATAAAAGCAGAGAATCAAAATCCACCGAAAGTCTGGACACATCCAAAAAGCGATCGAACTCAAATCACTACTGCTCAGGCAGGAAAAGCAACTTGTATGAGGCCCAGAGATGCCGGTGTTTGACCTTGGTCCCAAGAAACCCGGCCTCCCTGTGGATCTGTTTGCCTAAAACTGTTGACACCAAAGCTCCAAACAATATGATTCACCCATAGAAAATGATCAATACGTGAAGGGAGAAATGACGACAGAGACTTGTCCGGGTCAACTGTTGGCATGTAGGGTGGTCAGTAACTGGCTGCTGAGCGGTAGAAAGAATAAACGAGTAATAAATAGGTCTGCAGTTCAAGATTTCTGCCACCAGATGGCGAAGTTCTTCTCCTCCTTCTTTTCTCCTGCAAATGGAAGCATCGTTTTGGAGATTTTCAAGTAGGAGGATTTACCTTAAAATCAAACAGTTCTCTGGAGAAATAACATCTTTTATTAAGATAGTTTATGGGCACGTCTACAAGCCATGCATACTTAGCTTGAACATTCCACAAATAGCAATAACATTTTTCTCATTGTCTTTGCTATCCCTCCTGACTCCGCACTCCAGTCAGCTCTGGACAAATAATGTCATTAGAAGGAGATGGTGTTGGGGCGCCTGGGTGGCTCAGTCGGTTGAGCGTCCGACTTCGGCTCAGGTCAGGATCTCGCGGTCCGTGGGTTCGAGCCCCGCGTCAGGCTCTGGGCTGATGGCTCGGAGCCTGGAGCCTGCTTCCGATTCTGTGTCTCCCTCTCTCTCTGCCCCTCCCCCGTTCATGCTCTGTCTCTCTCTGTCTCAAAAATAAATAAATGTTAAAAAAAAATTTTTTTTTTAAATAAAAAAAATAAAATAAATAAAAAAAAAAAAGAAGGAGATGGTGTCCCTGGGTGTGAGTAGCATCATGGTTAGAGGGGGAGGGGCACCTGGGTGGCTCAGTCGGTTAAGCATCTGACTCTCGGTTTCGACTCAGGTTCACGAGTTCAAACCTCACATCGGGCTCTGCACTGACAGTGCGGAGCCTGCTTGGGAGTCTCTCTCTCTCTCCGTCTCTCTCTGCTCCTCCCCTGCTCACGCTCTCTCAAAATAAATAAATAAAAACTTAAAAAAATTTAAAAAGGAAACAGAGGAAGAACGCTAGATGGTGGTGGCGGGGGAAGTTGAGTATCTAAGAAGCTCACGCTCTTTGGGGAGCAACAGACCTTTACCCCAGTTACAATACAATGTATCGGATACTAGAATGTTGGTGTGTAGATGATGTTTTGTGGACCCAGAGGTGCGAACAACAACCCCGTCTTAGTTGAGGGGGGTACAGTAAGTCCTTAGAGGCATAGCTCATGGGTTGGATGGACTTTGAAGGATGAGAAGGAATTCACCAAGGTACCAAGGCAGGAAGAGTATTCACTCATTCATCACATATCTACAGACTGCCTGTCACTCTGCTGGTCACTGCGGATACAGTGTGAGGAGTAGGGGCCAGGGGGTCCTTCCAGCAGAGAGAGCAATGAAATGCTCTCCAGGAAGAAGACTCAGCCCCTGTGAAATTATTTGTGACAGGTGGGGAAACCTCCAGGTATATTTAAGAACCAATAGAAAGTGCTGTTGTGTTAGGATGTACATTGGGAAAGGAGGAAGGAAAACGGTGGCGGGGGGGGGGGGCCCTTGGGTGGCTTAGTCAGTTAAGCGTCCAACTCTTGATCTTGGCTCAGATCATAATCATGGTTGAGATCATGATCTCATGGTTGGTGAGACTGAGCCCTGAGTCGGGCTCTATGCTGACAGCAGAAAGCCTGCTTGGGATTCTCTCTCTCCCTCGCTCTCTGCCCCTCTCCAGCACATTCTCTCTCTCTCTCTCTCTCTCTCTCTCTCTCTCTCTCTCCCTCCCTCAAAATAAATAAATAAACTTAAAAAAAAAAGAAATAAAATGGTGGGAGCTGAGACCAAAGAGAAGGGCAGCATCGAGTTTGCAGAAGACCTCAGACTTTATCCGAAAACTCAATCTTTCCCAAACAAGTGTCATACCCATAGCAACCTCACCATTTCTTCCACAGCCTCATTCTGTCAGAACTATTCTTTCCTCATTTTTCTTTCAATAAACTTAATTTTTTACCTTAACTATTTTTAAGGAGAACAATATGATGGCTCTTCCTAAATATAGAAAAAACCGAGATCCTTTGCCATGAAGAGCAGGTAACCAGAAAAATAAATACAAAACCAATAAAATTTTCAAATGTCTTACATAACCTCGGAAAATGTTCTCAAGCAGTTCACATCCTGTACTTCAGGATGTGGGGACAGAGGACACTGAAAGGATTGAATTAGGAAACTGCGGAGTTGAGATTGCATTTTAAAAATCAGTGCTAAAAGCACTATTCCATTTATATCCCCTACAAAAATGTGATAATGATCCTGGCAGCCATAAAAAGGGATATTCCTGGACAAGAACTTCTCCTCCCAAGGGGCTTTCCAGTGGAGAGTTACATGAAGCCAACTTTGAAAGCCCTGCTGAAGAGCAGGTTACCACACAAAAACTCGGAGACAGACCGGGTAAGGATGGCCCGCTCGCTGAAATCCCCATGTTTAGTGGCATTTCCTCCAGCTTGGGGAGGATGGCTTAGCTACTTGGCAGCTGACAAATAAAGAGATTTGGATAAAGCTCCTGAAAATGAGGAACTAGCTCATAATTCTTGACTAGGGAAAACCGCAATACAAGGTCTAATAGACTCTTTTTTGTTTGTCTTATGAACTCATATCTGGCAGCTTAGAGGAAGAAGCCTACTTAAGTACCCATCTCCTGGCGCATTTTTAGCTTTTCATTTTTGCCATTTGACAAATATTTATGAAGCACCTATAAAAAGGCATGTGTGGAGTAGAAATCGAAGGTGCTTAACGGGGTTACCCATTCAATCGCTAACAGGTGCCAGGAGAGACATGTTAAAGAGAGAAGCAGCCCAGTGGAGGCCAGTCGGGCATGGTGGGGACTGTGGTGAACTGGAGAACACAGTCTGCATTCCCAAACAGAAACTGCTATCAGCTGTAGTCAACAGTGGCAATGCAGGAATGTGCGGCCCGTGTTGACAGGACTTCAGATGTTTCAACCAAAAAAAAAAAAAAATCACTGCGCAGTGGTCATTCTATTTAGGGGGACAGTGCGGGGTGGGAGGAATACCTCTTGAATTTTAAAAGCTGCCAAGGAAATCAAAAAGGTTTTAAATACTCTGAGGGCCAAGTAAAATAGATCTACAGATGGGATGCAATCCGAGGGCTCCAGAGAGTGACCTCTGGGTGTCTCAGAGTCTCAGCCTTTTTGGGGCTTGTGTGTTGGGAGATAAGACGTGTTCGTAAATAACTCTGATACAGAACATGGTGATAAGTGTTGCGTGAGCCAGACAAAGTGCTGGAAGAATTCAGAGGAGGAAGAAACAACCGAGTAACAAAGCCCTAAGTGGGGAGTAGAGGTTTCGCACAAAGCTATTTCTGGCCACATTTCAAGGAGCCCACTAACCTCAACGAGAAAGGGAGAGAGAGGTGTCCAGGGAGCCCAACAGGCAGGTCAGTGAAGTAGTTAATAAAGTCAGGACCGAGCATCAGAATACCCCAGGGAGCATGTTCACGACGCACATGACTAGCCCTGACCGCAGACGTCCTAAATAGGAACTGCCTGGGTTGTGAATTATGCCCTCAAATTTTAAAATGTCTCTTCAGTAAATCCTCATTAAGGCCCTTCTTTAAGAATCTCTGCTCAGGGGCGCCTGGGTGGCTCAGTCGGTTGAGCCTCTGACTTTGGCTCAGGGCACGATCTCACGAGTTCAAGCCCCGCATCGGGCTCTGTGCCGATAGCTCAGAGCCTGGAGCCTGCTTTGGATTCTGTGTCTCCCTCGCTCTCTGGCCTCCTCCACTCTCTCTCTCTCACTCTCTCTCTCAAAATTAAGTGAACATTAAAAAAACCCTAAAAACAAAAAAGGAATCTCTGCTCAAAGGAGGTGACCCCAAAATGCTGACTAAAACAACGAATATGATTCTTTCGTCCTTATTCCCCTCAATTCAGACAACCTAGGATTTGTAGGCTGTCGGGTTGCCACCCAGAGTTAAGGCAGACTAGAATGTACTGGGAATATATAGTCTATATAGTCTGTGTCTGCACCAGGGGACCCCAGCCAACGGGTTGTGCCAAGGCCATTGATGGGCCTCAGTAAAGCACTGAATTAGACCATAAAAAGCACCTTCTTGTTTTTTTTTTTTTTAAAGTTTATTTACTTGCTTTGAGAGAGAGAGAGAGAGAGAGAGAGACGGCAGGAGGGGCAGAAAGAGAAGGAGAGAGAATCCCGTGCGGACTGTCCGTGCAGACCCGATGCGGGACTTAAACTCACAAACTGTGAGATCATGCCGCGAGCCGAAATCTAGAGTCAGATGCTTAACCAACTGAGCCACCCAGGAGCCCCTAGAAAGCACCTTCTTGCTCTTGGTCTACCTGGAGCGGGCGCCATTTTGTTATCCACACAAAGGCTCTCTGTGCTAGACTGGCCTGCAGATTTTACAGGAATTACTGTATTTCCAAGCCATCTTTCTCTAAATGCTACCTAATAACAAATTCCATAGCCCTTTTATTGACACAGAGTAAAAAGAAAACATGGCCCAAAGCGTATATTGAATATGCCTAGGATTGAGGATGGGATTTGTATTCAACACAGTGCTATAAATCCGGGAAGTTCACCCACATGTTTCCAACTTATACTCAAAGCCCCATCGGAATCTTTCCATCTATGCTTAAACTTTCAGCTTCTTTCAGGCATCTCTGGGCTCAGTTTTCACATCAAAGAAACCCAGCAAGTAGTCCCTGTTGTTTCACTATTTTTGTTGCCACATGAGAGATATCTCCGGGCCCCCCTCTCGCCACCGATCATCCCTCCTGAGGCCCGCTTATCCCAACACCGATCTACCCCCGACAACTCTTGTTTCACACCGTGCACTGTCCCAAAGTAGGCGTACAAAGAATGCAGTGTTCTTCGGTTGTTTGAATCACATGCATTTCAAAGTCAGGGCAGGCCTTTCGCATGCAGAGGGGGGCTGCTGCCTCAGAGGGCCCCTCCCTTTTGAGCTACGACCATCTCTTATTTCCCAGTTCCCGGTAAGATGGCAAGTTGTACGTGCCTTCGAAGCTGTGAAGTGAAAAAGGCTTCCTAATTAAAGGTAACGACTCCACAGAGCTCTAGCAGCGACCGTCATTAAAAGAGGAATATTTGCATTTTGTGAACTATGTGTGCTGCCCAAAATAAAATAAGGGGAATACCCTTGAATCCTGCGAGGGGAAGTGACCCCAGGAACCTTGAAGCTGCAGTCGGAAGGGTGGACACTGCTCATTCAGCCCCATTAGGCTTGTGTACTTGCCAAGGGAAGGTACCAACTCCTTTCAACAACACCGCTGCATGCTGCGTGAATTTTGTAGTTTAGAAACGTTTACACCCACTGCTTCATTTCTATTTTCACAGCACCCTTGAGTGGTGGGCCGAGCAGGATTATTATAAGCATCTTACAAAGAAGCTGTAATGTAGCAGCAAAGCCATGTTGCTGCCAAACGTCCCTTTACCCTTCTCCTAATTCTCCTCCGGGGAGCACCCTCCCCCGTTCTCGGTCCGTGTGCTTTGGCAGGATCTGACAGCGCCATTTGTCACTCTCGGGACGGGAAATGTGAATCAGGACACTAGACTCTTCAGGTCCCGCAAATCACTTCAGGGACAGGCCTATACTTGGTTAAGGTTAATGAGATGTGAGAAAGCTTCTTTTGGTTGGTGGAGAGATGTGTCTACCTCCCCCTTTGTTTTTTGAGAGAGAGAGAGAGAGAGAGAGAGAGCACGAGCAAGCATCAAGTGGGGGAAGGGCAGAGGAAGAGAGAGAGAGAGAGAGAGAGAGAGAGAGAGAGAGAGAGAGAGAATCTTAAGCAGGCTGCACACTCAGCATGGAGCCTGACTTGGGGCTCGATCTCATGACCGTGAGATCGTGATCTGAGCCGCAATCAAGAGTCAGTTGCTTGACCGACTGAGCCACCCAGGCGCCCCTACTTTGCTTCTTACCATCAGATGAGAACCACCAGAAAGAGAGACTCAGTCTGGGTGAAATGATTGGCTTTCAAATCTTGAGGCAATTACATTTTCTTTCCTCTTCCCCCTCCTCCTCCTCCTCCTCCTCCTCCTTCTCCTCCTCCTTCTCCTCCTCCTCCTCCTCCTCCTTATTCCTTTTTCTTGTTTTGCTTAACCTAACTTGTGCTGGGATTGATTGATACACACAACTGAAATTCAAATTCAAAATGCTTATGGTATCCGCTTTCCCATAATGTCACTTGGCTTGTGGCCCACAGAGGTGCCCTAGCCCCCGTTCAGCATCACCTTTCTGCATTTCTGCGCGTGTTAACTGGCAACTTGTCTCCATGTTTCAGGGACAGAAGGGAGAGAGGAAATGTAGCCAACTCCTCTTTATGCGGTCTAAAAATTTCTGGCTACTGACCAGCCAGTGGATTGCATACCCTTGGCTCAAGTGCACCCTTCCTTCCTGACCCACCCCGCAGTGGCCAAAGGGTGGGGATGGGGAAAGGCCGATGGGTGATAAGGCACAGGACATGACCACTTATGTGGCAGAGGCTTAGAAAAAGCAGCTCACTTAGAAACAGACTGTAGGCACAGCAAACCTTTCTACAGAGCTAGTGCTTCTCAGTAGAGTCTCAGGGATCCACAAATTCTTGGGCATCCTATGATGATGTTATAATTTTTCATTTTAGTTTTATGATCATGCGAACATTTTTAATACTTGGGTCACCAGCATAATGACCTGAGGAAATTTCTGGGTCTGTATCTGTTCTGTTTATAAGCAGACTGACCCCAAGTAATGCCACTTAGCTATGATGGCAAGTGAAAAACAAAGGTACAGGCTGTCTTAATAACTAAGTGATGTGTTCACATCAAGTGAGAGCCAAATGACATCACAGAACTTCATGGAACAAAAGTTTTGCAACAATGCAAATAGAAAATCTGTGAGGAGAAATCTGAGGCTCGTGGGAGACCAGACAAGTCAAACTCCCAGTAGCCTTCAAATTGTATGCTGTCTGCTAATGTTATCTGTTATTTCAACCTCAACCTCTGCCCTCAAAAGTCTCAGAATTCCCTCTTGGGTACTTTAGCAATGAGTAAGGTAAGCAGGGATGCCTTGCCTTTGGGCTTTAATGTCCAGGCGAAGAGAGTTCTTGAAGGAGCAGGTAACCAAGACTGAGAATAACATGTTTTATAGAGCGGGTACATATGTGTATTTGCTAAAATATCATAACCACTAAAAATGAAATAAATTGCCTTAAGAAACCAAATGCTTGGTAAGATAAATACATAAGGTGCACTTTTCATTCTTCTTGGGTCTTAACTCTTATTAATCTCTACTAAGATAAATGATTTTATTCTTTGCATTTTTGTTACTTAATAAGACTTTCCATGAATCTCCAAAACGTTCACCTTGGAGTCAAAAGCTCTTCCTTGGGCATACTTACATCTGGTACCTAACCCAGTGTGTTACTAATCAACTCCCTTCCTTCTTTCCTTCCTTCCTTCCTTCCTTCCTTCCTTCCTTCCTTCCCTCCCTCCCTCCCTCCCTCCCTCCTTCCTTCCTTCCTTCCTTCCTTCCTTCCTTTCCTTCTTCCATCCCTGCTTCACAAATATTTACTGAGAAACTGCTGTATTCCACTCTGTGTACTAGGTGCCGAGTACATAACAGAAAGCCTGCCAGCTATGATCCCTCTCCTAATGACCTCATTGCCAAATAGGCACCTCCGTTGAAAACCCTACCTACTTGCTTGGGTTGAATCAAAGCTCCACTGTTTTTGATTTTTAGCTTGTATAAGGAAAAAGCTGTTAAGAGAGAAAAGAAAGGTGATGTCTTGTCTTTGTGTACCAACACATAGTGATTTCTGTTTCTTTTTTTTTGGGGGGGGGAGCTTCCAAATATGAAAGAATTGTGAGTCAGATTTGTCATGCTGTATCTATAAGGAGTGGGCCGTACCCTGATCGGCAGCACTGAAAAATGTGTAACGGGTCCACTTTGAATGGAAACATTGTAAGACTAGATTTGAATGATGTGATTCTGGTGGGCCCACTAGTCCCAGTAGACCTGGTACTTCCTTCAGCATCAGCACAATGGGTCAGCCAGGCCCTGACGCACGTAGCATCCTATCGGTTGACCACGGTGACAGTTTCGCAGGAGTGCATGTAACCTTAGCTGGGCCAAACCAAGGCCTCCCCTGGGATTTTCTGCTTTGGAACAGGTGAAAGTTTACTTTACCCTCTAGGTTCAAGGAGCAGAAAAAAATGTGAACCTGAATGTGTTTACTGCTTTATTGCTCCGCAGATGAAAGATGGCCACTACGTTTGGAAAAGATGAAATCACCACGTGAAAACCTAGAGTGTTGACAGAGAGGAGAAAAGCCCTGTCTTGATGACATCATCTGAGACTCTCAGTATGGGTGTGCTTGAAGAAAGACCTAATAAGTGTCCTTTTCTGTATAAAATAGTTTAACTCTTCGCTTTTGTCACTCATAACTTGAAAAGCCTTGACTGCTAGAAGTTTACATGGATTGTTATTTGTTATTTGAAGTAGTTCACTAAGATATTTTCCCTAGTGGTTTTACTTAAAGAGAAACACGTGTGTGTGTGTGTGTGTGTGTGTGTGTGTGTGCATGAATATGTTTTCTTCTGAGCACGTTAGAAACAGGTGAGGAGGGACTCCAAGGGGAGGCTCAAACCTTGAAAACTATGGCTTCCTTATAGGTAACCAGATCCTGTTATGTTATGGATCAGAACAAGTGAATGAATCCATTAATCCAATGCATCCATTGAAAAACATCTGCCAAGCAGTTATCTTTTAATTCTTTTGAGAATACTAAAATAAACATGCCAATGTATCTTTCTTTCTTTCTTTCTTTCTTTCTTTCTTTCTTCCTTCCTTCCTTCTTTCTTTCTTTCTTTCTTTCTTTCTTTCTTTCTTTCTTTCTTACAAAGGAGCACATACCATACATGCTATTTGGGATTTTGCTCTGGCCATTTAGCAACATGTCTCAGAGCAACAATAAAGCTCTGCTTCATTCTTCCTGTATGGCTTCATGCTTTTCCACTGGACAGATGTTCCATAATTTTTTTAGTACTTCTTTGCTAATGGAGAACTAAGGTGGGTTTTTTTTTTTCAACTTCTTGCTACTACCAAAAGAGGTATTATAATAAACGGTCATGTACAAATATCTTTGTTGTCCAAAAAGATGCTGTCCATTTAGAAGTCTGGCAGATTTTGCCAAACTGCTGTCCAAAGAAGTTGTACCAAGCGGTAGTCTCACTTACAGCATACGAACATACCCTTGGCTATGTTACATTGCCATTCTTTTTAGTATCTGCCAATCTCAGGGGTGGAAAAATGACATTTCAATGTTTTCACTTACATTTCTTTTTTTTTTTTAATTTTTTTTTAACGGTTATTTATTTTTGAGACAGAGAAAGACAGAGCATGAACGGGGGAGGGGCAGAGAGAGAGGGAGACACAGAATCGGAAGCAGGCTCCAGGCTCCGAGCCATCAGCCCAGAGCCTGACGCGGGGCTCGAACTCACAGACCGAGAGATCGTGACCCGGGCTGAAGTCGGACGCTTAACCGACTGAGCCACCCAGGCGCCCCATCACTTACATTTCTTTAATTGCAAATGAGATTGAACATATTAATAAATGTAGAAGCCATTTGATTTATTTTCTGTGAATTGCCTGTTTATATCGTTTATCCAGTTTTATTCTTTTTCTCCCACATTTGTTGTTAACTCTCTAATATTGGGGGGAAAGGAGCCTCTTTTCTTTCTTATGTAGGGTCAATTTATTTTTCCCCATAGCAGTTTTAAATTTTTATATGGGTACATTTATCATTATTTTTATTGTTGCTAAGTTTTGTGTCTTGCTTTGAAAGAATTTCCTCACTCCCAACAAAAGTTTTCAAATATATAGCCATCTTTTCTTTTAGTATTTTTATACTTCACTTTTACATTTAAATGTTTTATCCTCATGGTATTTATGTGAATAAGAAGAGAATTGGATTTTATGTCTTCCCAAACTGTGATGGAATAATCCTTCTTTTTCCACTGATCTTAAGTGTCATCCATATTGTCTATTTACTCTCTTATATATTTGGGCGTATTACTGACTGGTTTGCTATTTAACGTGCAACTATTATTAATAAAGGCATTGTGAAAGACATCAAAGTGGAACACGAAAGTTAATAAGTATTGCTTCAAGCCCCATGAAAGTAAAAGGACAGACAAATTTAAGATACATTCTTTTGTTTACATTTTTCTTCTTGTTTCTAATCATTCTGTACTTATTGAGCACTTTGCTGTTTCTGTTTAACAATTTTTTTTAATGCTTATTTATTTTTGAGAGAGAGACAGAGACAGAGTGCTAGCAGGGGAGGGGCAGAGAGAGAGAAGGAGGCACAGAATCTGAAGCAGGTTCCAGGCTCTGAGCTGTCAGCACAGAGCCCAACACGGGACTCGAACTCACAAACCGCGAGATCATGACCCGAGCTAAAGTCAGTCACCTAACCGACTGAGACACCCGGGCTCCCCAAGCACTTTGCTGTTTCATATCTACCTTCTTCCTTCATCCTAGGTGTGTAGAAAAGGCGATGCTACTTCCCCACTTTACGGATGAGGAAACAGAGGCTCAGGGAAGCCATGTGGTTGGTTTCAGAGTCTCCTGCTGGCATGAGGCGGTGGGAGTTGAAGTAACGTTTTCTGATTTCTGTAGACCTCCTACCGAACTCCAAAATCCCTTTGAGAAAGCAGACATCATATAAATAATGATGTTATTTATCTCCCAATCTATCCCTCTTTCCACTCTATCTGGCTCCTATTAAAGTGGGTTCCTCAATCAGGCATCCTTTTTTTCAACTGAGAAAAAAAAAATACAAATCCGGAGGGGTCACAGTCAATATTCAGTAAACAGTTGCTAAATATTTTAGTCAGAGCACCTTCCACTTTGGGTGGGGAAAATAGTATCCTCAGTGGAAACTCTTTCCAAAGAAGAGGGCTTTGGGGGTACCGGAAACGGTCTCTGAGTTTTAATACTTAAATATCATTTCAGAAAAATGTGTAATACTTTGGTCCTCAAAGCGTCCCCTGCCTCTGCCTCTCATTCTCACACCTGAAACCTTTGAACGTGGTCGGAACCTTTCTAGTTTCTCTGCATTTGGAATCCCCTCAAATTCAAAATTGATCACATAATGGAAGTGTCTGTTATCAGTTTCTGGATAGCCGTGTCTCACGGCAAGAAGTCAAAGGATCCCAGCGAATCGTGGAGGCCTCCTCGGGCCACACTCTGCACACAGCCACGTTTCCACGCAGAGAAATGGACTCTCCTTTCTCCACAAGCGGATTTGTACAATTTCAACATAAAGAGTTATCCAGTTTAACTTTTAGCTCGTGTCCTTCCAACCCATATCAAGCAGTTACGAGAAAGGAAAAAAAAAAAAAAAAAAAAAAGACAAACCCAAAATGATGAAAACTTTCCGGTGAGTAGAGTATCAGCGAGGGTAACATACAGTCAGTCGTATTTATCACAGGAAGTCATCAAGGAGACCCTGGGACCTGAGAGGCCGTTGGGCAGACAGCAGGCATCCCTCACTCAGCCACCTATCCCTGCAATAAACCCAGGCCCGGAACAAAAACCCCTACGGTCTCTGCCTTTACGGAACCTACATGCTGATGGAGGTTTAGGCTTGTTGCTTTACCATTGATTTTCCGTTTGTTCCGTGTAGTCTTTGTTCTCCTGTTTTTCCTTTCCTGCTTTTCTTAGGGAGAATTTAATATTTGTTTGGAATTCTACTTTAACTTATCTGATGGTTTTTAGGCTATATCTCTTTGCTTTAATTATTATTATTATTATTATTATAAGTGGCAGCTCTAGGGGATTATGACATTCATTTTAACATTTCAACCTCCTTAGAGTTAATATGGAGCCCTTTGTATTAAATGAAAGAATCCCGCAACCAAAAAATCCATTTACCCCTCCCCCCCCCAACACACACACTGGTCCTTTATCATGTAATTGTCATGATTCTCATGTATATAAGGGGTAGAAACCCCACAGTTCAAAGTTACAGTATTTGCTTTAAGTAACCATATGGATTTTAAGGAAAATAAGAAGAAAAATAATTTTAAAAATATTTGCCTGAATGCTTCTCATTTCTGGCCTTCTTCATTTCTTCCTGAAGAGCCACAGTTCTCTGGGGCCATTTTCCTTCAGCCTGGAGAACTTCTTCGGCTTTCCGCAGAGTGTAGGTCCACAGGTGATGAATTCCCTAGTTTTCTTTTGTCTGAAAATATCTTCACTTCACCTTAATTCTTGAAGGATGTTTCACTGATGTAGAAGTCCAGCTTAGCAAGTTTAGTTTGTTTCCCTATCTGTCTCCTCTCTGTCTCTGTCCGTCTGTCTGTCCGTCTCTTTGTCTCATTTGTAGCACTTTCAAGATAGAGCACTACTCTTCTGGAATCCATCATTACTAACGCGAAGTCAGAGATGATTTGCAGTGTTGTTCCCTTATGGAATGTGCCATTTTTCTCAGGCGGATTTCCAGATTTTATCTTTGGTTTCCAGCAGTTTGACTACAATGGACCTAAAATGGTTTTGTGTGTACCTCGTCTACCAGGCATTCCTGTTCTTCTTGAATCCAAATTTATTTCTTCAAAGATTTTTTTCTCTTTCTGTTCTATTCTCTCCAACTTTTCTTTCTGGGATTCCAATTATAATTTTCTCTGTTTATATGGTCCTACAAGTCACAAAGTTTACATTGAATTATTTTTAGCCTTTTCCTCTTTTCTCCAGATTGGATTTTTTTTTTCTATTGCTCTATCTTCAATTTCACTGACACCTCCCCTCACTGTTAAGTCAATGCAGTAAATTTTTTATTTCAGATATTCTACTTTTCCTGCTCTAGAATTTCTAGTTTTTTAGGGTTTTTTTTTTTTTTGCTTTTTCCAGATTCCTTATTTGTTTATTTCTTATAACACTTATTTTACTTTCCATTCCTGAGCACGGTATTAATAGCTGCTTTACAGTCTTTGTCCGCTAACACTCACATTTGGGTCCTCTCCACAGTTGGCCTCCCGTGATTGCCTTTTATTCTCAAATTAGAGTCACAGTTTTCCTGCTTCTTTGTATGTTACTGATTTTGCTTGTTTCTAGCTAGGACATGTAAATGATACATTGGACTGAGAAGCTGTTGAAGTGCTTTAAGGAGGAGATAACCTGAGGATCCTTTTGTCTCAGAAAGAGGACATGTGGCCACCGCAAGGAGAAAGGAGTGGGTGTGGATGGAAAAGCTAGAGACTGCCGCAGCTATGCAGGCAAGACTCGAGGAGCATTTACTAGAAAGATGGCAGGGCAAGGTTGGCATTGGGCAGAACAGATCGGAGAGGGACCCGGAATGGGCTTCAGTACTGGCTGCCCCTGGGGTCACATTCTCTTAGATGATCCACTGGTACCTTTCACCCAACTGGCCAAACAGAATTCATTCACCAACTTCCAAAGAGGGAAATTGCAATAATTCCTGATGCTTCCTGCCTTTCAGTCTCGACAATCAACTAGTTCCCAATTCCCAGCAATTCATCCCTGAAGATTTCCTCTCAACATCCATCTACTGCCACTGGTTGCCGGACTTCTATCCCTTTTGAACCGAACGAGTGAAATAGCCTCCTAACAGATACCCCCATCTCCAGTCTCCCTCTTTTCGTACTTGTCCTCTGCCCTGCTTGTGCGGCCGTCTAGTCCAGAGACCTAATGTAATTATGTTACTTCTGTTGAACGACTTTTCAGGGCCCTTATTTGGTACAAGAGAAAGTCCGAAGCCCATAGCACGGCATATGATTCTCATGACATAGGAATCTTTCCTTTTGTTTTTTTTTCAGGAAATATTTTTACGTATCTCCTATTTGTTTGAAAAAAAAAGATAGGATATGATGGCTGAGGTCTTTGTCCTTCCACAGCCAACAGTCTAATGAGGGAGACAGAGACCCATTTCAGCTGCCTACACTTCCTCCTCTGCCCTCAACACTCTCCCCAAATTTTCTCAAGCGCGCAGAATATTTTGCCATCATTAACCATGTGATTCTATTCCTTGATACTTCCGAGCCTCTGTATGCACTTCATTTCTTCCCTCCTTCCCTTTCTGTTAAGGAGACCTAAATCAAACACCACTTTGGCTAACTCCCCACGGACTTGGTATAATCATTTTTTCCACCTATTTATTTAAATCCCGATTAAAAATCTCCTACTTGGGAAGCAGACACTGTTATAGCAGTCCATATAACTTCACTTTTGACTCTCTGTTTCTCTCCTGTCTCTGGCAGTCATTTATGAAATATTTGGAGGCAGGGAGCTGACAGAAGTCATCTTTTGTTCTGTCATTTAGTGATTACCCAGCCCCCAGGCTGCAATCAATTGTTTATTGACTCTTTCACATGCTTCTCATTTTACAAATGGAGAAATAAAAGTCCAGAGAGGGGAAGTGACATGTCTTGCAAAAGACCTTGTACTCGTTTTAGGATCACTGTTTCTAAGTAGGGGGTTGCCAATATTTCTCTGAGCAACAAATGGGAAGGTTTCTTGGAAGTGGCAGGACATAAGATGAGCTGGCAAGTTTGTGTAGGACTTGGGATTGTAGATGTACAAGTGGAAGCTAGTAGAAGTTGGATCGGGGGTGCAGAATTTGATCAGTAGCTTGCAGCCTCTATAAGCTGAATCGGTGAACACGGATTGCTGTGTTCAGCTGGAAAGTAAGGGGGCTGTCATGAAAAGGGAACTAACCTGCAAAGAAAAATGCCTGGGTTCCATTCAGAGTAAACCCCTCACTGTGTGGTCCTGGGCAAGGTCCTATCTTCCTTCTGGGCACCAACTTTTAATAATAAAATAAACAACATCAGTATTATTAATAATAGCCACTTATGGTTACTAAACCTTTACTATGTTCTACGTACTATTCTTACACCCTTCTGTTTTAGAGATGAGGGTACCTAGTTTTTTAAAAATGTTTATCCATTTTTGAGAGAGAGAGAGGGAGAGAGAGAGAAAGAGCGTGAGTGGGGGAGGGGCAGAGAGAGAGAAAGGCACAGAACTCCAAGCAGGTTCCAGGCTCCACGCTGTCAGCACAGAGCCCGACATGGGGCTCGAACTCACAAACCACAAGATCACGACCTGGGCCAAAGGCGGATGCTTAACCACCTGAGCCACCCAGGCACCCCAAGGGTACCTCCTTTGAAAGGGTTGAAATAACTTAACCAAGGTTGCATAGCTAATAACGTTGGATTAAACCGTCTCCATTCCAGCCTAACTATAAAGACTTTAAAGGAGTTTCTGCCACAACAAACCTTGGCCATCCTTGGCTTATGACAAGAATCCCTCTCTTGCAAGGTGACCTATGTGCCTAGATCCCTCCCGGCTAGAGAAAACTCCTCACAGGGAAAACATGGGGATTAACTCTGGTTTGCACACACATAAAAAACATGAATCATTTGAGGCTCTAGTTACACTCTGAATTAGCTGTGAAGGGAAATCATTAGCTTTAAAAATAGTTTCAGTACACAGAAGACTTATCTTCAGGGTCCTATATTTCACTGTTATTTTCCATCTCTAAATATTATTAATCATATCAACAATTTAGCAAAGCACTTTCACACACATTATCTTATTCAGTCAACACCACCGCTTGTTTTCCAGATGAGGACACAGACTTTACCAGTGATTTTTCCTAAAAGCATACAGGCAGTAAGTGGCAATGGTGATTGCCTCCAAATACCCCTCTTTACCATCTTCCCACCTCTAAAACATGGGCGAGCCACAAATACAAGCAAGATTATCTGTAATTTCCTGAAATCATCTGCAATGTACTGAATTTACTGAAATGTGAATTACTTAATGGCCGAGTGATAAGCATCCCAACTGTGTTTGACTGGCTGCTTTGGAGCATGTTGGAGGTTCAAAATTGGAAGTGTTCTCAGAGGATCATAAGGTCCAGCATTGCTCTCCTCTCTTAACCGGTTCCAACCTTCAGATCTTGAAACACCCCCATCAGATGGTGGCCCAACCTTCCAAGGGACCCCCTTTTATCTCTGAGCAGCTTTGAAGGTTAATAGCCTTCTTCTACTGAGTAAAATCTGTTTTTTGATGTTGCCCCCCACTGGTCCTCAATCAACCTCTTGCCTTTCCTCTCTAGCAACTTCTCAGATAATTAATTCCAGTTCTCATCATCTTTGATTCCTTTCACTTCCTCTGTGGCCTTGTCTCAGTCTCAGTTTCCTCATCTATCAAATGGGTAGATCGACTGGTCTTATCGGACCTCCAGGAAGCTTTCCTCCTGTGATTTTTTTTACAATCTCCTTCCCTTTTTTTTTTTTTTTTTTTGCCCATTAACTTTTATTTTTTTTTATATGAAATTTATTGACAAATTGGTTTCCATACAACACCCAGTGCTCATCCCAAAAGGTGCCCTCTTCAATACCCATCACCCACCCTCCCCTCCCTCCCACCCCCCATCAACCCTCAGTTCTCAGTTTTTAACAGTCTCTTATGCTTTGGCTGTCTCCCACTCTAACCTCTTTTTTTTTTTTTTTCCTTCCCCTCCTCCATGGGTTTCTGTTGAGTTTCTCAGGATCCACATAAGAGTGAAACCATATGGTATCTGTCTTTGTATGGCTTATTTCACTTAGCATCACACTCTCCAGTTCCATCCACGTTGCTACAAAAGGCCATATTTCATTCTTTCTCATTGCCACATAGTACTCCATTGTGTATATAAACCACAATTTCTTTATCCATTCATCAGTTGATGGACACTTAGGCTCTTTCCATAATTTGGCTATTGTTGAGAGTGCTGCTATGAACATTGGGGTACAAGTGGCCCTATGCATCAGTACTCCTGTATCCCTTGGATAAATTCCTAGCAGTGCTATTGCTGGGTGAGCCTATGATATTTTAAATGCCCATGAAATTATACCCCAAAACAGAAAAGCTTGCTCACTGCCAGAATCCCTATTCTCACCGAGGTATCTGACCTATAAATTAGTTTTAGGTGTACAACATGAGGATTCGATATTTGTATATATTGTGATATGATTACCACAGTAAGTCTAGTTAACATCTATCACCATAGTTAAGGAACTTTGTTTCATGTAATAAGAATTTTAAAATTTACTCTCTTAGCAAGTTTCAAGTGTGTAACCCAGTATTATTAACTATAGTCCAGGAACTCTGAAGGGAAGGTGTTTCCTAACATTTTGCCCATTGTGTCTTTTCCTTCCTTCCATTTTGTTTGTGTTTTTCTGGAGATGGAGAAGATAGTCCAAAGGAGGGGGAGACCTTGCCTTATTGTCGATGTTGCCATGCCCTCCAGATGGGAGGGGACTGGACGTGGGCAGGGATGCTAAAGGCCCACAGCAGTCCCCCGCCCTCCCCCCATTCCCACCTTGGCTTCCAGCTTTAGTTCCAAATTACAGGGAGGTTTCCAGATAAAAATCCTGATTGACTGGCATTCACCCAAGGTCCCATACAGCCTCCTCTCTGGCACCTTCTTGTAGATTCTTCATATACCCAACTGCATCTGTGATGTCCCTCGCAAAACTTTTCTGACGAAGGGATAAAGGCTTTCTGTAATATTTATGAAAATACAAGGAGAATCACATGTTTGGAAAATCTGATTATATCCATGCCCTAGTGTGTGGCACAATAATAACAATAAAAGTCACGACAAGTATTGATTGAAGAGCAAATGTGTTCCAGACCCTAAGCTAAGAACGGCATGTATTTCATAGTATTTACTTCTCACAGTAATACTCTGAGAGACATAAAAACAGTAGGTGCTGTTTCCATCACCATTTTATAGACGGTGAAAGAAACTAAATTTTAAAAGGATGTGTGTTGTCACCGGCCCAGTGTCCTAAAACCGACAAATGGTAGAGCCAGAATTCCAGCCCAAGTTTGTCTAACTTTGGCGTCTGAACATTTCACACTATGCAAACTGCCTTATTTTTCAAATGACGTTTAAAAATTTTTGCATCTATGTATCACTTCTCCCAGGAAGCCTTCCAGGACTCCCCCGGAATCCGATCTAGCGCTTCTCCACTTTGTTTCATGGCATCTGTGTGCCTCTTTCATGCTAACGCTTAGCACACGGTTTAAATCTTCAATTGTCTTTCTTCTACTCTACGTGACAAATGACTTAAAGGCCAGGACTGGGTCTGTTTGTGTTTGTATTCTTTGCTCCTAGCACATCGAGCTTCTCACAGCTAGGATCTCAGGGCACTCTTTCTCTAGAAGTTTGTCAGTATTTCTTGGTTTTATGGCCAAAATCAAATCATGCTGGATGAGGGGATGAAAAACCTCAGCCAGACCTTCCTAGGCATTTAGGGAATTCTCCTGGGTGTTTCCAGAAGGGATGGAAACTCAGGCTTTGTGTTCAGGAGAAGATGGGTCTGACTGAGAAGAAGCTTCTCTGAGGTTAAGAAGTATTGTGGGGCGCCTGGGTGGTTCAGCCGGTTAAGCGGCCGACTTCAGCTCAGGTCATGATCTCTCAGTTTGTGGGTTCGAGCCCCACATCGGGCTCTGTGCTGACAGCTCGGAGCCTGGAGCCTGCTTCCGATTCTGTGTCTCCCTCTCTCTCTGCTCCTCCCCCACTAGTGCTCTGTCTCTCTGTCTCTCAAAAATAAATAAATATTTCAAGAAAAAAAGAAGTATTGTGGTGTTTCAGGATTTTTACAGAGAACTTTCTAGAGTACTGATAGCTAAATGTCTGTGGAACGTGGAATCTAAGTCATGTGTTCTTGAGGGAAGCTGAGAGGGTCCATGTAGCTGAGCCTGGGCTCAGTACAAAGAACGGGTATGAAGGCCGCATCTGAGCTCACTGGGAGCACCAGTGACGGCCAGCTGCATGGAACAGCAGCCATAGGAGTAACGCTGGTGGGGAGCTGTGACACAGTCAGGACCCAGCCTTCCCTACTTTCCATACCATTTAAGTTCCCCAGGGTCTTGCACCACCTGAAGGAAGGCCATCCCTCAAGCATGACAGATTTCATTTACTTATTCCAGCAAAATTATGCAGCAAGCTCAGACCTGGTCCAATCACATACGTATATTAGTGTACATGCACAAAAAGTTTCTGAGAGAACGTTCGAGAAATTGCTGAAGGCAGTTGCCTGAAAGCAGTGAGGCTAAGGATCTAGGGAGAAAGGAAGGTAACATGTTTCACTGGAAATGTCTTGATATTGCCTAAATATTATATCACGTGCATGTATCATTTGTATGATAATAAAAACAAATAGGCTAATTTATGTAATAAATGTAATAAAATGTATTCTTAAATACTAGGCTCAAATTCTTTTTTTTTTTTTAAAGATTTTATTTCTAAGTAGATAAACCCAACGTGGGGCTCGAACTCACAACCCTGAGATCAAGAGTCACACACACTACCAACTGAGACAGCCAGGCACCCCACTGGGTTCAAGTTCTTTTTTTTTTGTTTGCTTTGTTTTTATTTTTTTACCTTTTTTTTAAAATTTATTTATTTAAATTCAAGTTAGTTAATGTACAACGTAGTGTTCATCACTTACATGTAATACCCAGTGCTCATCACAACAGGTGGCTCAAATTCTCTTTTTTTAAGTTTTGTTTTGTTTTTTTATTTTTTGTTTTGTTTTGAGAGAGAAAGCAAGCGGGGGAGATGAAGAGGGAGAGGTAGACCAAGGATCTGAAGCAGGCTTTGTGCTGACAACAGAGAGCACCACTCGGGGCTCGAACTCACAAACTGCAAGATCATGACCTGAGCCAAAGTTGGTCACTTACCTGACTGAGCTGCCCAGGGGCCCCGCAACAAGTGGCTCATATTCTTAATGATAGGCATTTAATCAGGTCTATGCAGCAACCTCCCTTGGGCCTACACTGAGTTTTCTTCGGGATTCCACGGGAGGAAACGGGGGCCAGGTCTGCTGGGCACTAAAGTCTCCAGAGAAGTGGACCAGAAAAGGATGGAGAGAACGATTAAGAGTAATAGAGGTAATAAGGAGAAAGAATTGACATTTAATCAAGGAAAAGTACTCAATTCTTTATACGGATCATCTCATTTAAACAGGTGCCATTGAAGCAGGTATCATTATTTTTTCTCTGGAAACTGAGATCTGCAAGGTTGAATAACCACCAAGTAGTAAAGCTAAGATTTAATTCCAGGAAACCTGAAGCCAGGCCCCAAGTTCTGGACTTGCACATAAGCAGGACCCCTCATCTGATATGCAGATTCTCTCCCCCTCCACGCCCCCCACTCAGCATTCTTCATAGCATATCTGCCTCTAGCAGGGATAGAAGCAATCAGATATGAACCCAATTAAAAAAAAAAAGGCAGAGCACATAGCACCTGGACAGCCAGTCTTTGAATTACACGGGAGACATCTCCTGAGGACTTCCGACAGATCTGGCATGCATAGAGGGAACTGGTGCTTCCAGAGAGAGGGCGGAGGGGCAGCACCAAAGACAGACTGTTTTTGCGGTTATTCGAATGACCCTATTTTTACCCCCTGTGGCCTAGGAAATACAGATTTTCATGATGATGTTTAAAGGAATGGGAAACATCAAGGCAGGGGCTCCCTCCCCCGAGTCACGGGCATAAGATCTGGTCAGGAATCATTCCTGTAAGGCCGTTGTTACCTGAGCCTTCACTGCGGGAGAAGAGCTGTCTTCCTTGTGTGGATGCCCATGACCCTGGAACCCAAGAAGCAGGGTTGCGAGAGGATGGCCAACTTGCTAGGGCCCTGCTAGGTCTCCTCCTCAATGGGGAGAGGCAACGGAGCTGCCTGTTTCCTGAGACTTTGCCCTCAGGGCGGGAGATCCCCTGCGCTCCGGTTCACCATGGATCTCAAGACTCCACTGGAATACGCTGAATGTCAAACTGATCTGGAGTGAGGAGGGGACTGGAAATTCCTCTCGCTCAGTGGTTTTAGTTTTTGTTTGTTATCCTTACAAGGAGCAGGATCCTTCTCCCTTTCTCTTTTCAACTGAGGTCTTATGCAAGAAATCTCCCCAGGCCAAGGTGACTAGGGCTTCCCCACTCTTACCCCCACCCATCCAGGTGCCTCCCCCCCCGCCCCCCCCCCCCCCCCCAGCATTGCTTCTCCACTGCTCTCCTAACAAGTGGACAGAAGTATCATGTGCCTAGCCAAATGCAAAGCTTACACTCTTCCCATACCACTTCCTGGTATCTATCCCTGCTCTGGGCCATCTCTCAAGCCTTTTGGGGGGTTCCCACGTGGCTCCCATTTCCACCCCAGGTTTGGACGTACCACCTCCCTGGTCTGGCGGGAGTGGCCCTTATTTCATACCCTCATTCTTTTTTTTTTTTTTTGTAGTTTTTTATGTTTATTTATTCTTGAGAGAGAGAGAGAGAGAGAGAGAGAGAGAGAGAGAACGAGTGTGGGAGGGGCAGAGAGAGAGGGAGACACAGAGTCTGAAGCGGCTCCAGGCTCCGAGCTGTCGGCACAGAGCCCGACGCGGGGCTCGAACTCACAAACCGCGAGATCACGACCTGAGCCAAAGTCGGATGCTCAGCTGACTGAGCCACCCAGGCGCCCCTTCATCATCCTTCTTAATCCACGGTCGATATATAACCTAAGCTGCGATTCTCCTGGCTTGCCTCCTTATAGTAAAGCCCACATTCAAGAAATATTTTTCTTCCCCTCTCAGTAAGATGGTATTTTTGCAAATCAACAATGTTTTCTTATCAGAGTATATATTGTTTAACTCCGGGCTATAAAATCTCTAGGCACTCTTAGGAGTCACATGAAATACGAACAGCTGGCTTAATATTAAAAAAAAATATTATTCCAAGGGAATATTCAAAATTACCCAAGCCGTTTTCCTCAGAGATCTGAATTCTTCCAACCATCGTCCAGCATTTCTCTTTTTGAGACGTTAAGGAAAAAGGCAGAGAGAGGCAAATGAATGCTTCCTGAGCGTCTCCGGTACTGAGGCCCTGTGCTACGTGTTTTATACTCTTCTTTTTGGTAATCCTCAAAATATCTTTGTGTAGATGTCATTCCCATTTTACAGTGGAAGCGAACAAGCCTGCAGAAGAGATTATACAACCGCCCAGGTGAACTGGCCAGAAGTGATGCAGCCAAGATTCTCACCCGGTGCCCAGGGCCTCACAACTCATTTCGCTTCCCCCTCCCGCTTCTGCAGGAAGTGTTATGCCCAGAATTCGTGATCCCCAAAGACCACCAGGGAGCCGAGTCTGATGCAAAAGCAAAAGAGCCTTTATTCGAGCTAGCTCGAGCTCAATCCCCTACCTGCACCGACTCAGCGGTGAGATACCAGGGAGAGAGAGCGAGTTTCAAAAGCACAAAGGTTTTATAGGGGTCTAGGGGCAGCCGATTGGCTGGGGAAGGGGCGTGGCCTCGGCCGATTGGCTGGGGAAGGGTCAGAGTCCTGTTATGCAGGTCGCTGGGCGTGTTTTGATCAGGAAGTTTGAATGGGTGAGAGGGAGGTTACTCAAGGGGAGGAGGCGTGGTCTAGGTGAAGGACACAGAACAAGATGGAGTCGGCCGGCGTAGGCCGCCCTTTCAGAAGCAAGCTCTCAGCCACCGACTGTCAGCCTGACGTCCCAGTTAGGTTTCGGGTCCTGCGTGTGTTATTTATAGCATATGCCGCCTCTTGCAATGAACAATGGGCGCGAATATACTTGTGCCTGTTTGTCTGGTTTGGGGAGTAAGCGCGAGGCACTGACCTCAAAGGTTCCGTGAGAGCCGGCGGCTGTGCCTTTTGCTTTCAGACCCACCGAGGGTCCTGCCCTTGAACGGTGTTTCGTGTAGTCCTTGGTTACCAATGGAGAACCAGCGATAGTTACTGGGAAAATTCAGGCCGCTGTTCGGCCATCTGCTTTTCCACACAGTTTCCAGGAGAGCGTTACAGTCAAGAGAGGGCAGGGCTTCGGCACATAAACATGGGTTTCCTGAGCGGCCCCAACGCAGAGGAGAGGCCTTGGGCTCTGCTAAGACTTAGTGGGCCCCTTACTGGGCCTGAAAGAGACTGGGTGGCCCGCGGAGAGGGTCGTAACTGATGTCCTGGCAACTGAGCTGTGAGAGACCCCAGGGGAGAGGGCTCTCCAAACATAAACATAACTTTCTCACCACGAAAATCCTCTCAGTCCCTGTGATGCAGATATCGCCCATCAAGGTGGCAGCATCCGTGAAGTATTTCCTGACGGATTCCAGAACTGAGACGCCCCAGGCCGTAGATGAGGTAACAACTCTGTATTAATGATGTACAACTCACCTATTTCCTAAAAAGAATTCGGGTGGCCTATGGCAATACAGGTAAAGGGCTGGAATGACATAAATGGGTTCTTCAAGTATGGGTGCCATCCCCAATTTAAATGGACCCATAGTCCAGGAAAAGTACTTTTTAATAATTTAAGTCATACCTCATGCATGTATACATATAGATTTAGAGATACATGTGGGTATAATGGGGGTTAGCACAGTTTAGAAAAGAGCACAGACTAGGATGTGGGTTTAGATTGTGACCTTGGCCTTTCTAACGGCACACTACAGGTCAGTGAACTTTTCTGAGCCTCAGTTTCCTCAGCTTTAAAGTAAAAGATGCCAGGGGCCCCTGGGTGGCTCTGTCGGTTCAGCATCTGACTTCGGCTCAGGTCATGATCTCGCGGTTTGTGAGTTCGAGCCCCATGTTGGCTCTGTGCTGACAGCTCAGAACCTGGAACTCAATTCGGATTCTGTGTCTCCCTCTGTCTCTGCCGCTCTCCCCCACCCCCCCCCCCCGCCCCGATCATGCTCTGTCTCTCTCAAAAATAAATACACGTTAAAAAAAATTTTAAGTAAAAGATCCTAGACTTCCTTTAGTATTGACTGAGGCATAGGAAACGTAAGCTATGCCACATGCTTTTATGCTCAGCTGCTCCCCCAGAACACTAGGGTGGATTGGCCCTTCAGAGGTCGCCAGTGCACCTTCCTTCATCACACATATGGCAGGTGAAGTGAAAGAATACTTTCCAGGTTTTGCTGGTTAATATTTGTTTCTTTGAATGCACCCTAAGATCCAAGAGCACAGGGACTGTGCCCTCTCGTCCCTCATTGTACCCCTGCAGCCGGCTTTGTACTGGTTCATGTTTTTTGAATGAATAAGAGGCAGTAAGCTGTGAAGAAGGCATTAGTTCTGAGGTTCTGAGAAATGGCACCTTGATACATGAACTCTGACCTGCCGTGCTCTGGCCGTTGCTACACGTCAACTATGACTTCATTGTCTAACCCCGAGGCCCCCCAGCGTAAATGTCAGTCTTGAACTTTTGTTCCCTTCTGCAGTTTCCACCACTGACCATCCCCCTCCTCTGCGGATTTTCTCCTCTTGGCCTCAGTGGTCATGCCCTTTCATAGTCTTTCCCCTGGATCCCCAACCAGTCCTCTGCTTCCTTTTTTCAGGTCTTCCTCAGGATTCCCTACACATGGTATTTCCTAGGGCTCACCATCTCACTTCTTTGCCTGCTCAAACTAGGCATTCTAGATTGTGGGTGTAGTGTAGGACCCATAGCTGATTCATCCCAGTATTTATAAGATACGCACTGAAGAGGAGTTCAAATGTTTAGAGGGTAAATATTTCTCGAATGACAATCCCATACATGTCCATGACTTCAGCCATCTTCTCTTACTATTCCCATCTACACCGCCAGCTCTCTACCGCTTTCTGTATCCCAGGTTAGTAAATTTATTAGTTTTCTTGGACTGCCATAACAAATTACCACCAGTTGGGTGGCTTCAAGGAACAGAAATTAACTCCCTCACGGCTCAGGAGGCTAGAGGTCCAAAGTCAAGATGTTGGCAGGATTGGTTTCTTTGGGGGCCTAAGGGCAGAAACTGTCCCATGCCTCTCTGCTGGCTTCTGGTGATTGCCAGAAATCTTTGGTGTTTTTTAACTTGTGGATTCATCGCTCCAAGCTCTCCCTCCATATTCATGTCACTATCTTCTCTGTGTCTCTGTATGTCCTCTTCTGTCTCTTCTAAGGAAACTCTCATTGAGTTTTAGGCTTCCTAAATCCAATATACTCTCATCTTGATTCTCAACTTGATTACATCTGAAAAGACCTTTATTCCAAATAAGGGCCTATTTTGAGGTTCCAGGTGGACATGAATTCAGGGAGGACATCTTCCAACCCACTGCAGTCTACCTTTTAGCCTCTTAAAATTCATATCCAGTTCATGTACAAAGGACATCCACTCACCCCAACATCTTCTAGAGTCTTAGTTCATTCCAGCATCAACTCCAAAGTCAAATCTCAGGTACATATTGCCACCTCAAAAAGTCCCAAGGTTCATCATTTAAATCAAGTATGAGTGACACTCTGGGTTTCATCCATCCTGCAGCAAAATTCCTCTTCCTCTATGGCCCTGCGAAACTAGGAAACAAGTTATTACTTCTAAAATGCAGGGACAGGCACAGAACACCCATTCCCATCCCCATAGAGAGAAGTGGGGAGGAATCAAGGGGTCTCTGGTCCCAAGCAAGTCCAAAACCCAGCAAGGTGAATCCTATTGGGTTTTTAGGTCTGGGAATAATCCATTGTGGATTGATTTTTTAAAATCAATTAGACTATATAAAAATTTAAAAAATACCTATACAGAAAAATAAACTATGAGAAAAATTAAAAGACAAATGACACATTGGGAAAAATGCAGCTTATATGACTGACATGTTGCTTCCTTTAACATATCATCTCTGAAAAATGATAAAATGAAACCACCACCCAATAGAAAAGTGGGCAAAGGTAGGTGAGATGTTCACAGAAAAGAAAATTCAATTGGCTCTTAACTATATGAAAAGATGACCCACATCATTTGTAATGAAAGCAATACTTTAAAACTTTGCCAAAATGAACGATGTAAATTGGACAACTTTTTTGGAAGGCAATTTGCTGGTATCTAATGAAATAGATAGAGAACCAGCAGGTTCTCTTTGATTCAGCAATTGCACTTCTTGGAATTTATCCTATAACTCAATTAACAGACATACAAAATGACAAAGAACAAGGTTAGTTACTGTAACACTGACAATAATGACAAAATATTAGAAAATATATGGGTGAATCTTAACGGGGAACTGTTTAAATAAATATACTGTGCCACTAGTAAAAAATGGAAATCTCTTTATATCAAGGCAAGGAATGTTTTCCAAGATACATTTGTTAGGTGAGGGGGGGAAGGAAAGCAGTCTGCAGAGCTCTGTGTATGGGAGCAAAGATAACGTGTGGATGTAACTGCACATACATGCGTAATACATCTCTAGAAGATACTGTTGACGTTGGTTGCAGAGAACTTGTTGGCCAAGGGCCACGGTAAAAAGAGTTTTCTCTCTGCAACCTCTTATAACTTTTGAATTTTGAGCCCCAAGAATAGTTTACCTATCACAATGAAATAACTTATTAATTAATTGAATTTTTAAAACAAGTTATTAGAGACTGCCAGTTAAGCGCAGCAGGTTGTGAATATGATTGATCTCCATTCCCTTCGGAAGCCCATTAAATAGACAGTGAAAGATATTGTTTTTGAAGTCGTACGTCAACAATGGCAAAAAGAGAAGAGAAGACAGTCTCCAACTTGCGACTCCAACAGAATCTTGGAAGGAGGGAGAGCCTACGATCCCCGACTCAGGAGCCAGGCCCCGGGATTTCTAAGAATGGGAACAGGGCAGAGCCAAAACACAGCTACTAAAAAACGAATGGCAGCATAAGCGGGTTATTCAGAACTGTTGAGATAGATAATGGAAGATACAGCTAAAAGAGTTGAAAGTCGGGGCGCCTGGGTGGCGCAGTCGGTTGAGCGTCCGACTTCAGCCAGGTCACGATCTCACGGTCCGTGAGTTCGAGCCCCGCGTCAGGCTCTGGGCTGATGGCTCGGAAACACAGATGTTTCCGATTCTGTGTCTCCCTCTCTCTCTGACCCTCCCCCGTTCATGCTCTGTCTCTCTCTGTCCCAAAAATAAAATAAAGCGTTGAAAAAAAAAATTAAAAAAAAAAAAAAGAGTTGAAAGTGGGTGGCTCGGGAATGAAACTTCATAGGAACCAGTGGGGCAGAAGACGGCTATTATTCATTATAAACTACAGCTTGAATTTTTTAACTATATGCATGTATTATTACTTTGGGAAAAGTGCCTTTAGAAGTTTTCCTTCTTCTTCTTCTTCTCCTCTCTTCCCCTCCCCCTCTTTCTCCATCGCCTTCTTCCCCCCCCTCCTCTTCCTCCTCCTCCTTCTTATTCACAGTGGCATGCTAATATACTTGAATTTTTGCTGATATGGATAATCCTTTACAAAATTAGAGATGACCAAAATGGACCCAAAAGGCAACAGAGAGATGTAAACTGACTAATAGCCCAAGGGGAAAAATAGAAAAATTAAACAACTGTTATTACTACCACAAAAAGATAATGAAAATTATATTTTTTCAAATTTTCACCACAAATACTCTATGTTTTTAATTTACAAGAAAAGTATAAAAATTCATTTTAGGGGCTCCTGGGTGGCTCAATCAATTTAAGCGTCTGACTCTTGATTTCAGCTTGAGGTCACGATCTCAGGGTCTTGGGATCGAGCCCCATATTGGGATCCTCGCTGAGGGTGGAAACTGCTTGAGTTTCTCTCCCTGTCTCCCTCTCACGCACTCTCTGTCTCTAAAATAAAATTTTTTAAAATTTATTTTATCATGAGATTATTCAAAACTGAACCTAAGCAAATGAAATTCCTCCATAGGGTAAGAGAATTTTTCCCTCTGATTAAATACAGCTTATTACCATTAAAAAACTGGATTTTTTTTAAACTAGCAAATTGTAAACAAAAGCAAAACCCGTCAGAAAGACTTTTGTAATAAAGTTCTCTATCAACCTTTAACAGAAATCAGGCAGATATTAGAAATAAGAGGAAAAATAAGATATGTTTTCTGTCCTTCAGGAACTCGGTGTGTTTTTTTATACGTTAAAAATGTAAAAGGGATTGTTATTTAACATGCAAAAGAACATTTAATAAAAAATAATGAATATTGAAATTATCCCACTCATGGAGCAAATAACTTTGGAATGATTCCGCGAGTCAGACGCTCTTGGGTAGTGGGTTGGGTCAAGACGAATAAGACACTGACCCTGAATTTGATAACTGTGATCACCATCATGATCATTACCATGATAATAGACATGGCTTATATGCTATAGCTGAACACCGTACATAGGAGTAGTGACCAGTTGCTCTCCAGGCAGCGGAAAAGGCAGGGGATGGTTGAGCCAGGCTGGCAGGGTGTTGAGTCACAGGTGACGGGTTTGGAGGAAGGGAGAGAGAAGCTCATAGTCAAGGAGAAGAGCTTAGGAGCTGGAGATTCTGGAGGTGAGGCAGTTACAGGTGAGGACAGGTAGCAGACGATACACGGCAGTGCGATGACAAAATGAAAACCACCCAAATGCCCCAAATTAGAGTAAGATAAGGGGCGTGAAGACGCATGAAAGCCCTGGCGTGCCATGCAGCCATCAAAGAGGGAGCTGCAAAGGCCATAAAGACACACCGATAAAGTAATGCAAAGAGGAAAAAATAAAACAATAGATTGCAAAGACCCAAGAACTTAAAGGTGAATAAAATCTCCGTTTGCACATTGATAACGACAGGAAGAAATCATAGACAAAGGTTAAGAGCTTCAAAAAGACTCTATCTTTGTTTTCTTCATAGTGTTATGTAAGCAGGCACTTTTTTTTTTTTTTTTTTTTTTTTTTTGAAGAAAAACTATCTTTGGTCACTCCCAGGTTGTCTTTCTGCTGAATCGGAACTACAGAGACTCCAAAGGAAACTCTCTTTCTCTGCTCTTGGGCCCACAATTATCCAAGCCTGAGGGCACATTTATACATAAGAGATAGGTTTAATAAACGTCACCAAGGAAGTCTCAGTTCGGAAATGCCAGCAGATGTCTAAGAATAATGAACACGTTTATTGTTTTATTTCACCTGGAATGTCCACAGAGTCAGTGAGTTTTTATAGCTGGAAGGTAGTCTAGAAATCTAGTCTAGTAGATTTTGATGTATTTAACGGAAATTTTTTTAAGGAGGCACCACATCTAATGTGGGGATTGAACTCACGACCTTGAAATTAAGAGTCACACGCTCTACCCACTGAGCCAGCCAGGCACCTCTACTCTAGTGGATTTTCAGTCAAGTTCCGCAGAGATGGCTCATAGACTACCTGTGGGCGAAAGGGGCAATAGGGTGACAAGCAGACACTATTCCTTTGTCTCTTCCCCACACTTCCTTCTGGTGCTCCAAACACACAATTACCCAGAGCGCTGTCTGCTTCATATGCTGGGGTTCCCACACTTGGCAACATCTGGGAATCAAATGGGAAGGTTTAATAACATACAGAGTCCTGGGGTCAACCCTGCTCTCCAGACATACTGAATCAGAATTTCTAAAGACAGAGCCCAGCAATCAGGATAGTTTCAAAGCTCTTTATTTGATTCTGATGCAGTCCAAATACAGGAAACCTCTTTACAGAGTACTGGAAAGAGAGAGACATTGTGGCCTTTGCTATAATGCTTCCAGTTATGGAAGCTTCTTCCCCACAGAAAGCATTTTTACTTACCAAAAAAGAACCAACATTCCACGGAGCTGAACTCACTCTTTCAGCCCTCTGATGCTACACAGAACCAATGAGCAAACTCGTTCCCAGGACAGGTGGGGAGACAAAAGTTGGTGGCTATCCTTCATAGCAGTGTTTTCATCCTTTTTTCTGCTAATCAGCTCCATCCACCTTGCCACAGTGGTCAACAAGATTCAAGATCAGTTCTTAACTTCTGGCCAGGGTGGGTGATCCAACCCAATCTACGCAGAGTGCTTCTCCAAAACTTTTTAAAACTAACGCCAGAATTGAGAATCTTTTTTTTTTTTTTTTTCCTGAAGTCATAGGGCTACAAAAATATGAATTGGGAGCCATTGGTGGCCATGTCTTTGGCCTTGTTGCAGTGGGTGCTGTGATGAACCACCAGATGTGCCACGAGATTCACGACCGATACAGCAACAGGTGCTCCCCCAAATGCCATGAGGTTTGCTAGTTGAAGGCTCACAATTGAGTCTTTCCCCTGGGCAGAGGGAGCTGCCATGCCCATGCTTGTGCACACCCTGGGTGCAGCCATCCACATCCAGACTGGCTAATACAGAGGTATAAAGGCCAGGCTCCTGTGCTCAATCCAGGACAACCTGGAAGCGTTGTCCCGCTCCAGAACCCCCTGTGGGGTGGGCTAAGGCCTTTGTTCCAAGAGCACTGCAGCCTAACTTCTCCCCCATCCTGTCCTACTTCCTTTACTCCTCCACAGCTGTTGCTCCCAACAGCCTTCCAAGGAAATCTTCATTGTAGAATCTGTTTTCCTAGGAACCAAACCTATGTTACTTTGGACGAATCCCATCTAGAAGGAGAAAATGGATCTGAGCAGTGACAGCAGAGATGAGAGGTACCCAGAGGGAAACTAATGTCACCTGTGGCTCCCCAATTCTCCTCTTCTCCCCAGTCTTCCAGCTGTGTGTCATCACAAGTGCTTCTAAACATCCCACCATCCTGAAAGTGTGATGCTCAGACCTGAGTATCATTGTCCAAATGTGGACTTGCTAGGCCAGGGGATGGGGGAAATTCTACCATCATCATACTTCTATTAATTTAGCTGGAGATTAGCTCAGCTTTTTAGCAGCCCAAAAATTCTGTTTGGCTTATTGGAGCTTGTGTTTAATAAAGACTCCTACATCTTTTATCTGTCAAGCTGCCTCCCTCTGCCTGCGCCCAAACATCATTTAAGCTTCTCAAAAATCTGCCTCAACTTTATGACTGGCAATATTTCTTACCCCTTTTAAATGCGTGCCCCAAACGCGAGCCAAGATCTGGAAGGGGCTGGGGACGAGGGAGATGGGAGATGGGAGGTGTTTTTTGTGGTTTATAGTAGAAAGTATTCGGAACACACTTTTTTCTGGAGTGGTGACAGATTTGGGGCAAGTTTATTTTCTTTCATTCCTAACTATGAGATGTTTGGAGCTAGATGAGACTTTAGAGATCTTCCAGTGCTTTAATGGCAGACACTCTACTCTCCGACGCTCTTGCCCCAGGCGTCCATGGTAGACATTGCTCATCAAGCCCAATACTCTGCACACAGAGCCCCAGTACTTCCCTTTCCCAGAGGGTCTCCTCCCTTGGGCCCCAACCATGCCCCATAATTCTCAGTGTACCACATCAGACAGCTACTAAAGGTTAACTGGTTCTGGAACACTAGGTGAACTTAAATTTTCTACACCTCTTCCAATCACCCTACTTTTGAAAAGGGAAAAATTATTGGCCCAGTTTATATTATGCTTAGCAATCAAGCTGAAACTCTTGGTTCCCAACTCAGTGCTCTCCCCATCTGCCTCTTTCTGAAACTTCCCTAATCTTTTCAACCATTATGGGCCCACAAACTGCTGAGGTGTGCAGAATTCCGGGCCCAAATTCAACAGGTGTGCCCTCCATTACTGAATGGCTACATAGGCATTCCTCATGATGCTCGTGATATGTGGGAGAATGTGGAGGCCATCTGGAGGAGGAAAGGTGGTTGAGCTAGGGCTCAGTATCCACAGGGCCTCACATACTTCAATAATAATAATAAAATGCTAAGACAAATAGAAACATGTCCTAAACCCAGTGACTCATACCTCTAAGCTAATCCCACAATGGCCCCACCTCGCTATTAAAAAAAAAAAATGAGAGAGAGAGACAGAGAGTGAGAGGGAAAAATACAATTCCATGTATGTCCATGTATGTCTGTTTGGTAACCACAGCCACCAGCCATAAATGGGAAGTGATTCCTGACAAATGGTTTTGTTTGAAGTCAAAGCCATCCATCCCTCTGACTCCCGAGCTATCACCTGGGGCCTTGAAGAAGCAAGTGGCCCTTGGGATATTTGGCCCCCTTGAAAGTGTTAAATCTCTCTATACTAACACCTCACACCAGGAGAACTGCTGAACTGTAGTCAGGATGGAAAACAACTGGCTGGCATGAGTTGCTCTGGGAGCCAGTCAGAAATTACAGGATGATGTCTCAGGATCCAGGAAAAGATGGGTGTGATGATCATGTCATTCTTTCTCCTTGGCACAGAAAGAACACACCTGAGTCTCCAGCCTCCATCCCAGAGGGTCTGAAGGCCAAAGTACAATGAACCTTAGGGACACCAGACACAATCCCATCACTCAACGTATGAGAATGAGGTGAGAGAGGGGAAGACACCTGGCCAAGGGCACAGAGCAAGTATGGTTGATGTTTCCAAGAGCAGATTCTTCGAGGAGCAAAGAAGTTGGAACCATGGAATATGAAAAGCAATGAAAAACTGAAACAAATCATCCAGTGAGACACCACTTAATCTTTGCAGACCTGCTTTCCGTAAAGCAGAAGCCCTATCCCCAGCCCCTACTCCTGGTGGGTCGTCTTTGTTCCCCAGCTCTGACTCTTACTAAGGCAAAATGCTAGCTTGAGAGTGACGCACTTTGGGCACAGACTTTCTGACTCAGTCTGTGCTCTCTAACCACTAGACCAAGCTTGAGACTTTAGGGGATTTTATGAAATCTATGACACGCTGGCAAGAGAGGAGTCCTCCTTGCATTAAAGATAAATAGGTATTTTGTGAATGCATAGTGATGGGTTGCATGAAGTAAAAGACGAAGTAGTTAATAATTAATTCAGCATGTTTTAAGCTACGATCAATGGTCAGATGTACGATCCCTTTTAATTCTCATCACAACCCCATGAGTAAATATGATCATTCTGTATTTTCAGAAGCTAAGGGTCAGAGATGATACGTAAGTGGAAGTGGAGTTTCAGAAAGGCTAAGTGACTTACCCGAGGGGACAGAGCCAAGATCAAGGCCAAGTCATCTGGATTTCCTCTGTCCTCTGCTCTGGTTTCCCAAAGCCCACACCCAACCAGCATTTTTCATATGACCACAAGGCATAATTAACTCTGTTATTTTACTAACACAACAGTTCTGTGGGAGGCTGGTGAAGAATTTGTCACATTAAAAAAAAAAAAAAAGACAAGTTTGGAGGTAGAAATTCAGCGTGGCCTTGAGAAAAATCACATCCTGTATATGAACATCAGTTTCCTCCTCCATTATATGGGAGTAATACAAGCACCTACGGGATAGGCTTACTTTAAAGATGAAATGTAGGGGCACCTGGGTGGCTCAGTCAGTTGAATGTCCGACTTCCGCTCAGGTCATGATCTTGACCGCGGTCTCATGATTTGTGAGTTCGAGCCCCACGTGGGGCTCGCTGCTGTCAGCATAGAGCCTGCTTCAGATGCTCTGTTCCCCTCTCTCTCTCTCTGCCACTCCCCCCGCTTCTTTCTCAAAAATAAATAAAATATTAAAAAAATAGCGATGAAATGTACGTAAGTGATGAGTCACTGAATTCTACTTCTGAAACCAATATGGCGCGGTATATTAACTAAAATGCAAATTTTTAAAAAATTTTTAAATATCTATATAAAATGATGAAATGACATAATGTAAGTTGAAAAGCACTTAGCCTACACTGCTAAGTGTCATTCAGTGAAAGCTGAAAAAGGTCACGGAGCGCGATAGAAATGCTTGTAGGGTAAAATCATTATGCGGCCCTCAGTAAGTAATAATAGTAAGAAATACCTACATAATGCCTAAAGCTTTACAGTTTATATAGTTTTTTTTGAGCACGGTTTTCTTCACAACGCTAACCAATAGCTGTGGTTTAGATCTTTTCTTTTTTCTCATTTTTGTGTTCAGTGTAGTAATTCACCCTTCTCAGGCTGTGATGCGTTGGGGAAGGTGCAGCCGCCCACGTTAGCGAGGGTGTCTAATTCCAACAGCCCTCTTCTGAAGCTGGAGCTGCCTGGGTGGTTGTGGAAACAGGCACAAGGGTCCTTGGCCCCTGGCTCCACCGCCAGTAAGCGGAGGGGCTGGGTTTGAACTTGGCTCTGGTCAGCCTCTCAGCCCCACTGAGCGTCCGGCTTGCCCAGACAGCCACAACTCCAGGGCCGCCTAAGCAAAGACCAGCGTGCACAGAGGTACCTACTGAGAAAGAGAAGCAATGGGGCTGGTGGAAGGAGCTGGAAAACTCCTCCCCGGAACACCATTCCGCCCTGGTGGAGAGGACAAAGCCTACCGCGTGCCTCCAGGGATCACCTCGAATGACTTTCTCTGCCCCCATGAACAGCAACTCATGAGGTTCTGAGTCAGGCCTCTTGTTTCTCATTTTTTCTCCCTGGCAGATCTTCCCAGAGTGCTTTTTCTGGACTTCTTCTTTCCTTAAATCCACAACTCACCCTTCCAGGACCCTGCCCTCTCCTTTCTCCCCAACCCCACTTCCCGTTTTCCCCTCAGCCTGTGACTTATTCCTGAGCTAACTGGGGAGGCCCCCAGCGTCCCTCCTGCATCGGGGTCCCCGGTCTGCAGACACCCAAACAGGATACGGTCTAGGGAGTGGGCTCCAGAGTCTGACCCTCTGAGTTCTAAATCCAGGCTCTGCTTTTGAGGGCCGTGTGACCCTGAGCAAGCAACTTGGCCTTTTATATAAGCCACAAAGGATTGCTCTCATAGAACCACCGTGAGGATTGAAGGAGATGACGCTTGACAAGGCCACATTACATGATATCTGCTCTCAATGTGCTTTTAGGCACGTGGGATTCAGTCATTGGTGGTGTCTTTTCCCAACCCTCCTCCAATGTCTGGGCACACATCTCCTTTTTTCTAAAGGCGAATCTTCCATTTCCTCACCCTTTCCAACCCTCCCCAGGAGCCCAGTCCCCGAGCTGCCCTTCCTCTCCGCCTTCTTTCTCTTCTGTCCTATGTCTACTCCTCTTCCTGGACCCTCCCACCCCCCCACCCCAGACTCCACCCCAGGCCAGCGAGGCTGGAATCCTGCCACTCACCCATAGTCCCCCGAGGCCCATGATTCTTCCCACACTGCCCCCCTGCCTTTGCCTCTCCTGGCACATCTCACTGCCCTCCACGCTGTCAACCACCCCCCTCCGTTACCCCACAGCTCCCTTTCCAATCTTACCCCCTTCGCCCCCCACCCCCCCACCCCGCGTGCTCCATCTTTGAAGAACCCTTTCTTCTCCTGCATGGCAGGTGGCACTGATCCTTCAGGCAAGACTTATCCAGACGTCTCTCATCATTTCCAGTCAGTTTTCAATGCTCCGTGTCTGCCCGGTTTACAAATTACATTATTATACATTTATGCTTTCCTCTCTGAGCGATAAGCATTTCAAACACTTCTCTCATCTGTCCACGTGGCCCCTTACAATGCCTAATCGAATGCCAGGTACAGAAAAGGCCCTCAGAACATGTGCATTGATTGATTGGTAAGGAATCAGTCTGCAAGCTTCAGGAAAAGGGAGCTATCGGAGTTACGAATTTTACTAGCTAACGTATCTCCATCCTTATTATGTGCTGGGCAACGGACTTTGTGCTAGGAAAACAACCAAATGAGAGAATGGTGTCTACCCCTGGGCCCCACATCTCCCATGTGTTGCCTGCTGGATCCTCATCATAGCTCCATTCAGGAGGTACTACCGTTATACCCATCTTGCAGAAGGATAAGTGACTTGCCCGCTGTCACACCGCACGTGAATACTTGAGCCGGGCACATTTCTGCTCGCCGATGAAGTCAACGCAATATTTACTAAGGCCTCTCATCCCCTTTACTTTTTTCGAAACTTACTCAAGACCCACGGAATCCTAAAAGTGAGCGCAAATCCTTCTAAAAGTCAGGTGAATGTGCCGTCCGAGGCTTCCTCGTTCCCGGCGCCTTTGTCCCACTGCCTGGGAATCAGGATATGACCTAAATTCAACACAAACAATAACAAGTGGTACCTACAGCTATATTTAGAAGCCGTTGAAACTGTAGACATTCTCTACAAAGAGCAAAGTTCGTATTTGAAGTGTAGAATCGCATTTTGCCTTGAAAAATAATTTGAAAAAGCACACTAGGGGTTTCATTGCTCTCAGACGGAAATACTCCAAGGAATGTGATACATTTCAAAGCAGTTGGTGAGTTGTGATACTCAGAACTAGAAGGAACCAGTCGACAGGGGATTTCAGTTTTCAAGTACAGGGTGTATGTCTAGGAGCCACGGACTAGGAAATAAAATACTATTGCTCTCTTCTCAAATTTACAATCCAGTAGTTGGGTTATTGGGGTGAGCATAGTAACAGAAATAATCAGGCGGTCCTATTTATTTTATTTTTCTTTAAGTTTATTTTATTTTGAGAGAGACAGAGAGCGTGGACATGAGCTGAGGAGGGATAGAGAGAGAGAGGGAGAGAGGGAGAGAATCCCAAGCAAGCTCCACGCTGTCAGCACAGAGGCCCAGTTGTTCAACTAAATCATGCAAACAACCAGAATTTGAACCTTGACTGAATGTGCTTATTTATTCACTTACTCAGCAAACATTTCTTGAATTTCTAGTATGTGCCAGCCATTGTTCCAGGCTCCGGGGATAAAGGTGGAGAAAGCAGTCAAATTCCCTTCCCTCCTGGGTCTTATATGACCCAAGATTATATGACATAATGTAGGTAGTGGTAAAACTACGAAGAAAAAGGGGCGCCTGGGTGGCTCAGTCGGTAAAACGTCCAACTTCGACTCAGGTCACGATCTCGCGGTCCGTGAGTTCGAGCCCCGCGTCGGGCTCTGGGCTGATGGCTCGGAGCCTGGAGCCTGTTTCCGAATCTGTGTCTCCCTCTCTCTCTGCCCCTCCCCCGTTCATGCTCTGTCTCTCTCTGTCTCAAAAATAAATAAACGTTAAAAAAAAAAAAAACTACGAAGAAGAAGTAGCAGAGCTGGAGTCAGAAAGTAGCCAGGGAAGGAAGTGTCGCTTGAGGTCCGGAGGTCCAGGATGACGTCACTGGGAAGACAATAGGAGACGAAGACTTGGAGGAGGGGAGGGAGGGAGCCATGGGAAGTCTGGGGCTAAGAGCATCCCAGGTAAAGGGAAGAGCAAGTGCAAAGGCCCTGTAACAGGAATGAGCTTGGCATCTTTGAGGAAAGTTCAGTGGGGCTGTGAAGACATAAGAAGGGGATGGGGCTTAGGTCGAAGAAGCAGAAGGGGCAGATCTTTGAGCTCTGAAGGGTCTGTATTTTCTTCCACATGTTTTGGGAAGCCACTGGAGGGTTCTGAGCGGAGGAATCACATGTATGATCTATGCTTTTAAAAGACCACTCTGTGACTGATTATGACACAGAACAGTCCCTGAGACACCAGGTGGTTTTGAAAACACCTGGGGTTTTGTGGCTTGTGATGATGGTTCATCTGAGATGATTTTCTTAAGGAGCGAGGAGTGAACATGGATCCCCGTGTAGACCAGACAGTTTGGCTTACAGCAAGGAGGAAGCCGTTCTTGGCGGTGGTAAATACGTACGTGACGGTGACGCAGAAGTCAGTAAGTTGTGTGAGTTAGCATTTCCGGAAGTACCTCGTGTTAACACTCTTTCAAGGTGTGGGGATAAACTTTATACCAGAAAGAGTTGACTCCACCCGGGAAATACTCTGTCCAGAAGAGGTAACCAGACCTCTTTCCTGGAGGCCTCCTCAGAAACTCCAGGGTGTTCTTTTACGCCCGGACTCTCCCAGACCAGGCTGAAGCTGCCAGCACTCGCCAAGCTTATTTGACCGCAGGATCCTTCACATCAAACGCACGCTGGGAAACCCCCGTGTAACGACTTCAGCTTAAAACCAGCTAAGACCTATTTGGAGATGAAAACAAGGGTATAATAAGTAATAGACCTTGAAGCCAGGGATCGGGCATTTGGGGTTAATATGAGGCTAATGTAAACTTAGCAGAGTTTGATGAAGTTTATAACAAATAATAACTTGAGAAGGTCATTTCTGCCGTTCCGTTTAGAACTGTAGACGTGCATGCATTCCAGGGAGTTTGCCAGATGACCCACTGGTGGTGGGAAGAATGGATGATGATGTTGGTTGTATTTGTATTGCTCCAAAAACCCACAAGGAAATTCTTATTCTGATCTTTAATACATTGAACGTGGCACATGTCATATGATTTATACGTATACACGTTGGGCTTGTATGTTCAAAAATGTTATGGATAGGGATCATGAAAAGCTTGGAGTGGGGTGACCCGGAGGAGGAAGTGCCTGGTGTTTGCACCGAGCTCTGGTTGTGGAAGTGAGGGGGAAAGAACAAAATGGAGAACTCGACCACAGTGGGATTTGTGGGGAGAGGGGACGGGCAGCATCAGAAGAACAACGACAAAATGGGCGTGGAGTGGAACGGTGACCCCAAGGCTAGGAGCTCTGAAGATGGTTGAAGTTTGTGCTGGGGAAATTGAGAAGGACTAGAACAAGGGGCCAAGCGATCATTATGTGTCCGTACTGGAGCGCTTAGAGGACTTAGCCCACTGTCTGGGATATAGTAAGTGTTCAGTAAATGCTGGCAGGATCAATGAAGGAGTGAATGATTGAATCAGTGAATGAGGATATGCAGAGGGCTGGGAAAAAGACTATCGAGTAGGAAAATCAGGGCAAAATGAAAATAATCTTCCAGAGCAAGCTTCCGTAAGTGCCATTTCCTAAAAAATAAAATTAAAAAATATATATCGTAACCTCCTCTGATATTTGGGGGGTTTTTTTGTTTTTAATGTGAGACCAATACTATTTTCAAAAAAGGCAATTTCTTAATGTATCTATACTTCTTTTTATAATATCCGTTTAAAATGTTATGTCCTCTAATGTTCATTGCAGAAAAAACAGAAAGTGCAAGTAAGCAAAAGAAAAGGAAAAAGAAAGAAAGCGTATTATACCACCACCCAGAGATAAGCCAGGCATATTTTTACAAAAATGGGCTTGTAGCATATATGCTATTTTGTAATTTTCATTTCACGATATGTTCTAAGTATCTGTGCATGTCAACAAATACGCTTCCGTGAAATCATTGTTTACATCTGCATAATATTCCATTATATGGAGACATTACAATATACCCGACCAATCGTCTATGGTTGCACCATTAAGCTGGTTGGTTTGTTTCTTTGTTTTCACTCTAAAGATGATGAAATAAATCTACAGCAACTACATCTTTGTCCATGTTCTTAATTACTTCCGGGGCCTAATACCGGGAGGTTGAATTACTGAGTCATTTTAAATGTTTTTGATACGCATTTTCAAATTGCCTTCCAGTAACTGCGAATGAGATTTTATTACTTATGTGAACTCTTGACTTTAGACTTCACGTTCACACATACTCACACCTTCCCTGTTTTTTTGCAGCAACCGTATGGGCAGATCACAGGTGAGAAAGAATGCCGGAGCATCTAGAAGCCATTCTCAAGGTTACACAGCCCTCACACGGAGCTCCCGTGAGGGCTCTTTGCACGTCACTGGATTAAATGCCAACATGCCATTGAAAAATATGAGTACCTTGATCCGTAATTTTCTCTTCAACAGCAAAATACAGAAGCTCAAGTTTCTAATGAGGGTGTTTCAAAATTAAACAATAGTTTGACATTGGATTCTCTTTCCTTGTAGAAAAGGCTTCCTGATATCTTGCCAAGTAGCTAACTTTGCTCTTGAGTAGGTCCCTTTGTTAAAAATGCTTGCTTATAACTGGCGCCTCGCTGCCAGTAATGTTTATGGTATTTGAATGTTCTTGTTTGCCTTTAAGCGGCAAAAGGATCAGGGAAACAGAGCTCAAAGGAGGCTTGCAGATCATTTCAATTGTACTCTAACTAGTAGGGATAAGGAGGCTGTCTGTGTCTAATTGGGCAGGACTTGCCCAAGGTCACACAGTCAGTGAGTAGCACAGATAGCATCAGAAGAGGAAGTCTCCTGACCTCCAGCCAGAACTCTGGCTAGCATCACAGAGCCTTATGATTAGTTTTTACCTTAAAACCACAGAGTTTACCCACACAATTTTGCATTTGGAAGAATTGAGGTTCAGAAAAGGGAAGTAACTTATTTACTCAGTGCTGCCCAGGTAATTAACAGAAGAGCTCGGGTGAGGGGTTAGGTCCCCTGACTCCCAGTTGGGAGGCTGGTCCCAGACTCCACTCTACTCCACTAGAATCCATGCCCAAAAGCCAGGACCAGGGTGGGTTGAGTGAGACATTCACCTCAAGTGCAAATGCTAAGGAGGCACTAAGATAAATAATATTTTCGTGCAATATTTGAAAATGAAAGTTAATACAAAATATCCATCATGAACAAAATATCCAAACTCTAAATAAAGACAGGGTCTGATGCTACATTTACATGATTCACTTCACTCACTTCACCCTAATCCTGGACCCTGTTGGATCCTGTCTTTATCTAAAAATTTTATATGTTGTTCCTCATGGATAGATTTGCATGAATTTTTGTGCGTGAGGAAATTGCCTCACTCAACTCACCCCAGTCCTACAGCCCTCCAGGGAGACCTTCAGAGTTTGTGCCTGAGGAGACCCTATAAGTGAGCTCCAGAGAGAGATGGAACAGATTTCTCTCACAGGGACCTAAAGGCCTGTGACTAATGGGACCAATCACCTGGACAGAAGAGCCCTCCAGCTGGGTCTTGGGGCCATGAAGAAATGGCAACTAAAGAAATTGTTGATGAACCTAAAGTTGTTGATAGCTCAAGTTCTCCCAATACTAACTTGGAGCATTCAAAGATTGATCATTTAATATTCTGTATAAAATTTGGTACTTAGCTTCACAAAATCAGATGTTTAAGATGCGTGATGAACTGGTTTGTCAACTACTATGAAAGAAATCTGGACATTTTAATTGACCACAAGCTTAACATGACCCCATGCTGGGAGGTGACTGCCAGAAACAAATGGAATCTTGGGCTGTGTTCATGGGCTCATAGTATCTGGGATCCGTGAATCTAATTCCAAGGAAGTCAGAGCCAAGAGAACATATTCTGGCCTGTCTGTAGGGAAGGCTCGAGGTTACTATTTGAGGCGGGAAAGGTAATTGTTAGGGGTTGAATGGTGTCCACCCACAGAAGTCAAAATCCTAACCCCCAGTACTTGTGAATTTGACTTTATTTGGAAACAGGGTCTTTGCTAATGATCAGGTTAAAGTGAGGTTATTAGAGTAAGCCCTAATCCAATATGACTTGTGTCCTTGTAATAAGAGGAGCTTTGTACAGAGGAACAGACACACACACAGGAGAAAAGCTACGGGAAGATGAAAGCAGGGATCAGGGCGAAGTATCTACAAGCCAAGGAAGAACACATGTTGCCAGAAAACCATCAGGAGCCAGGAGAAGGGCATGGAATAGATTCCCTCTCAGAGTCCTCAGAGGGAATTAATCCTGCCGACACTTTGATTTTGCACCTCTAGACTCCAGATCTGTGAGACAAAGAATTTTTGTTATTTTAAGCCACCCAGTTTATGGCAGCCCTAGGAAATTAATACAGTACTCAAGACAGCACTTGGCCGAGGACCACTTGTGTGCCTGAAAGAAGGAAAACCCAGCCATTCAGATTCCGAAAGAGAAAGCCATTCCTGTGCCTCTACCACAGGGCCTGGCACAGGGGAGACACGCAATGCCTATTCATTAATAAAGAAGTAAATTTCAAAGTGATCCACCATTGCTAGAGGGAAAAAAAGGGAGGTTGAGGCTTCAACTTCTCACTCATACTAAGCATGAACCATGGAAAACCCGTTTCTATTTTCAGGGGATGAATCATAGGATATCAGGCAGATAGCATCATCGGGGTTATGGAATTCAACCCTATACTCTAAACATGAGGAAAATAGGATTCAGTGAGTTAGGGGACTAGTTCTTTCCATGTGCTTGTCTCCCTCTCATACAAGGGAACTCTTTTCCCTTTTCTCCCCCATCAAACATTAACATATCCCCTAGTACTTTGCTGTTACCTACAGTCTAAATTCAAATGAGAAAGTATTTAAGCCTACCACAACTCCAGAAAGATACGAGGCCCACTGGTGGTTCTCTTACACGAGTAGCAATGTCTGGCACTTATGGAGAACTTATTTTGTGCCAGGGGCCTCCGGACCCCTGAATTATCTCCTGTACATCTTATAGCAATCTACTAAGTACGTTTTTATCCCTGACTCACAGGTAAATAAAACAGACTCAAGGGAGAAAAGAGTGATAGAGTTAAGCCTAGGTCAGATTGTTTTCTGAAGTCCATGTTCTTAACCCACTCTGCTGTGCTAAGACTGGACAAGCTTGAGAGGCCGCATGAATCAGTGGCCACATGAAGCAGTCTGGGCTGGAACCAGGGAATTTGGGTACCACCTGCACCTAGCCTCCAACCTGCTTGGAACCTCAAGCAAATTTCTTCACCCCCCCCCCCCCCCACTCAGGTCTTAGTTTCCTCATCTGCAAATTGAAGTGGTTAGCCTAGATCATGGGTGTTGAAGTCTTGCCATAATGGGCTATAGCTTTATTCATTCATTCCACAAAGATTTATTAAGTACCCATTACGTGCTTGGTGCCATTCCTGACGCTGAGAGTGTAACAATAACCAATATAAACAATGTCCCTGCATCCATGGAGCTTGTATTTTAGGGATGGGGGTAAGGGTGAGGAATAGAAAATAAACAGGTTAAAATTTCCAGAAAAAGATAAGCCCCCAAAGAAAAGAAATTAAAAGTAAAAGAAAGAAGATAAAGTAGGCTATCTACTTTATCAGATAGAAAAGAAGAAAAGAAAAGAGAAAAGAAAAAAGAAAAGAAAGGAAAGGAGAGAAGAGGAGAGGAAAGGAAAGGAAAGAGAAAAGAAAAGAAAAAAGAAAAGGAAAGGAAAGGAAAGGAAAGGAAAGGAAAAGAAAAAAGAAAAGGAAAGGAAAGGAAAGGAAAAGAAAGGAAAGAAAGGAAAGGAAAGAAAAGAAAAGAAAAGAAAAGAAAAGAAAAGAAAAAGAAGAGAAAAAAAAAGTAGGGTAAGAGGTTGAGAGTGACAGATGCAGAACCGTCGCTGTTGTATATGGGGGTAGTCAGGGAAGGCACACCGAGGAAGGCGCCTCTGAGTAAAGAATGGAAACTTAAGAAGGAAGGCGTAAGAAACAAGCATACACAGGTCACTTGGAGCTAAAGGCGCTAATGCCTCAAGAGAGGCCACCACTGGGAAATAGCGATTGAAAATGCCTCAAATTTAAATCAGATGTATAACGGAAGCTTTGCTTAAGCCTCTCTTTGCTTTTGTCAGTAAATCTTCCGTCGTAAATGCAATTTCATGATGGAATTTTAGAATAATTTAGTAGCCTCTAAATCAGATAATTTGCCTAGGTTTGATTGTAATTACTAATTGTTCTAAACTTAACTGGGTTGCCCCTGGCCAGAGCAGTTTGCAGGAAGCATCCGCAATTGGTAAGTAAATATCATCGCTGGTCTGTTGGCTGTTTAGGTGAAAAGAGGTCTTTACTGAAAGATCTCAGGTGACCTGGGGTCATTCAGATTGTATTTGACCCACACTCGCATGTTAAAAGCTTCCAGAAGAAGTGGTTTTTCAGCCCGTGGGTTCTACCTCTTCTATACCTCTGGCCCCTGTTCACTTCTCTGCATATCCAACATTATTGCTCGGGTCCAGGACACGACCATCTTTCATCTCTGTCTCCACTCTTGTCGCCTCCCAATTCATTCTCCATCCCGTAGCCAGGATGACATTTGTGAGGTGGAAAGTGTATCAGGTCACCGTCCTTCCTGAAAACTGGCCAGTGGGGGTGGTTATGCCACCATACGTGTTCGTTCAAAATCCATAGAACTGCATACCTAGACAGACTAGACTTCACTTCATGTAAACTATCCTTCCATAAGCCCAACTTAAAAATTCTCCCCACAGTCATTGTTCCCAAGGTAAAAAGCGAACCTCCCATCTGGCAGTAGTGTCATATAGTGACTGGATACCCCTTCTCAGCCTAGATTCAACGCCCACCCTCAACACATTACTTATTGACTGGGCAACCTGGACCGAGTCATCTTAAATTCTTTGTATTCCTTCTCCTTATTTGTCAAAATGAAATAATAATATCACTTTCTTCTTAACGTTGTCATGACAATGTAAATGAGTTCATTCCCATAAAGCACTTAAGTTCTTATAAAGCACTTCCTCTAAAGCAGATCTGGTTATGGAAGTGCTCGCTGAATGGACAGTATTACTAAGCCTTCTAATACCCTTCATGATTAGACCGTGTATTAGTTGGCTAGAGTTGCCATAACAAAGCACTGCAAACTGGGTGGCTTAAGAAACAGAACTTCGCTGTCTCCCACTTCCGGAGGCTAGAATTTCAAGATCAAAGTGTTTGCACGGTCGGTTCCTCCTAGGGGCTGTGAGGGAGAATCTGTTCCTCTCCCATGGCTTCTGGTGGTTTGCCGGCAATTTGGGGCATTTCTTGGCTTATAGACGCATCATCTCAATCTCTGCCTTCCTCCTCACATGGCCTTTTCCCTGTGTCTCCAAAGTTCTCCCTTTTAATAAGGACACCAGTCATATTGTAGGGGCCCACCTTACTCCACTTTGACCTCATCTTATTTAACTATTTGTATCTGTAATAATCTTATTTCCACATAAGGTCACATTCTGAGACATTGGGAGGTAGAACTTAAACATATAAATTTTCGACACAACTCAACCTAGAACAAGCCCTGACATGTTTTCTTACCATCCCTGTCCCTAATATCTCTCCCAGCAACCTCCACATCCACCAGTTTGTTTGACAAGGTCCTACATATCCCTCGGGTTTAAGTTAGATACTTCTTATTTAGGAAGACCCTCCCTAACATTTTTCCAACCCACTCATTTAGTTTAGGGGCCTTTCTCATGCTTTTCCAGTGGCCCTGCGGTCACACGTCCACAACCCTTTCCACTTTGCACTTTACTTGCCTGCTTACTGACCCGACTCCCCAAAACACCTCAACTACCTCACAGACAAGGATTGCTTAATATTGAGTCTCAGAACCAGGATGGATCTAAAGTAAATATCTGTTGAATTAAAGTAAGCTAGTCTCTCCTCCCTTATTCTGGGCATTCCCTATTTTATGTGTCTATGGATGGATAGAACAGAGAGCTGCAAAAATGAGAAAGCAAACATTTTTATGCAACATATCAGTTGGAGTTCAGTTTGAAGATCAGATGCCTTGCTAGGTATTTCAAATAGTAGGCGTCGAATGCAGGGAATTGATTGCACTTGTTGGATGGATATAAAAGCAAAAAGCAAATGCTGGGAAACCCATGCATGAGTAATCGCAGGAAACAGTCACCACCCCCAGAACAGAGGGGACAGAAGGGAAATGGAAAGGTTACCGGAAAGCAGGAGGTGGAGGAGTGGGCCCTGCATGGCCAACGCTGAGATGTCAGATAGACAGAGACCACGTGGCTGTGGCTCAGGCCTCTGTACTGAGGACACTCACAGACGATACAGGGTGTGCTGAAAGTGGCAGCAGTAGAGCCGTGATGGCCTTCTGCTGTCAGAGGGAGACGTGAAGATACCCAGCAAGGTATTCCAGGCAATGCAGTCTGCAGACTCCCAGCCCCAGCATCACACAGCAGGGAAGGCAATAGGCGCATAACCAGCACAAGCAAAGAACCTGATATAAAAGTGTATGAATATCACACAGTTAGAAAAGATTCCTGCACATGGGTCTCCAATCCCAGCTCTCCCACAGATTGATTGTCTCCTTGGGGAAGTAGCTTCCCTCCTCTGAGCTTCCGGTTCCCTATCCATGGCAGGGGGCCTCCCCAGGTATGAGCAAGGATTTGATAGAAGTGCCAGGGAATCGCTGGGGATTTCTGCAGGGTGTTATCACACAGAGGATCCTATCCCAGGCTTCAGCCATCAAATAAATATGACACTTCCTTTTTCCCATTCTCCAGCTACTGTTTACATGCTCCAGAGCAGGCAGCGGAAGGAAGCCTGGGCTGCCTTTCTCCAATATAGTGACTCTGTTAGATAAACTTTCAACATGGCGATTCCAAACTAGACGTTCAGGGGACTGTTTCACACTCAGTGAAATGAACAGGTAAGTGAAGTGCAGAGGGTGGGGCAGGGAGGGAGGAGCAAGCCGGGAGGAGGCAAAGGGTGGAAAGAGTGCACGTTGTGGGTGCACACAGGCCCCAGGTCTACCGTGGGTGTCTGATTCACCCCGGCTGTATTGTCTCCAGTCCTCTTGCCCTGGACCTGCTCTTTGCCTCCCACGGTCCTGTTGAGAGTTCAGCCATGGCGCAGGGGGATTTGGTTCAAGTCTTGACTCAGTCACATGCCAGCCCGGAGACCTAAAGCAAGGCCAAAATAATGAAAAGAATGGCCTCCTGTGAGCCTTACTTTGCTCACCTGCAAGTCGGCCTGCGCCTCAAGATCATAAAGATCAAATGAGCTAACGTGTGCCGGTACTTTCTGGAGCCGGTGCCATTTGCACAAATGTAGTCATTTTATGAACATGCATTAAACTTTAAAACGCCTTTATTAAAATGTGTTAAATATGTTTAAGAGGCTTGTGTTTATTTTTTTTAAGTTTATTTTATTTTAAGAGAGAGAGCGGGAGAGAGAGAGAGAGAGAGAGAGAGAGAGAGAGAGAGAAAGCACAGGGTGGGGGAGGGGCAGAGAGAGAGGGAGAGAAAATCCCCGGAAACTATAGAATGAGAGACAAGTACTCCAGATATTATAGCCACCGCCAAAATCTGCAGGTACATCCCTTACGTCATTCTAGCCTTGGAAAAGGAAAGCACGTTTCGTATAGAAAATTTGGGAAGGTACAAAGGGGAAAGTAAAAATTAACTATAATCTTACCCCTCCCACCCACACAAAATTAAAATGTCTCCATGAATCACATATGCTACTGGACTACGGGGGCCTGACTGGTGAAAATGTTCTTTATTCTTTTCCTCCTTTTCTTTTTTTTTTTTAAAAATTTATTTATTTTTGAGACAGAGAGAGACAGAGCATGAACGGGGGAGGGTCAGAGAGAGAGGGGAGACACAGAATCTGAAACAGGCTCCAGGATCTGAGCTGTCAGCACAGAGCCCGACGCGGGGCTCGAACTCACGAACCGCGAGATCACGACCTGAGCCGAAGTCAGACGCTTAACCGACTGAGCCACCCAGGCACCCCACTATTTCTTTTTTTTTTTTTTAATTTTATTTATTTTTGAGAGAGAAAGAGAGCATGATCCGGGGAGGGGCAAAGAGAGGGGGAGACAGAGGATTCAAAGCGGGCTCCTCGCTGACAGCAGCGAGCCCAGTGAGGGGATCGAACCCACGAACCATGAGATCATGACTTGAGCTGAAGTCAGACACTCAGCCAACTGAGCCACCCAGGAGCCCTCCCTTCTTCCTCTCAACAGACTCAGAAAGTGAGAATTCTCCTAAGCCAGATACGGATGGCCATGCAAGGGCCCGGGGGAAACCAGGAAGGTAGAATGACAGGTGGAACCACTGGGAACAGCCACTGCATGGCGATGATGAGTAGCCATGGACCACTGGTGGGGAGGGTGGAGGTTGTTAGGGCAGGTAGAGACTGTGGCAAACTCATGACGATGTGCTCCGGGGGCTGCTTCCCTTCAAACCACTCTTCTGTGTCCCCAGTGTGGTTGAATCCCTGATATTTTTCTCCCTTTAGTACCGTTAACAGTTTTATTCTTTGTATTTGGTATGTTGATCTGGCAGGAATTTCTTTTTGCGTCTGATGTAATACAGGAATTTAATGTCTCCCCAAAATGTTAGCTACATATCCCAACACCATCTATTTAGTATTCTGTCTTTCCTCCACTTACCTGGAATGTAAAATTGATTTTTGCATGTTGGGGTTATGTCTGCCTACTTCTTTGTTTAATTTATAATTCATTTTGTTTATCTTTTGGTCTTGTTTTGTTTTTCAGAGAGAGGGAGAGAGTGCTTGAGTGGGGTGAGGGACAGAGAGAGAGAGAGACAGAGAGAGAGATCAAGCCCACTGGAAATGGGGCTCAATCCCACGAACTGTGAGATCATGACTGGAACTGAAATCAAAAGTCAGACGCTTAACCGACTGAGCCACCCAGGCGCCCCTACTTTCTTTCTTTTTTTTTTTTTTCTTGAAGTATAGTCAACACAGAAGGATCATTGGTATTTTTTAAAAATATTTTTAATGTTTAGTTATTTTTGAAAGAGACAGAGAGAGGCAGAACATGAGCAGGGGAGGGGCAGAGAGAGGGAAACACAGAATCCGAAGCAGGCTCTAGGCTCCAAGCTGTCAGCACAGAGCGTGATGCGGGGCTCGAACCCACGAGCTGTGAGATCATGACCTGAGCTGAAGCCAGATGCTTCACCAGCTGAGCCACCCAGGCACACCCATGGCTCACTGATATTTTTAAGAGAGGTTGAGCATCTGGTATTTTATATGAAAGTCCCAAATCTTTAAACATGAGTGCCTAATTAATTTCTGAACTCTCTCGGCCAAGCCGAAGACATCTCTAGGCTCGATGTGGCCACCAATTTGCAACCTCTGCTGAAGACAAAGAGGGTAGGTAGGGTCCACTGAAAATCTAGGCAGAGAAGTAACCGGAGCAGATTTCGTAGTGCAGAAAATTCCCGAGGCAGCTGGTATACGGGAGGACGGACGTGGTGGAAAGACAATATTCCAGATGAGGGCTGACTGGTGCCCTACCTGATGCAGTGGACAGGGCAGCTGCAAGGAGGGGGCGTGTGGTGTTGCAAGAGTCGATGCAGGAAGGGGCACGCCCAAGAGGGGTGTCAATGTCGCGGTGTTGCCTGGAGCCCCTGAGTACCCTCTGTTCAAGTCTGAGGAAGGAAGTGCCCTGTTTGGAAACAGACAACCACGGAGGAGGAACTGCTGAGTATTAGAGATGCCGCCTCCCAAAATAGCAAAAAGACTAAACAAGCCCCCCCCCCCCCCCCCGGTGATAGGGCTTGAGGACAGAGCCCCGCAAGAGGCAGAAGGGCAGGACCTGTGGGCCGAACAGCCTGGACCAGAAGCCGAGGAAAGGGAAGAGGAACAGAGTTTGAAACCAAGTCCTACACCACAAGGGGGCTGGGGAGGCTGAATGTGAGGAAGAAGAGGCACCAGGGACCCAGGAGCGGGCTTGCTAGCTTTCTGGAACCCAGTATTCACTGAGCTGGCAGGGTTCCCGCTGGGGCTGGGCTTGGGGGACAGAGTGATGCACAAAAGCAAATACAATCGGGGTGTCCCTGCCCCGAGGGAGTCTTCTGGGAAAGATGGTGATTGAATAATCTCACAAATACATGCAAAGGTGCAAGACTGAGATAAATGTTGGAAAGAGCAGGGCGCCACGTTCTGAGGGCATGTCCCAGAGGGTGGGGACCCACACTTCCAGAGGAGATGATGACTCAGCCGAGGGATGAGGAAACACGAATGATGTAAACTGGGGAAGGAAAGGCTTAGGCATCGGGGACAGCACGTGCAAACACCTGACTCACAGGAAGGTCTGAGAAGGCTGGTGTGGCTGGAGTGGGGCGTGGGGGCTGTCTTCGAAGGCCCGAGCGGCTGTCCGACGAAGGGGGAGTGGAGTTGGTTCTCTGTGGTCTGCCAGCGCATCACTTAGGGGTGCTACGACGGGCTGATGGAGGTGCTGGAAATTTGTGGTTTGCATCACTTCATCAAAATAAACAGCGGAGGCCCTGGGTGGCTTAGTTAGTTGAGCATCCGACTCTTGATTTTGGCTCAGGTCGTGATCCTGGGGTCATGGGACTGAGCACCACATTGGGCTCTGTGCTGACAGTACGGAGCCTGCTTAGGATGCTCTCTCTCTCTCTCTCTCTCTCTCTCTCTGCCCCTCTCTCCCCCATCAGCCACTCTCCCTCTGTCTCTCTCTCTCAAAATAAATAAATAAACATTTTTAAAAAGATAAATAAAAACCTACTGTTTGTTCCAGTTTCATATGTCCCCCGCTCTGTTCTAAATGAATCCACTGACAGCCCCAGAAGGCACGTGGTTCCCTTACCACTGCTGTGTAACAAACACCCTCAAAACGTAGTGGCTCAAACAACATCGTTTTGGTATCAGCTCTTTTGACGGTGGGAGGGGCTCAGCTGGGCGGGTTTTGCTAGGAGCTTCTTCCGCATCCACAGTCACATGGTGGCCGAGGAGGCCGGGGTCCTCTGAAGTCTGGGGCTGTGCTGGAAGGGCTGGAGGAGCCTGGGGGGCACCTCTGTTCCTGAGGCTTCTCCACTTCCTGGCGAGCCTGGGCTGCCCAACCGCAGGGAGGTCTTTGAGTAGCGTGTTTGGTGGGGTTCTTCCCCCAGAGCAAGTAGTTCGGGAGAGATAGGCAGAATGTACCAGTCCTCACAAAGACTCGCTCTGGAACTGCTACGGCATCCCTTCTGTTGTATTCACTGGTCACAGTGGTCACAGATTCAACAGGGTGAACGGTAAACCCACCTGTTGCCGGGACAATGGCACGGACGTTGGAGGACAGGAACCAATGGCCGGGGTGGAGATAAGCCATCATCGTCATTACAATCACTGTCGGCATTTTACAGATGACGAGATCCAGGCGAAGAGAAAAGCTTGCCCAGTATCCCAAAACCACCCCCAGCAAACGGCTAAAGTGGCGTGTAGACCCAGGTCCATCTGCCTCCAGAACATTCTACCTGCTGCGTGACACTGAGTCCCTTCCCGCCTGTGGGCCTGGGGCTCCTACTCTGCGCAAGAGAGCTGGACGGCTCTAGGATTCTGGGGTTCTGAGGACCTGGGCTGCAGGCTCTGAGCTGGTGGGTCACCAACTGACTCCTCCCCTCACCTCCTCTTTCCCTTTTCCTCTCAGCAACGCTCCGCTTTCCTCCCCTGGCTGCTCTATTTACCCGGCTCTCCTCCGCTTTCCTATAACTGTAACCAGTAAGCCATGCCTTAGGTCTCTGCCCTCCGCAGCCTCCCTGGACCTCCAGGTTTCACTCTCGACTTGGAGCTTTACAGAGGCGGAGGCCAGCATCTTTTTTATGCCAGAAGGGGTACATCAGGCTTTGCTGCACTTTGCGCATAATTGGCATGCCACAAGAGGGTGTCAAATGAGAGCTTGTGTAAGTGAATCCCTCCTCTTGTTCTGTGCAAACTGCCAAACCGTAAGCTAGAAGGCACACCCACTGAGGTCAGGAATTGGAGCCGGACTTGTTCATCAAGCAATCAACAGTGATGCAAAAATGGCCTGGTCCATGGGAGGTAATCAAAACACATTCGTTGGCGTGCCTGGCTGGCTCAGTTGGTTAAGCGTCCGGCTTTGGCTCAGGTCTTGATATCGTGGTTCAGGAGGTCAAGCCCCGTGTTGAGCTCTGTGCTGACAGCTCAGAGCCTGGAGCCTGCTTCAGATTCTGTGTCCCCCTCTCTCTCTCTGCCCCTCACCTGCTTGCACTCAGTCTCTCTCTCTCTCTCAAAAATAAATAAAAACATTTTTTAAAATGTTAAACACATTTGTTGGTTGCACCAGCTAATTTTTGTTTTTAAATCTTCCCATTCAATTATTTGTTTCCATTTTATGATTCAATTTATCCTCAAAGATATTTGGGTTTGATTTTCCTCTTTTGTCTGTTCTAATTCCTGATATGGCTTTCCCCCGTCTTGGTTTAGGTGAGTCTAGGATTATTTTTTTTCCCCAGGAGCATTCTCTTTCAAGTTAAGACTTTGAAATTTCAGCTTGCTCTAACTCTTCCCCTCTTCTTTTCAGTTTCAGCTAAGATGTAAGAATGAAAAGCTGTAAGGAGATGGGGCGTCAGAACCCCTGGCTTCTGACCCATGCCTCCTCCCACCCCTGCGATTTTTCTCAGCTTCATTTTTCACTGTGGATCTCCGTCTCCCCATTCAGACAGTGAAAGGGTTGGAATATCGGTGCGTCTCTTTTTAGCAATGGAAGATCTGTGCAAACCTAATTTCATGCAGGGGCAGGAGGCAGAAGGCGGTTAGGAGTGGGGCAGCTCTAGCTGGGTAGGACCCAAGGTCGCCACCAGTGCCCTCGCTGTGTATGGTTGAAGAGCCTCCGCTGGCGTGGGAGCTCCACAGACCCGGGCAAACTTGAGGGGCACCCCAATTCTCAGACAGAATGATTCCTAGCCTTGCTAATCCACTAGACTATCAAAAAGGGCCACATCAGCAGAAACAGGGAGAGATCCACATTCACGTACGCCCCAAACAGACCACTGGCCCCAGACACGGCTTTAATAAGCTCAGACAACACTCATGGAGCTTCCCCATTTGTTCAAGTTTTTCTGCATCTTTATTTTCATTTCCTGGTTTCTTCTCACATCCTTCCTCTCCGCCCCCCCCCCCCCCAAAGAAGTTACTAAAAATTCTAACAATTTCTACTTTTACATCTTGGCTCCCCTCCCTGTCCCCTCTCCTGGTCTCCAGAGTCACGGACTTATTATGAAATTCGCTAACTTTTGGTTAAATTGCATCTCAGTTTGTTCACCAAGAAAGGGGCGTCAAAAAGGAAGGACTCTGTGGCCAGAACAGTATATTCTAGAACTCTGAGAACATGACTTTTTTAAAATTATTAACACCAAATTACACATTTAATAGTACTTGTAGTGGGGTGGGGGGTGGGTGAAATAGGCAAAGAGTACACTTACCTTGGGGTGCCTGGGTGGTTCGGGTCATGATCTCACGGTGCGTGGGTTCAAGCCCCGCGTCCGGCTCTGTGCTGGCAGCTCAGAGCCTGGAGCCTGCTTCGGATTCTGTGTCTCCCTCTCTCTCTCAAAATTAAATAAACGTTAAAAAAAATTTAAAAAAAGAGTACACTACCTTGATAAGCACTGAGAAATGAAGAGAATTGTTGAACCACTGTTTTGTAAACCTGAAACTAACATAATACGTATGCTAATTCAACTTAAATTAAAAAAAAAATTGTACTCATAGTGAAAACTCAAACAGAATATTTGAGTAAAAAATGAAAGTAAAAGCCTATGGTCCTGCCCTTCCCACCAGCCCCGTCTCGGCATCACTAGTCCCTACATTAAACACTGCTAACTGTTTCTGAGTGTCTTTCCAAAGTATACTTGTGAAAATAGAAACATGTTATTTACACAAAAAGGTGATATACATACTATTTTGTTTCAACCCTTTTCACTTAGTATCTTAGAGATCCTTTTCAATCACACGTATGGATCTCGTTCTTTTGAACCGCAGAATAAAACCCATTGTACCGTCACACTAATTTTTAACCTATTTACACATCTCCTTATTGATACATATTTGTGTTAAGTAGATACCACATACCATGATTTGTTTCTACAAGTGAGGATCGGTTAACATGTTGTACAATGAACCTTTTTACTTTATATTCTGGATATTCCTTCATATCAGCTAGCACAGAGCTACCTTTTTTTTTTTTTTTTTTTAAACAATGGATTCTGGGGGCGCCTGGGTGTCTCAGTCAGTTAAGAATCTGACTTCGGCTCAGGGTCATGATCTCATTGTTTGTGGGCTCAAGCCCCGCGTCGGGCTCTGCCCTGACAGCTGGGAGCCCGGAGCGTGCTTCAGATTCTGTGTCTCCCTCTGTCTCTGCCCCTCCCCTGCTCATTCTCTGTCTCTCAAAAATAAACTTTAAAAAAAAAATGGATTTTATTTTTTAAGAGCAGTTTTAGGTTCATGGCAAACTGAGAGGAAGGTACGCCCTCTTCCCCACACAGATGCATACCAGAGAGGTACATTCGTTATAGCTGATGAACCTACATTGACAGATCACGATAGACCAAATTCCATAGTTTACATTAGGGCTCCCCCATGGTGCTGCACATTCTAAAGATTTTGACACTTTAGTTTCACTGCTCTAAAAATCCTCTGTGCTTTGCCTCTTCATTCCTCCCTCCCCGCTAACTTCTGACAACCGCTGGTCGTTTTATCATCCCTGTTAAGTGTGCCTTTTCCTGAATATCATAGAGTTGGAGTCACACAGTACGCGTAACATTTCCAGACTGGCTTTTTTCACTTAGTAACATGCATTTATGTTCCTTTCATATCTTTTCACAGCTTAATAGCTCATTTCTTTTTAGCACAGAACAAGATTCCATTGTCTGGATGCACTACAGGTTATTTATCCATTCGCCTCCTGTAGGACCTCTTGGCTGCTTCCAAGTTTGGCAATTATGAATAAAGCTGCTCCAGATATCTGTGTTTGCATAATAATCCAGGCATATCAATACATTAATTTATTTATCCTTATTTCCGGTTTTTGGTTTTTTACTGTGCCCTTTCACGTCACGCTAAACAAAATTTTGGTTTCTAATTATGCAGAACTTCAGTGAACATCCTTTCTATATATACCTGACAGACCCGTGTGTTTGGGACAGTACCTGTGTAACCACATAATGTGTCATAACAGTGTCTTCCTGAGTCCTGTTCCAACCCTGAGGTTTTGGAAAGCATTACGTTTTGCCAGTGTGGTAGATGAAAGTTTTCTCGTCGTTTCTGGATCTTGCATGTAGATCCACTCACTTCCTTCCAGGCTCCAGGGCCCAGATGACCACCCCATATGTTCCCGCAGCTTGCCACGTGTCCCTCCCCCTGGGTGCACCTGAACTCTCCACTTGCTGAGGTCTGTCCTGTATTTTCTCCCAGCAATGAACACGAACCCTATGGGAAAGCAACAAGGCCCACAGCCACACACACATTTGTGTGTTTGATTCACTGCCAGTCTGGGGCAGAGAGGAGAAGGGTCAAAATCTGCTTTACAAACGAGGAAACAAAGACCGAGTACCAAGCAAAGAGCCACGGGGGCAGCACCAGGTTACTCCCTTGTCACAGTGGTTTCTTTCCTTATCCACCCCTTTGGCACAGGGCTGCTGGGCACACCTCTGCGAAATAGCCTCGTGTATCCCACTACGGGCTTTTTTTTCGCGACTGTGGCTTTCCGTGGCCTGTCCCACCCCCTTCCATGATGTCCGGAAGCCTCATATCCTTATCCCAGTATTCAAGGGCTTTCAAAATATATGGCACAAAGCAAACCTTACCGTTCCCCTCTCCACGGACCAGGTGCCCTCTCCATGGACCAGGTGGCATAGTTCTCCTGGAATAGTGGCCGCTGCTCAAGCATAGTTTAAAGCTTCCCACTTCTGCACCCGGTCACAGGGTTTCTTCTCCGTGGTATTCCCTTCTTCCACACCTGACTCCCAAAGTCAAGTCCGTCCTCCACACCCAGCTAGCTCATGGCCACCAGCCAAATGAAACTCTTTGATCTGTCTTCATCTTCCCTCACATAACTAACAAGACCAGGCTTCTGTTAATGCAGATCTCTTTTTAACCCTCTTTTATAGCCTTTGTCACACGCCCTGTCATATAATTATCCTTCTTATCTTCGCAATGTCACAATAAATCCTTGAGAGGCAGCTCCGTGTTTAACCGCTAACTATGCCCCACCTAGGGCTTTCAGCAGGACCTGGGAGGAGTAGCTAAGGTGCCCCAAACTATCATACGTATGTTTTTAACATAAAAAAAAACTGAGATAATTTTGTATAATCTGGTGCACAATTTGCTTTTATACCTTGCTGATAAAACGTGGAGAACTTCCTGAGTCCCCACATTTAGACCTACTTCATCCTTTTTAGTAATTACACGTCATGATTATTGGTTTCTTCTGGTTTACTCCACCATTTCCCCTTTCCGAACAATTAGTTTAGTTTTACTCCATATTACAAACAAAATTGAAACTGTATCCTTACGTACGCATCTGACATTTAAGGAACAAATTTCAAGCGAGGGAATTGCCGGACAAAAGGATATGTGCAGCTTTCTTTCTAATGAAGTCTACCAAATTACTCTCCAAACAGCTCTGCTAATTTATTTTCTTTTTAAGAATCCCATTAGCCTCTTGGCTAAAGACCCTTTGTGAACTGAGGCACAGCTGCTCTTTTGGAATTTTTCCCTAAGCCATCTCCTCCTCAGTCTTTACGTGGGGAGGTGGCGGCTGAGTTAGTGTTTTGCCCACAAAATCACATCTTTAGCTCCGTCACAGGATTTACTCCACTGCATGGAAGTCGAGTTGATGTACCAACCTCCTTTACGAGCCTCTGAGTTTCTTTTTTCTTTTTCTTTTTTAATATGAAATCTGTTGTCAAGTTGGTTTCCATACAACACCCAGTGCTCGTCCCAACGGGTGCCCTCCTCAATGCCCATCACCCACTTTCCCCTCCCTCCCACCCCCCATCAACCCTCAGTCGATTCTCAGTTTTTAAGTGGTTTATATACACAATGGAATACTACGTGGCAATGAGAAAGAATGACATACGGCCTTTTGTAGCAACGTGGATGGAACTGGAGTGTGTGATGCTAAGTGAAATAAGTCATACAGAGAAAGACAGATGCCTGTGAGTTTCTTAAAGGCAAGGACCTTTGTTCATTTGTTCATTCTGTAACATCCCTCTGCCCCGTACTTTTAAGAATATCTAGGTCAATGTGTGTGTGCGCGCGTGTGTGTGAGTGTGTGCACATGCGTGTGTAGTGAATACCTGCCTTCTGTATTCTGGTCTCTGTGGTGGAGTGTTGGGGACACGAAGATGGATAAAAGTACTGACAAGCAAAATGTGGAATGACAATAATATGGGCTGAGCGCCAGGGTATAGTGTGGCACAAAAGCATATAGAAAAGGCATCTAACCCAGTCTCATAGTCAGCAAGTCTTGATGAAAGAAGCTGACAAAGCGTGAGCGTGTGTGCACGCCGGTGCATGTGTGTGTGTGTGTGTGTGTGTGTGAATGTGTGTGTGTTGGGGGTGGGGACCAGAGCAGGGGGAGGGGAGGAGGGAACGAGGTTGGATGCAGCAGCTCTAGGGGTGGAGGAAGGGACCTGGGCAAAACCCCGAGGCTCGTGGCCACTGATTTCCTGCTTCTGACGTTCTCCCTCTCCTTTTAGAAAGAGTGACCGGGATGCTTGGCCCCAAATCTTGGTCATTTGGCCTTTTTCCCGTAAGTGATTGGAAACTGCTGCCTCTTTAGCCCAGCAGTCTGGTAAAAACTCAGCTGCAAGACCCTGACAGCCAGGGCGCTTCTCCTGCACAGCCTGAACATGCTGTCCTTGCGCTGACCGGACGTCTGCATCTGAGTCTGCTCCTTTCGCCTACCGTGGTACCGGGGCCAGGCTGTAATGTTGAGCCTCCATTTTCTTCTCTGAAAAATGGGCATAACTGTGTCTACCTCGTAGCATTGCACAGAAACGAGAATAAAAGAAGAGAGTATACGTGGTAGGTGCTAAACTCAGCTCCTGGCATCTAATACACACATCGTTAACAGGAACTATGCCTATTGACTTTCAGACCCCCTGACGACCCCTTGACTTTGGTGCCATCAGTTGATTCAGCCTTCTCACTTGACAGATTGGGGACCAGACTGAGACCCAGGGAGGGACAGTCACACAGAGGTGCGAGGGCCAGGACGGGGCTCTCCTTCCTCTGGGCCCAGGGCATGGTCGCTGCCCCACGGTGGTCACCCCAGCTGGGGCATCTGGGCCTCCCATCCTTGACCCAGTGAGATCTTTCCCAAGGCCCTGTTTCCTTTCCTGAGCAGACCGAATGCAATTTTCTTCCTCTCCCCTTCTTCCCCAGTCACATCCAGCTTTATCTTCTCCATTGTTCTCCCTTCCCCCCTGCTTCAAGCCCTCCTCTGCTGCTGCAGATACTGCTTGATTCCCCCAATCATTTTACTTCTTTCCTGCAGGGCTCACCACACGTTGTGCATTTCCTTTTCTTAGGCTCAGACACCGGGAAGTTTGCACTTAGCAGCAACTCAGTCCAAGGGGCTGCGTATACAGCCTCTTCCCTGTGGTAGGTTTCCTGAGCGCCACAGCTAACAGAACTTCCCACGGCTTCCTTGTGTTTAATATCAGTAATTAATTTAGCGTTTGAAATGCGCCGGGTTAGTGCGAACCACTTTGCAGATATGAACTCGTTTGTTCCTCTTAACAACCCCATGAGAGTGTGAGGTCCTAACGTCAACAACTCCGACTTACCGATGAGGAAATCGAGACACAAGGAGAGTCAGTAACTTGTCCAGGATCTTACAGTTACGGATCAGAGGGAGCAGGGCTTCAAACCAAGCAGTTGGCTCCAGAGTCGCTCCAGAGCTCCTCAGAGGATCAGGCCATCAGGCTGGGCCTGGGTCACTGCCTGAAGCCACACACTGACTGTGCTTCTCCCCTCCGTGGCTGGTTTCTCTTCCTTCCTCCATCAATCACCTGCACACAAACCCTCAGCGCAGCGATGCTAAGAAATCCAACCTAACACATTTCCCAAACATCCATCTCAGAGGTTACACCACTATTCGTAGCTTGATGTATACGAAAGATTGTTTCCCTGTTGGATCAATTTATTCATTTAAAAGGCCGCCTTTGGGGAAATGAATAAAATGTCCTGAAATTAAAGCTGTGCTGGAAAATCTAGGGCGATGATGATGACGATGATAAACACTTCTTTTGGAAACTCTGTGCTAAGTTCCTTAAACGCATTATTTCATTTAACCGTCAAAGGATCCTCTGCCAGAACTGCTATGCAGGGAACACTTCCAGTGTTCCAGCCCCTGGCAGACACGTCCCCCCAGATCTCTTTATCTCCTAATCCCTATGCCATCCTAACTTCCATTTTCTTGTCCAGTCGCAACCCCAAGTTCGATATGGCCATATCTGAACCCATCACCCCAGCCTGTCCGAACAACATTCAGGCCACTGATCTACTCGTCCGGTCCCTGATGGGCGATGGCCCTGACTCCTTTGGCTCAACTCCCCAACCCACAGCCAGTCCGAGTACGGCTGGTCTGTTCCGGTGTCACGTCTCTTGGTTCTCTCCCTTCCTTCCAAGAAACTTCCAAGTCCAGTTTCTCATGCATTCTTTCTATTCCCTCCGCAACCATCCCAGAGATTGGATCCTCATTTTGCAAAGAACCAGCCTGAGGTCCAGAGGGCTTAAGCACACTGCGTGATGCCCTCGGGGGGTTAAAGACGGAATTGGAACCCCAGATCCCATCTCTTCCCAAACCCGTGCTTTTTCCTATCACATCAAGGGGTCTCATGAGCACCAGTCTGGGGCTGAGATTCCTCGAGGTGGAGTATGAAATTATTTTACTGAAGGCAAATTTTGAATTATTTTACTGAAGGCAGTAACACCACATTAAACACAGAGTACCGCCTACGAGTTGCTCCCTTTTCAATTTTCTTTCCGTCTTTTAAAGTAGATGGAGGAAGTCCCCTCTGGTGCTAGAATACCATCAATATCTCCCCAACACTTGCTAACCTTCCTTTTCAATCAGAGGAGAGCAAGCGTGGGGCTCAGAACCTTGGCAGGCGACAATGTCTAGCTAGAATTTATTACCGTTGTTTTGTTTTCGTGGTTACCTTCTATTTGTGGCGGATGACACGGGTTTTCCACGTGCAGTAGTGGCAGCCATACAACATTTTCTTGGAAAACAAATGCGTTTGAGTTTTAGAAAGAAGTCACCGTCAAAAAAAGTGTTGAGTAAATCATGGCACGCCGGCTGCTCGGAATAGCGGGAATCGCAGCGGTGAAATATGGGGCTGACGGGATGGAAGACGGAGCCCCGTCGTTTCCGGGGGCATTGACAGGTTTTGCTTGCCAGCTCCTCCCTGGCTTCAGAGTCAAGAACTCGACTCCTCAATGACCCTCCGCGTGCCTCCTTCCCACAACAGGCTTGCTCAGCTTAGAACAGAAGGGCCTCGGATGTCATCTAGGCCACCTTCCCATGTCATGGATGAATACTGAGGCACAAAGAAAGCAGGGGACTTGATTAAGGTTGTTTATAGCAGGATAGCTGTTGTGGGACCAGAGTCTGGGCCTCCCGGTCCCCCATCCGTGTGCCCTCCTCTGCGCCCAACTGCTTGTACCACATAGAAGCGTTCGTCGTCACACAATGTTCATTCCCACATCGCCGGGAGACTGCATGCAACGCCACTCAGATTCAGCAAAAGAATTAAAGCCTATGCCCTGATGCATCCTTTACACGGTATGTAGCAACTGAACCTCTCTCTTACATCTCTAGGAGGGCAATAGCTATGTACCGTTCTTGGGAGAATTGGTAAGAACAGTCACTCAGTTTTCTGTAGGGTTCAATTCTCTTGCAAAGCCCCAACTGAGAAAAGCTGCTAGGGTTTAGTTTCTTTGAATGACTGATGGTCTGCAGGCCAAGGAGTCCTTCATAGGACCAACTGAAGTCTCTCCTGCTTTAATTGAAGCCAGCTCCCTTTGTTCAGTCCCCCCCGAGAGGCGGAGAATTTATTAGCATGTATCTCATAAAAGGCCAGCATAGCAGGAAATTAAATTCATCTGGTCTAATCAGCTGTTCTGAAAGCTTTGCTGGTTGCTCTGCTTACTCTGCGGTTGCCCAGGTGACTGCAAATTGATTATTTGAGGACTTGTTCCAGGATCATTCCAGGTATTGATGTTAAGTTTAGACATCAGCAGTCCCAAGTCAGAATAGGAGGGATCTGCCATGATGGTAAAGGAGACTCCAGACCCGAGAGAACAAGGGATATTTAAGCTGAAGAGAAGGCTCAGGAGAATTCCAAGGGATTCCCCCAAAAGCTTTGAGGACAGTCTTGGGGAAGAGAGAGGAGACTTGTTTTGAGTGGCCTCAAGGGGGCAGACTTAAAATCCACAGGCAGGAGCTGTACAGGATCTCAGGTCACTATCTGGACAGTCGAAACAGACAGTGGCAGAAGGATCTGGTGAGCTTGCCCTCCCTAGAGCCGTCTGAGAGTTCTGGTGGATGCATCCTATAAGGAGCTGACCAGGCTGTAGGACACTGCATTCAAAAACCACGAACATTCCACCCAGTTCTATAACTCAGTGGCAATGGTAATTTTCGGAGTCATTTCTCTTTCCAAGGAACCAAGTTTTTGTTCCTGCTTTCATTCGTTTTCCCAGCAATTCAAATTAAAGACAAACGACTCATGATCCACATTCAACGTGTCCTTTCACACATGGGATCTAGTAAGTGTGCATTCTACATGTACATTTTGATTCAAAAATAAGCAAACGGTAGGAGTCATCTCTTTTCCAAGGGAGCACACTAAATACTTTACATGCATTTAATCTCATTTAATGCAAATGGAAGGGAGTGATGCTATACAGAGATACTATTACAGACAGACATTTAAGATCCTTATTTTGAAAGAAATCTACAGATGTTTCTCTGCTCAGAGGATCATAACGATGGAAGGAATCTCATCTAAGCCAAGAACGGGATAAGATTTTCCTCAACTGTCCCGCTCATGGTGTCAGGACCTTCCCAGGCACCACAAAACCTTACTCCTATTCAAATATTTGTTCAGTAAAACAAAAGGTGTTTTTTTTTTTTTCCTGTTTGGCAAGCAGGAAATGACAAATCGGTGTCTTAAGGGATTGACAAAATATGTAATTAGACACTATCAATCACTATGAAAGAGCTTGCTTTTTTCTTCCATCAGATAAAGGTGCATTTAGTCTACTAAGAACTTCCAAGACCAGCTGAAGCATTACGTGTCTAAGTTCACCAGCCCAGCAAGCAGGGCCAATCAAAGTCCTCTGTTGACAAATGAAGGGACAGCATTGGGCAGTGAAGAGATGTAAGGATGCTGTGGCTTCCCTGGCGCCTTCCCCTCAACAGTTCATATTTCTACACTTTACCTTCTTCGTTTGTAAACTGGAGGAGGTGGGGGGAAATGAACTAAATGATCTGTTCCCCTCTTTCCCAATATAACTCTCTCTACACCTGTAATTCTAAAAGGAGTTCAGGAGAAGACTCTTGGGGTGAAGACAGCATCTTGAAATTCCTACTGGCTTGATGAGGCAGCAGAGAGAAAAAGAGAGGGGGTGGGGACAGAGAGGGGCAGGGAGGGAGAAAGTAATGGGGACAGAGAGGGAGGGAAGGAGAGACTGTCCATTTGGGAAAGCTGATGCGTAAAGGCTGGAAGCTCCTCCTTGACCTGAACAGTCTTGCCTCCTCGATTTAGTGTTTGTGGGCGTTTTAAAAGGGGTTTCCCAAAATATTCAAAGTTAAACTTTTAAGTGACTCATTTGTATATCTCCGTGATCAATTCGTGTTTGCCCTGAAAGGGCTTTCTTTGTTCTTTGGTTGTTGTTGTTGTTGTTGTTGTTACGGGAAGGTTAAACAATACGCTTATTTATTCCATAGCTTTACAAACAGGAAGGAGGTTTTAAATGGCTTAGTTCCACAATTCGGGCTCGATGTATATTTAAAGAAACTGTGTGGCATAACAGACACTGCCTCTTCCTAAAATGCATCATACTAGAGCCAATTTTGGAAAACACAAATATGGGGTGGGTATATTTTGGATATTATGGTAACGTAATAGATCTTTAATTAATATTTGTGCCTTTTATGGGAAATACTTGCTTTTTAAGGCATCGGTCTCGCAAAAACCATTTCTGGCTAGTAAAGGAAGTTAAAGGGGGCATGCAGGTTATATTTTGTTTCTGCACTTTTATTTCTACAGTCAACACCCACGTTACATTTGTCCTAAAGTATTTGATGGTTCTATTAGAAGACACGAATAACATATTCCAAACTACTAAGTGATTTAGGCACATTTCATTTATAACCCCTATTTGTGTGGCGTATACAGGTGCACAAGCCCTTTCACATTTATTATTACATACTCAGTTCACACTCAGCCCAATGAAAGTGACTTTATTTCCCACTTAGAGATGGAAGATTCCCCACTTGGGGTCCATCTTTTTGATATGCCTAAGGAAAGTGAGCTAGAAAGCGCTACAGCAGGGGATCTGGAACCTGCCTATTCCAATTCTGGCTACAGTCCCTCTTGCCTAACCTCCATGCGTCTCTGCTTGTGAGGCCACAGTGCATTGGAAGGATTAAAAGATGAGCTATAGAGTCAAGACCTCGATTCACCTCCTGTCTCTGGCATCGCAGGGCCCTGTGCTCCTGGGCAAGCTATTTGCTTCTTTGGGCCCCATTTGTGAATTAAGCTAAAAATAGTACTCTCCCCACCATGGGACTGTGGGAAGGATTAGATGGAATCATGCATGAAAAGCACATAGCAGAATGTTCCCTAAATGTTAGCCATTGTTATGTTATTATGTAATCTGCAAAGCATGTTTGGTTACACTGCATGAAATGCTTTCAGTCTTTCAAAGACACTACTAATACATGTGAAGTCAAACCCTGAAAATTAATTTCCTTTTAACAGTAAAGTCCTATGCCAGATGCAATGGATAATATTTCATGGACAAAGACCCCAGTCTGAAGACTTAAGTCTGACTTTTTTTTTTATTTAAAGGAGAAATTATCTTGTTTCCTGTGGTTTCATAACTTTCTTAACGTTAACACATTCGAATAGTCGGATCTATATGAAATTGTCACTTTTAAAGTCAGAAACCACAAGATAGTGGGCAATTTCAGATGGCTCAACCCCACGGATCAACTGCCCAGCAGATGAAAGGATTTTTCTAGTTGCCATGGAATTGCTGAAGATGAGGTTGAAAGGAAAACTATTCCACGTTGAACTCCTCTCCATCCCCACAGATAAGGAGGGAGTGATGCCACGCTCCCAAGAATTACAAATTTAAGTGCACAACCTTCTCCTTCCGGCCGCAAACGCACACGGGCATACCCCAGCTCCGACTCCAAACGAAACCCAAAGGGTGAAATTATATGTCCCAATGCCTGCAAATTCCCAAGGAGGGCACCAAAAAGTACTTGACAGTGAGTGTGCTGAGGAAATCGGGCAGCTGTTCAAGTCACCTCCTGTGGTCCTGCCAAATGTTTGAAAGGGAATGTGCCCTGTGCGTGTGTGCGTGTGTGTCGCGGGGAGTGGGTGCACGAGGTCAGGAGTACCTGGATGGGGACGTCCGAGTCTGTGGCGCTCTGCTTGCCGCCAAGTGAGCGTTGTGTGTTGTTTACTTCTTTCTGTGTGTGTGCCCTATACCTTTGTGCTTCTGGGCGCTTCTGTGTTTGTTTCTTGGCCCCGTCTCTGTTGGGCAGGGGTGACTGTGTGCCTGTGGCTTTCTGTGTGTGCGCGCGCGCGCACGCGAGCGTGCTTGTGGGTGCGCTGGACGGGCGTGTCTCCGTGTCAGTGGCTGTGGTTCCGTATAAGTCTGAGCATGTCCGTCGGGGTGCATGTGTGCCTGTCCGTGCGTGTCGGGGTGGGCACTGTCGTCTCTGTTGCCTAATGTGGGGGAGAGGCCGCCCCGGGGCCCGGGTCAGACAGGTAGCAGCCCCCAAAGAGCCCCAAGCTCCCGGATCGGATGGTGCGCACGCCAGCCCCAGCTGCAGGCCTCCGGGGGCAGCCAGGGAGCAGGCAGGGAGAGGTGGCCCGCCCACTGCAGGGGAGCAGCTGGGCCCCGCCCGGGCCAGCCCCGGGAGGGGACGGGCGAGGGGAGGGGAGGGGAGGGGAGGGGAGGGCGGGAAGGGGACCGGGCCTCGCCCCTTTGGGGCTGCCCGCCCGCCATTGGCGGAAAGTTGCCGCACGTCACCGCGAGGGCAGTCCCCTAAAGTCCTGTGCACATAACGGGCAGCGCGCAATCCGGGGCGGCTTCTCCAGAGCGCAGGCTGGGTCCGACGCGCCCGGGGAGCCCAGAGCACCCTACAGGCTGAGTGCAGGACGCGCCCCCCAGCACAGCCACCCCACGGCCCCTGGATGAGGCTTCCCGGCGTCCGCTCGGTGCCCGCAGCGCCGCGCCGGAGGTCCGCCCGCTGAGGCGCGGCCGGTGCGCCGGCAGCCAGTGCGCTCACCTGCCAGCCTGCGCGCCATGGGGCAGCCCGGGAACCGCAGCGTCTTCTTGCTGGCGCCCAACGGAAGCCACGCGCCGGACCAGGACGGCACGCAGGAACGAAACGACGCGTGGGTGGTGGGCATGGGCATCGTCATGTCGCTCATCGTCCTGGCCATCGTGTTTGGAAACGTGCTGGTCATCACGGCCATCGCCAGATTCGAGCGTCTGCAGACGGTCACCAACTACTTCATCACCTCCCTGGCCTGTGCTGACCTGGTCATGGGCCTGGCGGTGGTGCCCTTTGGGGCCAGCCACATCCTCATGAAAATGTGGACCTTTGGCAACTTCTGGTGTGAGTTTTGGACTTCCATTGACGTGCTGTGTGTCACGGCCAGCATTGAGACCCTGTGCGTGATCGCCGTGGATCGCTACTTTGCTATCACGTCGCCCTTCAAGTACCAGAGCCTGCTGACCAAGAATAAGGCCCGGGTGGTCATTTTGATGGTGTGGATCGTGTCGGGGCTTACCTCCTTCTTGCCCATCCAGATGCACTGGTACCGGGCCACCCACCAGGAAGCCATCAACTGCTATGCCAAGGAGACCTGCTGTGACTTCTTCACGAACCAAGCTTATGCCATCGCCTCCTCCATTGTGTCCTTCTACCTACCCCTGGTGGTCATGGTCTTCGTCTACTCCAGGGTCTTTCAGGTGGCCCAAAGGCAGCTCCAGAAGATCGACAAATCTGAGGGCCGCTTCCACGCCCAAAATCTCAGCCAAGTGGAGCAGGATGGGCGGAGCGGGCATGGACACCGCAGGGCCTCCAAGTTCTGCTTGAAGGAGCACAAGGCCTTGAAGACTTTGGGCATCATCATGGGCACGTTCACCCTGTGCTGGCTACCCTTCTTCATCGTCAACATAGTGCACGTGATCCAGGATAACCTCATCCCTAAGGAAGTTTACATCCTCCTAAACTGGGTGGGCTACGTCAACTCTGCTTTCAATCCCCTTATCTATTGCCGGAGCCCAGACTTCAGGATTGCCTTCCAGGAGCTTCTGTGCCTGCGCAGGTCTTCTCTGAAGGCCTATGGGAATGGCTACTCCAACAACAGTAACAGCAGAACAGACTATGCCGGGGAACACAGCGGAGGTCCCCTGGGGCAGGAGAAAGACAGCGAAGTGCTGTGTGAGGACCCCCCAGGCACGGAAAACCTTGCAAACCGTCAAGGTACTGTGCCTAACGATAGCATTGATTCACAAGGGCAGAACGGTAGCACAAACGACTCACTGTTGTAAGGCGGGTTTTTCTACGTTTTATGACCCCCCCCCCCCCCCAGCCAAACACTAAACAGACTATTTAACTTGAGTGTAATAAACTTAGAATAAAATTGTATAGAGATGTGCAGGAGGAAGGACAGCCTTCTGCCTTTTTTTTTTATTATTATTATTTTTTTAAGCTGTAACAAAGAGAAAACACATTCGAGTGATTGTTTCTTGTCCAGTTCAGTTCCTTTTTGCATGGAACGTGTTAAGTTTGTGTCTGAAGGGCTTCGGTCCCAGAGGACCTGGGGCTGCTCTGTTTTGATGACTTTTCCGTGGATCTACCTCATTGGTCAAGTATTAGGGGTAATATATATTGCTGCTGGTAATTTGTATCCGAAGGAGTCCTTCCTTCCTGCACCCTTGCACTGGAGGATCTTGAGTATTTCGGACCTTTCAGCTGTGAACGTGGACTCTCCCCGCTCCTCTTATTTGCTCAAACAGGGTGTCGTAGGCAGAGATTGGAGGGGCAGGCTTCAGTTGTTTTCCTGAGCAAAGTCTAAAGTTTACAGTAAATAAATTGTTTGACCATGACTTCATTGCACCTGTTTCTCCAAAAACCCTTGACTGGAGTGTGGTCGCCTCCCCCGCTGGAAACCGCAGGTAACTATTTGTAATAACTGCCCAGGGACTTAATATGGAATGATACGAGAATGGCATGCACTGATTGCTTAACCCTTTCTTTTGCCTTTGAATCTGCCGCTGCAAACCTGTAGCCCTCCCAGTGCCAGCTCGTCAAAGCAGTTCTCCCTGCTGACAGCATAGCTTGTCTCGCTGGTCCTATGGTGATCATTCTGTGTTGTTACATCAGAAACACTGACTCATAGAAACCGAGTTACGGACATCTGTTTCGTCCCTCCGTGCACCCTCACCACCCACCTTCCAGTTCCAGTAGCTGCTTATGTTATGTATTCGCTGCATCTCATAGGGGAGGTGTTTGTACTGCATCGGGGTTTGGCATTTTAAAGATAAAGGAGGGAGTTCTTAGGAAAAAGCTACTCAAGCACAGCCCTGTAATTCCAAAGAAAACTGAGAGGGTATTGGTCACAGGGAGAAAACTGGAAAACACTTAACCGATGAATACCTCATGACCCGGGAAACAGGATTTTAACCCCTTCTCTTTCTTTACTTCTGTCTCTTCCTGCCCGTCCCCCTCTTTGACCCTCCTGACTTCAGTATAAAGCGAGATGTCTCAGCCTCGGCACTATTAACATTTTGGGCCAGGTAGTTCTCTGTGGTGGGGGCTGTCCGATGCATCGTCAGCCGTTCAACAGCATCCCCGGCCTCTACCCAGTAGATGCCAGGAGCACCCTCTGAATTGTGACTACCAGAAAGGTCTCCAGACCCTGCCAAATACTCCTTGAGGGGTGAGACCACCCCTGGTTGAGATCCGTAGATATAAGCTTCACAAATCTAAACAGATTTTTAGAGTCTGTCTAATGCAATCGTTTGATTTTGCAAAGCATCCAAGAGGGATTTTCCATGGTTCGCCCAGTTAGTGACAGACCCCAGACCATCGCTCTCCCCTCCACCCCCCCCTGCCTTCCAAACTGGCCTTCCAAACTGGCCTTCCAGCTGCCCTGCCAATGGCTGGATTTGTGCATTGTTTGTTTGGTCGGGTTTATCAATGGAGGTGAGGCCGGGGAGTCTAAGACGGCCTTCTCGTGGAGAGATTCTAATACCCTTAAGAGGCACATGAGGGAAAATCACAAAAGTAAACACATTTCTTCTCCCACCCCCTTTCTATTTTTGCACCGTGTGTCTGAGCCAGAGCTTGGCCCAGGTTTGACAGAGAGGACCGTCCTCCCTGGCAACGCCAGCCTGGGGAGGATCAGCCTCCATGTTCATTGCCATTTCACCCGCTCACCAAGCTGACTCCACTTCTGTCTTCCCTTCTGTCCCAGCCAAGATCCCCAACCAGAAAAGCATTGGCTTCCTCTGCCTCCTGTCAGCTCAGTGCTGGGTGTCCGGGTGCACACTCAGCTCTCGGGAGAAAGTTAGGTGCCCAAGGTTTTGGAACGTGCCACAGCCAGTTGGAGAGTGTGTGCCCTTCGGCACTTTCGCTTCTCCAAGGGCTTTCATGCCGGTTGTCACATTCTCCTCCTGCTCGGGGGCCCACACCCAGAGGGGCAGGCAGCTTCTCCAGCATATCTTCACCCTTCCGGTAGCCTCACAGCATCTTGGACTTGAAAGAGTCCACAGAAAGCATTTGACATCCAAAGAGATGAAAACCTGGGAGGGGGAATGGCCTGTCCAAGGTAAGAAGTCAAGGATGTCAGAGATGGGGCTATGGCCGGGGAGCCTGGCTGTCACCTGTTATTCCGGGAGCTGATGTGTTCTCTCCACCACATTGTCATTGACTTCTGCGTTCACCCTCTGTTGTGGAAGCTTCGCCCTGGGGCTGTCCCCTAGCCAATTCATTCCGGTGGATGTTCTTATTGCTTTTGGGTCCTTAGCACAAAAATCAGGCAATGACCGAATAATCTGTGGTAGGGACAAGAGAAAGAATTGTTCTTTTCCTCAGCAAGAGTCCACTAGGACACCCTCAGCATTGAGGGGGAAGATACAAGAGTCCTTAAGCCACCGGGAATTTCAAGCCACTCCAGGTAGAGATTTCAGGTAGAAAAAAAAAATGTTGTAAACTTTTCTGTCATCGTTGTAAGTCCCGTGGACAATAAACATTGTTAACCAAAAAGAAAAAAAAATGTTGTATATATATTCTTTGGGTTACACAAGCATCTAATGCAATTTCCGTGAAAACTCCAGTACGAGGGAGTTTAGCCATCTCTGCGTTCCTTCAGGAATCCTTCAAATCCAAGAGCTTTGATCAGTGTTAAGGGTCTTGACAAGCAAGAGCATTTTTGGCATGCCTCAATCCCTTGCTTCCGGTCTCCTTTTGTTTTGGTTTTGTTCTGGTTTTTTTTTTTGGTGGGAAGGTAGGCGTCTGTCAGCGCCCCTCTGTCCCTCTTGCTGACAGGTTGGTTACATAAGGTTTGTGTTGGATTCATGATCGTGAAGTTTTCTTTGCCTGGACAGCAAGTTCTCAGAGTCTGTCAGATGAGAACCTTCTCCTGAGATGCAAGCTGACAGGTGTGCAAAGTGGCAGGCCAGGGTGGGCCTCCCCACTGAGGTCATTATTGGGGGAAGGAGCCTGGGGAAGAGGGAGCTTGGAAGCATAGGAACTGTTGTTACATGATGCTCAGAATAGTTCTGGCCAGGGGCGCCTGGGTGGCTCAGTCGGTTGAGCATCCGACTTCGGCTCAGGTCCTGATCTCACGGCTCGTGGGTTCAAGCCCTGCGTCGGGCTCTGGGCCGACAGCTCGGAGCCTGGAGCCTGCTTCGGATTCTGTGTCGCCCTCTGTCTCTGCCCTCCCCCTGCTTGCTCTCTCTCTCTCTCTCTCTCTCTCTTTCTCAATAATAAACACTAAAAGAAAAAAAATTTAAAAAAAGAATATTTCTGACCCGAAAGAAGCCCAGGCTAGAATCAGTCGGGGGTATTTATGGGGCACCTACTGTGTTCAGCGTGAGAAGAGTATAGGCTTCAGTCTCTACCTTCTGTAGCATAAGATGAATAATACTAAACAGGTCCCTTTTATGGTGTCTTACTGAATGAGACGAACAGTGCTGGTCACCTTTTCAGGCATTATGTCATCCTGACAGTCCCATGATGTAGGTAACATAATTGTCCTCTCCTACTAAATGAGACAACTGAGGCTTGAAAAGATTAAGTAACTTCCCAAAGCCGCACAAACTGGCTAGCTGCGGGGTCAGGACTGGAACCCAGGTCCCTGGGAGTCCAAACCCATGCAGACCAGGAAGCGGCACAGAGCAGCTCACAACCCACGCCCAAGTGAGTATAAGAACTAGAAACGCAATACCTCTCGGAAAGAAGAGGGAGCTTGCTGTGGGCTGGGGCAGGGAGGAATGTGCCCTTCGAAGCATGTGACTGCAGGGCTGCTGGGGACTGAGACAGGAAGCCAATCACCCAAGTGTCTAGTTTGTTTCTCTGAGTCTCTGCTTTGTCTTTTCATCGGAGAATCCGGCCAAACTGAAAAAAACCATCTGCAACTTTAAAACGAGCACAGGGTAGAGCAGAAACACGGTCTGCCTCGCGCCCTGGCGGATCCATTTTCGGTTCCGATGCTGGGAAGTTCGAAATTCGGTGGGCAGCTGGGCCTCGTGGAAAGTGTCGCAGGCCTAGGGGGGCCCCTGTAGGGGCGCTGCTCATCGGGAGCTAGCATCCTCGGGGACGGGGGTAGGGGGGCGATGATCTTCTGATAGCAGAGAGCGAGGAAGGTGAATGAGACTTGGAGTGAGACCTTTCACTGACAGCATAACGTCCACTAATTTCAGCCCTGTGCTACCCCCTCCTTCTCTGACAATGCAAATATAATATGAAGGAGGCATTTTTGAAATACCTAAGAGAACAAACTTCCCAAGGGCTTGAGAAATACTGGTGTCTTATGAATAATAGGAGGCAGGGTGAGGCAAAAAGAACCCTGCGCTGGGATTTGTGCAGCTAGGTTTCAGGTCTCAACTCCACCTCTCTCTCTCTCTCTCTCAGTCTCATTCTCTCTCTCTCACGTTGGGTCAGGCAGTTTTCCTCAGTGGACCTCGGTTTGCACCTGTATAAAATAATGAGAGCCGTGCAGGTGGTTTTCAGCTGTGCTCAGGTATGAGTTTATATAGCCATTAATTTAGAAGCCAATTAGAGACAGTCGTTTATATTTCTTTCTTTTTTTTTTTTAATTTTTTTTTTCAACGTTTATTTATTTTGGGGACAGAGAGAGACAGAGCATGAACGGGGGAGGGGCAGAGAGAGAGGGAGACACAGAATCGGAAACAGGCTCCAGGCTCTGAGCCGTCAGCCCAGAGCCCGACGCGGGGCTCGAACTCACGGACCGCGAGATCGTGACCTGGCTGAAGTCGGACGCTTAACCGACTGCGCCACCCAGGCGCCCCAGTCGTTTATATTTCTAATTAGAGTTGACGACATTTGTCGTGTAAATAATGGTTGCATATCCTGGGGGTGATCAGCTGGCAGAGGAGAATGCTGTGAAGACGTTTCTGATGCATAAATGCCTTCGAATATTTAAGGACCGTCTGGGGAAAAGGAGGGTATCAATTTTATGTGAATACCAGGAAGCAAACTGAAGCTTCAGGGAAGGTAGATTCCCAGCTCAGATGAAAACAACAAAACAAAACAAAACAGAACACCACAACACTTTGAAATAGTTTGTCTATCTGAATAGTGAGCCTCCTGTCATTGGGAGCATTCAAGAGAAGCCCGAATAAAGCTCTGTGTGGGATGAAGCACAAAGGGTTCCTGCGCCGCACAGGAGCTGGACGAAGCTCCTTCCAAATCTGTGCCTCTGTGTCCTTGAAAACAATAGACCTGAATGTTCTTAAAAAGTATTCAGACTGTTCCCTAATTCCAGCTGGCCTTCTCCCCAATTCCTCTGGATTTCGGAGGTTTCACTGCATTCCTAAACAGGAAACCTCCGGGGGAAATCAGGATCTCAACAGTCCCTGGCCATGGGGGGAAATCCAGAAATAGAGAAATAAGGTTAAGCAGTTTTCCAAACTGTTAGACCTTTTCATCGGCTGCTCTTCCCATGCCTTTTGCAAATGACCTACTAACTCCCAGAGAGAGAATAACGAGGGCCGCAAAGTCCTCTCTGCAAAGGCAATTACATACTTCTCCACCCTCAGAATCAGTGCACTTCCTGTGGTTTTTCCGTCACCCTCACAGGGCGGGAAGGAAGGGAGGCAGGTCCCTGGAAAGCACGGAGCACTTCAAAGCCCCTCTGGTCCGAGAGCCTAGAGACCCGGAGTCCCTCACGGCCCGGCCGCGAACCAGCTTGGCAAGCTCAGGCAGGGTCACTTTTCTTCCCTAGACCTGTTTTCGTCATCTCGAATGAGGGACAGCTTGGTTTCCATGAGTCTTGGGTTTCCCTTTTCCAGAATTCTGTGAGATTTCAGGAAGTGTTCGGTGCTGCCCATCTGGTGGCAAGGCTTTTATTTTAAAAGCACATTTTTTCCCTCATTAAAAAGGTAACAAATGTTCTTTGTAGAACCTTTAAAAATATAGGAAAGCACAAAATGAGATAAATCACGCATAACATTACCACCTAGAGATAGGCATCGTTAAACATGATGTGGATGCTTCCAGTCTTTGTCCTCAGCATGGCTATACAATGTGTATAAGTTTATTTTTAATTTTGTTTAAGTGTATTTGTTTGTTTTGAGAGAGAGATAGGACACGTGGGGGAGGGGCAGAGAGAGGGAGACAGAGAATCCCAAGCAGGCTCCTCACTGTCAGCTTGGAGCCCGATGTGGGGCTCGAACTCAGGAAACCGTGAGATTGTGACCCGGGCCGAAACCAGAAGTCGGAGGCCTAACCGACCGAGCCACCCAGGCCCCCCTAAATATATTTTTAAATAAAAGTGAAATCGATTATTAATACGACTTTGGACCCACCGAGAGTAATTTTACAAATGCCTCCTTGAATATATTCTATTTATAATATGACCCAGGTATCATAATTGGCCTGGCAACACACAGTGGCCAACAGTTTTCAAACTTTAGGGGCACAAAGGAATCATCACTCCCAGAGCATCTGGATACGGAAATCTGAGCTGGGACCTTCTAGAAGAATCTGCCTTCTAGCAAGTTTCCCCCCAGGTGTTTCTAACACAGATGTCCCCGGGATCACATTTTGATGAATAAGTTTACAGAGGTAAATTCTCAAAATCAGATAGAATCGCCTCTTCCTTGCTAGTGGGTGAAAAAAATTTTTTTCCATACTTGTCTCTTTGAAAGCATGCCTTCTGCAGATGGGCTCTAGTCTGCTTTCAGAGCCTAGGGTACTAACCACTGAACTCCTAGGGCAAGGTTCTGGTTGCATTGTTACGTGCCTCTGACCCAGCCAGTTGACTTATGTTAAAATAAATCTATTCAAGTTATAGAGTGGCCGATACCGACTGTTTGAAAAGTGTGACAGCAGCTGTCTATTTCCTGGAGCACCTCTGGTGATAACAATGGCCCCAGCTCCCGAGTGCTGCTATGAACTCCGCGTCGTGCTTGGCAGTTTTCACGCATGATCTCGTGTAGGGCTGTCGGTGACCCTACAACGTGGGGACCGTCATGTCTGTCCCCATGTTAGAAATAAGGAAGCGGAGCCTTGAAAGGGTTGCCCCAGTTGCCAAAGATTGCCCGACCCACTGGAATGACACGTATGCTGAACCAGAGCCCCTGTGCTTTACCGCTAGGATAGGCCATCGTTCCCCCTTCGGGGGTCACGTGAGGGACAAGTAGGGAAATGATGGTGCTAAGAAATTTTTCATGGGTGCACTTTGTTTCACTCTGCGGGGATTCTATTCATGTGCCCTGATTAACGTCTGAGCCTTGTGACTCGGAGACAAGCCCGGGTCATCGAAGGTCAGCTGTGGCTAAGTATCAGCTGGGAAACCAGATTGCCCTGAGGGTGGGCCACACACTACATCTTGCACCCGTATTCAGGCAGTTTGAGTGAGCTTCCCCCCCACCCAGGTAGGAAGCAGAGGTGGGCGCTTGGCCCCAGCCCATCAGTTGGCACTGAGTCAATCCTGACCATCATGGCAGGAAGCCCTTGACAGCCGGATTTGGGGCGCTTTCCCCGTCTCTCTGCCCAGGTTTCACATTGGAGAATAGCCAGGGGGGATGGGCACTGAGCAAGCCCGTAATATCTTTAGTGAACTAAGAAGCCCCAGGCTCTGAGAGGTGGGGACGGTGACAAGGTAGCACAGGGGCGGGGAGAGGACCATCTCTCCCGGCTTGCGTTATAGTCACTTTTCCAGTGCTGAGCGGGGAAGGCTGCAGTTTCTGAATAGAGTCCCTTCTCCAGGAAGAGAAAACAGTTTTTAAAATCACAACAGCAATACTCATGACAAAGCAAAATTGGAGTCCTAGGGAGCTTTTGCTTTCTTTTCAACTACAGCTGCCTTTGTCTGGAGAGTTTTCTTCCTTGTGCCCATTCTGTCTCTGGCCTACTGTCTAGTGTTGGTCTTGTTAAAGTCCCATCAGATGCTCCGAAAGATTGCAGACAACCCTGACAATCTGTTTGGTGTTTTGCTTTGTTTGAGAGGTACCCACAGTTCTCCTGAGATGCATTGTCAGCCATAAGCCTGCTCTGCTCACAGCTTCAGACTTCTTTCTTGTTCCAGGTCCCAGTGTTTTCTCCATAATTCCAAATGATCACCTGGTCTCCTCCACCTAACAGAAGTGAGGGTCAGCTTCAACGGCCTGAGGTGGCCAGCCTCAGAAATCTCTTTCTATAGGATCGTGGAAGGCTTAATGGTGTCAGTGGAGATGTGAGTTTCCAGGCACAATTTTATTTTACCGCAGTGGGGTCCAAAAATGATTTGGGGGAACTTCTGAGAAAATGCACATTCCTGACCGTAGTCCCTGAGATTCTGATCTCACAGGACTGCGGTCGGGAGCCGGCAATCTGCATTTTGTCACAAGTTCCCCCAGAGGACCATGGTGCAGGTGCTGTGAGGCAATTTGGGGACCTAAGGCTGAACTGGCTTCCCTTGCCCGCCCTTCCCACGGAAGAACACAAAATGTAGGCATACAAAAGAAAGGATCCTGTACACTTGCATACATTCACAAAAAAAAAAAAATCATCGTATCAAATAACCGGAATCCTAATTTTCCAACGTTATCAAATAAAACAATGTAAGTGAAAATAATGTACAAATGATAAAGAAGTACCCTGAATGACAATAAAATGCCTTGAGCAATTAGGCACTTCATTAAAAATGTGTTTTGTGACAACATGGCATCTACACAGTTATACCCCCAAAAAAGCATCACTGTCACCTAGTCCCAAACCCTCTGCATGTAGCCTGGGAGGTAGTGGCACAGGAAGAAAAGGAATTTTGCTGCAGTGATAGACTCCCAGTCCAGTGCTCCTTCCCCCCTGACACCATGCCCTGGTTAAGTCAAATCGTACCAAGGTCTATATGAATCAATTTGCCTAATGTACATAAACCCTCCTACTTAGAAATCTGACGGGGGTCCCACCCAGCTGCAGAGAAGGGTATGATTCATACATATTCACACATATACCTCCACAGATGGACACACCCAAGTAAACACACACACACACACACACACACACACACACACACACACTTTAACCCCGATGCCTATACCTATATCCACACAAACACATATATATGCACATTTCCACATAGCTATGTGGCCACAACTAGGTTCTTTCATGTATACCCCCATAAGAATACATCCACACAGGGGAGCCTGGGTGGCTCAGTCGGTTAAGCGTCCGACTTTGGCTCAGGTCATGATCTCACGGTCCGTGAGTTCGAGCCCCGTGTTGGGCTCTGTGCTGACAGCTCAGAGCCTGGAGCCTGCTTCAGATTTTGCGTCTCCCTCTCTCTCTGCCCCTCCCCCGTTCATGCTCTGTCTCTCTCTGTCTCAAAAATAAAGAAAATATTAAAAAAAAGAGAATACATGCATACATACAGGACACAGACATACTCAGACCTAAACCTTAGAGAAATACACACGTGCGATGCCCAAGCACACTTTTGTGTGCTCCAAATGAGCAAAGGCGCCACGTCATGTAATCACGGTCCCACTGCTCCCCAAGTGGATTCAGGTTCACATGCAGACCCCTTTTCCTTGGTAAGTATATACACCCTTCATTTCATACATGTGTATTGAGTTCCTATTAAGTGCCAGGGATTGTTAGGTGTTGAAGAACACAGTTTATCTTTGCCCTTACTGAGTTTGTGTGTAATGCAAGAGAGAAGTTTTTTAAAATGCATACAAAGTTGCAACTGTGGTATGTGCTAGGGAGGAGGTGTGTTTTGAGGGCATCTAAGAGCTCTGCAAAGTTTCCCCCAAAGAAGTGAGGTTTCTTTTTTTCTTTCTTAAGTTTATTCATTTACTTTGAGAGAGAGAGAGAGAAACAGAGCACATGAGTGCGGAAGGGGCAGAAGGAGAGAGAGAGGAGAGAGAGAATCCCAAGCAGGTCTTGCACTGTCAGCACGGAGCCCCAGTCGAGGCTCAAACTCACCAGCTATGAAATCATGACCTGAGCTGAAACCAAAAACCGGATGCTTAACTGACTGAACCACCCAGGCACCCCAGAAATGAGGTTTCTACTGAACCTTGAGGACTAGCTAGATAATTTCTTGAAAAAGAAAGGAGAGAAGAGTATGCCACTCAGGTAGAAAAGCATGTGCAAATGTCCTGTGATGAGAGAAAACCTCATGCATAAGAAGACTGAGCAAAGGTCAGTTTAGTCCGTGTGCAGAGAGGGAGAAGGAAGCAGGGGGCAGGACAGGCCCACAGGAGGCAGCAGGGGCCACACGTGAAGAGACTTTTTAATTAATTTATTTTTTAATGTTTATTTATTTTTGAGGGAAAGACAGAGTGCGCATGGGGGAGGGGCAGAGAGAGAGGGAGACACAGAATCCGAAGCAGGCTCCAGGCTCTGCGCTGTCAGCACAGAGCCCGATGTAGGGCTCGAACTCACAGACGGTGAGATCACAACCTGAGCCAAAGTTGGACGCTTAACGACTGAGCCACCCAGGCTCCCCCAAACCCTCCGACTTTGGAGCTGTGGGCTATTACACTTGGCCTCACTCCTGGCCTTCCTGCTCTGTTCCCACTCCTCTTGGCTCAGAGCACACGATGACAAGGTGGGGTTTCTTCCAGAACATGATCATTGACTATTCTTGGCCTGGGCAAGGAGGGGAGGGTGGGCAGGTCGGGTTGCATAAAGATCGCCTTGTGTCCTCCCAGAGCTGTAAGCAGGGCCTCTGCCCAGCTCCAAGCCCGCAGCGCCCTCTGCACAGAGTTGCCAGTGAATGTAAACGATGGGAAATGCGACGTCTGCAGGTCCTGGCGGGGACAGCGGTAGGACTCCAAGTATAAGCATTTCCTAAGTGACCACCGCACTAAATGTGACACTAGAGGAAGAAACAGACAAATCCCTGCAGGAAAGCCTTTCAAGGCAAGATGTCTGACCGTGTCCCTCACTGCCCAGGCCAGTAAACGCACGTACACGCAGATTTACACGTTAACAAGATTCTCCTCCGGTGGCTTGAAGCATCTCACAACAGAGGGAGAAGTAGGGGGTAATTCATCAGCCACCACACTCTGCATTATTTTCCCTCCGATGAACTGGATTTACACTGGTACGTGTTTTGCTCCTGCAAAGCCTGCAAGGTCCTTAACCAGAGCCAGTGACAGACTCCAGGGAGATCAATAGGCACATTCATGTCCAATTAAAGGCTCACCTAGAGCCTTACGCCTTAAGGCCATAAAGATGTTCCCAAGTGAGTTTTTGGACATTGTGAAGACTCCTACCCCCTGAGATCCTATGTTTCCCAGCGTGTGCTCGGAACTGTTTTCTTCTATAATTAAAAAGAATTATATAATGTAACTTGAAGCTCTTTTTATTTTGCTTCAGGCCGCGGAAGCAACGCCCTTCTCCTCTCCCAGTTGGGTGCTCTTTTATGCTGTCCTGGAAGCAGGTACCAGATCCATCAAGTGCCGCAGACCATCTGTGCTCGAGGGGACACCGTGTCCCAACAGTCCCTCACATTGATCGAGCATTTGGCAGGTCACAAAAGGCTTTTCTATCCGCCGCCGTCTTACCTAATCCCATTTCACAGATAAAAAGACTGAGGTTAAAAGATTTGCCTGAGGGCGTGGAGCTACCAGCAGGCAGGCTTGGGACTTGAACTCAGGTCTTCCTACCCACAGTCAGGAAATGACAAAAGTTCTACTGTGCTCAGCGACCCCCCTGGGACTCAGGTTCTTTTCCCCCGTACTCCTCTGCTTTCTGCGGCACTGTACCAGATAAATTCAACGTCCACACTCTCCAGCACTGAAGCCCCAGGTGCCAGGCTGCGGACGAGTGACCGCCCGCTCCGGGGACAGTCCCCAGGATGCTTCCGATATTGACAAGCCCCAAGCTTGGGTGAGCTCATGCTGGGAGGGGCCAGCGCTCGGCTTGGCTCTATCAACCGCGGCTTAGAGCAGAAGCTCCAGGCTTTTCGGCTTCCTCGTGGCCGTCACCAGATGCACTTTCCCCAAGTGAGAGCTGTGGGATCACTTACCCGCCCCCCCCATGCCCCCACCCCCGCCCCCAGCAGCTCAGGCCCTGCTGAGGCTGTGCATGTTCACTCTGCCCGGTCCCTCTTGGATCGCAATGTTTCTGTGGGAAGGCCTGGTGTGATTTGCCCCGATCCCATGCCCATTTGGCACAGCCCAGCCTGCTTCGAAGGGCCAAGCTCCACACCTTGGTAACAACTGCAGACTCCAGGAAGTATTTCAGCTTCGTGAAAACAGCCTGTGTTTGGCTAAAATGTCCTAGTTTGGTCACAGCAATTAGATGTTCTTGTTTTGCACACACATCTTCCAACAGAACTGCCTTGGAGACAGGTGAACAGTGTTTAATGGGTCTGGGAAAGCCTGAGGTGGAGGGCACATCCCGACCACGAGGAAAGCCCCCACGGGCAATCTCTTCCCCTTGGAGTGTCAACTGGTCTGCTTTACTTAGCTCTGCAAACAGCATTTGATTCATTCATTCATTCATTCACTCCTTGAAAAGATGTCTGAATACTTATAAATGCCAGAACCCATGCTAGCTACAAGGGATGTCGCTATGACCGAGACTGACGTGGTGGGTCCCTGCACTTTAGTTTCTTACAGTCTAAATTTTTTTTTTTTTGACGTTTATGTATTGTTGAGACAGAGAGAGACAGAACATGAACGGGGGAGGGGCAGAGAGAGAGGGAGACACAGAATCGGAAGCAGGCTCCAGGCTCCGAGCCATCAGCCCAGAGCCTGACGCGGGGCTCGAACTCACGGACCGCGAGATCGTGACCTGAGCTGAAGTCATACGCTTAACCGACTGAGTCACCCAGGCGCCCCTAGTTTCTTACAGTCTAATGGGGGAGACAGAAAATGAACATGGACTTATAAATGGTTTTTGGATCAAGTTCATTTTTTTAATGTTTATTTATTTTTGAGAAAGGGAGAGGGGGTAGGGGCAGAGAGAGAGAGGGAGACACAGAATCTGAAGGAGACTCCAGGCTCTGTCTGAGCTATCAGCATAGAGCCGGACGCAGGGGTCGAGCCCACGAACCGTGAGATCACAGTCTGAGCCAAAGTCGGAGGCTTAACCGACTGAGCCACCCAGGTGCCCCTGATCAAGTTCCTTAACTCTAACACCAGAGAAATTTAAATATGCTTATGAATAAGGGTGAGGGATGGGAAATCGGCTTCTGGATTTTGCTAGGAGGTTCAGGAGATACCAGGTATCAGGTAGCCATCAATCTCAGACGGACTTCTAACCATCCATAAAAACATTACTGTCTTCCCTTTAAAAACATCTCAGGGAGAAGTGTAGTTCATGGTGACTTCCGAGGTTATCAATGGTCTCTGTCTTGGTACACCTCTGGAATACTATGCCCCGTTCTGAGGGACACACTTTTCAAAGGAAGGGGGACATCTGGGGCCCCTCTAGGCTTGCCAGATTTAGCAAATAAAAATATAGGACATTCCGTCAAATTTAATTTCAGATAGCCAACAAATGCTTTTTTCATATAAATGTGTCCCCAACATTACATGAAACATACTTATACCCCCCCCCCCATCTCATTGTTTATCTAAAATTCGGCTTTAACTGGGCTTCTTGTATTGTAATCAGACAGCCTTGCACTAGAGAACAAAGATAGTGAGCAAATCTCAATAATGTGTCTCAAAAGGAATCGTCAGAGGAGCCTGACTTTTCAGCTCGGAGATTTGCGTAGGGAAGCGTTTTCCAAACGGTTTTTCCAAAATAGCAAAAGGGACACTGGGAGGGAAAAGGTCTCGAGGTCAAAAGTTTGGGAAACGCCGCGTGGCCGGTGTTTCCATTTCGGAGTCCGAGCTATGCAGAAGTGTGGTAAACATCCTGAGCAGACTTGCAGGAAGCGTACCTGGTTGACCCGGTTTAACCTATCGTGCCCACAAATGCTATTTGTCTGTTTTAATATGTATATTTTATAGAGGACACCTATTAACATCATGCAAACTTACTGCTCTGCCCAGCACACTTTGGGGAGCACTGGCATGAAAAAGAAAGTTCTCTTCAAATAGGCAGCGTGCTGCTGAGCAGGGAGGAAGCAGAGTTAGTCTTTGTAAACCAAGGGGCCGAGCTGCACCCCGTATACTGGCCCAGTATAAAGACTAGAACGTCCTAGCAGCGATAGTCGTCTGAAAGGTAGTGAGCTCCCTGTCTGGAGACATTAAAACAGAAATGAAATGGCATCATGGACACTAGAGGAAATTTTTGTCTGGTGCCGGAAATGCTCCAGGGTCTTCTAGGAAGGGCGTGTTCACATAGAACACAGAGGGGCCCCCACCAGCAAACTGACCTTAAAATTATGTCCCACATTCTATATTTTTTCTGCGGTCTGAGTCTATCCCTCTTGGATACACTCTTACTGCGTTCCCTTCGCATCTCTGGGCCAAACCTCTCAACGATATTAGTCCTCTCAAATTAATGATCTCGGCCTCTTCAGAGCCTAGCCAGCTACCTAGGGGCTTGGCTCTTTGGAACCCCACCTTGAACCTCTGGAAGCGACTTATAGACCTGGCGAGTAAACTAGAGCTCACAGCTGAGCTTGGCGCCTCCGAAGAGGATGTGGTCTGCAGAAATGTGGCCCCATTCTCCTCCAGGACTGTGAGACTCCTGCAGGCGGTGTCCACAGTGTGCTACAGGTCACCACATACCTGAGGTGCTCCGCATAATAGAAGCCAAGAGAGGGTCCGATCCCAACTCCGCCTCCTCCTGGACCTATGACCTGGAGAAAATTCCTTGGCCTCCCCAAGTTGTATTTCCCTGTGTCAAAACAAAACGAAACAAAAACCACCATGAGAATGATGATATCCTGCGTCATAAGATCATGAAAATCGGGGCGCCTGGGTGGCTCAGTCGGTTAAGTGTCCGACTTCAACTCAGGTCATGGTCTCGTGGTCCGTGAGTTTGAGCCCTGCGTCAGGCTCTGTGCTGACAGCTGGGAGCCCGGAGCCTGCTTCGGATTCTGTGTCGCCCTCTCTCTCTGCCCCACCCCAACTCGTGCTATCTCTGTCTCTCTAAAACTAAAAGAAAAAAAAAAAAAAAAGAGCATGAAAATTAAAGGAGCTTAAAAGTACATTCAGAAGACCCAAGAGAATGCTGGTACAAAGCGGACACCCGAAAATGTTTATTTAGCGGACGACTGTTATTGTTACCATCATGATAACTTCTCAGAGAAGTTAAAAGATTTCTGTAGAATTTCAACAATGCGTGTGCCAAGATTTCAGGCCCCAGCCAAAGCAATAAGCTGGAAATTGTCAAGATCTCTAACACCTTCCTTTTGAGAACTCGTGCTTGAGAATGGAAAGTAATGCATGTGTATTAAAAGTCTCAGTTTTCCTTCCTGCAGGTCTCGGGCCAGTAGAAAGAGCACTGCATTTGGGGGCTAGGAGCCCTGGTTCTTGGTTAAAGTGTCTCCACCTCCTCCTCCATTCGGGACTCCGGTCCCCATCCATAAAATAAAGAGTTGGACGACGATTTCTTCTTGGGTTCCATGAGCTGTGCCTTGGAACCGAGGGTGATGAATGCGGCTATGTAAGTAATGGTCCGTGGTACTTAACGAGAGGAAGATCTTGACCAATGGGAGCAATGTGTCCGTATGTGCGTGAGCACACGTGTGTACATGGCAACACGCAGTGGATGCCAGGTGTTTTGAAGTCATTTCAGTTGCCCCCTGCTCTTGCACCTGTCTGTAAGTTTGGTAAACAAAGGGTTAGGTGTAGAATTAGTTGTAAAGGTGAGAGGCAAGCACTGACCTCTGAATGGGGAGAGCTGGGTTCGAGTCCCGGTCCCGACTCCGCTGGAAGAGCCTATTCTCCGTGTCCAGGGTGTGACAGTCCCTTCCATCCCCACCTCTGCCTCCCCATCTTTCACGTGAGGCGGTTGGTTCCAGGATCTCCAAGCTCTGTGTCTCTTGGGAAAGCGTCTCTGATCTATTTTCGCTTCGGTTTGCGTGCTCTCCACCAGATTATCATCATCGGGTGACTCAAGTTTGGCTTATTTCTTTTGTTTGATCCGCTCTTGTTTCATAACACAAGCTCTACAGCCAATTTTAGCATTTCTTGGATTATGGGAGTGTCGGAATGAAGGTACCAGAGCATTTGTCTCCGTTTTTGCCCAGGATACTCGTCTCCCCCTTCCCCACCCGGCCCACCCGACACTCCCTTCCATTCTGGCACACGCAGAGTCCCGCCTCCTCCCGGGATGAGACACCAAGTGGAGTCTGGTTTTCACATTAGGCGAGAGGAGGCCCTGAAGGCAGAAATCCTTGGCCCGTGAGTCACTTTGTCTCTTTGTGCCTCATTTCCCCCAGTTATAAATAGGTGGAGTCTCACACTTTCTCACCTCCCAGGGCTTGCCCCCCCCCACCACCACGGAGGGGTTTTTGTGCAGATGAGGAGTCCCTGTTTCACCGATGGGCTCTCTCCCATATCACAGCCCAGGGGACATTCTCTAGGAAAACAATGTGTCTCCCTGTCTCTCTGCTTCCACTTTCGGTCCCCTCCAGACTTCCCTTCATTACTGCTTGAGACACAGAACTTTCCAAAACACAGAAGTCAAGCTTTGCTGAAAAGCCTTTAGTGGCTGCCTGTTACCTCCAGGATAAAGACCTCGGCAGGTGAGCTCACAAGAAAGCACAGTGGAAGCTCACCCTGAGATCTAGTGACTCGCCCCAACATATACCGGCCTGCAGCACACTCCTCCCCTGGGACCTGTGAGGTGCAAGGCGGTGCCCCGGGAAGAAATAAAGAGGGGACTAAGACTTGGGCCCCATGTTTAAGAAGCTTACATGCTTTTTGAAAAGGTAAACAGGTACACAAAAGCAATGTTTTTATTTTTTAAGAACTGGAGGTGCTCTTAGAAGTCACTGACCCGGGTTAAGCGTCTGCCTCTTGCTTTCGGCTCAGGTCATGATCTCGCAGTTCATGAGTTCGAGCCCCGCCTCGGGCTCTGCGCTGACAGCATGGAACCTGCTTGGGATTCGATCTGTCTGTCTGTCTCTCTCCCTCTCTCTCTCTATCTCCCCCTCCCCTGCTTGTTTGCCTTCCGCCTTCGGGATAATAAACTTAAAAAAACAAAACAAAACAAAACAAAACAGAAATCACTGACCTAGCCCTACTGCCTCACTTCGGAGTTGTGGAAACTGCGGCTCCCTCTGATGGGTCTTCTCTCCTGCCAGATCTTCAGGCTTCTTCGTGTGAGTAGGTCTCAACTGTAAAGGCACCTCCTCAGGGCTGTCCTCCCAGATGTGAGTGCCCTGCTCACTCTCCTCCTTATCCCCCGCTGGTCCACCAGACCACCGTCTGCACTCTTCCCTATTCATCCATGTTTCTTCTTTATCCTCTGTGTCCACCCACTAGAGGGGAAACTGCAAGAGGGCTGGGGCTCGCTTCTATCTCTAGTGTCTACAACATAGTGGCTGGCAGTGGACCCATAAGAAATGTTTGCTAAATGACTCATCAAGCCAATGAGTACATCTTGAAGCAAATTTGAAAATGCAGAATAGTGTAAAGACACCAGTATAGATTTAACAGAAAATACGATTATGTCAAATTATGGTTTGTATCCTGCTTTTATCCCCCCTATCAGTATAGTGTGTCTACATGCTATGAAGTTATCTTTTAAAATACTATTTTAAGTGGGGCGCCTGGGTGGCGCAGTCGGTTAAGCGTCCGACTTCAGCCAGGTCACGATCTCGCGGTCCGTGAGTTCGAGCCCCACGTCGGGCTCTGGGCCGATGGCTCAGAGCCTGGAGCCTGTTTCCGATTCTGTGTCTCCCTCTCTCTCTGCCCCTCCCCCGTTCATGCTCTGTCTCTCTCTGTCCCAAAAATAAATAAACGTTGAAAAAAAAAAATTAAAAAAAAAATACTATTTTAAGTGACGCGTAAATTACACATGAAGTATCAAAATGAATTGAAGCATTGCCCTAATCTTGGACACTCACATTTTTTTTTCCCCCTAAGTGATCTACTGTCTCTCTAAACCCTTCTAATAGAAGTTGGCTTTTAAGATGCTTGTGGTAGGGGCGCCTGGGTAGCGCAGTCGGTTAAGTGTCCGACTTCAGCCAGGTCACGATCTCGCGTACGTGAGTTTGAGCCCCGCGTCGGGCTCTGGGCTGATGGCTTGGAGCCTGGAGCCTGTTTCCGATTCTGTGTCTCCCTCTCTCTCTGCCCCTCCCCCGTTCATGCTCTGTCTCTCTCTGTCCCAAAAATAAATAAACGTTGGAAAAAAAAAAAATTAAAAAAAAAAAAAAAGATGCTTGTGGTAAATCTTCCTTGCAATGAGTAGCTGGGTGGAAGACGTTGCTTTCTTTCTGGGAAATTCGACAGACCAATCCTTACTCTTGCATGTTTTCTGTAGCCTCCTTTGGTTTCCTTGACTTAGTCGATAATCTAGCTGTTAAGCTCAAGACTTGTGGTTAGTACACGGTTGTGATTCTATAACTTCCTGTTGGAAAGATAAGCCAGTCTAAGTGTTCACAACTGAGTGGAGTCAATGGGGGAAACAGAGGCCAGACCCCATTACATCTAGTGCCTACTCTTAACTCAGGGACAATTGCCTGATGAGATGAATTGATGCTCAGGGACGGAAGATTCAAGAGTTTCCAAACACCCACAGACTTATAAAATCTCTGTGCACTAAAAAGAACAGTAAAGGTCGCTAACACCCTCAAGGGAAGGAGAAGTAAACCGAGATCCAGACGGAATCTTTCGTGAACTAGAGCTCAGAAAAGATTTTACAGAACTGGAAGGGACCTTAGCAGTGAACTACTCTAACCTTGTCATTTTTTAAAGATGAGGAAACAGAGGTCCAGACGAGGAAGGGCGTTGCACCAGGTCACCACACCACCAGCTCGTGGCAGGGCTGAGATGAGAACCCACTTCCTCCTCCCTCCCATCCATCGGTCTTTCCACTGCCCTAGCTCTGTGGGGCCTTGTAAACCGTCAAGGCTCAGCAGAGTCTGCCCTTGGGCTCTGTTTCCTGGAGTGCTAAGAAATGTCCTCCCTTCATGTAGGTCGGCGCTTTCAGTAAAGCCCTCCCCCCTTTACAGAGCATTGCCTGTGAGCACAGCACCTCAGTGGCGCCAGGCACAAGACAATACGTACAGCTGAACACCCCTTTCTAGTCAGTCCCCACCCCATCCGGCACTGTGTGTCCTCAAAGCGCACGGACCTCTCCTTCCTCCCTCTTACCACATCCCTCCTGCAGTCTGTGAATGTCCATTTCTCCCCGTAGGCTAGTAGCTTCCTGAGACAGAAGCTCTTTCTCCTTCTTTGATTTTTTTCCACACTCTGTAGCAAATTAGTGCCTGGCATATAAGAGATGCTCTGTAAATATTTGTCAAATATATGAATAAAAACTTAGTTTCTATATTAGTTTGCTAGGACTGCCATAACAGACTAGCACAGGCTGAGTGCCTTCATGGCAGATGTCTATTTTTTCACAGTTGCACGGGCTAGAAGTCCAAGATCAAGAGGCTGGCAAGGTTGGTTTCCTCTGAAGCCATCCTCCTGCTGCTTTTTTTATATTTCTTTATTTTTTTAATGTTCATTTCTTTTTGAGAGAGAGACAGAATGCGAGGGGGGGAGCGGCAGAGAGAGAGGGAGACACAGAATCTGAAGCAGGCTCCAGGCTCTGAGCTGTCAGCACAGAGCCCGATGCGGGGCTTGAACCCATGAGTTGTGAGATCATGACCTGAGCCCAAGTCAGATGCTCAACTGACTGAGCCACCCAGGCGCCCCTCCTGCTGCCTCTTCACAGGGTCTTTCCTCTGTGCACCCAAACCCTGCTGTTGTCTCCCCATGTGCCCTAATCTCCTCTTCTCAGAAGGACCCCAGCCAGATTGGGTTAGGGCTCACCCCAATGGCCTCAACTTAACCACTTCCTTAAAGGCCCCACCTCCAAATACAGCCACACTTCAAAGTAGTGGGAGCTCCAGCATATGAATTTGGGGGAACATAGTTCCATCAATAACCTTCCTCTATTCTTGACTAGCTCACAGTTGAATAAAAGGGATGGGCACACAAAAGTGGAACGATACCTGCTGTAATACAGGGAAGTACAAGCCAGGTGGAACACCAGTAATGGTCGATGCCCATACTAGTGCATCACCAACCGTCCCTGTGTGCCATGCACTCTTCTAGGCACAGGGGCTATTACCTAATGTCATCCTTGCCAGGATTAAATGTCAACAAACATTCACTAATGCCTGCCATGTCGATCGCTGTTTCAGATCCTAAAGATCCAAAAATGTATAAGCTTAGACCACAGAAGAAAGACTCTTGCTATTTTGTAAGAACACACACACACACACACACACACACACACATATCTGGTGTGCTGTCTCAGCCCATTTCTGTTTACGGCTCCCATACTGGTGTTATTCCCCAGCCAGGTAATTTAGTCTGTGTCCAACCAGGAAAATGACCAACATTTTGCAGATGAAGAAACTGAGACACAGCCAGTAAGTAACTTTCCCTCTGTCACGCTAGTCAATTGCTAGTAAATTGCAGCCTCTGGGCTGAACCACACTTAACCCTGGCAGCAGGCACCACAGTCTACTCTCTTAATCAGCACCCCATACTGCCTCTCCATGACAAAGCGCCTTATTCCTTTTACCCCCACAGAAGGGGGAAATGAGCAAAAAGGACGGAATTTTAAGCTGAGCCACCAGCTGGGGTAAGGAGCAGAGAAGATACTTACAGATAGAGAAAATAGTACATCATAAAGGTCAAGGTCTATAAGACGATGGCTGAGCAGGTGGCATAGAGGGCTGGGAGTGTGTTAAGGCTGGGGAGGTAAATTGCAGTCAGATTAGGTGAGATCTTCTTATTATTGATATAATAATAAAATTAGGCTTGATTCTCTAGACACCGACAGGCATTTGGACTTTTTAGCATAAAATTTTAGCATTTCATCGTACCTCCTCATTTTACCAACAAGGAAACCACGGGCCAGAGAGAAAGGACTTGCCCAAGGCCATACAGTGGGTTAAAGTCAGAGCGGACACCAGCACCCAGATCTCTCAATCCCAGGCCAAAGCTACACTGCTAAACTTGGCCTACATAACCGCATGGAAACTGACGTAATTTAAAAGAATGTGTTTTTCCATGTTTCCCCATGTCTTTCATCCAATTTTCACCCACTTTCTCTTTTGGGAAATTGTACGTTTCTCCAGGTTTCAAGGAATGACTATTTCTCATCTAAAATAACTACTGGTTCAACGTCAGAAAGATCCCATGAAGTCATGAATGATGCCTTTCCCTGTGTGGCTTTGTGGAGTGTGGCCGAGTGGCTCACTGGTACATTTCATTGACTAGCAGGACCAGTATTTCTTATGTCTAATAGATACTTTGAGATAGAGTGATAAACTCAACAGCCACTCTGGCTGGGTTTGTTTTACCAAACAAATAGATCGGGTCAGCAAACATTTACTGCTGCCTGCTGCATGCTAGGCATAGTGCTAGAGCCTTGAGATCCAAAGATATGTAGGCTCAGTTCTCGGGTGAAAAGGCGCTCACCACTCAATAGTGAAATGCACATACTTCCCCACACGTGCACACACATGCACGCACGCACACACACACACAGACCATACACACACGTCTTATAGCTTATACCTATTAGCCATGCCTATAGCTCCTCATAGTAGTGATTCCCCAGCTAGGGCATTCAGGCGTCATCTAACTAGGAAAACAGAAACCACTCCGGATCTTGCAGCTGAAGAAATTTAATACAAGGATGCACAGGTGATAGAAGGAGCTGAAAAGCCAAACAGGGAACGTAAGGAACCAGAGATTAGCAACGGCAGGAAGGTGGTGCTGCTCCTGAGTCTGGAAGGACATAGGAGAAGGTGGGGTTACGAGATCCCAGAAGCCAGGACATTACTTGGCAGGCGTTGGAGGCATAGAGCAGAGGAAGCCACTGCCGGAGATGCCACTGGAGGAGAGAGAACAAACAGCCGGCTTCTCCCCACCTCTCCTCCAGTCTTCTGTCCTACACTCCCATTAGCCAAACTGTAGCACGTAGGCTCCCGTGATGGGAAGCAAGCAGGGGAAGCATGAAGAAAGGAACAGAGGGCAGACAGGGGCTGACCAGCACCCCCGGGGTGACCTTGGGCGAATCACTGGCTCCACATTCTAGTTTCCTTCTTGGTAATTTGAGAAGAATAATACCTCTCACGTTTGTTGTGAGACTTACGTGAAATAAAATCCGTGAAAGCGCTTTATCAGTTTCAAAAGGCACATACACAAATGCAAGAGCTTTTCTTATTGGTTTTAATTCAAAGTGTTTGGGACCTTGGGCTCTGGGCGGGGGCGGGGGGAGTGGGCTGGTGTATTCTGATGTCTTCAGGAGCTTCGTAGTGCCTGGCTCATTAGCTGAGTGGAGGGACGTAGCTGCATTTTACCACCTGGTACTTCGTGCCATCGCTCTGGTCCATCAGCCTTCGAAAAGCACTGGCTGGCTTTGAATAACTGGCACATGACAGAAGGGATGTCAGAGCGTGTTCTCGGTTCTCTTTGGGGATCTGTCTGTGGTTTTGGATCAAAAAGTGACAAGTAGAGAAGACTCTGGAAATGACGCCAAGACCATTACTCCACCCTTTCTGTTTACAGAGGACCGGAGAGGAGACAGGGTTGGCACACCGTGGCATGCCAAATGCTTGGCAGCAAGTGACGTACAACCCCCGAGAAGCCTCACCCACTTCTCCAGCCCTCGACCTTGGGCCTTCGGCTTTCGAGTCGGCCCCATATCGCAGCTGGCACTGCAACGTTTCCTTCTCTGTTCCCATGAGCTTTCTTTCTTTCCTTTTAGTCTTTTGTCTCTTCTTCCCAATAATCTTTGACAACTCGTTTCCACGCGGTTCTTCCGTTCCACTCTGCTGATGGACATTGGAAGCGGAGCGCTAAGCCGTATCTATTTTAAGTTGAGAGTGTAAACTCTTCTAAATAACTCAATTCCCCTTTGATATCAGGGGTGAGAAAGTAACCATCACAAACCTTTAGAGACCAGCTTCTCTGCCAACCTCGGGGCTTTCGGCGGAAATAATAAAGCACAACTCTTCCCTTCTACCAGCAGAAAGGACAGGCCAGGACCACCACTTTTAACTAAGCACCAGGCCACTCAAACCTGGCCCATAAGAATGGCCGTCCTTTTACCAGTGGCACGAGATGGTTCGACCCCCTTGGCGGGAATGGGCCTGTCTTCTGTACCTTTCAGTGCCAGGTGAACTTGGTGAACGGATGATGAAGTTCAAAGGTAGATTCCTTACTTGTCCAACGAAGAGATGCTGCCTTGATTGTAAGTTCCCTTCTTGCACTGACATTTAAGAAATGAGTATCCTTCCACCAAAGATGGCCTATTATGGTCACAGAGGCACTAAGACTGTAATATTCCCCTGAGTGACTCATAGAATTCCCAGTGGCCCACTGTGAGTTGACATTTTACTGGTGCAGAGTCTGCGGCATCATAAAATGTCAGAGCTGGAGGACAATCAGCCATGCTCTAGCATGAGTACATTGAGGAGTCTGGGACCTGAAGCTTGCGGATATTCATTTACTGATCCCTTCAATAGAAATTGATTGTGTGCCCTCTCATGTGCTTGTGGGGCAAGATGCACTATAACAAGGAAACTAAAAACTGGACAAGGTAATTATAGTTTCTAATAGTTGCTTGACAGATAATAAAAAATGTAATAGACTCATTCACTTTGTGCAATGGATAGTGAATAACTTGGAGGTGGGTGAGGGTGGCTCTGTGCAACATTGGCCCTTAAGATGAGCTCTGAAGCTTGAGAAGAAACCAGTTGTGGAAAAGAGCTTGTAAAAAAGAAGCAGAGGGAATGACATGTGCAGAGGCCCTGAGGCAGGAAAGCTTTGGGTGTATTCAAGAGGTGGAAAGGCAGCCAGTCAAGTGGGAAGGTAATACGGGAAGAGTAGTTTGAAGAGTGGCTGGTGGAGTTGGCTGAAACCAGATTGGCCTCATAGGGCCTCATAAGGACTTGGGGTTTTATTCTAAGCAGGGGAAACTATTGAAAGCTCTTAAGCAGGTATGAGACATACTCTGGTTTGCATTCCTTAAAGACCCCTCTGAATCCAGGAAGGAGAATGGATTGTAGAAGAGAAAATGTGACTATTGAAATAGTCCAGGCCAAAAAAAAAAAAAAAAAAAAAATAGACAAAATTACTAATCTGGAAATGGTAAGAAGTGGAGAGATTTGAGATACATCTAAACATAGAGCCTCTAAGACTTGTTGATTATGTGGCTCTATAACCTGAGAATCAGAGGAATCAAAAAAGACTTTTAGGCTTTTGAGCAGCTGGGTGAGTGCATGTGTCATTACGGGTATGGTCACAAACATTAGAGGTGGGTAGGATTAGAGAGACCTATTGGCTGTAAAGGGAAACTGGGGGCCCAGGCGACACAAGGTTGGGGGGCATACAGGTATGAGGGTGGCTGAGAATCACAATCTTAGCAAATATCATCTATGCTTAAGAGAAAGTGAAACCATGAGTTACTTTGTAGCAGTGCTATTCAGTGGGTGTGACTGGGGACCCCAAAGGACGTTTGGCAATGTCCTGAGGCACTTAGTTGTCATGGCTTTGATGGGGGTGGAGGGATTGCAGTCTTTCTGGCATCTAGTGGATGGAGGCCAGGGATGCTGCTCAACATCCTTCCATACACAAAGCAGTCCGTACAATAAAGACTTATCTGGCCCCAAATGTCAACAGTGCCCAGTTTGCTTTTGGGGACTTACACAAACGAATCACGCCCAGAGAGCAGTATCTTGGAAGGTGTCGCTCCAGATGGAGTATTAGGAAGGAGCCCGGACTTGCTTCTGTGGCAGAGGCTGACAGCAGCTGGTGAGTACGAGGCTAGCAGATTCCCTGTGGGTGAGGTTGGGACCCCAAGAGAGGGCTCTGAACCCTGTGGGGGCCTTGGTAAGATCGGGACATCGACTGGATCCGACCAGAGAGCCCTAAGCCCACTGGGAAGCCAGACGGACGCACTGCCAAGTGAGAGCTTACTCACCAAGCGAGAGGATTGATGCAGCTGTGTCGGGGGAAATCAGGGGTTTCCGGGGGAAGGGAAAGAGCCTGGGGCTCCTACAGGGCAGGGGGGTAGGTAGTCAGTACCCGTTTCAAAGCTAAAAATCCTGTAGAGTCTGCTGGCTCTCACGACTGCCTGCATGGTGAAATCACCAGGGAGAATTTTTTTTTTTTGATGCTTCTTTATTTATTTGGAGAGGTGGGGGGGAGGGGGAGAGAATCACAAGTAGGTTCCGTGCTGCCAGCATGGAGCCCAACGAGGGGCTCAATTGGGATGGATCTCAAGAACTGTGAGATCATGACCTGAACTGAAATCCAGAGTTGGATGCTTAACAGACCCACTCAGGCACCTCATCACCTGGGGAGATTTTTTTTTTTAATTTTTTTTTTCAACGTTTATTTATTTTTGGGACAGAGAGAGACAGAGCATGAACGGGGGAGGGGCAGAGAGAGAGGGAGACACAGAATCGGAAACAGGCTCCAGGCTCTAAGCCATCAGCCCAGAGCCCGACGCGGGGCTCGAACTCACGGACCGCGAGATCGTGACCTGGCTGAAGTCGGATGCTTAACTGACTGCGCCACCCAGGCGCCCCCTGGGGAGATTTTTAAAAACAATTTTTAGAGAGGATGTGGAGAAACGGGAGCCCTCTTACACTGTTGGTGGGAATGCAAACTGGTGCAGCCACTCTGGAAAACAGTGTGGAGGTTCCTCAGAAAATTAAAAATAGACCTACCCTATGACCCAGCAATAGCACTGCTAGGAATTTACCTGAGGGATACAGGAGTGCTGATGCATAGGGGCACTTGTACCCCAATGTTTATAGCAGCACTCTCAACAATAGCCACATTGTGGAAAGAACCTAAATGTCCATCAACTGATGAATGGATAAAGAAATTGTGGTTTATATACACAATGGAGTACTACGTGGCAATGAGAAAGAATGAAATATGGCCCTTTGTAGCAATGTGGATGGAACTGGAGAGTGTTATGCTAAGTGAAATAAGCCATACAGAGAAAGACAGATACCATATGGTTTCACTCTTATGTGGATCCTGAGAAACTTAACAGAAACCCATGGGGGAGGGGAAGGAAAAAAAAAAAAAAAAAGAGGTTAGAGTGGAAGAGACCCAAAGCAGACGAGACTCTTAAAAACTGAGAACAAACTGAGGGTTGATGGGGGGTGGGAGGGAGGGGAGGGTGGGTGGTGGGTATTGAGGAGGGCACCTTTTGGGATGAGCACTGGCTGTTGTATGGAAACCAATCTGACGATAAATTTCATATATTGAAAAAAAAAACTGTTAAAGCCTAAGAAAAAAAAGAATAAAAAAATAATAAAAAATAATAAAAAAATTTTAATGTGTATTTATTTTTGAGGGAGAGAGGAGAGAGAGAGAGAGGGAGAGAGAGAGAAACAGAGCATGAGTGGGGGTGGGGGAGAGAGAGAGGGACACACAGAATCCAAAGCAGGCTCCAGGCTCTGAGCTGTCAGCACACAGAGCCCGCCTTGGAGCTTGAACCCACTGACCTGAGATCATGACCTGAGCCAAAGTCAGACACTTAACTGACTGAGCCACCCAGGCGCCCCACCTGTGGAGATTTTATTAAGTTCTAATGCCTAAGCCCCACCCCCAACGATAGCTATTAGATTAGCACGGCTTAGGGCCCTAGTACTGGAATTTTAAAGCTCCTTCAGGTATTCTGGGTTGAGAACCACTGGTCTAATCCCAGCATTGCCCACAGATCCCTCCAGAGCCAGACAAGCAACAGAAATACGGGCAGGGAGTCCCCACTCCGTGGGTAGCCCGTACTCAGCGGTAGTTTGCTGTTGCCTTGTAGGGACCTGTGCCCGACACTGCCAGATCTTCCCATTTCCTCGTGGTTTTTGTTTTGTTTTATTTTCAAGAAGCCTCAAATACAGATTTTTGTTTTTAACGCTAGTGCCAAATATCTTCAAAGCCCATGCCAAACAAAACATGTGTGTGCAGAGTGCGTCGGACCCGAGGGCTGTCGTTTAGCAACCTCTGATCCAGTCCGGTGGTTTTCACACTTTTCTTAGCCACAGGGGTTTTTCTCCAAACGGGCTATTTTGTGGAAGTGATGTCGATTGAATCAGTCTACGTGAAACTTGGCGGGGAGCGGAAGAGAGGCACACTGAGACCCTCCTTCCAGTCCCAGGTGGCTCTCGTGTCTGCCCCTGAAGAAGCTCCCTGGTCCATTTACCAGATGGGGAGACTAAAGCCCTTCAGAACACAGTCCCAGAGCAGAACCAGCCTTGGGGGGGGGGGGGCATTTGGAAATGTGGAGGAGGGTGTTTGGAGTTGTCCAGTGACAAAGCAGACGTGACCGGCATTTAGTGGCTGGGGGGCAGGGATACTAAACTTCCTATAACATCCAGGACAATAAAGAATTCTATGTGAAATGCCAACAGCTCCCCACTGGGAAGCACCAAATGAGGAATCAGAGACCCAGAGAGGAGAAATTAGCTGGCAGGTTCATGGCAAGTGCGTGCTAGAACTTTGGCCCCTGCCCATAGGCTTGGGGACTTCATCTGTACCCATCGGGAAAGGTCACTGCCTGGGGCCAAGTTGGCCGTGCTCCACAACACAGGGGAGAGAGGAGTATTTTACAGATTAAAGCCAGAGAGTCTCCTGAGGTGGGGCAACCACTCCATAAAAAGCTGAGCACCAGATTTTGAGAAGTGAGGCTGGGCAAGGACATGGGGGGCTGCGGGGTCTCTTCAGCCCAGGCTGGAGGCCAGCGCTCGGCCCTGGGAGGAGGCAGATCAGAGGAGCAGAGGCGCCGGGAAGCGGCGAGGCAGGGCAGTCACACAGGTTTGTTGGCCCCATTGGTCATTTAATCCCTAGGCCAAAATATGCCAGGTTCAAAAATAGGATGTGGAAGCAGGAGGGGGAAGGAGGGTGTTCCCCAGCACTCCAAGGAAAATCGAGCCAGGGGAGAACTCATCTGCCTATTTTTTGCCATCACAATGCCACACGTTGTACAGTCTCCTCGCTTACAAAATCATGAGTACAGAATCGCCATCTCTGTAACCGTCAGGCAAGGATCAAATTATCCACATTGTACAGGAGAGAGGGCCTCAGAGCGGTGCCTCTATCGCACGGTCCTTTTAAAGATACGACTTTGTTTGTTATGCTTATGTGAATCACCCCCAGGAGGAAGGTCAGGGAGGGAGTCCCATTCCCAGTTTGGGGTTCAGGCCCGTAGTTCCCAAGACTGTGGTGGGCACCACAAGCACGGGGAAGCTTGGTGAAATTCAGCAGACCCCATCCTGCCCCAAGGAGCCCGGGTCCCCATCCTCTGTAGCAGCACCCCAAGTGATTCTGACACGCACCGACTCCCGCCCGCCTAACCCAGCTCAGCGAGACGGGTCCACTTGTCGTGTACTTGGGTGTCGCGGCGACATCACATGTCTACGTAGCTTTCCAAATGCTTCTTCTCTCAGCTGGTGTTGGGGACAAGACACCATCCAGTGGGGTGCTAGTTAGCCGGCTCTTGGTGACGGGGGAGCCCCTGACTTGTAGTGTGCCTGTTTCCACGTTGGGACTACGAACGTGCCCCGTTTCCAGCTACCGACATCGCATCGCTGAACACGGAGCTGAGGGAAAGAGGCCCACAAGCGACGCTTTTAAGACGGTGTGAGCCGGCCCCAGCACACGTCTGTTGTGTCCCATCTCCAAACCCAGCGACCTTTCCCCTAAAATATCCAGAGCTAGGACATGGGGCGGGCTGCCGACGGAATCAAGGAAGGTATGTTCTAGGACAGCATCATTTTCAGGGGAAGAATATCAACTAGTCACCGTGATTCCCAAAGAGCCACAGACAGGACTTTGAGTCACAACTCTGTGAGTGTTGGCTGTGTGCTCTTGGATAAGTCGCAAACCTCTCTAGGCCTCAGATTCCTCATATGTAACCTAGAAATGGTAACACAGTCCCTAACCTTAAAGGCTAAAGGATATAATGCATGTAAAATGCGTAAGCTAGGACTCAGCAACAGTCGTGTTTTCCATTTTGAGCACCCCTGGCATTTTAGACCCAGGAAGGACCTCTCCACTCTTCCCATCTAAATGCTTGCTGGGACATCTGAAGACTCGAGTAGGACAATTCCTTTGCTCAGCAGGCCACAGCCAGTTGCAATGGGAGCCATCCTGTGTCTCTGTCTCTTGACTCAGAAGGTCGGGAAATTTGTCACTAGACTAGCCTTCCCGCCCCCAGAGTACACACAAGTTGGTTTCCAGGGACTTACCTAGGAGCCAAACTGGAAATCCTGCACGTTGGCCCCGCAGCGATCACAGTCGCTGTCTGTGCACAAGTTTTGACAGAGGAAAAAAAAAAAAAAATCCAGAGGCCTTTTGCTTAGGCGGCTTGGGCCTCGGACTTAGGCGGCCTGGGCCTCGGGCTCAGGCTGGCCTTGCAGAAGGTCTCTTTCACCTTTCTGCCACTGACGACGGAAACGTTGAAGCTATGGATGGTCTCTGCGTCCTCTTCCCTTCACACCAGCTAACGTGTTTTTCATTTCTCTTGGCGGGCTCAATTTCCCACATGTTCTCCCAAGCTCTTCCTCTCGGCTCCCCAGGGCTTCCCACAACAAACCCGCGTGCCTGGGCAGTGGAGCAGGCCGCAGCAGTGAGAACCGTGCCGGATATGCCTCTGGCGTGTTTATCAGCCCCAGCCCCAGCCCCAGCCCGGGCTTCTGGGTTCCTTGGCTCCTCGGCTGGAGCAGAGCACCCAGCTGTTCAGGGGGCCGGGCCTGCCTGCACCCTGCCCATCAGGCCTGGCGCGATGGAACCCTTCTCCGGCTCTGCCACAAACTTACTGTGCGAGACCCGGCCCAAGACCTGCCCCCCTCGATGCCTGTCAGGTCCTCATCTCTGAAAATGATGGTCATAGTACCTTTGTTCCGTACGCAGCACTTGGCGTCTTCTGGTGGTCCCTTTACCCGTGGTCTCCTGCTTCATCCCATTCCAGCTGTGATGTAGGTGGTCCCACCACAGGTAAGCTAGGGTCGCAGCCCGGGTCTGCTCCCCCCAGTTCCAGGACCTTGTGCCCCACCCTGCTTGCGGTTCCTTCATTAGAGGCAGGAGGCCGGGCTGTGACAGCAACTCCGTGGCTCCGTCCCACTGCTCCCTGAGAGCCCTGGGTGTGGCCGGGACGCTCTGCACAGCTTGCGTGTGAGCCTCAGAGCCACCGAAGGGTTAAGGGGAAGACATTCACTCTTTAAACACTCACCCTAAATTCCTGGTTAGAAGAGGCACTGTGAATTCTCCTGCTTGTTTTCTCCCCCACTTTATCTGTACGCTTGTGTCCTGCCAGCAAGTATTTCTCTTGGACACGGAATGTATTCGGTCTTTCTTTCCTTCTCTCCCTTTCTTTCTTTCTTTCTTTCTTTCTTCTTTCTGTCTCCTTCCTTCCTTCCTTCCTTCCTTCCTCCCTTCTTTGCTTTCTTGATTTTCTTCCTTCCTTCCTTTTTTCTTTCTTTCTTTCTTTCTTTCTTTCTTTCTTTCTTTCTTTCCTTCTTTCTTTCCAGTTCTTTTTGAAAGGGTCAGGCGAATCATAAAGTATGCATGGACTCCATCAGGTCCACAGACAGCTTGTAGACCACAGTGAGAACTTGCTAGTCCCATTTCATTGTTGCCAGGAAAGTGAAGATGATGGCATTTAGAATCCAGACATTTTAGGTGATGGAATTTTCTAGCATATTCCAGAATGCTCCCAACCCTCTCCCTGCCTTTTCCAACCAAACAAAGCCTCCTGTGATCTCTTCAGCTGGAATTAATTTCTCTTTCTTAAATGCAACCCTCACCTTACATGTGAGTGGCCGTGCTGATATTCACCGCTTAATCATTTTCTATGCCCCTCCTCTGGTCTCCTGGTAGATTGTAAAATCAGTAAAAAAAACCACACACACACACACACACACACACACACACAAAACCCATCTCTTAATCACACTACTGCCATCACCCAATACCTAATAATAAAGATAATAATAATAATAATAGCAGCTTCTATTTATTAAGTGCTTACTCTGTGTCAGAGACTGTTCAAACAGTATCTTCTTAATGTTGTGTCAGACTTTGAGATAAGCAGCTATTCCTATCTGAGTAACTTTCCAAGGGTTACATACAAGTGAGAAGGAGCTATGATTTCCAGCCCAGGTTTGTCTTATTCTCTACTTCCCAAGCTGCTGTTCCCGGGTTTTCTTACGTCCTTCCTAGCGCAGAGGTGGGGACAATAGACCCTCCACGAGGGAGTTCCCCTCTTCCCTTCCTAGCAAAGAGTCCGTGCTGTCCAAACAGAAAGAACACTTACAGGGTCACTTCATCCACACTCCCATTTCTGCAATGAGAGAACGAAAGCCCAAGAGGGGAAAGTGAGGCAGCGTAGGTGGCCAGTTGGTGGCACAGCACGAAGGCCTGCCCCTCGCCACTTTCCGGCTGCCCGCAACTTCTCAGCCCCTCACTTTCCTAAAGGGTTTCCGAAAGGCAGGAGTTACTCGGTCCTGGAAAGGTTAGGCAGGAAGAGGATGTGGGCACAAACGTATGGCATGCTTCGTGATCATGCTCTATAGGACACCAGGGACACTCCAGTTTCCCTGAAGCTTTGCTTTCCTAAAAAGTTGTGCGTAGATCAAATGCTTAATTTCCCATTCCGGTAAATCAGCCTCCGGTGGGTGAGTCAGTTTGGCTCACGGCTGGGAGTTCTGTGCCATGGCTTTGTCTTTGTGCTGGCTCTCGGTGCTATAGGCATATGGACTTGAGGATGTATGACAAGATATGTACATACACATACAGTACATTTTACAGCCCATATACATACAGTAAATGTATACACATACATGTATATGTATGCATATGTGTGTATATTGTACATATACATAAAACTGCAGGAAGTTCTTTTCTTTCATTGTAGTCTGTTTTCTTTGGTTACCGTTTAGTCCACTGTTGACATTTAGTTCCAGATCATTCTTTGCAATGGGGGCTTCCCTGTGCATTGTATAATATTCAGCAGCCTCTCTGGCCTCTACCCACTAGACGCCAGCAGCACCTTCCTGCCCACCACTGTGACAACCAGAAATGTTTCCAGACATTGCAAAATGTCCCCCGCAGGAAAAATGCCCCCCAGTTGAGAACCATGATTTATCCTCATTTCTCCCTTAGTCCTCCGGTATTCGGGGATCTGCTAATTGGTGGAGAGAGCAAATATCCAACACTCCAGCTGGGACCCATAGCAGAAGGAGGTTCTGGCCTGAGATTTTAAAATATTCTCATGTCAGACTTCGAGATAAGTAGCCATCCTCACTTGAGTCACTTTCCAAGGGTTACACACAAGTGAGAAGGAGCTACGATTTCCAGCCCAGGTTTGTCTTATTCGCAAGAACCCTGTGGGACAGCATGATTGTTTCCATGTTACAGATGAGAAAACTGAGGCTCGCTGCGGCTGGTCTCAAGTTACCCACCTAACAAGCGGCAGAGAAAATGTGCCCTTAACCTTTATGTGAGTGTTTCTGAATTCAGGAGTCCAGTTCATACCAGGTGCGTGCTGTAATCTCCTGGGTGCCCCGGGGCAGAAATAGAGGTTGAGAACCATGGTTCTGGCTCTGCCCTTCACTGGTTGATTGTCCCCAAATCACCGAATATCAGCATTAAAAGACAGCATCGGCGTAATCTAAACCAGTGAGACAAGAATCTGATCATCACACAAAGAAATGTGCGGTGTCACCGTAGTGAGTGTGCTGATGTAGCACGTGACTGGGGAACCGACCTGGCCTGGGCTCCGGAGACGCTGGCCCAGGGAGTGGCTGAGTAGAGGGTGGTGGGTAGAGAAAGCAGGAAGACGTTACGAGCAGAGGGAGCCCTGAGGTGGCAGGAAGCAGGCAACTTGACCCAGGCTGGCTCTGCAGAGGGATTCCTCGGGGTTGGTGGAAACCGAGAAAGGGACACAGGATGTAGGGACTTGGAAGTCCTCCGGGGGTGGGCTGAGGGTCAGGAGGAGTGACTGTCATAAAATCACAGAAGAGCATCCGATCCCATCACTCACCTGCCTCTGTAGCAATATTTCCTGCCACCATGCCGCCTCCTCCAGTGACTGACCCCCCCCTTCCCTCCAGAAGGAGTTCTCCACCTCTTCCAAAGCTACCACTTTGTCCTAAAGAGTGGTAAAAATGCTGTCTGTCATCAATCCAATGTGTCCCCTGAACACTGCCCGTGGGACTACACCCCAGGCAGTGGCACTTTCAGAAAGGGGGAGCCCAGGCTTGGCCTTTAGCACTGGTCGGCAACCAGGAACCCCGAAATATCCTCATGACCATAGAGGCAGAAGTTACAACATAGTCTATGGATCCGATCTGACTCATAGCTGTGTTTTGCTTGGCCACGCGATGTTTTCAGATGGTTTTGAAATGCGCGGCCACCATTTGAAAATCAGATGTCATGTCAAAATGCAGGCTTCTAGCCTGCATGCCTGCGTGAGAACAGTGACACCAGGAGCCTGTCCTTCCTTCCTTTCCCCAGGTGCCCACCCACCCACTCTGCCGCCTGCAGCACGGTGCCTGCCCTGCCCTGCCCCGCCCCACCACAACCCCTTAAAGACCTGCGGGCGGTGACCTTGGATTGGCACCTAGAGTCTTTTGTCTGCTATCCGGCCAACGCCGGTTCCTTCAGCTGCCACTCCTCTGATTCAACCTCCAGCCTCCTACCTGTCCTGTCATCCTCTTTCTGGCCACCTTCCCCTACTTAACGGGATGCACTCAGAAGCCACAACAATGTTCCCGGCAGGAGCTGGTGGGGGCTGACCTGGACAGAGGCTTTAAAGAAACTTCTTTGTATGGGACACCATTAGTTTTCAACCCAGCAACCAGACCAGCAAGCACCATGTCAACCCCAATGGAAAGAGGCCTCGGAACATGCAAAACTGATTCTGTCTTATGAGTCTAGCTAAATAGGAGAAAGCCCTGGGGGAAGACATCGGACCATTTCCTGAGTCTGTACAGTCAAACCTGGAACAATGCGGGAGGAATGACAAGCATCTTGAAATGTTTTTTTTCATTTATAAGTATCAACAGTGGGAAGAGTCTAAGGAAAATACTTGTGAAAGCCCTTGGAAAGTGACAGCACTCCAACTGGCGATCTGAGGTTACTATTTGTTCTCTCTGTTCCCAGAATGAACCCAGGTAGACTCCTCCTTTTGCCCTCTGAGCATGTAACTGCATAGGTGGAACACAGGAAAATGAATGGAGCTATGGAAAACACATTGGCCTAGGAGTCTGTCGCCCCGGGGACTTTCTGCCCCTGTGCTTCCGACTACTGGGAGCATTTAGGTAGGTCACCTAACCCTCTGGGCCTCAGTTGCCTCATCCGCCACGAGACTATCAATCGGTTGGAAGATTCCACAAACCAGAGCAGTGCATCCAAAACGTCCACCTGCATTCAGGACTTTCCAGCCTTTTCTCCAGCTCAGGCCCCCTCCCACCCTGGCCCCGAACCACTGCTCATTGACTTAACGCTCCCTCTAAAATCGTCTTCAGTTCTAGTCATAATTTTTTTTTTTTTTGGTTTAACCCCATCCCCAGAACATTTACAAGGTCACAGATTTAACGTGTTAATGATGACTTTGGTACAAGTTCAAATAACCACTCGGGGATTAAAATTTGAAACGATCTTTCTCCACACACCACCTAAAATCATCCTGTGTGCTTACAACACTATAAGGACATCGAACTTGGGTTCATGGGTGGATTTCAGGAAGCCCCTGAATACCCTAAAATTGGACACTAAGTTGTGTGTGGGAGAGGCGGGGTTTTTGTGGGGGGAGACTTCATAAACTTGCCATGATTCTCAAAGGTCCATCTGTTCCGTACAAATGCTGACAACCACTGCCTCCAGAGCCTGTCAGATCTTTCTTCAGGAGGGATGGGGGCCAAAGGATTACACCTTCGAAACAGCTGCCTGGGGGCACCTGGGTGGCTCAGCTGGTTAAGTGTCTGACTCTTGATTTCGGCTCAGGTCATGATCTTACCATTCGTGAATTCGAGCCCCACATCGTGCTCTGCACTAAGAGCGTGGAGCCTACTTGGGATTCTCTCTCCCCCCTCTCTCTCTGATCCTCCCTCCCTCACTCCCCCCACCTCCCCACCCGTCTCAAAAATAAAATAAATAAACCTAAAAATAATAGCTGCCTGGGATTCCTTTCAGCGAATTTCCTCCCATCCTCCTCTCTAAATGTCTCCTGATTGACTAAAGAAGTACCTTTAGGTCACTTGGTGGGGTGGGAGTGGAACGGGCTCCTCTGGGACCTGTCTGAGCCTGGCGCCTACATCCCGGCAGAGGGGTCGCAGAGGCACTGGAAAGACAGCACCCCGAGGAAAGAAGGTCTTTGCTTAAAGCGATTGAATACAACCTTGGCAAACTCCCCCAACCCCAGAATCCCAGGGAGCACAGCTTACACAGATCATCACCTTCTCTGGGGCGGACTCGGAAATTCAGCTCTGCGGGATCGTTGCGGGGAGACAGGCAAGAATTACGAATGCTCCCCGCTCCGGCGCTGCTTGGCCCGGCGAAACTCCCTGCTATTTTTCCACCTGCTTGTTTTGCGGCTTGCTGAATTTCCGTATGTCTGACCTGAATTCTTAAGTGGCTCGGACAGTTTCTGGTTGTAACACCCAGGGAAAAGACCCGGGACTTTCTCGGGCCCTGGAAGGGATGGCGGCTGCTTCAAGCAGACGTAATTGGGGAGGCGCCAGCTCTGATGGCATAGTTAGCCTTGATCCTACCTGAACACGGGGCTTCCCCAGAGAAGAGGTAGTGGACGGACAATCGTTGTGGAATGAATGAACGACAACTACTGCTCGGGGCAGCTAGGCGCACCATAGGCAGACATGGACGACCCAATCGAGGAAAGCCTCAGAGTAGAGGTGACCTTTGAAGGAGGCCTTGGAGTCAGGTGTAATTTTAACAGCAGAGCTGGCCATGCTCTGACGTGGTTAAACACGGGGGCTCCAGAGTCTGGCCTCTGGCTGGGTTTGAATTCCGACACCCCCGTGTGCGTGATGCGCCCTTGCGCAAATCTCCTAGCCCCTGGAGGCCTGAGTGTCCTCGCCTACCAAGGATATAGGATAAGGACTGTGGGTGAGCCTTCAAGGAGAAACCACACAGCACACGTCGCACCGAGCCTTCGCACGTGCTCCCTGGTGGTTTTCATCGGCACCGGTGTGGGAGAGGAGAGCGGTCGGGGATGTCCCACTGCCAGGACGTGAGAGAGTGGAGCACAGAGGAGGCAACCGGTTTACCTGCGATTTCCACGGCACGGTCAGCACGCCTGAGCTCCTCTCCACTAAAGCCGGCAGTCCCACCAGCAGACTTCAGACTCCACTGTGGAAGCAAAGGTCCGCCCTCTGCTTCCCTTCGGGCCCTGTTCTCATTGGCTGCACAGCCTCGTGCTGTCCGGTGGTCCAGCTCTGCATTGCCTCCCCTGACAGTGGTGCCCTTGGCCCCGGGACAGAGCCTCCAGCGTCCAGCCCCCCGGGGGGGGCTCCTGCATCCCTGGGTGCTGATCCTTCTCGGGGCTGCATTTCCTTGGGAGAGAGCTAAACACAAAGGCCCAGCAGCCGCAGCGTCAAGATCGACATCAAAGAAGGAGTCAGGATGCAGGAGGAGCCACGGAATTGCCAGAGGCTGTTCCCGAACTTTCGTTCCTGGGCGGGTCCGGCTAGGCCTGCACATCCCTGGAGCATGTGTCCCTGGATGTCTTCACGTGGATTTATCACGCCCGGTGAGCCAGACTCAGCCGCTTTATCCTTCCTTCGCGGCACCGCCATCGCGTCACGGCAGCAAGTGTCGTATCTCTTGCATCAGGACAGTACCTGCCATATAGGAAGCACTCAAGGAGCATTTGCCAAAAGTTGGAAGAATGCATGAATGAGTACCCACAGTGCCTGGCGCATACTAGATGTCCCGTCAACAGTCGTCAAGCGGGGAGGCATGTGGCTAAAGAACTGAGAGGGGAAGAGTTTGGTCAGGGAAGGCTTTCTAGAGGTGGCTTTCGAGCTGGACCTTAAAAGAGGGAGTGAAATTTCACAAGGAAGGCTGCACATTGGAACATTCCAAACAGAAGGGATGGGCATCTAGACACAGAAAGCACTGGGAACATTTGAGAAACTGGGAATAGTTCAGCTTGGCTGGAGGGCTGCAAACGTCGAGAGGCTTGCAGAAAGCTGTGCCTTGGAGACATTTCCCCAACATCGTAGAGCGTCGCAAAGGCCATGCCAAAGAAGGGGAGCCTGCCTCCACCGGCCAGTGGAGGGCCAGTATAAGGAGAGGGTGATGTGATCTGACCAACGATTTAAGAAGATTAATATGGCAATACCTCGAAGGGCAGATTTGACCTGAGGGGAAGACAGAAAACAAAGGTCCGAAACCAGAAACGTGGAGAAAGTATGAACAGGATTCGGCACAGGTTGGATGTTGACGGAAAACAATTGGGGGGGAGGGGAGAGTCGGTGATGAGGTCGAAGTTCCTGCACGGTTGCAGCATGAGCAGAGAAGTCGGGAGGAACAGAAGGGGTTGGGGGTCTGGAAAGGAGAATAAAGCAAAGCCCACTCTGGTCTGTTACTCACATTTCCCGTACGGTGGATACCTGCTGACGTACAAGTGGCAAGATCCCTCTGCCCGTTGGACGCAGAGACTAAAACTCCACATGTAGAAAAGGGCTGGAGAAATTTGGGGAGTTATCTTCACGAAAGTTCTCTCCATGAACAGCGTCTACCCACATCTTGGAATCAGCGTAGTTTCTAGAGTCGGGAAAATCTGGTTCTGCTTCATCTTACGTGTGTGACCTTGGACAAATCCCTGAACTCGTATGAACCTCTACTTTCCATCTGTAAAATGGGAATGATAATGGATTGACCTCAGAGGGCTTTCGTGAGTATTACGTACGTGTGCGGGCTCCCTAGCATGGTGTCCACTAGAGGTAAGCTACTCACTGTACGTCAACAATTATCAATAGCATTCTCTTAGTTTTAATTAAGACAGACGTTGCAAATACCAATGCCTACAGGGGCTCAACTGGAAAGAGAAACGGATTAAGCCTAAAAGGAACACGGGCCATCTACCTTCATCAGATTCCTGCCACATGGGAATGGCGATCTAGGTTACCACATGTGCAATTTTTCAAGAGCAGTCAGAAGTCTAAGGTTTGTGGGGGCTGAAATTTGGCATTCAAAAATTAAATTTTGGATTTAAATTAAATTTATGAAACAATGTTGTGGCATCCCCCAGGGCAGGGACGAAACCAAACACGTCTGTGGGGCAGGTGCAGCCCCAAAGCCACCATGGTGTGCAGTGGGAATGAAGACAGACTTCCAGCGTGATGCAGAGATCCTGGGAGCCTCTTTAGGAGATAGAGGTAACTCTTCCTCTTCCTGAGATATTGGGCACCCACCTCTCCCACATGTAGGATAGACAGGCTTGCAGAGGATGACTCAGCGCAGAGAACCTCTGAGATCTTGAGTGCCTAACGGTAGGGAGTCTGGCCTTGATGGTGTGGAGGAGATGAGCCCCCAGAGGGCTCCTTGGCTGGGCCAGCTGCCTGGGAGACCGGGCCTGGCTGCACTGTGAAGCCCATGGTTATTTTCCTATGGTAGAAAAAGACAAGCAGGGGAGGTGGTAAGTCTGGCTCAGAGGCAGACAAGTAGGATATCTGGCCTGACAAGTTAAACCACTTTACTAAGAACTACGGCTGAACTAAGTTTGAATCTGATTCCGTGCCTGTGTATGTGTGTGTGTGTGTGTGTGTGTGTAAGCACGCCTGCCTGCCCGTACTGGGGACGCTCTGAGGAAACAGAAGAGAGAGAACAGGCCTGAGTGTATAGCTGCTTCATCTGTTTGCTTTTCTCATTCGTTCCTGGGTGAACGGACCTTCCTAATCCCTTGTGCTCACAGAGAAGGAAACAGCCGCTCTGGTTGCGTGACCAGAAGACTTCACAGCACCCCCTCCCCGGTAACCCTTGCCTCCGGGTATCCAGGGCCAGATTCTGCGGCCAGGACTCTGGGTTCTCGAACCCACGGTGGAGATGCAGAGAATCCTACAGGCCAGGCTGAGTAGTAACAGCCAGCAGCAAGCTCAGACCCTCTTGCCAAGGGATAGCTGGCCATTCCAGGGCCCTGTCGCAGAGAACGGGCAGGCCGATGCATGCCTAGCAGGGACAGAGGAAACGCTGCCCCACCGTTGTCCCAGCAGACTGAGGAGTGGATTCTGGGAAGGCGGGATCACCTTTCGGCCAGGTACTTGGTTCGCCCACGGTGAAGATTTGGTTTCCTCCACTTTGCTGGGATCTTTGACTTTGATCCGCGATTACTTTCTACCTCTGAGCGGATGTATCCTGTAGCTCAGTGACTCATGACATCCTAGAAAATGAGATTTGCTATCCTTTGTAGCAGCAGAATTCTTTCTTTAAAAGACGACTTGCACTAAACCCCAATATACAAAATATATTTTACGCGAGTGATTAACCTGTTCCTTCGTCAAGCTGGGTCTTTATTTTGGGGTGGCAAAGAAGGTTATTACTTTCAAAATCTCGGAAGCGGCTACAAGAGAGCTGAGGGTTCTTTGAAGCTCGATGGCAAAACCACTGACCAAGACCACTCTTTCTGGGGTGTCGGGATCCCGAGTGATGAGGATCTTTCACATATGAGGACACGAGGCCATTGCCATCATGTTCCACACAGTGAGGGAAAGACAACAGAAAGGCATTGCATCATTTCCTAGCATTTTACCGATTGCACTGGAATGGGAGGGAACCAGCATCGTGTGTCCGGAAGAGAAAAGGGTGATGCAGGAAAAAATCTGGGCCCCGCGTTCTCCTTTGGGCTCTGGAGAGTTCGGGCTGTAGGCTTCGGAGAGTTAGCTCTCACTGTGTGACAGTGGAGAAGTCCCTTCTTGTCCACACACTCAGATCGCCCATTCGTGGGAGTCACTTCACCCGAGGGTCTAGGCTGTGTCTGCCATTCACTGCTCTCGGCACAGAAGGTTGTGGGATCATAAAAGCACGCAGGTACACCCGGTGCGCCGCAGAATGCACCCAGCCCCCTCCACACACCCAAACTGACATATGATACTTGGCTCTGTAGGGTGATTTCAGACCAAGCAATGCAAATGAACTCTTAGAAGATTTCCAGGGGATTCCATCAGGGGCGGAAAAACAGCGAGCGAGCCCACAGTTTAGAAACACTGGAGCCAGACCTAGCTTTCAGTTCTCACTGTATCCATCACCAGCTATATGATCCTGGGCCAGCCACTCACGCTCTTGGTCCCACCAGCTATAAAATGGGAACAGCATGGTGTCTTCTCGGAAGGGCTGACGTTTTACAGTAAGAGGTCGCCCAGAGCGGAGGGCCTGGGCACTCCCACACCGGGATTCAGGTCCCTTCTCTTCCACTAATAAGCCGAGTGACTGCAAACCTCTGTTTTCTTATTTGTCAAACAGGGATGACGATGAAATCAGACAATGCTGGCAAAACACTTTTGTTAGCACTGTGCTTGGAATACTGTAAACACCCAGAAAAAATTGGTATGGCCAAAGGTTAAGGGAACCTGGGGGGAATAGTGCCAGCTGTTACGTGAAGAATGGGGAGGGTTGGACGAGGCTCTGGAGGAAGACGGGCTGGCACCCTGGCCATGCCCCACTTCCCGGGTAACCCCCAGAATGGCTCTCCCTCTTTCTGGGCTGCCGTCTCTCTATCTGTACGAAGAGGACGTTGCACCACCCAATCAGATGCTAAAATCCGTCTCTGGTTTTGTGGTGTACTCTTAGCTTCCAGTTACAGCCCAGCGGAGGGATGCTGGAGTCCATGTCCGGGGTCTCAGCTCAAGTGCCTTGAGGATGAGGCACACGTTAGGCATGAGTAAAGTGAGCCATCTTGAGTTGTGTTGTTTTCAGAACAAAGTTGACCTGGTAAGCAGAAAGGGATATTCTTTACATCCACCAAGAAATGTGTTCATTCCCAGTTTTCTTGAGCCACTGGCACAGGCTCAAATTTGGAGAGGGGGCCCTGATGTCATAAGGGCACCCAAGCCCCAACTGCTCTTCAGTAATAGTCAATCATTGCCAACAGAATGCAGGCTCAATGCTCCTAGACCTTCCAGATTTTCAAGGAAAGCCAGAAGTGATATTTTGTGTGTATGTGAAATCTTCTGATAATGAAGGTTAGCGTATCATACAAAACCTCTAAAAAATAATACTTTGGGGCCCCTGGGTGGCTCAGTTGGGTAAGCATCTGAGTCTTGATTTGGGCTCAGGTCATGATGTCGCGGTCCGTGGGTCCAAGCCCACGGACAGCCCAGAGCCTGCTTGGGATTCTCTCTCTCCCTCCCTCTCTGCTCCTCCCCCCACCTCAAAACAAATAAATAAACTTACAAAAAAATAATACTTTCGCAATCCGCAAACTCAGCTCACGGGTGGTATTTTGCAATCTCAGGTGTAACCCATTCCTAAGACATAAGAGCAGGTGTCGGCTGCTATGACCCATTGTTCCCCGTCTCCGCCTCCCCCCAGCAGAAGATAGGTTCACTCTCCATGGAATGTATGCTCACCACATTTGGTAGAACCTGAGATGAATATCGAACCCAGAAGTAGTTCTCCATGACCGCTGTTTTCAGACTTCAGGATCCAGCAAAATCACTAGGGAATAAAAGCATTCAAAGAGTTTGGGGACATGCCTTCCCTAGGCACCACCCATAGAAGTTCTGATCCACGGATTTGAGGTGGGCTTCAGGAATGTGACCAGAATGTTCCTAGGCCTCCCTTGGGGACACTGCTCTCAGGTCTACTGAGGGGCTGGTGAAATGTAGAACTATGGGAGTCCTGGCTGATGTGGGTGTGTGGGAGAGCTGGGAGGGTGGCCAGCTGAGCTGACGGAAGCACCTGAAGGGACCCAGACTGAGGGGGGTTACTTGTCCCTTCCAGGGAGCTTGGACAGAGAGCCACTTATGTTATTCATCTACCAGAGGCTTATTTTAAGAATTCACAGAAAAGTAAAGAAGATAAGAAACCATCTGAGCCACAGAGCCAAACTCCACGGAGGCCAGAATAGTATTCACTTGGATAGTTTTTCACTCTGAGTGACTGGATTATCTCGTGTGTCCATAAGCAGTGGGCATTTGTTGCTGCCTCCTCTGATTAGGAGCACTGTTCTGTGCCTTCATTCTGTCTTACTGCTCTCCAAGAGACAAGGTCCCATAAGTTCAGTGGAGCCCCAGACTATTGGTCAGAGTGTTCACACCATACCTGCCAACCCATAGTTGGTCTTCTGTGGGTCAAGCTACCGTTCTGAATCACATCACCTGTGGAACCGCATCAGCTGTGGCCAAGGGGTCAAGGTCAGGAGATGCTAAGCATGCCAACCTATGTGTCAGGAGCCTCTAGGAAAAGGGCTGGAGGAGAGTAGGTTCCTGGCCTGGTCTACCTGCTATGAGAATGGAGACAAGGAAAGTAACCAAAATGGCCGAAGACATAGAGGCTCCCACAGGAGCACTCTGCCCTGGCTGTACCTGAAGAACCGACTAGCCTATCACACGAAGGTACAGGCTCTGGAGCCACCCTGCCTGAGTTCTTATTCCAGCTCCACCATCCATTCTCGGACTGTGTGAACTTGGGCAGGTTATTCCATTTCTCTGAATTTGGGCTTCCCAGCGTTTCAGTGTTTCAATAAGAATGATTATAACAACGCTTCACAAAAGAGTTGAGTGTTAAATGAAATCCTGGGTGTAAAGCCTTTAGCACAGAGGCTGGCATGGAGCAAAAGATAATATTTAGTTTAAAAGAAAGAGAAAGAGAGAGAGAGAGAGAGAGAGAAAAGAAACCTACAGAGAGTTTCCCTTCTCAGAAAATGTCCTCAGAGAAGAACAGAACAACAGTGCAAGAGGAAACCCGAGTTCTGGAGAAACACGGGCTATTGTTATTCTCCAAGTATAGAAAGTAGTTGTGGAACAGCAGTGCTATGTGCTGTGGGATGGGGTGGGGGCGGAAGGAGAAAGAGCACTGTATCAGTGGGACATCTGAGCACAGGCCCCGCTATGCCATTTCTGTAACTAACCCCATGATCCGCCATTAGCGAGGCCGTTTCTATGCCTGGGCCTTGCTTTCTCCATCTCTAAAGTGAAGGGGTCAGGCCATCCGAGCTCAGAGGGCACTTCCAGCTCTGAAACTCTGGACTCTTGTGAGGATAAGGACGGCAGAAGAAGAAACAAAGAATTAGTCAGCTAACCGCAGATTCTAGAATGGCTGTTTGGGGAAGGCTGTTAAGGGAAGGTTACCATGAAAGGGCACTCTGGGGTGAAATAACGGCCAGATTTGCTGAGATAAGCAGGTTGGATTGGGGAGGGGGTGCCTGGGTGGCTTGCTTGGGTCAGCGCCCTAGTCTTGATTTTGTCTTAGGTCACGATCTTATGGTTCGTGAGATGGAGCCCCTCATCGGACTCTGTGCTGACAGCACGGACCCTGTTTGGGATTCTCTCTCTCCCTCTCTCTCTGCCCCTCCCCCACTCACTCATTTGTGCTCTCTCTTTCTCTCAAAAGAAATAAATAAACACAGAAGAAGAAGAAGAAGAAGAAGAAGAAGAAAGGGCGCCTGGGTGGCTTAGTCCGTCGAGCGTCCGACTTCGGCTCAGGTCATGATCTCACAGCTCGTGAGTTTGAGCCCCGCGTCGGGCTCTGTGCTGACAGCTCGGAGCCTGGAGCCTGCTTCGGATTCTGTGTCTCCCTCTCTCTCTGCCCCTAACCCACTCGCATTCTGTCTCTGTCTCTCTCAAAAATAAATAAACATTAAAAAAAGAAGGAGGAGGAGGAGGAGGAGGAGAAGGAGAAGAAGGTTGAATTGGGACCTAAGAATCGTCTTCAAGAATGTGGGGGAGGATATCACCAGGAAGCAGAAGGAAGCTGGTCCTGTGCTATCTATGGGTGGAGGGCATTTTTGCGGTGTCCATTCTGGCAAGTAGAGATGTCTTCCTCAGATGGTTTTGGGGCACATCCTCTTGCTTCCTTCAGGTGTCTCACCTTCAGGTCAAACACCGCCTCCTCCTGCCTCTCCTCCTGACCCTAGTCCTAACTAAGCCCATCCCTAACAACCCAGTCTAAACAGCCCTTCACCCACACTCTGCTCCACGCGTGGCCTGACATCACTACAGATTGTCAGCTCCCTCAGAGAATTTGTTTGCTTCTTTCACTGATGAATCCCCAGTTCCAAAAACAGGGCCTTGAATATAGCAGATTCTCAATAAATATCTGTGGACAAAAGAAGAAAGAGGAGGGGGAGGAGGAGGGAGAGCACAGGGGGAGCAGGGGGAGGAAGGGGAAGGTTCCCTACAATTTTGCGCTTTGCCCTGGTGAACAAAACCTGAAGAATTAAGACTGTGAATTCAGAATTAAGATTAAGAATTAAAATTCTGAATTCAGCCTGCTAACAAGGAAAGGAACTGGGGGATCGGGTGCTCCTCCCCCGATTCCTGGGAAGTTTTCTCTACACGGAGCCTCCCATGGAAGGCCAGGGAGGGCACTGCCCTGGGGCAGGGAGACCAAGGAGAATGCCAAGCTGAGAACAGGCATTCCATCTGGAGCGGACCCCTGACTCGGGAAGGATCTCCCCCTTGATTCTGGGAGGCTGCTTGCTGGCCTTGCATGGGGCTTTGAAGGTTTGGACGTTCAGGAACTGTCCTGAAACTTCCCCTCTTCCGCATCCAGGAGGCCTGTTAACTCTCAGGAACTGTGGATTGTCTAGGGAATATAAACAAAAGAACAAAGGCAAAATCAACTCATTGAAAGGGAAAGAATGTCAGAGTGAACTGAACATAAAGCTCGCTTGGGAACACGATCAGGAGCCCAGGGGGGATGTCCTGAGAAACCAGAGAAATTCCATCCCAGTTCGCGGCCCTTGTTGGCAAGGGTTTTGTGGAAGGAGCTTCTCCTTACAAAGCAACCTTGGCTACCAGTTGCGCCTCTGTTTGCTCTGAGACAGCAGAGTGGGGACACCGGGCAGGCCTGCTTTTATTTGTCAAAACATGGTCTCTTTTCTGAGAGTGCTGTGCTTTAAGCATCAGGGAGTCTGGGGGCCAGCATGGCATTTTGACCAGCTGTGTGACTTTTGGCAAGTTCCCTCTTCTCTGTGGGACTCAGTTTCTCCTTGGGTAGAAAGAGAGATTTGAGCTACATTTGGGGACCCTTTCCTCTGTTCCTCCAACCCCCCTTGTCAGTGGCCTCAAAGTCGTCAGTGTACTTTTCCAGCCTCAGCTCTCCCACACCCCTCCATGCCTCCTTTTTGGCTGGCAGATAGTTTCTGGCTTCATGTAAATTGTACCCCCCAGAATGGGGAACCCCTTTGAGTCTCAGTTACAGATCCCAAGGTTAGGAGGGCTCACTCTCACTGCTGGCCAGACCAGTGCCGGGAGGTCGATCACTTTCCCTTATGGCACCAGGGCTAATGGGCCTGCCCTTCCTCTCTCTCTCTCTCTCTCTCTCTCTCTCTCTCGAAGCAAAAGCAACACACTGCCTGTTCTGCCAAGTTCCCCTCCAAGGCATGTGACAGCAGACACCCCAAAGGAGAAAGGCTGCCAAGAAGGGCCTTGAGTCCTTGGCATTGGTTGAGAAGGTGGAGCTCTCCCAGTATATGACGCTGGGGCTCCTTCTCTGCTAGATACAGTCAACTTCCTTACCTATAGGATGGAAATAAGAACCCTCACCAGCCAACTCAGCCAGCCTTTGTGAGACTCAGATGGGAAAAGAGATTTGGAGGAAACCTTTGAATTGCTACTTAGACCCTTGGGTCCAAGATTCTCAATCACTACTCTGACCTCCTGCCCCCTTGACGTGTTGTTTCTTCACTTTGCCCATCCTGTCAGCCTCTCCAGCAATAACAAAGCAGTTCAGAGCGTGGGCCCTGGAGTCAGACTGACGAGAGTTTCATGTTGGCTCTCCTACTTCCCAGCTGTGTGCTCTTCAGCAAGTTAATTCACCTCCCTGATCCTCGGTTTCCTCATCTAAAAGTGACATAAAACAGAAACGACTCAAGGGCTGCTGTGAGATAACATAGGCAGAGCATCTGAAGCAGCATCTAAGATACATTAGTTCCTAATACTATTAGTGTTATGTCCTTGAAAACCCCCAACCTGTTGGTGACAACCCAGTCACCACTGATGGAACCAGCGTCAGACTCAACATATCAGACTCAACATATCTAACGAAACTAGTAGGTCATCCTGAAAACAGTCAGTCCTCAAGCCGTGGTCCACAGATCTTTGGAAGTCCTTGAAATCCTTTCAAGGGATCCACAAAGCCCAAACTGGTTTCAAGATACTACATGGTCTTTTTCACTGTGTTGACATTCACACCGATGGTACCAAAACAAAGGCGGGGGAAATTGCTGGTGCCTCAGCCCGGATCACCCGTACAATTCATCGCTACGTTTTTCACCGCCATACACTACCTACCGGAAGGAAAGCAAGCAAGCAAGCCTTTTGCACTTACACTGTGTTTTACGAAGCAGTGAAAAGTGTTCATTTTATTAAATCTTGACCCTTGGGTATACTTCTCGGTTGTATCCTGCGTGACAAAATCCAGACCCTGCCAGGCACTGCACTGTGATACTTGTCCGGAAGAGACACAAGCCCATAGTTGTTGGTTTGCAATAGGCGTCAGCTGCCTTAGTCATGACAAACTATTTTCATTTGAAAGAATGGCTCGCTGACAAACTAATGTTATTCGGATGTGGACATATGGCAGACATTATCTCAAAAATGAATGAAGTGAGGCTTCCTTTCCTTTCTTCAAGGAAAATCACTACCAATGTTTGTCGTCAATGATAAAATTCAAGCGTCAAGTGAATTTTGAAAGATTTCTATTTGCTACCATGAGCTTGCCAGCTTCCCAATACTTAAAGATTGATGGTTATATTAATGAATGTGATTATTTTGGGTATTGTAGACTGAAATGTGTCAACATTTAGAAAATCAGCATAACTCAGCAAACTAACATTTTCCCGGTGACCAATGCGTGAAGTCACAAAACCATGCATGGGTGAAAGATCCATTTAAATAAAGTAAAAGTTAGACCAATAGATTATATGCAATAAAACATGAAATGTTCATTGATATGGCTCCAGATTTTACACTGCAACCTTTTAGAAACTACCACTTTTCAAATTTAGTGTCATATCAAAGATTATCCACAACTATCCGAAAAGACCACTAAAATATTCCTCTATTTTCCAAACTGTGCCGCTGAGCGAGGCCGGACTTTACACACTCCAACAAAAGACACGTTGCAACATTGCAATTAAATGCAGAATCAGATGAGAATCAAGTTGTCTTCTGTAAAGCCAGATGTTAAAAAAATGTATAAAACAATGCCATTTCCCCCCATATTATTTTTTGGTTTGGAAAATCTTCCAAAAAGATATGCTAATTATGTTAACACGTAATGGATTTTATTTTTGAATGATTAATGAATCGAGATTTTCAAAACTAATATGTTTTCATTTGTCATATGGTAAATATCAGGAGATATCATCCTCATCACCAAATCTAGCTGTAGTCCTCACCAGTTTTTTTGAGCGCAAAGAGATCTAAGCCCAAGATGTTTTGGGATCATTGCTATAAATGTTTCAGAAAGAGACAGGCGGAGAGCTAAAGAGAGTAAAGAGAAGTTTCACGTGCCCAACACAGGAAGTGACAGTGTCGTGCAAACTGTTCACTGGCTCACTCCAGGACCACTCGGGAATACCCTTATTTCTTTTTGAGAGAGAGAGAGAGAGAGTATGAGCAGGGGAGGGGCAGAGAGAGAGGGAGACGGAGGATCCAAAGTGGGCTCTACCCCATGCAGGGCTTGAACTCACAGACCATGAAGTCATGACCTGAGCTGAAGTCAGATGCTTAGCTGACTGAACTACTCCGGCACCCCAAAGGGGAATGGACATATGGAAGCTATGTCCCCAGAAAGACAATAGATAGAAGTAGGTAAATTTACCCTGGAGAAAAGCAAAATAAAAATAAAAACTACTCTTATGGAATCACAATAGCTTCTTCAAATCTCTGAGAAATTGCCAGACAAAATGTAAACTACAGGGATGTACAAAGCCCAGATGTGTATTTTGCTACAGCAGGACTTTTTTTTTTTCTGTTTTTTTTTTTTTTTTTTTCCTTCCTGGTTCTCTAATTTTTCTTCTTTTCCTAAAACGTTATTTCTGGTCATTTCTCATCTTGTCATTCCCTTCTCTTTCTCTCTTTCTCTTTCTAGTTTTCCTTCTTTGTCTCACTCTCTCCCCTTTCTCTCTTTCCCGTCTTTTCATGATTTTTGTCCCTTAATGACTCACAATATATAACAAATACATTTTTGTTATTTTTTCAAAGAGTTTTATCTTTTTTCTTCCTTAAGACAGCCATATGCAAAAGAATGAAATTGGATTTCATTTCTTCCATCATACGCAAAAATAAACCCAAAATGGATTAAAGACATAAATGTGGGACCTGAAACTATAAAAACCCTTGAAGAGAACACAGGCAGTAACTTCTCTGACGTCAATCATAACGATATTTTTCTAGGTAGGTCTTCAGAGGCAAAGGAAACAAAAGCAAAAATAAACTAGTGGGACTACATCAAAATAAAAATCGTCTTCACAGAAAAGGAAACAATCAACAGAACTAAAAGACAACTTACTGAATGGGAGAAAATATTTGCAAATGACATATCTGATAAAGGGCTAGTATCCAAAATATATAAAGAACTTACACAACTCAACACCCAAAAAACAAATAGTCCAGTTTAAAAAATGGGCAGAAGACATGAACAGGAATTTCTCCAAAGAAGACATCCAGATGGCCAACAGACACATGAAAAGATGCTCAACATCAGGACAATGCAAATAAAAGCTATAATGAGATATCACCTCACACCCATCAGAATGGCTAAAATCAAAAACACAAGAAACAAGTGTTGGTGAGGATGTAGAGAAAAGGGAACCCTTGTGCACTGACGGTGGGAATGCAAACTGGTGCAGTCACTGTGGAAAGCAGTATGGAAGTTTCTAAACAAATTAAAAATAGAACTACCCTACAATCCAGTAATCACACAACTGGGTATTTACCCAAAGCATACAAAACACTAATTCAAAGGGATACACGGACTCCTATGTTTATTGCAGCATTATCTACAATAGCCAAGAAATGGAAACAACGTAAGTGTCCATAGATGGATGAATGGATAAAGAAGATGTGGTATATACATGGAATATTATTCAGCCGCAAAAAAAAAAAAAAAATGGTAAGAATAAAATTTTGCCATTTGCAACAACATGGATAGAACTAGAGAGCATAATGCTAAGCGAAATGAGTCCGTCAGAGAAAGACAACTACCATCTGATTTCACTCATGTGTGGAATTTAAGAGACAAAACAAATGAGCAAAGGGGGAAAAGAGAGCGAGACGGGAGGACACCAAGAAACAGACTCTTAACTACAGAGAACAAACTGATGGTTACCAAAGGGAAGGGGGTGATGGGTGGGGGAAATAGGTGATGGGGATTAAAGAGTACAATTGTCATGATAAAAATAAATAAATAAAACGTGGGAAAAAAAGACAGAGGTTTAAATGTTGGTAACTCCCAGTGTAGGTGCAAGAACATGTACTCTTAGCATGAAGGGCAGGAGAGGTGAGTAAGGCTAAGCCTCGGGGCTTGGGTGTTATTTATCTCAAAGCCATCAGAGAGAAAGAAAAAAATCACAGAACAATAAGGGTGAATGTTCTACAAGCAGTGAAGGGAAATAAAGTAGACAGTTCTAGAACATTTTCTTTTTTCTTTTTTTAATTTTTTTTAACGTTTATTTATTTTTGAGACAGAGAGAGACACAGCATGAACGGGGGAGGGGCAGAGAGAGAGGGAGACACAGAATCGGAAGCAGACTCCAGGCTCCGAGCCATCAGCCCAGAGCCCCACGTGGGGCTCGAACTCGTGGACCACGAGATCGTGACCTGATCTGAAGTCGGACGCTCAACCAACTGAGCCACCCAGGCGCCCCTCTAGAACATTTTCAATAGAAGATGTCAACAAGGTTCCACTTCTAGAAAAGGACTTTAAGGAAATAATCTAAGATACAGACTTAACATTACATGCCAGAATTCTGTCACAATGTTATTTAAGATAATGAAGAATTGAAATACCCTTAATATCCAGCAACAAATGAAAAGTTAAACCATCTCTGAGACATTTATGCAATAGACTATTTAGTGACCAATAGGAGACAATTGATAAAGAAATACTGTATTTCATGGGAAATGTAAGATAGTGGTAATTTTTTAATAATCAAAATACAAAATCACATTTAGTAATTTATTCAATGCCTTTTTATTGAAGGGCTACCTTCACAAGAATAGTGGGGATTCAGTCGTAGACGTAGTCCCTTTATACAGCTTTGTACAGCTTTAATTCAGCTTTATATATACAGCTTAAATGCAAATAAAAAATGCAGCTTATATTCAAATAAAAAATACAGATTTTATCTATTTTTTAAAAATTTTTTTTTAACATTTATTTATTTTTGAGACAGAGAGAGACAGAGCATGAACGGGGGAGGGGCAGAGAGAGAGGGAGACACAGAATTGGAAGCAGGCTCCGGGCTCTGAGCCATCAGCCCAGAGCCCGATGCAGGGCTTGAACTCACAGACCGTGAGATTGTGACCTGAACTGAAGTCGGAGGCTTAACCGACTGAGCCACCCAGGCGCCCCAAAAAATACAGATTTTAAACAACCAATCATACAAATAATGAATTAAATGTCATTTAATGCCTATTTCTTTCTTTTTTTTTTTTTTAATTTTTTTTTTCAACGTTTTTATTTTATTTTTGGGACAGAGAGAGACAGAGCATGAACGGGCGAGGGGCAGAGAGAGAGGGAGACACAGAATCAGAAACAGGCTCCGGGCTCTGAGCCATCAGCCCAGAGCCCGACACGGGGCTCGAACTCCCGGACTGCGAGATCGTGACCTGGCTGAAGTCGGACGCTTAACCGACTGCGCCACCCAGGCGCCCCTTAATTCCTATTTCAATGAAGAAACACATGGGGCGCCTGGGTGGGTCAGTCGGTTAAGCGTCCGACTTCAGCTCAGGTCACGATCTCACGGTCCGTGAGTTCGAGCCCCGTCGGGCTCTGGGCTGATGGCTCAGAGCCCGGAGCCTGCTTCCAGTTCTGTGTCTCCCTCTCTCTCTGCCCCTCCCCCATTCATGCTCTGTCTCTCTCTGTCTCAAAAATAAATGAAGAAACACACAATTCTGTAAAATAGATTCTATTATGGGACCCATTTTGCGGATAAGGAAACTGAGGCCCACTGGGTTAAAAAGCAGCCACAGGTGGCAGAGCTAGAATTACTAAGCGATGCCACTGCTCGTCGGGAGCCACCGAGCTTCTAAGTCACTCGATTTCCCTAAGAAGAAAATGCCAGAAATAAAGATTATGGAGCATATCGCAACATTTGATTTGGACACTAAGGAAGCTGCAATTGACCTTCTGATTCCATAGTAATAATAAAAAGTATTCTTCTTACGACAATGTCAGCCCACACTTGCTGATCACTCTGTGTCCTGCACACTGTTTTAAAGACCTGACACAGATAGCTTCCTTAGCCCTCACAACCACCTCAGGAAGTAAATCCTAATCCCCATTGCGCAGATGCAGAAACTGAGATGCAGAGAAACGACATCATTTGTCCACATTCGCACAGCCAGTAAGTGCTGGAGTCAAGATTCTTTGGTTGTGTTTCTCCCTGACTTGCCCTAGGGACAGAAGAGAAAAAAAATAAATTGAAAGGGTCGAGGACAGGAAAGGTGAAGTAATTCTGAGGTTGCCAGGACACCTTCATTCCAGAAAAGTCCTGGCATGAAAGGAGAACAAACTGGTCTTTAGGTACTCTCAGTTCCTTTTTCCTCGTGGCTCAGCAGCAGACAATGGCTTTCTCTGAGCCAAGTGCTCTAGGCCCTGCTGGCGCTAACCACATAATTATGTTCTTTGAAATTCTAGTTGTCTGATAGCTGGAGCACAGAAGTGAGCTGGAGATCCCAGAGGCCTGCTGAAAAGCAGAAGGCAGAAAGTCTTTTTGATCAATGGTCCTCCCAATTTGATTTCGTAGCTGCACCGCTTAATACCGTTTACTGAGTGCCTTCGTGCTGACTATCTCATTTAACTTCCACAAAGAGGAGTGGTGACCTCCGGAGCTTTGCACAGCCTGTACCCCCTTCTTGGAACATCCTTCCTCCTCTCCCTTTTTCTTCTGTTATTGCTTAGGTATCTGGCCTCTCATTCCCTCTGTTTTGGTCTACTGACTTAAGGGAGGGGAGAAAAGTCAGAGCCTCAAACAAATATCTTTTGTTGCTGGTGGTGGTTCTAAACTACGTGAGATTATGATCTGTGCCTCTTTGGAAAGGGATGAAACACCAATATCTGTCCACCCTTGGCTGCCCGAGTACATCAGAATTGGGCAGAAATAAGTGAAATCCAGCTTAGGACTTTATGAGCCTGTATCCGTCAGGGTTCAGTTGGGGGGTAGATTCGTTGTAAGTATTATGGAATAGGAGGGTTATTATCAGAACTGGACCTTACCCAGTTATGGGAAAAGCTGGGGAAGTAAAAGTCTCGGAGCCATACTTGAAGGATCAAAAATGGAGTCACAGAGAATCTGAACATCAAGGACACCCAGCCACCAAAGGGGGCTCACAAAGGGGTGGTGCATCAAGAGGTCTGTGGGAAGCCATGACGTCTCAGACGTACGGCCTCCAGGGGTCCAAGGATGAGGGGGCGAGCCTGGGAGCCGCTGGTTGCCAGGAGGAAGAGTTGGATGCATTTAGCCTTCCCAGGTACCTCTGCGCCTCTAATAACGTGATAATGGTTACTGCTTCACTTCCACCTTCCAAGTCTCGCACAAGTTCCTCTTTTGCACAACTCTGGCCCAAGACCAAAAAGGGAACCAAATGTAGTTCCCAACTAAACAAACTCGACACAGCAAAATCCAAACGACACCCTAGAGAAGCAGAGGACAAGTGGGAGTCAGGGTTCACTGATGTGGGGAAAGGATGTCACATTACAGTCCCCGCTGACTCCTCGTCTGTCTCCCACATGCCCAGGTGTCATCAGATTCTGTAGCTTGTATCCCCACGATGATACACACATTCATCCTCCCTTCTCTGTCTCTGTGCTCATCACCCCAGTTCTGCTTGCCTTTTGTCGTGAAGGCCGAACATCTTTCAGGTTCTTCACTCGCCTTGCTCTCTCTGGCCAGTACCTCCTTTGCCCTTGATACTTCTGCCTGTGATGCTCTTCATCTCTCCTTTTCACTTCAGGTCTCCATTGAAATATCACTTCTTTCTGGAAAAATTTTTGGCTACCTCAAAAAATCTGAGTTAGATGCTTCTCCGTTGCAGCCCTGGTTGCACTTGAGGCGTTATTTAACTATCTTTCTCTGCATTCTCACCAACTAGTGCCTGACAGGTAGGAGCTCTGTAATTGTCAGATGATTGACAGAATGAATGAATGAATGAATGGTGTCTCTTCATTTCCACTGTGTCTTCTCTTCAATATCTTCTATATTTTACGTTGGAGTTATCTTTTTGAAAACCTGAAATCCTTCGGTGGCTTATCATTGCCAGTGGAGTAAAATCCAAAATCCTCATCTGGGCATTCAAGAATCATTGCATATGATCCCAGGCTATCTTCCTAAACATCTCCCAGCATTCATCTACACGTTGACTCTGTATACCAATCAAACTGATATGTGGGTTATTCCCCGAAGAAGAGTGATTATTTGTCATCATAATTTTAATTTTTTTTTTCAACGTTTATTTATTTTGGGACAGAGAGAGACAGAGCATGAATGGGGGAGGGGCAGAGAGAGAGGGAGACACAGAATCGGAAACAGGCTCTAGGCTCTGAGCCATCAGCCCAGAGCCTGACACGGGGCTCAAACTCACGGGCCGCGAGATCATGACCTGGCTGAAGTCGGACGCTTAACCGACTGTGCCACCCAGGCGCCCCCATCATCATAATTTTAAAAATGGCTTGTATCCATTGGACATATATCATACACTGGGCACCATGGTAAACATTTTATATATTACATCTTATTGAATCATGACAATGACGGTCACAGCAAGGGATCAAGTTCTCATCTCTTACCATCATCCTAGAGAACGCTGAAGTTCAGAAAGGATGTCATTTGCCCAAGGTCACATAGTTCATAAATGATGAAACTAGTATTTAACGCATGTCTTATCTGACTCCAAAGTCAAGATTATAACCACTCCACTCCACCTGCTCCTGTAAACAGCTCTCAATAACCATTTGTTTAATTAATTAATCAGGTGCTAACCATAACTCTGAATAGTTTGTCTCATTTGAATGCTCAAAACAGCTTTATGAGGGAAAAACTATTATCCCCAGACTATAGACGACAAAAGTGAGACAAAAAGAGGTGAAGTAACCTGCCCAAGTTCACAGAGATCAAAAGAAGCAAAGCCGGACTTGTGTCTGATAACTGGACCACTATCAGAATCACCACCACTGTAACAAGAGCAGCCTTAGTCACCCTCTTGTCTAAGCGCCCTTGCTTTACGGGTAAGGAGATGATTCCCAGACAGGCTAAGCAACAGCTCCAGTGGTGGTAAACCAGAACTCTGGCTTGCAGTCCAGTGTGTTTTCCATTATAAGATCTGTCTCTTTCCCTGACCAGAAATGGACCCCAAGTCATGGGCTGGTGAGAGCCAAATTGTCCCCACCGGATGACAGAGAGCACACCCAGCTCACTCAATCTTTGCTCATTTTGTACCCTCTGCCTATTAAAATTCAGCTTCCCTCTGCTGGTCCTTAGGCCATCTGTTTCCTGTTTTCTAAGAATATAGAGGAGAATGAGTCAGAGAGATCGTGCCTGCCTTCCAGGGGCTTCAAAGTACATAGTGACAATACTGATAGGGACATTCTGACCGTTAGACAAAGGTTCCATAAAAACAAGCACTCAAGACTTTCCATTCATACAAGCAATGGGTTCAGTGAGTCCTGAAATCTGAGTGCTTATCCTGAGTGGATTCTAGGGAAAATTATCACCTTCCTGGAAAAGAGGGAATTTTAGGAAGAGTCGAAATGCTACAGGATATGTAGCCCATCCACCCAGAAAGTAGACGTTGAGTGGGGCTGGGATGCATCATGAGAAGACATGGCGACGGGAAAGGAGTTTCAGACTGAAGGGGTAGTGAATTTTCTCATCCACGCAATCATTTCTTTTTTTTTCACAATATACCTCTGGGCCACCTACTGTGAGCCGGGAATTGTATGAGAGCTTAAAACAGACGAGCTTAACCTCAACTCGTCCTGGGAGAGGTCTTTTAGGCTGAGCTCTGAAACTAGGAAATCGAGTAAATATGGGGACAGCATTCTGGGCGGGTGCCAGTAGCAGGTGCAATAGCCCTGAAGTGAGAGAGAGAACATAGTACGCTGCAGGGACTGAAAGAAAGCCATTCTACACAGACAGCTATTGTCATGAAATGAGAGAAAGGATTGGTTAATAAGTACCAAATCACGGAAAGACCTTTAGTTCCCTTTATGGATTTTTATAGTTAGGACGCGGCACTTCTAAAACTTGACCGAAGAGTTCTTTGATACTGTTCCCATTGAAGGGAGCTCTAGGTCACTCACCTTGAATCTGGGCTCTCTGATGCTGTGCCAGATCCTGGGGTCAGGTCTTAAGAAATGCCACCTTCCACTTCTTGTCTCTGGGGACACTTTTAAATTTTTTTTTTCAACGTTTATTTATTTTTGGGACAGAGAGAGACAGAGCATGAACGGGGGAGGGGCAGAGAGAGAGGGAAACACAGAATCAGAAACAGGCTCCAGGCTCTGAGCCATCGGCCCAGAGCCCGACGTGGGGCTCGAACTCATGGACCGCGAGATCGTGACCTGGCTGAAGTCGGACGCTTAACCGACTGCGCCACCCAGGCGCCCCGTCTGGGGACACTTTTAGAACCCAGCCACCACGTTGTGAGGAAGCCCAAGCAGACTATGGAGAGGCCCGCATGGAGAGGCCATACGGACAGGAACTGAGGTCCATGGCCCTTGGCCCCAGCTGAGCTTGTAGGTGATAGCCAGCACTAACTTGCCAGCTGTAAGAGTGAGCCTTCTTGGAAGTAGATTCTCCATCCCCTAGTCAAGCCACGGTTGCTGAGGTTACAAGGAATAGTGATAAGCCCTCCCCGATGAGCCCTGCCCATCTTTTCAATGTTTATTTATTTTTGAGAGAGAGAGAGCATGAGTAGGGGAGGGGCAGAGAGAGAGGGAGACCCAGGATCCGAAGCAGGCTCCAGGCTCTGAGCTGTCAGCACAGAGCCCAATGAAGGGCTCGAACTCATGAACCTGAGATCATGACCTGAGCCAAAGTCTGACGCTTAACTGACTGAGCCACCCAGGTGCCCCTATAGTTTCTTTTTTTTTTTTTTAATTTTTTTTTAATGTTTATTATTTTGAGAGAGAGAGACAGACAGAATGTGAGCAGGGGAGGGGCAGAGAGAGAGGGACACAAGAATCCGAAGCAGGCTCCAGGCTCTGAGCTGTCGGCACAGAGCCTGACACGGGGCTCCAACTCCCCAGACCAGGAGATCATGACCTGAGTCGGATGCTTAACCGACTGAGCCAGCCAGGTGCCCAGAGGTGCCCCTGTAGACTCTTAATGTAAACAAATGGCTGTATTGTTTTCAAGAGCATTCTGTTGGGGAGTAGCTTATTACATCATAATAGATACCAGGAGTGTAGGGAAATGGGAAGGCAGAGAAGAGTTTGGAGTATTAAGAAATGGGGGCGATCACAGTTATTTACTTCACAGAGTTGTTCTGAGAACTGGATGAGAGAGTGAAAGCACAGTGCTTTGCCAGTGCTGGGTATTCAGTAAGTCCTCAACAAGTGTTAGTTATTATTGCTGTTATTTTTAGAGTTTAGAGAAAAGGCAGAAGGCGTAAGGAAATATTTCAGGAGTTGAAGGATGAGTTAATGCTCACTTGGGATGAGTTAATGCTCACTTGGGATGAGTTAATGCTCACTTGGGCTCACTTGGGCTGGAATTAACGCTCACTTGAATGGGTTAGGAAGCTCTTCAGGGTGTGAAATTGATGGGCTGTCACAAATAATGGAGGAGGAGGGTGAATGGCAACAAAAACTCAGGGATAATTCCAACGTGTCCAGCCTTCGACTTGGGGCAACAGGTGTCGCAGACAATGGCCAGATTTGTTTTCTGGCACCTTTTCACCATCCAGGTAATCTTACCCCCGTTTCCTTCCGAAGAATCAACCTGCCCCCACTCTTTGTCCATTTGACTCGGACACAGCTGACCCACTCCACCTCTTCCCGCAGGTTGGACATATCACCCAGGCGTAAGCTTGTCTCCTGTGTGAGTGGTTCCAGGACCAGCATGTGACCTGAACAGGCCATCAGAGCCAGCAAGACTCAGCCTGGGGGCTTTTTGTTTGTTTGACTGTGGAGAGGAAGTGTCTGTCTTTACTTTGGAACTTGGACCTGACCGCTGTACGGAGCTGGAACGACTGCTGCCATCTCGCATGTGAACAGAGTCAACACGGTGTGGGGCAGAACCAGCGGTGACAGTCTTTGAGTGTGCTCTAATTCAAAGTTCAAAAAATAAAAGGGCAGGTGTGAGGAGTCCAGGTACCAGAGATTAAGGGAAGCTCCTTATTTGTGAGAGGCGGTGAGACTCGAGGAGAAAGCGTCCAAGTTCCAGGTCTGAAGACGCCAATGCCTTAGGCTTTTGCCCAGCCAGACTCTCCTAAGTTCGCTGAAACGATTCTTGAAAGACGTATCTCCGATCCTAGAAGGAATCCTGGAGGATCACACAACCCTGGCCACAGTGACCATGCACTCTCCTATAGGAGTTAGAAACTGAAGGAGCCGAGGGAGCCCTGTGGATGTCAAGACTGGACTCCTAATTTCCAACTGCGTCTTCAGCCTCACCATCCTTTCCATACTCAGCCCAGGCTCCGTTCTGCCTCCCGGAGACCGGGCGTCTCCAGCCTCCCAGCTTCATGCTTACAACTCTCGGTGCAAAGGGCAGTCAGAAGGGTCCTTCTAGCTCGCAAATGCAACTGCACTACCCTTGTCTTGGGTTGCAGTCCAAACTTCATCCAGGGACACAAGACCCGTGCCTCGGCGCGTGACCACCTGTCCAGAATCATCTCTGGCCTCCTTGCCGCCTTCCCAGTCCAGTCGCATCAGCCACATTAACCATCCCAGACGGTGCATCAGTGCTCGCTGTGGAGGTGATTTCACACCTCTGTGTCTTTAGCCCAAACAGCCGTCCTTCATCCATCTGTTTCATACTCATCTGTCCTTTCAGACCGTATTCAGGCATCACTTCTTCCGGGGAGTTTCCTGAGAGCCCCCGCTCCTCCTTGTCTTGATTTTATACTTTCTTTCACAGCATCTGTCGTATGGTACTGGGTTTGTTCCCCGTGTGTGTCTTCCCTAGTCAAAGTCCAGATGCCGGGGGGCTGGGTGGTGGGGACTGTGTCTTATTCATTTTCATCCCCAATTCTTATAATAGCATTTGGTACGTGGTAGGTTCTCAGTACAGTTTTCATGACTGAACCCTTCAAAGTGTAGCTCCAGGGGCGCCTGGGTGGCTCAGTCAGTTGAGCGGCCAACTTCAGCTTGGGTCATGATCTCGCGATCCGTGAGTTTGAGCCCCACGTCAGGCTCTGTGCTGACAGCTTAGGGCCTGGAGCCTGTTTCGGATTCTGTGTCTCCCTCTCTCTGACCCTCCCCCGTTCATGCTCTGTCTCTCTCTGTCTCAAAAATAAATAAACGTTAAAAAAAAAAAAAAAAACAAAGTGTAGCTCTATTGTTACCATTAAACTATAACCCTCAGGAGACTTTCTTATCGTTATTATCACTTGTGCGCATACATGAGTTCACCAACGACAATCACAAACGTAACTAAAATCCTATGACTGCTTTATGAAGGATGTTGTTTCATTTGATCCTTGCAGCAGGGGGCCTGACAGAACAGCCTCTCTCTTTTCTAATGCTTATTTATTTGCTTTGTGAGAGAGGATGAGCAAGGGAGGGGCAGAGAGGGAGAGAGAGAATCCCAAGCAGGTTCCTCACTGCCAGCACAGAGCTTGACACGGGGCTCGATCTCACAAACCATGAGGTCATGACCTGAGCCGAAATTAAGAGTCAGACGCTTAACTGACTGAGCCACCCGGACACCCCCAAAAGAGCCTCTCTTCCGCCCCCAGTGCCACCAACAGCAAAGCACCGAGGTGACCAAAAAAGGAAGGACATTTGCTTTTATTTTAGCTTTTTCAAACTTTTATGTGTTTTATAATGTACTTGATAGTATATTGGTGCATGTATGCAATTTACAAATAAGGAAATGCACTTCATTATGGAGGAGGACTTACCATTATCCTGCAGACAGAGCACATGACCAAAAAAGCTTAGGGACTCCGTGTTAGGGAACGTGGGCTCTGTGTTGCAGCTTTCAAGCAAGCAAGGCGACGGAATCTGCCCGCCAAGCTGCTGGTCGCGTATTTTACGCTATGGTGAGAAATACGCGACTGGGTTGCGTGCCAGGGTTCGAGTCCCATCTCCCCGCTTTCCCTACTTCGGTTTCCCAATGGATCGCAGCAGTAGCAGCGGTTGCCACGTAGCGAGCGCTTGGTCTGGGCCAGGTGCTGTGTTCAACACACGCACGCATTATCTTGCTTAGGAGTACAACTGGCGGAGGCGGGCACTACTGTTCCTGACGTGCAAACGAGAAACTAAGGTGAAAACACTCGCCCCAGACTCCAGAGCTACAAGCTGGAGAGCCAAGATTCCGTCCCAGCCCGTGAGGGGCTCCTTGAGCCAGGAGGGCAGAGTTGAAGGGTAGTTACGGGTTCACGCACAGACTTGAACATGTATTAGGGCTGTGCAACCGTGCGGCCTCTACTTAGAGGTGAGCGATCCGTTGTTGTAACGTCTGCTCCAAACCCCGTACAGGCCCTCCTGGCCAGACGCAAACAAAGTGTGATGCGTGCGGGATCCTGTCCCTCTAGAGGACGTTGTATGCCTCCTCGTACCAACGGGAAGCTGCTCTTACAAACAGCTTCATTCTTCACCACCGCTATCCCCCCCCCCCACCCCCTTCATGGCAAGATGCCTGAAGTCATCAGCAGTGAGTACATCAGTGTTTAAAGTGAGTCTCCAATGAAAAGCAGAGCAAACCAGCGTGCCTTGCCTTCTGATGGCGTGACCTCACTGAATCGTTTACTCAAAGCCGACCCCTGAGAGAAAGCCGGGGAGGTGACGGATTTCCCAGGGAAGTAGCAAGACAAGCACGAGGGTCTGACAGCAGCCCCGGGCACAGGTCCTGGAGCGTCACTTACCCTGTCTTGCTGGCCTTGCTTCAGGCCTTGAGACGCCCTGGGGATCCCACTGTCTCAGGGGTAACACCAAACGAGGCTCGCCTTCCCACCTAACATCTGTGTCTTACACAGTTTGCCAGCTGTTCCATCCCCAACTGCCTGTTGGCCTATGACACCACCTCCACCGTCCCCCCCCCCCCCCACCACCAGTCCCGTGAGCAGGGAGAGAGGAGGGCTGTAAACCCAGATTCCCCGTGATAATGAAACAATGACTTGGCCAAGGTCACTCGATGACTGAATTAAGAAGGAAAGTCAAGGTTGATGTCTGCCCGCTGGCGTCTTTAGGGGACTCCACTGAGTTCGGAACATGACTCGGATGCCTTAAGCGTATCAGGTTCACAATGTACTTGAGGAACTTAGCTGAGACAGAGTATTCTCAGAATATTCTCAGAATGTGGTTTGGCCCAGGGGGCAATGGCCAGCGGGGGGCAGGGGGTGGGGGTGCTTTCCCAGGCACTCAGCCTCGGGTTGGCTTATTTCTGGCAGGCAGGCCTGAAGCCCCCACTGGGTTAGAAATAGAATTAAGAAGCATTCCATCTCCCATCAAGCAACAAAGCCTGAAATGAACATACAACATCAGAGTAGAAAGAGCCCTCGGCAAAAACGGTGAAGTTGATGATGACGATGACAAAGGAAATGATCACGGTGACAGCAGCCAGCACGGGGGGAAGCTTGGCTGCATGTCAGGCACCGTAAGAAGTGTTTTACATGAATCAGCTCAGATAATCTACTGGTGTTATTACTGCTGCCGCATTTATGCATTTGAGGAAATAGAGGCACGAGGTGATTAACTCACTTGCCCTAAATCATACACATTGAAGGGAGCAGAGCTCAAAATCCCATATCTGACATCAAAAACGGTTCAAAAATATTTTTTATACACCAGAAACATCTTTTTTTTTTTTTTTCCAAATGCAATCCAACCCGGTACCTAGATATCTCAATGACAGTCTATAAGGTAGACAAAACCAGAAACTGGTTGGAGGCGGGCTGGCAAAGGAGGGGGTCCAGAAGCCCTACTCTCTTGGCCTCTCCCCCTACGCCACCCATGGGGAGGGAGGGGCGCTTCTGTGGAACAGAGTGTGTAAACCACTAGTCTATCGTTGCGGTCACCCCCAATTTTTTAAAGAATAGATACACATATTTTGACATATTTCAACAGTAACACAACAAGGAAACAGATACACTGTTGCTACATGTAACAATACATATGAACCAAACGGAAATAACATAGAGTCGAAAGGCTAGGTATGAAAAGGGATCGAATGTTTGTTTTCATTTATAGGAATTTCAGAAACAGGGCAAAGCAAGCTATGGTGATAGAGGACACAAGAGTGGCTAATGTTGCAAGCAACTCTCATTTTTAAAAGTAGGAAAACAACTATGAGATACCACCTCACAGCTGTCGGAATGGCTAAAATGAACAACTCAGGCAACAACAGATATTGGCGAGGATGCAGAGCAAAGGGGACCCTCTTGCCCTGCTGGTGGGAATGCAAATGGATGCAGCCACTCTGGAAAACAGTATGGAGGTGCCTCAAAAAAAATTAAAAATAGAACCACCCTATGACCCAGTAATGACACTTCTAGGTATTTATCCAAAGGACACAAAAATGCTGATTCAAAGGGGCACATGCAGGAGCCCCCGGGGTGGCTCAGTCAGTTGAGCGTCCGACTCCGGCTCAGGTCATGATCTCATGGTTTGTGAGTTCGAGCCCCATATCAGGCTCTGTGCTGACAGCTCAGAGCCTGGAGCCTACTTCGGATTCTGTGTGTCCCTCTCTCTCTGTCCCTCCCTGTCTCATTCTCTCTCTCTCTCTCTCTCTCTCTCTCTCTCTCTCTCTCTCAAAAATAAATAAAAACATTTAAAAAAACAAAAAGCAAAGGGGCACATGCACCCCAATGTTTATAGCAGCACCATCAGCAATAACCAAAGGATGGAAAGAGCCCAAATGTCCATCGACTGACGAATGGATAAAAAAGATGTGATATATACATTCAATGGAATATTACTCGGCAGTGAAAAAGAACGAAGCCTTGTCATTTGCAACAACATGGATGGAACCACAGTGTATGATGCTCAGTGAAATAAGTCAGTCAGAAAAAGACAAATATCATAAGATTTCACTCATATGTGGAATTTAAGGTACGAAACAAATGGATATAAGAGAAGGGAAGCAAAAATAGTAAAAAATAGAGAGAGAGACAAACCATAAGAGACTCCTAAATGCAGAGAACAAACTGAGGGTTGCTGGAGGGGTGCTGGGTTGGGAAAGGGCTAAAGGGGCAAGGGGAGTTAAGGAGGACTTTTGTTGGGATGAGCACAGGGTGTTATATGTAAGCGATGAGTCACTAAATTCTATTTCTGAAAAATAAGTTAACATATTTTGATTTTTAAAAAGAATTAAAAAAGATAGTATGTGCAGGAAGGCTCTGGAAATAAAGAATTTTGGAATTGTAAAAAAAGAATTAACTAAAAAAATAAAATCACCTTTTTGCACCAAAAAAAAAAAAAAATGTAAAAAATAAAAAGTAGGAAAGCAAAGGTCTGGAAAAGGAAATGGCTTGTTATCTGACTTACTGCCACGTGGGATTTTCGGTCCCATCTCCTAGAGCGTTTTTAGAAATATCCAATTTTTTACAAACATCTATCGAAACCCTACTATGTGGCACCTACCCTTTTTGGCACTACGCGTACAGAAATAAACAAGACAGACAAGTTCCTGCTCTCATTCACGTCTACATTCTAGTCAGGGGATCCTGGCCCTAAGCAAACGAATGAGAGAATGAGTGAATGAATGAATGAATGAGTCGATGAGTGAATGAATGAATGCCAGGGAGTGATAAGTGATATACAGAGGATCAGAATAGGGTGGTAGATCTTGAGTGGCTGGGTGGCTACTTTAGACGATCAGGAAAAGTCTCTCTGAAGAGGTGACCTTCAGGCTGAGGCCTGATGCCCAAGAAGTGGCCGGTCATGTGAAAAGGAAAGAGGCATTGTCGGCAGAAGGAGCCAAGTGCCAGAGCCCTGAGGTGAGAAGGAACTCTTTCTGTGTGAGGAGTGACACTGGTCCTCAGTGGGGAGCCGTGAGGGCTGGCAGAGAGGGCCACAAGCTGAAATCAGGGCGGCTGGCGGGGGCCAGAATACGTGGGGCTTGCTACACTGTGCGAAGGAGTTTGTATTTTTTTTTTTCTAAGCTGAGTGGAAAGCCACGAAAGGATTTTAAGCCGGTGGAAACAGTGACCTGGCCTGACCGCATGTTGCCCGCTGTGAAGAGAAGGGGTTACAAACAGCAGAGCAAGCATGGAAGTAGGAAGACTTGTTGGAAAACCAAAGCCCAAACCCAGGCCAGTGGTAACTGCAGCATGAACTAGGGAATACTAGGGGCGTTCGGGAGGCAATTCGGAAGGATTCGCTTCTGGAGCAGATACAGGGGAAGATGGGACAGAGGACTCCATGACGGCTCCAAGACTTTGGACTTGGACCACTGAGGGAGAGCAGAGCACCAGGAGAGAGCACGTTTAAGGGAAGAAGACGGAAGCAAGGAGTGCCACCGTGGCAGCTCATTAACTCTGGGAGGACTGGTGGCAAGAAAGTCACCCCCCTTTCTGGGGCCAGTTTCTCTGTCTGTGAAGAGAGAGCGCTGGACCAGCTCCCAAATGGCCCTGCCAGCTTCGGCCCGTCTGCACTCACGCTGGGGAGCACTAGCATTAGCTAGGCCCCTGGCAGCAAGGATGAGCGAGACTCGGAGCCGGTACCGTGGGCTGTGTTGGCCGCACGGGCAGACCGAGCTCTCTCGCGGTGAGTCCGCTGTCTGCAGCCAGCGGTGACGCTTGCTGGAACCCGCAGGAACATTCTGAGAAAATACAAACTGCAGTCTTCAGCAGCAGGGGGCCCGTGGGGGAGGAGGCTTGGGGTGAGGCCCGGGGATAGCTGCTTGCGGCCAAGTCCCAGATGAGTAAGACGTCGGTGCTCTGGGCCTAGGGAGCCTGTCCTTTCTAAGGAGAAGCCTGATGTCTCCAGTGCACAGCCACTGACTGCACACACAGCTTTTCCCACCCCCTAGGGCCCCATTTCTTCTACGGTCGGTCCTGTAGTGGCCGAAACAAGTCTAGAATAAGCTGCATGTCTGCAGGCCCGGAACTGCCAAAAGGCTGTGAGCAGTGGCAGGTGGAACTGTGTCCCTCTGGGAGACCTGAAGCCAAGGTATACACCCGCCTATGCTCATAACTAAGCTAGAATGCGACCCCGAGGGTAGACCTGGCCCTTTCTGGGCCTCGGTTTCTTCACCTATGTAATAAGGGTGTTGCTCAAGTGCCCTCTGGCTCTAATATTCTCAGATTCTATGACAACTTTGAAGATGGCCCCTGACTACCTTCCAAACAATGCCCAGAGTGGTGGTGTGAATGCTTCCACCTTCCCCTTGCCCACGGTCATTTACTGTGTTTTCTCATGGCTATTGGAGCTGAGCCTCCAAATAGTGGATCAAATAGCCTCCAAATAGGGATCCAAATTGATCCCTATGGGATCAATAAAGGGGTACATAGAATAAACCATTTAATTTATGCCTCTTATAAAACAGTCAGCTCCCAAGCTTGTAGAACATCTGTTTGCACTTAATACATGCAGTGGACTGGGGTGCGGTATGCTTCATGGGGGCAGATTGGAGAAGTTCAGAGGGCACCGGTCTACGTTTCAGAGGCTGATCCCGGCCTCATCACAGCCTCGGGCACGTGGCCTTGGGCAGGCACCTCTGCAGCTTGACCTCAGCTTTGCCTTCTGTCCAATGTGTCTCTGAGTTCTTCTGGGCCCTGCTCCTCTGGAGCGCAGCCTGCAGAATAAATCTTCGCAAAGTTATGTGAGGCTTCCCCTGCTAGGTGTGGATACTTTTTATGTGTGTGTTTTGTGGTTTGGTGGTGCTGTCGTCATCACCGTGTCGTGTATCCTGCTGATGCGGGGAGTCCATACTTCCTGCAGAGAGTAAGCCAGGAATCAACTGGTTCTTCCCAGTCCAACCAGATACTCGCATCTCAGTAGGCAGGTCGGATTGTTAATTTTATTAAAACGTCATGAGGTCGGTGCCTAAGAAGCCTCTCAGAGCTGTCTGAGCCCCTGATGCTCTACCCTGAGGGCAGAGGACAGGTTCACGCCTTGCTCAAGGCCCCTGACCGATCGCCAGCTCTACCTTCCAAACCAGAGATGGACCCCACAGGTGGTCTGAGATCCAGAGAAGTCTCCCGGACACTTACCAGGAACACCTTGGCTTATCACTCAATTTCTTAAGTCCTGGGAGTGGAAAACAAGACACAGAGAGAGGCATGCTGGCTCTTATGAGACTCAGTGACCACATCTGTGTTCTCTACCCCACAAATGAGGGCTCAGTATCAAGGCCACTTATAAGGGACACTTAACAAGAAAGGAGGCTGATTGGCAAAAACGTAGGGAAGGAGAAAAGAGAAAAGGGAAACACTAGAAGGCAAGAGAGGGTGTACCGTGGAACATCCGGGTGCCTAAAATAAGTCTCTGAATAACGAGCATATGGAGGGTTCAATGTCCAAGCAAGTTTGGACGATGCTGACTATTTTATCTTTCCTGTTGGCGATTTAGAGTATGCAACAGCATGGTAAAATCCTTGTAAAGTTCTGCAATTAAAACATATATATTTAAGTTTAACCTAGTCCTAACCAAACTCGGGCCCAGAATCCGGCTCTCTTGTAATGTGTACTAACATTCCCAGAATATAAAGTCAGAAAAACTGATCTAAAGGAACCCAGTCTGCTGGGGAGAAAAGGTGTAAATTGGGGGGAGTGGGGGACCGGTTCCTATTTTCAGGCAGCTCACGAAATAGCGGTATAAGCCTTTCCCAGATAGAGAATTTCACAAGATTTAATGAACAACTGAGCATAATGGGAGAGGATCGTTATTCTCCAGATGAGAGGTACAGATAGAACATGGTGGGCATTCGTTGGTTAATCAGCAAGTGTCGGGAGCACCTAGTATGTATCAGACACCATGTTGTCCCTAGGGATGTATGTGCAAGCCAGACATAAACGTCTACTTCCAGAGCTTAGCTGCCGGTAAGGAGGGACACAACATAAGTGCCCAAGTAAGTAAACCCAGAATCGTAAGCTGTGAGGAGCTCCCTGAAGGAAATGAACAGGGTTCTCCTGAAAAAATAATGGATGGGGACACCTGCTTGAGTTGGAATCAGCACCGTTGGCTGTTCCAAAGCCGTGACATTTAAGTTTCAACTTGAAAGGTGACAAGAATCCAGACATGACGTGATTCAGGGAAATGGATCAAAACACACTTCAGGGGCACACTGCGGGTGTGGGCTGGGCTCTAGAGCAAGGGTAGGGAGGAGGGAGAAAAGGGTATTCGGGCACTTGTTAATTTAAACTCGGCTACATCAAGCCCCTTGCATGATTCACAGAGCTAGGGAGGCAGCAGTGAGCGAGCTGGCACACCCTCGGCTCTTTCTGGAGCATTCCACTGGGGAAGGCACAGAAACAGCATAAGCAAGTAAGGGAGTGAGGTGCTTTCAGATAGTGAAGAAAATGCTATAAGGAAAATAAAGCAGAGTGATGTGATGGGGTGGAGAAGAGGCAGTATTAGAGAACTTGACTGGAGACGGCCTTTCTCAGCATTTGATATGAGAAATGAGATCTGAATGACAGAAAGGAGAGGCCTGGGTGCAAAGCTGTCTGGGGAAATCACGTCCCAGAGGGACAAAGTAGCAGGAACCTGGAGGTGGAGAGGGAGCCCAGGGTATTGGAGGAACCCAGAGAAGGTTCTAAGTGAAGAAGGAAATGTGAAAGATTACAGGGAGGGAAGAAAGTTAATATTTGTCGATGACCCTCCCCCTCCTTGGCCAAACAGAGCCCTCAAGTATGGAAACGGACGGTGAAAAGTTTGGAAACATACGCAGTGGCCACTTGAATATCAGGGCAAAAAACTGAGACTAGTCTTCACCCCACCTTCCTGCACACATCTAAGACATCGTGCCCAGCTATGGTACACTCTGGCTGGCATGCTCACTTTTATTACCCACAAAATGCTGTAGGGTGTAAGAAATGACAATCGTTTGGGAATAACTATTAATAATATTTCAGTAGTAGCTAATATGGCAGAAGTTTCTTCATGCCCCCAAGACCCACTATTCTCTTCTTCCATCACACAGTCATCCAATTTCAGGCAGCAATGTGACTACATGTCCCAGGATTCCTTGTTGCTAGGTTTGGCCATGTGACTAAATTCAGGCCAATGGGATATAAGCAAACATATAGCAACATCAAGCTCTGGAATGTGTCCTTAAGGGAGAGAGTGTGTCCTTCCTCCCTCTCCCCACCCCACACTTCCCCTCCTGTCTGGATTGTGGCTAAGATGACAGGATTTCCATCCTTGATCTTGAGGACAGGGGACACCCCTAGGGATGGTGATAAGAAAGCTGAAAGAAGCCTGCCTCCCTGATGACTATGGAGGTTCCATACAGGCCACAGACTGTCCCATGGAGTGTTTTACATGACAGAGAAGCAGACTTCTCTCTTGTTTAAGCCACTGCTCTTGCGGGTCTTTGCTATACAAGCCAGATGCTAATTCAGCCATCTACTACAAGCTGTAGCAATGGATAAGTAAATGTAACATTTACTACACGTTGTCAGAATGCAGGTGAATGAAAATGTGTGTTATAAAGATAGCCTAAAACCCTACACATACATGCACATTGATTCTACGTACACATAGCTCCTACGCACCCATATATTTTTCATAGCAAATCTTTCCCAAACTTCAGGACTTCTAAATGTTTTTCTATCACAGGTTACTCACATCAGAACTCAGACCAGATCCCAGCAATGTTTTTGTCATGACACTGAGACACATATACTAAAATTGGAACGACCCTGAGAGAGAAGTCCGTGTGAAATTTGACTCGGCGAGTCCATGAAGCAGGGCACTACTGATCCCCCAGAGCAGCCGGGAAGAGGGGTCCAAGGAGAAATCACATGATTCCCATCAAAAGAGACAAGGCCGTGGATAACGTTGGTTTCTCGTCAGGTTAAACGCAATCTTCTCTGTATGATCCAGCGATCCTACCACGAGGTGCTTGGGAAGGGAAATGAAAACATTTGTCCGAAGACTTGTACATGAATGTTCAGAGAACATCCTTCAAGTAGCCCCAAACTGGAAACTGCCCAGATATCTATCAACAGGAGGATGGATAAACAAATTGCGGCACATATAATGGAATGCTTCTCAGCAAGGACGAGGCTTGAACCGAGATACAATAGAACGCCATAGATGAATCTCAGAAACATTCTGGTGAGTGCAAGTAGCCAGGGGTCAGAGTACATTCTGGATGATCCCATGTATGTGCTATTCTAGAAAAGGCCAAACCAATCTGTAGTAACAGGAAGCAGATCAACTCTTGCCTCTCACTGCAGTGGAAATTGGGGATTGACTACAAAGGAAACTTGCGAGGAGGGAGCTCTTTCATTTCATTGGGATGGTGATCTAACGAGTGTATTCGTTGGTCAAAATTCATCAAACGGCACACTGAAACGAAGCGTACTTTATTGTACGCAACTTGCGTTTCAGTAAAATCGATGTTAAAGTCGCTCTTTTAATTACCCAGCTAAACAGAAAAAAAAAAAATGCCTTGGAGAAAGAAGGCAAAAAAAAAACAAAAATAGAATTTGAAATAAGAATCCCAAATTTAATGTTAAAAGGGCAGACAGATACTCCGAACTGCTGGCGTCTTTTCTGAGGCAAGCTGCTTCCTCCATGAACGTTCTGGATAACTGTGCTCTCCAAGAAGAGCAACAGCAGGGAAGGATTTCTCGAAAAAGCAACTCCAGAACCGCCAGTGGCTAACGGGAGCTGATGATGGAATTCAGGCAGGGGCCAGATTTGTTGCATATGAGACACCCCCGGGGGAGCGCTTCTCAAATCATCTGTGGTGAAGAACCAGGGGCTTTTTATGGCTGTTCCCTGTTTGTTTGTGTTACAAAATAAATTTTTTAAAAAATCACATACGCTAGAGGTCGCATTGCTATGAAAGTCTCTAAACGGGTCTCAGGACATGTGCCGACCTCGTTTTAAACTGTTAGCAAACATGCACAGACTGGCCTAGAGGCTCAGAGCACTGCCCTGGGGGGCCCTGGAACTGCTTGGGGTAACACTTGGGAGAGACTGGGGTCCCCTGTAAGCAGACAGGCAGGAGCCAAAGACAATTAGGTTATGAATACGAACATGGCCTTGTTTGGACACAGTGGACCGTGAGGTCTGAGGAAGTGTGCTTACAAAGATTTCGGAACAGGTGCATGAGGTCAACAAAACACTGCTTTGGAAAACTTCATCTGGCAGCACCCACGGGATAGTGAGGAACGGGGAAGGCTGAATCACAGGACTGGTGAGAAGATTGTCGCAACCAATCAGGTGGGCGATGACTGGGGCTTGAACGCGGCAGTGAGAGGGGGGGGAACTGGTAAAGGTGGGAGTGGAGGCCAGAGGGCTAGGGAGGGATCGCAGTGGTTGGTCATGGTGTGGAGAGGAGCCTGGGGGAATGAAGGCAGGGTCAGAGCTGGGTTCCCACCCCCCCACCCCCCCACCCCCCCACCCCCCCACCCCCGCACAGAAGGAGGAAGGTGTCCTGAGAAACGAGAAGGAAGGGGAGGGGTCTTGTGTCTGAGCCTCCCCCGTTTGCCCTGGGAAAAGGAAGTAAGTTTCTCTGTGCACCAGGGTTCCCTGGGCCTGGCAGTCGGCTGACTCTGCCTACCTTGGCCCCTGGCCCAGCACCCCCTGACCCACTGCCTCCCACAGCGCTGCCCACGGTGAATGACAGCGGGAGACCCTCAGAAGAGGTGGGAGAAAGCTCACGCCCTCATGTGCGCTATTTTCCGAGCCTGGCATGCCTGCTTCCTCCCACCGATACTCCACCTGAAGCTCCTCCTCACCTTCCAGGCCCAGCCCAGATGTCACCCCGGGCGGAATGAATCACCCTCCTCTGTGCTGCCGTGGCCCATGAATGTGTTAGAGCACACGAGTCACCTTACACACTGCAGCCTCACCATAGCGGTCATTGCCGGCCTCTGTGTCGCCAACAGTGCCTGTTGTAGGTGACAGGGCCCAAGATACACCAACGGAAGGACCAGAACAGGCGGGGGGGGGGGGGGGGGGGCGCTCATGTCATTGAGACGGACACAGCAGGTATGGAGGTGAACGGGAGCACGTGACCTTTCTTTCCTTGGCCCTTTGATACATGCACAGTAATCATTATCTGGGACTTGAACCTTCCTCGGTCCCAAATGTTTCAGGGGCTTCTGTTGCCACGACAAGCACCGGGTGGCTCATCGGGGTAGAAATTATTTTTGGGGGGTACCGGCAGCGCCCAGAGCAATAGCACCTTTAAAGACCTCAAGAAGCTAGACTGAGGTCAATGGGACCAGTGAACTGAGGAGTGTCCGCCTCTCGTCTGAGAACAAGAATCAAAAGAGAAGCTGGGTGATCCTTTGGATCCATTAGTCCTGAAGCCGTTAGTGTGACTATAGAAAGAGGTGAAATTGTCACAGACCTGGGGATAGAAGGCCAGTTTCAAAGTGTTCCTCCTGGACCACGGGTTCCAGGAGGGTTGGGTGGGGGGATCACCGCCTTAACCGCTGAGGAATGAAAGATGGAAACCGAAGATGCCATTTGCAGGTGGATGGACCTCTCACCACTTGCCACTTTTTCAGGGTCAATCAGCACAGCCCAGGCTGGTCCAGCCCATTCTGACGGGCCGGCTCCTGGCCATAGAGGATGTTATGTGTTTGGGGTGTCACATCTGACCACACCTTTTTAGCAGAAGGAATTCTCCCAGTGATTTTTCCGAAGAGAAGTATGTACAGCACGGAGAGGAAGGGGACTTGGGACCCCAGAGGGAAGCAACAAGAGCCGTCAGCAAAGGGAGATTTCAGCTGGAAACAGAGATTCCTAGACACGGAACATTCTGCAGGGAAACCAGGAAAGCCGTGGGCACGCTGAGATGGTTGGTCAGCCCAGCTGGAAGGGACCTTAGGGATCCTTGCCTAACCTCTTGCATAAAATATAGTCCCAGAGAGGACAAATGATTTGGCCGAGTTTACACAGAAGCCAGTGGAGGAGTTGGGACTGGAGCCCAGGTCACCAACTATCTCCGCAGGCCTTTCCCTCGACGACGTTCCCTTGCAGCATCTGGACGTTGGCCTCCATGACTACAGTTACTTATTTAGTCCCACCCTAAGCAGGGGATTTTCTAACAGTTGATGAACCGCTAATTGTTAGGTGGGAGGGATGTCCACGTTCCCCGACACTCTCCTGCCCACGACAGGATAGGAGGCAAAGTGGGGAGATGCCGAGAGAGCCCCGCCCCCGTGCACCGCTGTCCCTTCCGCCTTGTGGGAGGCAGGCGGTGCCTCGGGAGTCCTTTCAACTTGTCCCCTGGCAGCCTCTGGACCGTGTCTAAGAAATGCTCTGGTCTCCAGCCTGGAGTAGGGGGTGCCTGCTTCCCCTCTCCCCCTTGGGCCCTAAGCTTAGGCACACCAAGTCTCAAAAGAAATAAGATCTTCCTGCGCGCCCCCACCCCCACCCCCCGGCCCAAATGAGCCAGGGGAGAGAGAATAAATGCACAGCGGAGAAACGGTGGCAAGTGGTGAGAGGTCCATCCACCTGCAGATGGCATCTTCGGTTTCCATCTTTCATTCCTCAGCGGTTAAGGCTGTGATCCCCCACCCAACCCTCCTGGAACCCGTGGTCCCAGGGTGCGAGGCCCTGGGGTGGGGCTGTCTGCAGGCTTGTGACAGCGCGTGCTTCCCGAAGGACGATAAGATCCAGAGATGGGCGGACAAGCGTACAGAAAACGAACAGCGTCTTCTCCTGCCTCTCGTAAGCCCCAGGCTGTCTGTTTACAAATGTCGTGTTTTTTTCCTCTCTCTTCTCATGCCTGAATCTGTTCAGGAATGTCCCATTCCAGCCTCACTGGGCCGGCCGCATGTCACAGCGGCACCCGTGGCCATGCTGCACATCCCGGAATGTGGCATTTCTGAGTGAGTCAGGCAGGAGTGCCTGGTGTTCAGAAACAACGCCCGCCTCACACTCCCTCGTCACGGGACCCCAGGGCTCCAGTCGTTCAGGGGGGTTCTTTAAGATTCTCGAAGGCAGCGTGCGAATTACCGCCCGGTTCGTCCAGTGGCAAAAAGAGAGACGTTTCTATCCTAATAATACTGGGTCGGCTTTCATCACTTTCTAATCATCAAGTCCCTTCGGAGCCATGCTCTCCGTTGATTCTTACAACACCTTTGTGAGGAAAGCAGGGTCGGAAAAGTTCAGAGTGTGCAAATGCCTCAGATCCTGTGCCTGGCGAGGGCCAGGCAGGTCTAGCAGCTGAGTTCCGGGAGGTGAACGTACTTTGGAGCTTTTCCCACTACCCCGTCCAAGGTCTGTCTGCTCCGTCCTCCTTCAGAAGTGGATAGGCGTGTTAATCCATGATGTGGGCTGGCAAACGCCCAGGCTTTTCTAACGCACTGAGGTGGAAGCTTTGCAATAAAGCAAATGAGGACTTCAATGAGGATTAAATAGAATAAGGTTTGGGAAAAGGCAGAGGGGAGAGACTGAGAGCCACAGCTCTGGATTCGCCACCGGACCCGGAGGTGCTAGCTGTGTGACCTTGGATAAGTCATCACCTCCCATCCAAGAGGTCCATACATCACCTCTCTGAGTTTCCGTGTCCTCATCTGTGAAGCGTGGATAAAGTCAGTACCTGCTTCGTAGGGCCCGGGGGACTACATGCCATCACGTATGCAAAATAGCTTAGTGCAGTTCCTGGCACCGAATAGGCGCTTGATAACTCTTTGCTGAATAAAGAACCGAAAGGGTTGGCCAGGTGGCGATATACAGGAAGACCTGGCCACCTCGGAAGCCAGGACCCTTTGCTTTTGTGGAACACGGCTGTCCAAACATGCCAAGCACCTGGCACCAGACAACTGGGGCAAGAGGCGCTCTTGAAACAGCTGGGTGATTCTCCTCGAAGGCCCTTCTGAGCCTCAAACATCCGCGCCACTCACCTGCTCTCTCAGACCCATCCCAAAGGCCTTCCCGAGGGAGAAGCTTGGGAAGGAAACACAACCCCCAGAGCTACGTCTCCACGCAAGGGAAGAACCGGACTATTCAACATAATTGGGTAGATCTGGCTGCGTCCTACACCCAAGATGGGACGTTACTGTTTTGGAGCGTTAAGAGTCACGGTGTGCCAGGGCTAAAGAAGCCACAGAGAGATGCTGCTTTAGAGGACACTGAGGCCCAGGGAGGTGAAGCAGCTTGCCCAAGAATGTGCAGTCAGGACCGGAACCCAAGTCTCCTGACAGGCAGCCCCAGCCTCCCTGCCACCGCCTCCCTAATCGCACAGAGTTTCAAAATCATTAGGGCACAGAATTAGCTCAGCACTAAGCTTTCTAAATCCCCACGGGTCCTCCCACAGTTCCTCTTGAGGACAGAATCACCCAGGGGGAAAACTGTATTAAGAAGTCCTTTGGAGGCGCCTGGGTGGCTTAGTCGGTTGGGCGTCTGACTTTGGCTCAGGTCACGATCTCGTAGTTCACGGGTTCGAGCCCCGCGTCAAGCTCTGTGCTGACAGCTCGGAGCCTGGAGCCTGCTTCGGATTCTGGGCCTCCCTCTCTCTCTCTGCCCCTCCATGCTCATGCTCTGTGGCTCTCTCTCAGAAATAAATAAACATTAAAAAAAATTAAAAAAAAAAAAAAGAAGTCCTTTGAAATAGCGGAGGACAGGGTTCCTTCAGACAGCCCCTAAGAGAAACAGAGTTGAGATCCTGATTTGATCAGTGCGTCATCTGGGCTCCACGTCTGGAACAATTTTTATCTTTTCCGGCATTCAGATGGTGAAGTGTCAGGTTCATGAGCCCGATGCTCTCTGATAAGTACATTCCAAATGACTCTTCAGTGATGCCAATGAAGAGGCCGGCCTCGCTCAGCCTTCGGCAGGTCTGGAGGAACAGGCAGCCCCAATCCCCAGGCAAGCTTGTTAGGAGGTGCCCCACCCGCCCCACCCATGAATTCCAAACAACGTCTCTCTTCTCATCGTCCTTCACAACGAGGTCAGTGGCCTGGCTGGGAAAAGGATCTTGGAACCCCAGGATATGGGAAGGGGGCGCAGCTCAGAAACACTCTGGTGAAACTCCTTACCTCTCGGCTGGGGGGACTGAGGCCCAGGGAGAGCAGGGGCTTGTCCAAAGTCGCACTGTGGACTCAAGGTGAGAGTTTTGGCCATTTGTCCAAGATCTCCTTTGATTTTGAATGGTGGCCTGAGTAGTTCAGATACCAGAGCATTCGACAGAGAAGCCGGAGCTCCTGGGCAGCAGGGAGCAAGCAGAAGCACCCAGAAGAGCCAGCTGCTAGGAGCACCCAGCAGACAGCCCAGGAGGCCTGTCACCTGAGAGCACAGGTAGCCTCACGCTGCACACAGGGGCTTGCATAATGCGGAGCCACGCCTACTCCAGACACTCCCCAAGCTGAGAAGTGAGCCTTTCCCCCTTCCTGTCTGCCCACATCCCTCAAGCTGGATTTCCTGAACAGACATGTCACCTGGAGAAGGGACACCTTAGTTTGCAATGGGAGACATGTAAGTTAGTCGTCAGGAGAGACAGCCCTAAGTTTTGGAGCCGAGTGGCATTACTAAGGAACTTCCTCCTTGTGAGGTGATGTTATGAATACGGTAGGCATGAAAACATGTACGTCTGGAATTGAACAATCCATCCGTAGGTTACGTCTTACACTTGGACTTGTGCTGAGTCACTCATTTTTTTTTTTTAATTTTTTTTTTCAACGTTTATTTATTTTTGGGACAGAGAGAGACAGAGCATGAACGGGGGAGGGGCAGAGCGAGAGGGAGACACAGAATCGGAAACAGGCTCCAGGCTCCGAGCCATCAACCCAGAGCCCGACGCGGGGCTCAAACTCACGGACCGCGAGATCGTGACCTGGCTGAAGTCGGACGCTTAACCGACTGCGCCACCCAGGCGCCCCTGAGTCACTCATTTTTGATGGGGTTTGCGTTCGGGGTTGGGGGCCTTTTTCGTTTTGGCTTCGGTTCCCTTCCATATATAATCTTTGGGAAGACCCGGGTAAGCACGAACAAAACAACAACTCCCTAAAAAATTAGTACCGGGACGTGAGTAGGAACCACGCACAGAATCACGAAATAAATGCCGGTTCCTAAAGTCAACTTCGGGAGCTGCTGATATAGGAAAGCTTTTTGTGAATCAGTCTTGAAACTATATGCATCGAGGTACCACACCTTCAGACGTCCATGAGGAATGTTTGCCAACCAATCCTTGAAGTTTCAAAAGGAAAAGCAAGGTGTGTTTTCTAGAGAATCAAGCAACATTCTCAGCAGCGAAGAGCAGATAAAAGGCACTCACTGCACGTTTGTTTCGCAAGTAAGGATAAAAAAGGGAATGGATTTTTGTTGTAGAAACTGAAGGTAAAGAAATGGTCCTGGGGAGAGCTTTGGAGAGTGATAAAGGAAATAAAGGCCGGACCGATTTCACTTCGAACAAAGATTGAGAAGGGCTGATAGTGCAACTAACAGGGTACCGCGTGCCTTCTGGAGGCCAGGTACTGTGCTTAGTACTTCACATCAACATTTTCGTCCAATCCTCATCATCACCCTCTCCATAGCAACTATCCATTTTCTTAGTTGGGCCACTGAGGATTATGGAAATCGGGAAAGTTGCCTAATAAATGGCAGAGCTGGGATCAGAACATCTTCTTGCTGAGGCTCTTTTCTATACCATTGTGTTCTACTGCCTGCCAATCCAAAGAGCTTCTTGTGATTTAGTTAATGAGGGCCCTAGGTGGGGGGTATTTTATTTTCGCGAATTAGCAGAAAATAAACTTCAAGCTGAGCGCGTGTGAGTAAGCGTCGACGTCTGGGTCTTGACCTGGTGCCGGGAGCGCTGGGATTCCTCATTCAGCAGACACAGTTTTCGTTCATTCATTCAAACCCGTATCACGCAGCAGCTTCTGTATTCAATATGGGTGATGCAGAAAGAAGGGACACAGTGTCCGCCCTCGGGGAGCTCCCAGCCTAGTGAAGGGAGCAGATTCATTCCTGCACTACTTGGACTCAATATGAGAGATGCCTAAGGAAGTGCATTTGCAGGGCCCCACGAGTACCCGAGTCGAAGGGGCGGTGGCCCATGGTGGTTATGTGAATTCGTGGATTATGGGGTAGGAGAGACTGAATCCCGCCTCCCCTATTTCCAAGGCGGGTGACCTGGACAAGTTCAACTTTCCGAGCTTCAGCTTTTATCACCTATTTTTAAAGTTCCATTTATTTATTTTGAGAGAGAGAGCACATGCATGAGTGCGGGAGGGGCAGAGAGAGAGGGAGAGAGAATCCCAAGCAGGCTCTGCTCTGTCAGTGCAGAGCCCGACGTGGGGCTCCATCCCACGAACTGCGAGATCATGGCCTGAGCGGAAATCGAAAGTCAGGGGCTCAATCGACTGAGCCCCCCCCCCAGGTGCCCCCAGTTTTTATCACTTTTAAATATTGACAGCAATATAGTCGCAGCCCCACACTACCGTTTCAGGATAGAATGAAATAATGCCTGCTCTCGCACCTGGCCTCACACATAGTAAGTGCTACATAAAAGGAAGCCGTTAGGGAAAACTGGTCTGGGGAATCAGGGATGCTTCTACACAAGACTTGGGCAAGAAGACTGAGTAGAAAGTGGGCATTTTAGGGGGCGCCTGGGTGGCTCAGTCAGTTAGGGTCTGACTTCGGCTCAGGTCATGATCTCTAGGTTTGTGGGTTCAAGCCCCGCGTCGGGCTCCGTGCTGACAGCCCTGGAGCCTGTTTCAGATTCTGTGTCTCATTCTTTCTCTGCCCCTCCCCCACTTGTGCTCTGTCTCTCTCTCTGTCTGTCAAGAATAAATAAATGTAAAAAAAAAAAATAGAAAGTGGTCATTTGTGGAGGAGAGACTTTGGACAGAAGCAAGAAGGGGTGAGCAAGCATTGTGTACTCAGGAAAAAAGAGGGGTTTACAGAAGAGAACCGAGACAGCAGCTGGATATGCAAGAAGGATCAAAAAAGAAAGTGATTGGCAGTGTTCAGTACTCTGAGCAAAGGTATGCAGAAATGTGTGTAAAGGGAATTCATCACAGCATTGTTTGTAAAAAAAAAAAAATGAACGCATGTATGAATGAATATACAAATACACACGTACACGAATAGAAGGAATCTCAGAATCCATCAAAGGAAGATTGGCTAAATAAATTATGATATAGCCCTATAATGAAACACTGGATATTTTTTAGTGTCTTGTTATCTGTATGTACTTACATGGAACAAGGAGCCAGAGGAGAGAAGAAATTAGGGGTGCTTCCGAAGCCCTGAAGGAAGGTCCAGGAAGGCACAAGAGAAAAATAGGGTCAATCTGGTTAAGGGGATATATTTAGGGAAGAGGGAAGGAAGGAAGGAAGGAAGGAAGGGGAAGGGGGCAGGGAAAGGGAGGGAGGAAGAAAGGAAGGAAGGAAGGAAGGGGGAAGGGGAGGAAGGAAGGGAGGGAGGAAGGAAGGGAGAGGGAGGAGGTGGAAGGAAGGAAGGAAGGAAGGAAGGAAGGGGGAGGGGGCAGGGAAAGGGAGGGAGGAAGGAAGGAAGGAAGGAAGGGAGGAAGGAAGGGAGGAAGGAAGGAAGGAAGGAAGGGAGGAAGGGGGGAGAGGAAGAGGGAGGGAAGGAGGAGGAGAAGGAGATGGTGGTTGGCAATCCTAAGAGTTCTGAGAAAATGGTGGGTGGCCTCAAACTATCAGTGAGATGGGCAAGAGGAGGCTTCCTGATTAGGAGAGGTGGAGTGGGGCAGTGGTGAGCTCAGGTTGGGGGCAGGAGATTAGGGACCTGATTTCTGATTGCATCCAGAAGAGATGGGAGAGGTTCCTCCTCAATACCCCAGCTGAAGCCTTCTGGCTGACAGAGCCAGGCCCCTCCCCCATTCCTAAACCCTGCCCCCCAGGTTTCCAGGCTTCCCTGTGCCAACCCACCCTGGGCTCTCTCCAGTCACAAGTCTTTGTTTCGATAGTGTCCCTGGGGATGTGAAGGTGAGGAAGGGCAGAGGGTGGGTGGCCAGTGGCCACAGCTACTAACAATGCTGCTTCCGGGTATTTTGTCCCTGGTGGAATAGGAATTTTTTGTTGTTGTTGTTAAGGGAGGGAGAAGGGCCATGGTTCTCTAGAGTATACTAGTAATGCCTGGAAGGTTTGCAGAACCAAAGTCTTTCCTCACACCCTGGGTCAGCCTGGGTTTATTGGACCAGGTGTCTTAATTTTCCTGTCTGAGACTATAACCGGCAATTCATTACTATTGATGATTTCATTATTTTTTTTTAATTTTTTAATGTTTAATAATTTTTGAGAGAGAGAGAGAGAGAGAGAAACAGAGCATGAGGGCAGAAGGAGCAGAGAGAGAGGGAGACACAGGATCCAAAGCAGACTCTAGGCTCCGAGCTTTCAGCACAGAACTCGACACGCGGCCCAAACCCACGAACCGTGAGATCCTGACCTAAGCCGAAGTCAAACGCTCAACCGACTGAGCCACCCAGGCGCCCCTTGGTGATTTCATTATTGTTGAGTCATCCTCAGCCAGTGGTATGTGGAATGTGGAAAGAGAGAAGAATGAGGAAAAAGAGAAGGAAGGGAGAAATGAGAACAGAGAAGAAGGTGACTCTTTAAACCTCAGAGCGTGAAGAGAGGGAGGTGATGAAGCAGGACGTGAACCCGCAGCCAAACGGGAAGGTTTAGGATGTTGGGTGAAGCCTTGCTTATTCCCTGTAGACCACTGAGAAGCATGAAGAGCATGAAGATTCCACACAGGGACCCAGCCGCGTCCTCTCACCCTTTGGAGGCTGGCTCAGGAGAGGGAATCACAGTCACACAGTTCCTACCCCACTCTGGCCCAAGACTTGTGTTCAGGAGGAGCACCCACCCCTACTTGGGGGACCTGGGCAGGATAACCCTTCTGGGCTGGGGAAGATGAAGTTTAGTCAAGAGGAGATCAGCTGACAGTCATCTAGACCCAATGGCGGCAACACTGGACCTTCTCTGCTCTCTTGAGACTCAGAAGGCCAACTGCACCAAGAAGACCAGACCCTAAAGGCACAGCGTCTAAAAATACCAGAGCTGGAAGGAATCCTAAAGATCCTCCAGAAAGAATTCATGACTTCCTCCTCCCTGTCTCTGTAGCCCTTTTCACAGATAGCAAGCCGTGCTCTAATTTACAGTCATGCATCTATCAAAAACCCTATTTTATCCACTGTTGCATTGCCGAAGCATGACGTCTTACTCAGGGTCCTTTCAGTGAATGCTTGTGAGTGTTTGTTGAACCTAACTTTCCCTCTCATTCTACTGATGAGAAACAATGAGTCCAAAAAACTAGCTATTTCAAGCTAGTTGACTTGCTAACTTGCTCAGGCTATCGACATGCTGGCCCAAGCCTTAACTCCGGCCTGTAGAGGTCAGGCCAAAACATGAAGGCTTTCCACAGTGTGCAGCCGGACTGAGAGAAATCAGTCCCAATATACGGTGTGATCTCTGTAGGCACCGCCTGGCGGCTACATTTTGGAAACTGCCTTGTAAGCGAAAGGGATTTATAAGAGTTTCTGGCTAAGGAGGCCAAGTCCCCAAAAGATGCTCTAACCCTAAATATACGAGATCCATTTTACATCAAGAAGGGGGTCCACCTCCTGCCCTTTGAACCTTCTCAGATGCGTTCAGCCTCTTAAGTAGAGTTAGGTGTCCAGGTGAGCGGCTGAGCTGTGTATCAGGGACTGTGAAGGGTCAATCTTTGGATGAACTCTTGGTATAACAGCCTTTTCACTTAGACAAAAAGAGAGAAGACGAAATCCTCTAGCACAGTACCTGCTAAAGTGTTTTCTCAGGATACTAGTCCCTACATGTTCTTGGAAAGAAAACATGGCTTTGTGTGACCGGGAAAGAGGGATAGGTGCTGCATTTATCTAAACCTGCTCTGGGGGAACCATCATAGACATTGGTACATTAAAGTCACTGAGAAATCCTGCAGCAAGGAATTAGGTTAAATTCTGTTCAACCCAGTATTGCACAAAATTATGTCACCAGAAAATACTTTTTCTATGTCATGGTCAGGACGATGGCCTTCAGACATTTTCGTTCACGGTACACTTTCAAATTTTGGAGTTTGGGGCAGCACACTTGAAATCAGTAATATGGGCAACACGTATGAACAGGTCTAATATTTAACAAGGTGTCTGCATGGGCCAATCGGACTGCATTGTTCACTCTGTGCCCCTCAGTTCTGAGCTAAAGGTTGACTTGACCTTGGCTCTGCCCTGATCAGGCTTTCTTATAAACTCTCAAAACCAAGTTGCCATCTCTTCCAGAAAAGTCTTTCTTGGAATGCCTTGACATCCCGCCAAACCTCTCTGCAACCAGTTGACCCAACTCTGTGGGATATCGTGGTGTCCACTTAGCTCAGAGTTCTCCCCAACAGGCATGCAATAGTGTGACGTGTAGCTGAAGCAAAAATAAATTTTACGCACATCAAACAAAGTTTCACAGCACCTTTGTAAATGCCTTAAACCACACAAGCGGACAGCACCGGCCCTGGAACTGGGATTCCAAGAAGAAAGAGTGTGGAGAAGAGGCACTCGTGTGAGGTTATCTTGGGTCAACTCTTGCCCCTCAAGAGGTCTGCAGGGCTGGGTGGGGGGAGAGGGGCAGGGCTGCTGGACCCTTGGAAGGCAGGGTCTGAAGTCCCCTGAAACACAGAGATAGGAAGTCGTGGGTAAGTCCCATTTTCCTGTTTCCAATGATTTAGACTACAAATTTCATTGAAAGCGTTTCAGTATTCATTTATTTAATTACATGCTTGTGATTTGTTATTTCTTAAAAGCAACCGGCCAGAAAGATACAGTAACCTTTAATTAATCCTCATTAGGGAAATCACGATGGGTGAAAGGACATCAGACAAAAGCAAAGACGCCTGCATTCTCTTCCTGGTTCTGCCACCAGATGAGCAAGTCGTTTCACCTCTCTGAGGTTCAGTGTCCTTAGCAGCAAAAAGAGGGGGTAGGTTTGGAAATTCTAGAACACTTTCAATGCCAATATTATTCTGGTTTCTAAACAGTGCAAAAAGTTAGTTTTAAAATTAATCCATTAATAAAACTATTAATAATTTTAAATGATAAGTTCGTTGATAAGTTGACAAAACCAATTAAAAAGCAAATGAAGGATCGTGCACAAAACAGCTATTTAATGATGATTTATCATTGCCATTTATTTAAAACAGCTTGCCAGACGTTGTTCTAAGTTCTTTGCGGGTCCTTGTCTAGTTCGTCTTACAACATTCCTCCCTGTGAGCTAGATGTGCTTAATAGCTTGTTTTAGAGATATTAAGATACTAATCTATTACGGAGATGAAGTGGCTTGACCAGGACAACAGTGATAGTAAGTAGCGGAGCTGGGATTTGAACACGGCACCCTGACTCCTAGAGGTCATCTCATCACACCCCCACCCAAAGCAGGCATTCCCGGTACAACCCTCTGGTGGCTGTATACCCAGCCTTGCCCGCGCCTTCCCAGAGAAGCCTGCTCTGCTTACCAGACAGCCTTTTCTATTGCTGGACACCCTAAGATATTAGGAAGCTCTGTTCCTTTTAATGAGACAAAATATGTCTTCCGGTGATTTCTATCCTGGGCCCTGGTTGGTCCTCAGGGGGACCCGAAAGTGATATGTGACCCCCTTTCCTCTGACAGGCTTTGGAAATGAGGAGGCTCACTGAGTCTTTCACCACCAAGCTAAAGAGCCTGGCTGCTACAGATGTATCCCTGTCCTGTGGGCCTTGTCGGACCCTCCACGGCCACAGCTTACCCGCTTTGGTGTCCTTTGTAGGACCCAGCCCAGGGCCTGTCACATAGTAGCAGGCACAGTGTGATTGGTTATTTGAATTAAACTGAGCGAGGACACTTGGAAAATATATGGAACGTATTGGAAATATTTCCCATATTTTGAAATAACTTCCATATATTGGAATAAATTCCAATATTTCCCGTATCTCCAATATGGGAAATATGGGAATATGGGAAATATGGGAAAACGTGGAAAATAAGAGGAAAATATGGCCAAAAATGAGAGTCTGCTCCCTTGACAGCATTGCATAGGTGGCACCCATCGACAGCTCCCAGATCTGTCTCTAGATCTGGGTCCATTTTCCAGATCGCTCCTGGAAGGAGCCATCTTCCCCATATGCTGTAGTTGGGGTAGGGGGGAACTGATCCCTGCCCAAGACGTGAAAGGGATGTTTTGGGGATCCGGAATATACCCATTTCACAGGCAAGGGGAAACCACAGATCCAAGAGGGTAGGAAACATGCCCAAAGAGACTCAACCACCAGGTGGAAAAGTCACAGTTCAAACCCAGACTCGCCCAGCTCTGAGGCCCGTGCCTAACTGCATCATCCTGCCTTCTGAAGGAGAAACAGAAGACAACAAGGACGCAGACAGAAAGACCAAGAGACAGGGAAAAGAAAGAGCTCGTGAAACAGCTTTGTGAACCGTTAAGCTCTCTGTAAAAAGAAGCACCAGGTCCAGTGTGAGAGAAGGGCCCCGTTTTAGACCAGTCACCTCCAGGCTTTCTAACCTCGAACTCAAGGGGTGGAAAATTCCAGCTTCGAATGTCCCCGCGTGGCATGTTTTGGAGTTGTGTTTTCAGAGCTCCAGAGCTCCCTGCGGTCATAGGCACGCGAAGCCATGGATCTCTTCTTTCAACTGCACTTGGCCAAAATAACCGTTTGCTCCCATCCCCCAGTCGAGAGATGGGTGAGGCCAGTCCAGGTGCCAAAGCCCACCAGGCTGCACCCCGGCTCCCTGGTATTCCCCGCTCTACCCCAGACATTCTTCTAGGCCTTGCCAGCTTCTACTCCACCGCTCGAATACAAACATTGCCTGGCTTTTGCCCCAAGTCAGGTCACAAGGGTTTTTACAGGGCAAGTGTCCTGTGCCCAGCTTTGTGCTGAACACCTTCCCTAAAAGAAACCATATCTGAAATCCCCTGTCCCAACGGGCATCCACTGATGAGTGATGCTGAGCCACGGAAGCCACTTGGCCCAGGGCGATGAGCCAGTCTCTGTATCGAGACCCGTGTTCCCCAGCCCATCCCCTTGAATCAGGCCCCAGGGATCTTACATAAAAAGCAAACAGAAGCTCCTCACTTTCTTACTCTTCTGCTTGAAACTTTCATGGCTCTCCCCTGTGTTTAGGATATGGACTAAAACACCAGGAAGCCCATCAGATCTCCCATCCGCCCTCCCCAGCCTCCCGCCTTGTGTCCCCCGCTGCTGCACGGGCCAATTTTCCAAACCTCAAGGTGCATGCTGGTCCCCCCTGCCCAGACAAACTCTCTCCTGTTCCTTCTGAACCCCATGGCCTCAAGGCAGGCGTCACTCAACGCCAGGTTATGCCCTGACTTGAGAACACTTACTTGTAGCATCAGTCTAAAGCATAATAATTTTAGAGCAGCGTGAAGGAAGATCCTGGGAACGTAACTCCCTCCTGTGGTACGGGCTGTGTTTACAAAACAAACCCCAGAAAGCATCATAAATCATTCCAAGCAGAGCTGCCTGGGTTGAAGCAATGGGACAAAAATACCTCTGGGCACGGCTCCTCCGGGCCCCCGCCCGGCCGAAGAGCAGCGGGGCCAGACAGGCTGTGCCCTCTGAAGAGGCAGTTGCTGGGTTTTTCTTTCCACCCCGGGCCCCTCAGTGGGGACTTCTTTTCCACCCTTCAGACTTTTAATCCCTTCCAGGACTTGCGGTGTTCTAATGCCTTACAAAGGGGGAAATGACCCAAGTAGACCAGGGCCTCAGTGCTAGGCCGGCCACTTCTGAGATGTGTGTAACCCTCCATAAATTTTTCTTTCGTTCTGATCTGATCTGTCGGCTAGGGGATGTAACATCTGCTCTCATGACCTTCGAAAAACACAGAGAAATGCTTTGAAATTCTTGAAGGGCCGCCCAAACGCAGGCTTACTTTTGGCCGTTGCTTCCGACTGGCTCACTGACTAAAACGTGGCCACCAAGAGTCTTAGCATTTTCTCTCTAACTGGGGAATGGAAGGCCTCGTCCCCAGATCAAAGAATCTCAGGCATCCATGTAGCAGGTGGGTGAAGCACCCTGGACAGGCACAGCTTGCCTTAAAGGTAAACCTAATTCAAGCCTTCCACAGTGTCCCCGAGTCGGGGTCAGGGGCCTTAGCTCTGAGCCAGATCTAGTCCCAGGAGCTGCCGCTGGATGCAAGAAGGCCTGGGTCCCTGTGTTCCTGGGTTTGAAGCGGTGATGTACTTGAGGGGTTCAAGTGTGAACCTTGCCAGACAGGCCTAGGTTGAGTTTCTGCTGCTTACGGCTTCCTAAGCTTCAGGTTTCCACTCAAGGAAACAGAGAGAGTTGACTGACCTCCGTATGAAAAGTTATGATGCGTGTAAAACGTTTAGTTTTGTGAACTAGGCATTTTAAAAATACTATTTACCATTACCGTTGTTGTTGTCGTCATTTATATTCCAGGGCACATGCGCGCGCACACACACACAGCACGCCCCGGTCCTCTCTGAACTCCCTGAGTGTTTTTTCCACTTCCTGTCCTGTCTAGCCTTGCCTTGTCCTTCCTGTTTTCCTCTAACAACGCTGCTAGACAAAGATTTCTAAATTTACCTTATAATTTACCTAATTTCACTCAGTCTTGCTCAGTAAACACCTCTGGAAACAAAAGTTCTAGACAAACAAGTCTCTTGGTCAACAAGTGTCCCAAGTTCAAGCGCCATTATGGACATACCTGGCAACCGGGCAACATGGCCCTGGAAATAAGAGTCCTGGGCCACTTGGAGCTGAGATTTTTAGACCTGGCCCGGTCACCGATGATAATTACCAAAGGATTCAACATCCCTGAAATCGTAGCCTTCCTTTCTGTAAAACTGAAGCATCTAGTTTCTGTTTGCTTGTGTATAAGCCTCTTCTTCTAGCTACATAAAACCCTGGTTCCCTAAGAAATCTTTGAAAGAAGCCCACTGTATAAAATATGTAACGGAATAACAATTCTGGACATAGGAGGGGGCCAGAGAGCCTCTCTGGCCTTCACACAATCGTGCCCCTTCCACTCATCCCCCAAACAGCCAAGAAGCTCCCCCTGTGCACACGTAAGGCTTCGTAGAGTCCTGCTTACATAGCTCTTTGTGCCTCGTTTTCCTCTGTGGTTGAGTGGGGAGAGTAATCAGCCCCCTCCAACAGGATTGGTTGTAAGAATTAAATGAGTTAACACAGATAAAGATAAAGCCCTCAGTGGGACTTTATCTTTGGACTGAAGAACTCAATAACTGTTAAACATCACTATTATTACTACGGCCACTTGATTCCTAAGGTGCCTCTTACACGTCGTAAAAATGCGCCCTCATGTAAAAATTATAAATTGCCCCCAGGCCCCTTGATATCCCCTCCACTGTCTTTACGGACACAGGAGGAGATAAGATATTCTCTCACACGATAGACAAGTTCTGCTTCTGCCGAAAGCACGTTTTATAAAGCAATGCTTACTATTTTTTCACTCCTGGATTCGTGGGACAAACAGAGCCCCCATTCGGGAATAGAAACAGAAGGGACAAGCAAAGAAAAAGAGACCTCGAGTGAACAATGCAGCCAGTCTGTGTTTACTGCCTAGTGGCCCATGTGATCATCTGTCCCACAAATATTTATCGTGCAATTACTATGAGCCAGGCAGCATGCTGAGGACTCGGCGGCAATGAAGAAAAACCAGGCCCCAGCCCTGTGGAACTTGCTTCCGAAGGGGCATCGATAGGAATTACATGGAAGGAAGGATCCACCAGAACTGAGGGTGCGGGAGGTGGGGTGAGGGGAGGAAAGGCAACCAGTGTGCACAGAATAAGATAAAAGTCACTTCAGCAGAGTGGATTTGAGAGCAGAACAAGGCTGTAATCCCAGGTGAGGTGGGGCTAAAGGGAACAGCATGTACAAAATTATTTATCCAAGGGATTTCCAAGAACACTACTGTTTGCTCCTATTAATTCACTCCTAGGAGGACACATGCTGCTTTTTTGGGAACCAACTTTTTTGTGTTTTAAATAAGCTCTGTTATAAACAGTTGCTGAAGGGACATGGTCAAGCAGCATGATTTTAAGTGATCCTGGCATTAATCTTCTCTTCATGAGTTTCACAGAACTTTTCATTCTGGGAAGTTAGTTTGAAAAAAAACTCCATTTCCTCTAAGGGACACTGAGCATGACTTTCAATACAGTGCCCAGGAAAGAGCTAAAGATACGAGGAAGACATGAGTTTGGACCCTGGATTCTTCCTACTAGAACTTGTGTCTCAACCTATTTCCTCTTTGGTGAAACGGGGACGCTGACGCTCACCACGGAGCCGGACGATCAGGTAAGACAACAGATGTGAAATTGACGTGGAGACATTGGGGCATATAGAAGCCATTTGTATTTATTTTAATAACTTCCTTTCTTTCTTTGTCTTCCTTGTTCCTAAACATAACGAAATTGAATTATATTTTTGCGGCTCCTGTTTGTTTTGTGTTAAGAAAGAAGGATCGGTATCTGACAATGGCACTGCCATTCTCTCGGGCTCACGCGTCCACCAAGGAATCTCCGATACAATCCGTTCAAGCAAAGAGCCTCCTCGAGCTGCCGGTAAGAACCTGAGATCCGAGGTGAGTAGGCCACTCTCCAATCCCTGCCTGCTAAAGACGGCCACTCTGAGCCAGAGTCTGGCTTCCAGGACTCCCCGTCTGCCTCACACATCCTGGAAATTTCATGCCTACAGACTCCATCTCTGTCCTTCTTCCCATGGTCCCACCCTCCTCCATCCCAACCACTACACCAGCTCTTTCCCTCCCCTGAGTTTCACATCTGAATCCACCACTTACTACTACCGATGTGTCCTTAGATTGCTTAAGATCTCTGTAGCTCATTTTCCATAAAAAGGACATGAAAAAAGAATCTACCCCCTAGGATTGTTTTCAGGATTCCAGGGGATTATGCCTTTTAAAGACTTCACACAATTCAAGGCAATTCTCAATACTCAGAAAGTATCTCTTATTGTTGCTATTACCCATGTTTCCTTCCTTCCCCCCTTCCCCCTTCCCCCTTCTTTTCTTCCTTCCTTCCTTCCTCTCTCCTTCCCTCTCTTTTCCTTCTTCCCTATTCCGTCACCACCTCTGGTGCCCTCCTTCCTTCCATGGCCCATTCCTTCTGCCTTTGCCTCGTTCCCTGCCCTTGCCCTCATGTGCCCCTGCCTCCCCTCACCCCGACAGCTTCTCCAGCCATGAGTCATGGGAGTTTGCTCCCACACTGGCTCCCGAAAGGCTCTGGCTAGCAGCTGGCAGGCTGTGGAGGCAGACACAGCTGCCAGGGCCAGGATTTGCCAGATGGAACCAGCCTGGTACTTGACTTCAGGCTACTTCTAGGACCTGAACGTGCATTTATGGAGCCACGGGCCATTATTTTTGGGAACCATAAGAGACTCAAAGTCCCCGAGGACGAGGAGAGGATAAATGTTGTATTGCCCATCTTTGCTAAAAGGGGAGGAAGATTGATTCTGGTCATTTTAAGATGTTCTTTTAATATCTGGGAAACTCTCCACTGAGTCCTCGCCCAGTTTGAATTTGGCATCCCACCCTGACACCCACTGACTTTTTCTCTCTCCTCTGTTGGACTCCCAGCTCCCGAAGGACAATGCACTGCCCCCTCTCACTGAATCGCCTTATCTCTTTGCCATGGGGGTTAGGAGGACCATGTGATTTGGATTCAGACAGATCTAGGATTCAATACTATCTTTGCCGCCTTGTTCCCATGACCTTGCACAGATAAGTCAATTTCTCTATATTCATTTGCCCATGTACTCATCCAATAAGTACTCATTGAGCACCTACTATGTCGAGGGGCTGTTGCCAGGTGATGGACATAGAGCGGGGAAGGAGGCAGGCAGCCTTTGCCGTCATGCAGCTTGTAGTGGGGGAGAGAGAGAACAAGTGAAATCACAAAGGAACAATAAGAAAATAATACATTCAATACATTGTGGTGAGCACGATCCAGGAGATAATGAGGAACTGAGCTAAACAACAACGGAGGCGGGGAGCAGAGACCTATTGAATACAAGGGACACATGACCTAGAGCAGTGTTTCTCAACATCAGTGCCTTTGATCTTTGGGGCCCAATACCTGGGGGTAGATGGGGGGCTGTTTTGTGCACCACATGTTTAACGGCATCCATTGCACTCGTGGTCTCTCCCCAATGGATGCCGGTAGCCAACCCCCTCCCACGTTATGGCAAGCAGAAATGCCTCCCAGACATTGTCAGTGTCCTCTGGAGAACAGTCGGAGGGGCCCAAACCACCCCCAGTTGAGGGTGGGCCACACAGATTTGTGTTTGAGTCTCCCCTCATCCATTTACTTGCCATAGTGACTCTGAATAGCTAATTACACTCTCAGAGCCATTTCCTCATGTGTGAAATGGGGTGTTACTGGAAAGAATAACATCCAGCAGTGTTGTTATAAGGAATAAATGAGATAACCACCAGTCCACAGGGACCAGAGGTCTCTTGGGGACGGGACTGGCCCGGGATCTCATCTATGTCGCCAGCCCACAGCACAGAAGCCAGGACTCCTTACCAACTTCGTGCATTTCCGCAGCATAAACTGTAGCAGTCCCCACGCACAGACGGGACCGAGGAGACGCTGCGGTTTTGGTTTCAGCCCAGGTAGTAGTCCCTGTTCTCACTGATTTGATTATCTGCTCAGAATGAGGCTGTTTTTAGTGGCCAAGGAGGTGGCTCCTCCCTGCCCCGCTAAGAGAAGTCTGAGCTCTTTGGAAAGCTCATTCCCCCACAGGGAGTGGCTGATGAAAGATAATATTGCCTTTGGTCTTCCTCTTCTCCCTTAAACAATTGAAGGGGCCTTTCCTTTTCCCGTTTGGCTGGTTTGAAGCCCCTAATTTGCTTTTGCGCGTCAGATCTCGCCTCCGTGCAGGCCTGATGGCTCAGCCAGCAGACCAAGGCACGTTTGTTTTCAGATCTCCATGCCAGGCTGGGGGGGAGCCGGTTGGCATCTTGCTGATTCTCCTGCTCCTCCGGAGCACTTCAGGGGGACAGGTTTCCATCCCCCACAGAACTGGATTAGGGGGAAAGACAGTGTCCCACTTTCTGCAGCTCTCTATTCTTCTTTCTCAGGGGATGTGAGATCTTGGACACTGGGTGCAACCAGATCCGTCCCCACCTTGTCGTCCCGAAACCCTTTACAGATCTAATAGTCCAGGATTCATTCATTCATTCTTCCGGGGAATAGGTGAAAACAAATCTAGCAGGGCACCTGCCTTAGCAGTTTCCTCTCCTTAGGCGTTATGTCAAATACCTTCCAAGACCTTGCTCACCCCCTGCGTCTGGCAATACCTGCGCAAGCCCTTCACAGCTTCCAGATCCCGCATTGAAGCCATTTTGGCAAAAGAAAGTAGGGTCTAATTTTAAAAATGGTATTTCCCTAGAAACTCTAATGTTCAAAATTCTATGCTGGCACCATGGTGGCTGAAATAGCGAAGAATCTCACTCACTCCTGTGTGAGTGCCATGGAAAACTCTCGCAAAAATGCTCAGTGGGGGCACCTGGGCGGCCCGGTCAGTTGAGTGTCCGACTTCAGCTCAGGTCATGATCTCACGGTTCGTGAGTTCGAGCCCCGCGTTGGGCTGTAGGCTGATAGCATGGAGCCTGGAGCCTTGCTTCAGATCCTGTCTCCCTCTCTCTCTTCCCCTCCCCTGTTTATGCTCTCTCTCTCTCTCTCTCTCTGTCTCTCTCAAATATAAATAAACATTAAAAAAAATCAAAAGTGCACAGTGAATATTTATTGAATAGGGACAAGGCCTCGACAGGGTTGAACACCTGTCATGTCGCAGCGCCTCCCTGGGCACCCTGGGAACAAGACACAGTCTTGGCAGACACAGGGCTCCCCACAGAAAGCGTGGTTTCACTCAGTAAGTGCCATCTGTGCACATGGGGGATGGCACTCAGCCCGGGCTGGGGGGCGGGGAGGCCTTCTTAAAAGAGATAACGTGCAAACCAAGGATGAGAAACGAGACAGAGTTAGCAGAAAGGATATTCTAGACAAGGGCGGGAGGCGTGAAAGGCATGGGATCTGTAGGTACTCTAGCAACTGGGCATGACTAGAATGTGAAGGAAAAGGCCGGAAGAGTGGCAAAGGGCAAGACAGTGGGCAGGGGTGTGGCGGACATGAGGAGTGGCCCAGATCCTGCTGCCCACCGCCGGCTCCTTCAGGGTCTGCCTCAACTGCACGGCCTGAGCCCCCCCCGCCCCCCACCAAAGCCACGGAGGGAGGCCACCCCCGAAGTCCTGGCCATTTGGGCTCACAGTGGGGTGACGCTGAAGGGCGATACTCACTCCCGAACTCCACACCATGCTGTCTGCAATTTTGACTTCTTTCCTTTTTTTTTAAGTTTATTTATTTATTTGGAGAGAGAGAGAGAGAGAGCATGAGCAGGGGAGGGGCAGAGAGAGAGGGAGACAGAATCTGAAGCAGGCCCCAGGCTCCGAGCTATCGACACGCGGCCCGACGCGGAGCTCAAACTCACAAGCCATGACATCACGGCCCGAGCCGAAGTCGGACACTCCCAAGCAGGACAGCACGGAGTCTGCTGCGGGGCTCGAACAGTGAGATCACGGCCTGAGCCAAAATCAAGAGCCCGACCGACTGAGCCACCCAGGAGCCCCAAGGGGTTTTGACCTCTGCCTCTGCCCAGTCCTGCGTCTACCCCTTTCCTTACCCAGGTGGTGATGCTGTACGAACGTCTAATACCCCAGACTCCATCCCCGTGTCTGCTTCCGGTGGTCCCAGCTCGCTCCACCCCGGGATGTCAAACTGAGAGCTGGACTCTGTTCTGTGGCCAGCAGCATTTCAACCGTTTTTCCTTCGCAACGCAGACATTCCAGATGCGTGCTTACCCAGATTCTAACATTCTTCAACCTATAAAGGCTCCCTAGTCCAGGAGCTGTAAACAATTCCCAGGGAACTGGCCGGACCCAGTTATGTATCTGCTTACCCCTTTCTCACTATTCGTGGGGGGGAATCTTCTCCAATACCCACATATCCACGCGGAAGAACTTCATCTCGAAGCCGTTCCCATCATCGTCCAGCTGTCCTTGTGGCAGGAAGAGGGGATTTATCTGACCGGTCAGTGCAGCAGACTCCAACTTCTGGGCCCGCCCTCTCTTTCCTCAGGATGGTCTCCAGCTGACAGGGGACCACTGTCTAGTCTGTGCTTGAGGCCATGCAGGAAGCTCCGTGGGGCCAATTCTGGGCCTGCTGGAAAGCCTTGGTGCACCTGTCCTTCAGGCGCCAGCAAAAAGCAGCTGCGAGACCATTCTGTTCCACACGCAAACCGAAGGCCCCACCCAGCTGTAATCAGTAAGAATGCCGACATTTTTTTCAATGGTATTTATTTTGACAGAGAGAGAGATAGAAAAGTGAGCAGGGAAGAGGCAGAGAGAGAGGGAGATAGAGAATCTCAAGCAGGCTCTGCACCGTCAGTGCGGAGCCTGAGGTGGGGCTCGAACTCACAAACCGTGAGCCAAAATCAGGAGTCAGACACTTGAGGCGCCTGGGTGGCTCTCAGTCAGTTAAGCATCCGACTTCAGCTCAGGTCATGATCTCATAGCTCGGGGGTTCAAGCCTCACACTGGGCTTTGTGCTGACATCTCAAAGCTGGAGCCTGCTTTGGATTCTGTCTCCCTCTCTCGCTGCCCCTCCCTTACTCGCTCACACTCTCTCTCTGTCTCAAAAATAAATTTTTTTTTTAAAAAAGGAGATGCTTAACAGACTGAGTCACCCAGGCACCCCGAGAATGCTAGCGTTTCAATATTCACCTGACCCTCAATTAGTTCTGAACTTGGGCAGTGAAGAAGGATGCTATTTTTCAAGGCCTCTAAAATACCCCAACACTCACAATCCAACTCTTTGAAATGTCTTGATGTATCAATTTCTCAGCCCTCAGAGAATATCAGGGACTGCTGTGGAAAAAAAAAAAATGGTCAAACAAATTGTTGCTCTATCAAAAACATATAATCCCACCATAGCAATTTGTGGCTGTATAATTCAGTGTATGTGTGTGTTGGGGGGCGGGGGGTTCTACCCATGCTCACTGCAGATGATGGACAGAAGCCTCAATTTAATTACTGCTTCAAATTGCATAATATTGCCTTAGTGGTGAGCCACGGCATGTTTATACAAAGAAGAAGCCAGTGAACTTAACCTTGGGGTATTTTGCATTAGGAATTCAGCCGGATATTTTGAGCCTGAAAACTACAGGACATTCCAAAAAAAAAAAAAAAAAAAGATTAAAGGACCTTTTCTTCTAATGTAAGTAAAAAAAAAAAAAAAAAAAAAAAATTGGATGAGCATCTTTCTTGGGTCTCCTGCTAGAGGTATCCACTCAATGGAAATGATAAGGCATTCACTTAAGGAGCATAGGATTAGAAGTCCATAGACCTTGTTCCTGTCCTGCTGCCACCACGGACTTACTGAATGACCTCACTCCAGACATTTTAATTCTCTCAGCTCATTTCCGTAACTCGAAAATGGCTGTGAAAATACCTGAGATGCTTTCCTCACAAAGGGCTGTGGTCAACTGTGGTGTTTGATTATAAATCATACTAAGAGATATCACTTATTGGGTGCTGTATGTATCTTCTCCAATACCCACATAGCCACGCGGAAGAACTTCATCTCGAAGACGCTCCCATCATCGTCCTAAACATGCTAAACACTGTTCGTGGGTTTTCACACTATGAGGTTGTTACTATTGTCCCCATATAACAGACGAGGAAACGGAGGTCCAGAGAGCTTAAGTCATTTTCCCAGGTTCTCACAGCTAATAAAAACACAGCTAGACTTTGAGCCCAGATCACAGAACCCAGATCTATCTGATCCCAAAGCCCGTGCTTTTAAGCACCCAGCTGTATGCCTTCTGTGCTGAAAAACAGGGTGAGCGAGTAGAAAAATACTAAGTGTCAGATGTATCCCTAGTCCTGTCTCGGGTGAGTCATTAACCCTCTCAGGGAAGATAGAATAACGGCCCCCAAAGATGTGCACGCCCTAATTCCTGGAACTTGTGAATATGTCATGATACATGACAAAGAGAAATTCAGGTGGCAGGTGGAATTAAGGCTGCTGATCAGCTGAGGTTAACATGGGGAGAGTACCCTGGGTTTTCCAGCTGGGCCAAAGGTAATCGCAAGGGTCCCCCAGAGTGGAAGGGAGAGGCCCAGGAGGTCAGGCGCTGTGATGTGAGAAGGGCTCATCCCATGCTGCTGACTTTGAAGCTGGAAAGAGGCCACGAGCCAAGGAAGGCAGGCAGCCTCTGGAAAGGAATGCAGCCCCGTTGGCCTCTTGAGTTGAGTCCAGCGAGGCCCGTGTTGAACTTCTGACCTACAGAGCTGTAAGATAATAAATTTGTGTTGTTTCAAGCCAGTAAGGCTGTAGCAATGTGTCACGGCAGCATCAGAGACCGACCCACCAGGCACCTGTTTGTAAACGGAAGGGTGGGGTTTGAAGCTGATCGCCCAGGCTTTTCGGCCTCCGACATCCTCTGAGTGTGTGCTCTGCACGGTTCTTTCCAAAACATGGGAAGAAGCACAGGAATAGGTGACAAGAAGTGACCTGCCCCCGGAACATCAGTGGCAACCAGCCCAGGGCCAAGGTCTCAGCTCATGTCCGCTCTCCCCATTGTCCTCTCACCCCACCCCCTGCCTCCAACAGAGGCCCCCGTCCAGATTCCTCAGGCTGCCAGGCGGCTCGGTGGGTCTGGAGCCCACAGTAGAATGGAAAAGCTTTGATCCCCGTACCTTCAGTTCCTGCAATGTTGCCTTGTTTGGGCTGCTTGACGGACCTGGGTCCAAGGCGGCTGTTGACTTTAAGCTATAAGGAATGAGAAGAAACATGAAGAACGGGGAGTGAGCCGTAGGGATTCTACCGCTGCTCCTTTTCTCCCCCTTGCAGCTGCTCCGTGTTCTGGCCGCATTCCAAAGCTTTTTGAAACAGAACCCTTCCAAACAACACGTCAGCCTCTTGGTGGTCCCATATCACATTTTCAGGAGCTGGACGAGATTTAGGTGGGAAGGAGCCAGTCAGGTGCTAAGGCTGCTGGTGATCAGGAAGAGGTCATTACCTAGGGCCAAGGTCTCCAGGCATTTGGGGGAAGGGGGAGTCTTACGATGGAAAACTGGAGGAGGACTGAGAAGGGGTGGGTAACTGAGGTCAGTGAGCAGAGAAGAGAGGAGACTTGGGAGCTGTGTCCCTCCAGGCAGGACCTCCTATGGAGAGCTAGGCTGGGGGCATCTGCAGGCGCCTGGACGTCTCCTCAGAAAGAGACCTATAGCCTCTGTCACAAACCCTGACAATTCATAGAGGCACGGGGTGACAGACTTGCAGGGTGGAAAGGCCATTCTTCTGCCACCTTCTCTATTTCTACCGTCAGCCTAAGCCCTCCATGCCATTCTTTACAGTAATTTTTTCTTTAAATGACCCCACATGTCCTTCAAGAAATTTATTTTTTAAAGGCTATGTTTTTTTTTTTAATTTTTTTTTCAACCTTTTTTATTTATGTTTGGGACAGAGAGAGACAGAGCATGAACGGGGGAGGGGCAGAGAGAGAGGGAGACACAGAATCGGAAACAGGCTCCAGGCTCCGAGCCATCAGCCCAGAGCCCGACGCGGGGCTCGAACTCACGGACCGCGAGATCGTGACCTGGCTGAAGTTGGACGCTTAACCGACTGCGCCACCCAGGCGCCCCTAAAGGCTATGTTTTAAATCACTGTCTATGGTGGAAACTGCCAGTGCTCACCCTTTTTAGCCTTCCTCTCTTGCCGGGCACATGGCAAGATTATAATCCTGGCACCTCCTTCCCCCTCCTCGCAGGGTTGAAAGGAGCCTCATGATGGTTTTAGCCAGTGGATCCTGGAGGCAGTGGTGTGTGTTTATTTAAAAAACATAACACGGTCCTGTATATTTTGTAGTTTTGCACACCCTTGATGTACCCATGAGTCTACCGATTTTAGAAACGTCTGGAAGTATCTGGAAATATCTGCAGTGTTACCTCTGGGGAGGCACCTGAGAGAGAGATAGGGAAGAAGGGACAGTGGTGAAAAAAAAAAAAAAAAAGAGCTTTAAATTTCCCTGTATTAAGTCTCCACAAGGAAAATATATTTAGGTATTCCTGACATAAGCAAAAGTTCATGTTAAGGTGCACATAATGTTAAAAGGAAATACAAGTGGAAAGTTACGCTGAACTCTGTCTTGAAGCGTCCGAAACTCCAGGCTAAAGGCCCGTGTTTGATGCTGCGGGCAGCTAGAAGCTGAGGAAAGTGTGTGCGTGGTCACGACCCGGCCGATCGAGGGGCTGGGGTGGTGCCTTCTCCCGGGTGGCCGTGGAGACTGGACCAGCAGTCACACGCACAGAGTGCCATACTTCTGACTCCGGCCACTCCGACCTGTCCCACTCTCGTGAACGTGCCGGGACTTTCTGCCTCAGGGTTTTCACGTGTGCTGTCCCTTTCCTTCCTCTCCTTCTCATCCTTCAGAGCTCAGCTGAAATATTAGCAGCCCAGCGATGCCCTCCACGGCCCGCTCTCCAAGCAGTTCCCCGGCCGCTGTGCGTGTCTTCTGCGGAGCACTCATCGCGGTGTGCAATCACATCTTACCTGTTCGTGATGTTTCTCCCGTGCTCAGAACATGCGAACTTCATGCGGTCGGGGCCAGAATGTACTGCATTCGCTGCCGTTTCCTCTGGCGCCCAGTAGAGTTCCTGGCACAAAGTAGAGGTGGAATAGCAGTGGTAGTAATAATACCATAAGGGCTACTGTTTATTGAGCACTTACTATGTGTCAGGCCCGTCTTTACATGGATGGACTCACTCGAAGGTCTCAATAATCCATTTGAGTGGGCGTTAGTATTGTCCCCGTTTCACCGACGAGGAAACTGAGGCACAAAAGAGATTAAGAGACTTAATGAAGGTCACACAGCCCAGAGGCAGGGCTGAAATGCCATCCTTTAGTACACAATATCTTCTTAAAAATGGATTAATTAGGGGTGCCTGGGTGGCTCAGTCGGTTAAGCGTCCGACTTCAGCTCAGGTCACGATCTCGCGGTCCGTGAGTTCGAGCCCCGCGTCAGGCTCTGGGCTGATGGCTCGGAGCCTGGAGCCTGCTTCTGATTCTGTGTCTCCCTCTCTCTCTGCCCCTCCCCCGTTCATGCTCTGTCTCTCTCTGTCTCAAAAATAAATAAAAACATTAAAAAAATTTTTTTAAAAATGGATTAATTAACATCTGGCTGGCTTGTGGCATTCCTACGTTCCTTACGTGCCACACGTAGAAAGGGCGATTTGTTGTAGAATAAATGAGAATGATTAGCCTAACCAATAGAGTGTCCTTAGGAAGGCCGCAGACCCTAGGAGGAGGAGGAGGCCGCTGTTGTCCCCTGAGAGGCCGCGAATCGAGCTTTGTGCGACAGGGAGGACGTCAGAGCGGTGCTCACGAGGCAGGGTGTGCTGGCAACAACGAGGCAGGCTCACCGGCTCCAGACCACATTAGCTGGTTCTTGGGAGAAGTCTCCCTGCCAAGCCCAGTCGGGGCCAGAGCCCTGGGAAGGGAGTTCTGGGAACGGGGGAGACCTGGCCGGCCCGAGATGCCAAGACAGTAACGGGAGCCAGCCTCTGAGTTAGGGGAGGAAGATTTCTCTTCTGTCCCGGCCTTGAGAGGCGAGCCCTTCCTGAAAGCCATAGCTTGCCAAGTCCTGTTAGAGGGATCTCGACAGCAGCCAGCCGCGACTCCGCGGATGCAGGTTTCCAGAGGAAAACCAAACACAGTATAAGGCACGGCTAAATTCTCCATGCTCCCAGCATGTGCCAGGTGCTGTGTGAGGGGCTCCCGACGAACTTGTTTCCTTTCTCTGTCGAACACCCTGGAGCTTCCGTCCATAGTCGTTTAGTCGATAAATAGTTATCAAGCCCCTACTATGTGGATGAGTTAAGCACTATCTTTAATCCTGTTTTACAGATGAGGAAAAAGATTAAGTGATTTTTCCCAAGTTTAGATACTGGCAGCATGAGAACTTGAACTCAGGTCTGCCTGATGCCAAAATTTTTCTTTACCTCTACTCTGAGCTGCCTTCTAGATTGGAAACCACCATTTATTTCTATGTGTCAGGTACTATGGCATAATCTTTACTGGAATTATTCGATGACGTAATGTTGCCTGGCCCATTATAAGTGGTCAGCAAATATTAGTTTTTATTATTGTCCATATTATATGTTTATATATTGGGATGGTTAATTTTATGTGTCATCCTGGCAAAGCAAAATATTTGGTCAGATCTGGATACTGCTATGAAGGTATTTTAGATTAGATTAACATTTAAATTGATAGACCGAGTAAAGCAGATTACTCTCCGTAATGTGGGTGGGCCTCAGCCAATCAGTTGAAGGTCTTAATAGAAAATGACTGACCTTCCCCCAAGGAAGAGAGAATTCTGCCTCCGAACTGCCTTCAAACTCAAGTTGCACATTAACTCTTCCCCCAGTCTTCATCCTGCTGGCCTGCCCTGCAGATTTTGGACTTGATAACACCCATAATCACATGGGCCTATTTCTTAAAATAAATCCTCTCTCTCTCTCTCTCTCTCTCTCTCTCTCTCTCTCTTCCTCTTCAAATGAGGACCACATGACACTTCCATGCAGGAATGAATGGGCAGGTCCACTGACAGTCAAGGTCCTTTCTTTGCCATCCATGTGGCTCAGCGCAGGGTGGGTGATGGAGACAGAGGCACTGAGGAAAAAGCCCCATCTGGCAGCCAGAAATCCCACGGGGTGTCCCACAGTCACCACTCACCAGCCAGGTGACCCGGGGCAGACTTCTTTCAAAGATCCCAGCTTTAGTTTTTTCCTTACTAAAACGGCAGTAATGATTACTCTGAGGGTGGTTGCAAACATCTGCATGAAATGCCATTATGCGATAGGATTTTACAAGTGGCAGTGTTTCACCCTCCAGAAGAGCAGTCCAGTTGTTAAGTCAATGCTAGCAGTTTTGGGGCTCAGCTTCAGAATAGGGTCAGCCTTGGGGAGCACTCTGAAGTCGGCCCAGATGGTTGAAGGTCACCAGGCATGTGCCTCACTGCAGCCGACAGGGAGAGCACTAATCTGATCTAACAGCCCAGGAGGCAGGCAGCCAGGGAGGAAGGGGCTAAACTGATGGCCGCACTCCAGGGGTGAGGTCAGAGAGGCCCCAGCCTCACCCAGACTTGAAAATCAATGTCTGCCCCTCCCCCCCTGCAGGTAAGGTCAGCTAACGGTCAGAATGTCACCTAATGATTCAGGGACCCGGAGAGCCAAGTGACTGTCACAGATCCTCCTTCTAAAGCTGAGGTCCTGTGGCCACAGCGGAGGATGTGGGAGGACAGATAAAGACCGGAATGAGAAATTAATTTGAAAAGCACGAGAGAGGATCAACAGGATTCCAATCAGAGAATCGGGCCGCCAGCAGACCTGACATGTGTCGTGTCTCCTAGAACTCAGCCTTGATCCATCATCTTTCCCGTCATCCTAGGATTGAGGGGAAATGCATTTTCATAAAACCGAACTCAGTCACCACCTCACTCTGTGACAATGAGCAAGGCATTTAGCACCTCAGTCTCCGTTTTCCCTTCCACAGAGAAACAAAGTGGTACAAAATCTGTTCACCAAACTCGAGGCGTCAGACTTCCGGGCTCCTGATTTTGGCCGTCCTCAAGCGCCACGGTGACTGGGGTTTACCCACAGTGCTCTTTACGTACATTTATATATTTTCAAAAGGAAATTCTCTGGGCGCCTGGGTGGCTCAGTCGGTTAAGCGTCCGACTTCGGCCCAGATCATGATGTCGAGGTTCGTGAGTTCAAGCCCCGCGTCGGGCTCTGGGCTGACAGCTCGGAGCCTGGAGCTGGCTTCGGATGCTGTGTCTCCTTCTCTCTCTGGCCCTTCCCCTCCTGAGTGCTCTCTCTCTCTCTCTCTCTCTCTCTCTGTCAAAAATAAATAAACATTATAAATAAATAAAGGAAATTCTCTAACACCTTGTCAACATCAAAACAAAGCCTCTTGTGTTAAAATGTATAATACATAATTATTATGATTTTTAAAATTCTCACCCACCAGGCCCCGAAAGCGGGCCTGTCATACTGGAGGGATCACTGGCCTCCAGCTCTGGTATTCCTCTGGTGAAAGGCCTCGATTCTCTGCAGCATTGCTAACGCCCAGGGAAACCCGTCCTGGTCCCCTACGTTAGGCTAGCTCTGCACATGCCCAGCGAGGCGTTTATTGGGCCTTTCCCTGCTAACAGGCAGTGACTGAGCATATGGCTGTCATGCCCAACAGCCTGGGACCCAGCAGCGACTCTGGCAATGCTACCTGTATCAGCCCGGTCCCCTTACTTCGCGTTACTTCACAGCTCCGAGATTGATTTCTTTATCTACAAAAGGAGGTTAATTTTTTCTTCAGCGAATGGAATCTGAAAAAGCAAAATGCGAAAAATAATTTGGGTGAAAAACGCAGAAGATACTACCGTCTGAAGACGGTAGCCCCGAAGGGTTGAAATCGAGGGAAGGAATTGTCAATGGGAAGAGATGGGAGCGTGTTTATATTATGCAATGTCATTCACATTATTCGATATAGTTCATGTTATTTAATATAATTATGGTGGCCATAGCTGATATTTATTGAGTGCTTCCTATTGTGTGAAGTGCCTTTGAAGCATGATTTCAATTCATCTTTGCAACCACTATTATTCCCGCTTTGCAGATAAAGAAGTTATGCTTCCGCGAGGTTATGTATCTGGTCCAAGGACTCAACTAGAATGTGGCGGGCGAGGACTGATCTGGAGTCTGTCTGACTCCAGGGCCCTTGCTTTCATCCTCAATGTCAGGGGGTTCCCGAGCGAGGCACTGTGGTCACTACCTCTCCACGCACGGAGCGGACCGTCACTCCCCTCCACAGGCTCTGTTGCTCGTCCTATGACCAACTGACGGTGATCCCTGATAGGACCCTGCAGCGTGTGCCTTATCTCTTGCAACTGTTAACTTCCTTTCGAGTTGACCCCCTTCCTATCTTTTCCTTTCCAATCTTTCCTGCGTGCATCACTGGGCTAAAGTGCCTGAGCACGGCCTTCATCGTGGAAGCCATTGCCTTACACCCTGCCAGAGAGCGCCAGTGGTTCTGGGTCACCTATGGCATGAAGCACCAGTGAATTTGGTGACTTCTAAAGGGAGTTCCACAGTGGGGCCTCAAGGAGAGAGCAGCCAAGAGGGTGGACCAGTATCATCTTTACTCTCCAATTGCTCCCTGCCTAAAATGTCAAACTTGGGAAACTTGTTCGAACAGAAGGGCATTGGGCACCGATTTCGGAGACCCGGGCTTGCTCCTGGCCACCCCACTGAGTAGCATCTCTGGGTCTCAGTCTCCCCATTGGGACCATGGAAGTGACCGGCCTGTCTTACGGCACCGGTAGGGAATCCAAGCGGAGACAGCGGACAAGACTGGTGTCCATAAATCAAGTGTACGTAGAGTGGACGTGTCTACAAACTCACGAAGAATTATGATCGAAAGCACTGCCTCTCTCTAGCATTCGAAACGACCTCTTTTCCCTTCCTTCCTTCCATGAATCCTGGCTTCCATCAACACAGATCTCCTGTTCACGCCTGTTTCATCTTCCTAGCCCCTCCAGATCCCATGCCCTCCCTCCCTGTCAATGCAAATTAGAGGGGGGCTTTGGGCCCTACACTGCTTGTCTTCTCTGATCCCACAGCCTGGCTGCTGATTTGTCACCACCTGGAGTAGCCGCCAGCACAAACAGACCTGGCACCTTTGTGCTGGTTTATGTGGTCTTTGTCCCCATCACCTCCCTGTCTCTTCCCCAGAGATCTCTGGCCATCCTGCGACAGGCAAAAAGCTGAATGGGTCAACGTCTCCATTGTTAGACCTCTCTGCTCACAAGCTATCAGATGAGGCAGCCACATGAGGTTGACCCCAGCTCTGAGGACTGTTGCCCTGCTCTGGGCCAGCCTAGACCCCTGCCTCAATGGCCTCATGAATGGGAAAGAATGGATAAGCCAGGGACTGGAGTGACAGGTCAAGGAGATAAGGATTCTGAGTGCACCATTCATTGTCAAGAGCGAAGACATTTGCATGATGCAAGCCCCACCCCCTACTTCTTTTTTTTGGCCCAGAATGAGGGGTACCAGAGCATTCCCTAGCCCCACAAACAATTACCCTGGGCAGGAACCATGGCAGGGTAGGATCCATAACAAAGCAACTTCAAGGGCATCAGGTTTGCAGTTTCATGCAGGGAACACTGGACCAGGGCTCACCTGTCCCAGGTGGTCAGTGATTATAAATCTGACAATAAATACATGCCTTAACTTGGAGGAGCTTAACTCTAGGCTTTGGAATTTAATTCCCTGTGCCTCCCGCCACAAATGACCCCTGTCTCCCCACTGCTGGAAATTAAGACCGCCAACCTTCCACAAAGCTGAATTCTAGGTATTTTAAACTAATTAATCAGTTTGTGAAGCATAAATAGATGTGATGCTCATTTAGGAAAATGAATACATGGGAAAGAACTCCACTGGGGCGAAAATTGACATCGCAAAGCATTGACTCTTTAAAGTAAGATCCCTATTCCCGCTGGGAATGTAATTTGAATTACAAAAATTCAGTTTAGCCACAACTTTTCTGGAATACACATAATAGAACGTAAACCAAGGCCAGTTGGAAGGCCTGAGTGCCATAAATCCTTTCTGCAGAAAGATGGCAGGGTAATGATTCCCAGACCTTAATGTGCCTCCAAATCACCCAGAGAGCTCATTAACCTGCAGGTTTGGGGGCCTTCCCTCCAGATCTACCTGATCATTAGTTCTGAGGATGAGGCCCAAGAATCTGCGGACTTAACCAGCTCCATGGCAACTGGAAACGGGCAATCTGAGTCACACAGTCGGAGGCTCTGGGCCAGCTCTAAAGGTGTCCATCTTCCAACACCTGAACAAAGTTTCCCAGAGTTTGTAACCTTGGAGGTTCAGCCCCTGGCACAGGCTCAGTCAGAGACGATCAATTCAGATGCCTTTTCTCACCCAAGAGTTGGACCCCAAGTTCCTGTGACTGAGACCCCCATTTATGAGCATCCAGTGTATCTAAGGTACAAGTTCCTGTGGGCAGACGCTTGGGATTGAAATGCTCCGCAGTTATACGGATGGGAGAGCAGAAGACAAGGAGGGGAAAGGACTTGCCCAGCAGCACCGGGCAGCCCAGCTGGGCACAGGCCCCGTCTTCTGATCCCCCTGCCGGTGACTGCTCAGGGTCTCCGCCAAATGGCCCTTCCTCTGAAAGTGAGCTCAGGCAAGAATCAGGTGCCCTTGTTATATCCTGTCCGGAGGCATAGCCTTTTTTTCTCTGCACTAATCACAGTTGGTAACTTTGTATTATTTCCCAGCCAGACAGCCGACTGACTCCATGAGGCAGGGACCTGTTTTATTCCCTGGAATTTCTAGCACCACCTGACGCGGTGCTCAGCACAGAGTAGAAAGTCAATAAATACTTCTAGACAGACAGAAGTTACAATGGTCTCTCCTACATACTAGAAAATAGGAATACGGGAAAGGAGAGGGGTTCGCCCACAGCTAGGAACAAGTCTGTGCCACGGGGCCAGTGGAGGCAGAGGAAGCACTCTCCCTCAGGCCTCGGCGTCCAGGGTTGGACCCAACAGGCTCTGCCGTAACAGTCTCTCGATTTTCAAATTGCCTTTGCTGAGTCTAGGGTGGGGACAGAGCAGGAAATGAGTGGACATTACGCTTCCATTTTTGCAAAAGGGGCCAGGGTCCCCGAGGCCACCCAGCTTCCTGGTTTCACTTCGCCCTCTAGTGGCCAGGATATGTCACCGTGGTTTGTGCTGTTCTTTGAAAACCAGAGCATAAATAAACGTATTGGCCTGGCTTGAGTATAATTAATAATTTACATACATGTGAAATGTATTAAATCCACTGAGAGAGTCACTGACCCATTCAACAACTCATCACCGTGCCTGATGCATGCCGGAGACAGCGCTGGGTAAAAGGATGTAGCAGTGAGCCTGTCGTATTATCCTCTGTCCCCTTCTGTCTTGGGACGGGTAACGACACTCAGGCATTCAGTAAGCACGCAACACTGGGCGAACGACCCCTGGGACAAGTGTTAGGAAGAAAATACACAGAGTGCGAATACAGAATGTAATCGATGGACCCTCTTCGGGAAGGCTTCGCTGAAGAAATCAGGCTCAAGCTTAGATTGAAAAACTGAAGAAGGGTCAGCAAGGCGAAAGTGAGGCGTGGGTGGGAGGGAAGGAAGAGGCAAAGAAGTCGAGGCAAGAAAGAGCTCTGTGAGCTTGTAGAGAAGGCCAGGTGGCCTGGGGTGGAGAAGGGCACAGGGTGAGGCTGAGGAAGAAGCAGGCTGGTATTAGCACGCCCAGGACTTTCCCATTAAGGTGGAAACCGAGGCCCAGAGATGCGACGTGAATTGCTCCTGGTGACAACGGCTTCTGAGTCGTGATGGAGAGAACGAGGGGGGCCAGGGCAGAAACCTAGGGTAGAAAGAGCTGCGAGGTCAGTGGGGAGGGGTGGGGGGTGGGGGCTGGAGGGGGAGGCACCGAATGGCCCGCGAGACAGGAGGAAACGCACAGCTCATCCTGCCCAACAAGCGCTTGCTGGACGGTACCTGCGAGGTCACCGAAGCTTCCAGCCCAGAGAACGGGGGACTGGTATAGCAGGGCATGGCGGGGCACCGGCCCCCACGCGGCATAAACTCTGGCCTGGAGAATTCCCTGTCACCGAGATGCTCCAACCTTCGGTCCCACCTCGGATGAAGCTTCAGCTCCTTGGAAGGACTCCACCTGCCCTCAGAATGCTGCCCTCCCAGCCTCCAAGCGCCCCGGTCCTAGGGCCCATCTGCCACCCCGCCAGGGGCCAGGGGACTTCAGAGTCCACAAGGACCCTGCCCATCAGGCCGCCTCAGCCTGGACCAACCAGCTGCTGCCACCCTAGCTGCCTGCCCTTGACCCTTGGCATGCAGACTCTTCTCCCTCAGTTCACTCTTTCCCCTTTTCCCGGCCCGGCCAACTGCTGCTCATTCTCCGGGTCTCAGCTTGGACACCGTCTTCTCCAGAAGCCTCTTCTCTTCTGTGTCCCCAGCAGCCAGCTCCGTGCCTGGTGCTTAGAAAGTGCCCAGAACCATTCCTCAAATACATAAGTGACGGAAAAGAAGTTACCCTGCCCTGAATCACCTGCCGCTCACCGCCCTGAGCCGCCTTTCTCATTTCCGACGGCCCAGCGCCCTCTGCCCTCTCTGTGCCTAAAGGGGCCTGCTTGCTGCTGTAATCTGACCTGAGAGAAAGCAAACTGTTCTATCCCAGCCCGGCGGCCGCTCGTCAACCTTATTCGTCACGGCGGCTGCTGGTGTCCCCTAACCTCCCCGGGGGAAAGCAGAGGGAGAAGCAGTAAGGAGCATCTGCATTTCAGACTCACCAAGCGTTTCTATCCACCACCACCCCTTGATTTCCTGGCGGCTAGGAACGCATTTGAAAGTTGGGTTTTCCTCTCTTACCACTTCCAAAGCATAACAGACCTCTAGGCCCAAAAAACCTGTACAAACCCCCAGTGACTCGGCTTATCCCCTGGCTCGCATGCAAAAGGGATCCCGGTGGCTCTGATCAGTCAACGGCACCTATCTGTCGAAGGCGTCCTATGCACCGGGCTGTGGCAGGTGATTTCAGTCAGTGGGAAACAGTCAGGCTCTGTCCCCGCCCTCTCTAGGGCTCACATTCTAGCAGCAAATGCAGAATTAAGCAATTATTACACAATTATTCGATGACGATGGAGATGCAAACTGGGGAGGAAAGGTGCAAGGTGCCAAGAGAACACAACCTGAGTGGCCCAGTCTCACCTGGGAGGTCAGGCAGCTGTCCCGCGAGCTGAAGGATGAGTAGGTGTTAATTAGGCAAAAGGGGGTAATGTGTGATGTGTGTGTGCACCCACGTGTGCGTGGATGCAAAGATGTGGGAGGATGTATAGCCACAGGTGCAGCGTGCAGGCATGCGTCACATGTGTGAGCCCACACACCGCATGTATTGCGTGCACTTGTGCACGCACGCACGGGCCACAAACGTATCTGTGCCCAGGTACGCAGGTGCAGGTGTGTGTGTGTCGCAAGTGCATGCGTGTCTCTTATAGAGTCAGACAGTCTTTAGCCTCTGGGCCTCCTTCCCACCATAATCGCTTGTCATTGTGAAGCAGATTTCAGAGCTTCTCTGAATGGAACGGTGGTTCTCAAACCATTTTTGGCTCACGGACCATTTCAATAACAGTAACAAGAGCTGCTCCATGTAAATTGTGAGGCAGCTGTTGTGCCAGACCCTTGATGTGTCTTCTCTCGTCGACTCCAGCCACGCCAGGAGGCAGGCATGGGTATTGTCCCATTTTGCAGAAGAGGAAACAGAGGCTCAGGAAAAGGAGGGGTCTTTCCCAAGGTCACCCAGCAAGTTAGTTCTGGAGCTGTGATTTGAGCACAGGTCTGTCTGACTTCAAAGCGTGTGCTCTAATCCTCTGAGCTCTCTCCCCTGTCACCAAGGCAAGGGCAACAGCGGAGGGGCCATACGGTGGGTCCCCTCCCACTGTTACCGCACAACACCCTCCCAACACTGAATAGAAAGCCTTCAGTGAAGCCCTGTCCCAGTTCAACCACCGAGTCTCTGTGTGACCTTGACGAAGTCCCTCCTCTTTTGTGGCTCTTAAGAGTTTCCTGAGCTCTGCTATTCCATGGGGCAAGCTTAGTTCTACCACCCACGAATGACAGGCAGGTTACATACTCTCTTAAGAGCTCTTTCCTCATTCTCCAAAGCGGAGCTAACAGTGGTGCTTTCCAGACAGCTCTATAGCAGGGATTACCAGCCCCGTCATACAAACTTCTCAACCCACCGACTGCCTGGTGATGCACGCTTGGTAAATTGCAGCTGTCACCGATGCTGAGAATCCAATGGACCGGGGTTCAAAGGTCCACTCTGCCTTCTGATGGCCATGTGACCTTGACAAAAGTTACTTCGCTGTCCAGCTTTCCTCACTTGTACGACAGGAATAAAAATAGGACCTACTTCAAAGGCTTGTTTGAGGCATAAATGAGATAATGCACTTAGCGCAAATTGATTGCCCTGCCAATGTTAGCTGATGTTACTATTTGTGCATATTGTGCAAGATTACAAAAAGGATTCTCCGGGGTCTAATTTTCTTCCGGTTCAAGATTTTAGCAGAAAATGCAAGGAAGCATCTGATTTGACCAGGTTTGCTAGAAATTGGATTGTTTGTAAAAAAAATTTTTTATAAAACCAGACCCGGCTCATGGGTCAATGGAAAGTTAGTTTCCCTTTGGCTTCGAGGCCAAGTGGTTCAGTGCAGTTTATTCTGGTGCTAGCTCACAGTTTTGTTAGGTTCAAGGCCATGACCATGAGTAAGTAATTCGCTCTTGCCAAAAACTGTAATCATGGTCATATTCTAAATATTTATACTGCAAGATCCCAAACCTGCCCAACCTTCAGGGGCCACAGGTGACGCTCACTCAATGGAGTTCATTCACTCATCCAACTCACGATTGTTGACCATGCACCTCACGCCAGCCACTGGGCGCTCAACGTGCTGGGGCGGAAACCCGTGGGCAGGCTTGGCTGACTTGGGAGAAGACTGAATCAGGGCCCTCAGGGAAGGTAGTTGCTCCTGGGTGGTGCAGAGCCCTACAGAGAAAGCAGGCGTCTGACAGTGTGGCCTGTCCGAGCTGCAAAAGGTCCTTGGAGGTCATCTCAGCCAACACACACATTTGACAGGTGGGGAAGCAGAAGGAAGGGAGAAAGAGAGCCATTGAGATCACAAAGCTGCGATAGAACCCCGCTTTCCTGACTCCTAGGTCACCGCCTCTCACCGTGAGCCCTCTCCCTTACTCCCAGATAACCTCAAGATTTCATGTCCACTCTACACGGAACAGGGAGTTCTTGAGACACTGTAGCCCACAAATCACCTCAAACATTCACAGTAAGAATTAAAAAGCAACCTCACTAATCACACTATCTCCCATTTCCTGGGTGACCATTCAGTGCCAGATACTTTGGGAAGCATTCCACATGCCTCTCATTTACTACTCAAGACAAGCTCATGGGATGGTCTTTGTTATGCCATTTTATGGAAGAGGAACTTGTGAAGAAAGAAAATATGTCCTAGAAGCTTCCCAGAGGACTTCCCTTATCTGCAGTTAGCCAGAACTGGATCGTGTGGTTGCCCTAGCCCCTGCAGAAGGCTAGAAAAGCAAGAGTCTGCTATGTTCAGTCACTACCTACAACTGGGCTCCACAGCAGAGAAGCGGGAGGAAGAAGAACTTTTCCATGAGCAGTCAACCTTGCAGAAGAGTCCTGAGAAGGAAACCCAAGGAAAGGTGCAGGAGTGCTGTGAGAGGTACCCATACGTACGTAAGATTTTGTTCTTATAAGTAATAACAGCAGTGCTAATCCCTGTGGCTTGGAGGCAGAGTCTACAGAAAAGTGGGATGCCGATAATTCTAGGTAGTCCTGTGCTTTCCCTATGGACGTGGCAGGCAAGGGAAAAATGAAAGGAAGCCAACTGCCTCATGACCCTGACCACTAACACTGACATTAGTTGACCTCGCAATAACCCCAGCCCAGGGAACAATTGGTCCCCAGCTTCCCCTCTCGGTTTGTAGGTTATAAATAAAGTCTGAAGGGGGGAAAAAAATGAAGTTAGTTTAAGGACAGTGGTGGAATCCCTCCGAGAGGAGAAAGCTTTCGTTTAGAAAGCGCGTTGATGGGCCATTTTGTAGTCAAAAGTCAGCCCTCTGGCCAAGGTCTAGATCAGGGATCGGCTAACTTTTCCTCCAGAGAGCCAGATAGAAAATATTTTAGACTTTGTAGACAATATAACATGTTTGCAGTTGCTGCAGTCTGAGTAGTGTGAAGGCAGCCACGGATCAGGTCAACAAATAAGTATGGTCAACAAATAACAGGTCAACGAATAAGTATGGCCGTGCTCCAATAAAACTTTATTTATATGAACGGGTGGAGGGCCAGATTTAACCCACAGGCCATTGTTGGCCAACCCCTGCTCTGCATGGCAAGTTACATAAGCCAGCAACTTTGGCTAAAGATATCAAAGTCCAACACAGAGGAGTCTACACAGGTATAGAAGGGAAACAGGCTGGGTGGGGTCCGTGGTTATGTGGAGAACCTGTGACTTAGGGGAAGGGGGCAAAAAGCAATGTGGCCAGATCCTTTTTTTTTTTTTTTTTCAAGAAAAGCAGGAATGCAGAGATTTATATCCTCTCGTTTTTAAGTGTCAGCTGTCATTTCAAACTCTAAATCTGATGCACACCAAAGCCAACCCCATCTGGGGACCAGCACAACTTGGGGGCAACCGGCTTGTGACCTCTGGCCTAGAAGACCAACCTCCTTGAGCAAAGTGCTTTGACAACCAAGTACACATGACACGTTCGAGTGACACAATCCAGGAAACTTAGCACAAAGCCAGTGTGACCTATTGCTAATGGAATGCGTAACGGCTACCGTCCTGCCTGGCGGCCGGGCGTAGGTCGGAGGCCTCGCACAGAAAAGGCAGCAATTAGCCAGTCCGTACCCTATTTCTCTTCCTACCTCACTAATGTTTTCCTTTCCATACGCGGTGGTGGCATCTTCAGCACTCTGTGACATCAGCTGCTGTGGAACATTCCTCACACAGACCTCCCTTATGTTCCTCAGAGGAGAAATGAGGTCACATGCAGAAACGTACTTTGCAAACCGTAAAGCTACCTCTACGTCAACTTGACCGGTTTCTGGCTTCCGTAGCCCCAAACGCTAACTCAAAGATTCTGGTAATGAGTGTATTTTTTAGAGAGAGGTCAAAATAGCCCATCAGCAGGACAGACACAAAGCAAAAGGGCTCAAGGAGATTACTTGCTGGTAGGAAGGCCCTTAATCTGTGTCCAGCAGGGCTCCGAGGAAGCCCAGACACTAAACGCCCCGGGCTACGGGCAACTCAGCACATGACACCATGACACCCGGTCCTTGGCTGTCTTTTTAGCTACTGTCCTCACCTATTCACTGACTTGTTTGTTCTTCCCACCAGTTCCTGTAAACCCCAGGCGTCCCGAGTTCCTCTCCTGCCCAGCTCACCTCTCCATCATCTGGTCTCCTGCCCTGCTGTTTGCCCGGAGTCTCAGCTTTAAGGATACACTGACCTGCCTTCGCTCTTCTCTCTGTAAACCACCCTATCCATTCCTTCCGCCATAGCTGGGGGCAGAGAGGGGAGGGCAAGACAGAGACAGAGGGGGACAGAAAGGCAGACTTCGTAGCTCAGAGGTTGTTCGGGCCCAGGACCACTGAATCTAACTCAGTTCAAATTGTGTGCCACACCAGCAGGTTTCCCGTGCTTCCTCAACACCTGTGGTCCTTCGGAGATGCCTCAGGGACCCATGTAGGTGAATTAATCACAAGAGATGGCGGGGAGTGGGGGGAACTCAACAAAGCAGTTCCATCTTAGCTGTTTTGCATAATACCACAGTCCCTCAAAAAACCGTGCTCCAAAGAACGATGCCATTGCTTTAAAAAAATAATAATGTATGAAAACCCCCATGCCTGTCACGGTGCCTAAAACAGGTAAGCAACTGAGGTGAGCAATGTCTTCTGGCAAAGGGCAAGTCAGGAAGCCTTGGGCCTTGTTTTTATTTTGTTCAAAATAAAAACAGCTTCGGTGGGTCTCAGATGGGAAAAGGGTATCTGTTCACACAATTCAAATTACCTACCTGGTTGGTAATGACATTGGGGAAATGAGTATGACTTTGTAGCCACTTAGATATGAATACCTGTTGATATCCGCCTAGAGGCGGTGCAGGGGACTGTTTCTAGTCTCCCATCTGCAACATCGTGAAGTGTTTCTGGAAGCTGCCATGAGAGTCGGCTCATCCCTGCTGAGTGGACAGACCAAACTGGGGCCACCCCGGGGATTGACTGGGGCCGACACTCTTGCAGCGTCTCAGTTCCTGAGGTCTTCACCTCGTTGATCACAAGTCCAGACTTCGGTGTGGTCTGCAGATTTCTCCCAGGGGACCGGAAATCCCGGGTCTCACGGGGAAGTCAGGGGCCTCGGCCGGCAGGGCTGTATGATGTGGAGCCCCAGGGAGAGGCTGGCATGAATAAAAGGATGTGTTCTGTCAGCTGAGCCCAAGTCCACAAGCCCTCCGCACCGTGCTGCTGACTCAGCCGCCAGCTCAGGTCGACAGCTAATTTGGGAGGGGGATTTGCAGGTGTGAACACTGATCAGCTCCGAAAGAATAGAAAAGGAATTAATCATGTCATTTTAGAATCCTATGTTCTCAGATCTTCAGGAGCTTAGGATCTCCTGCCCAGGAGGAGACAGAGAGGCTCCGATATTGTGACTTTTTTCAGTTCGTGGGCTCTGGGGGAAGACAGACCTGAACTCAGGGCCACCCAGAGGCTTTGGCTAAAAAGACATTTCCTGGAGGGGCATGGGGCAGCTCACAAGAGGGAAGACAAGAGAAGGCTTAGGACAAACTCAGAGCAGACTGCAGAAGCCATCTGGCAATCTGCTCTGAGCTCTAATCAACAAGTCCTGAGGATTTCTTCTGTTATCAAAGGATGAGCTCAGGGTTCCAAGTCCTGGAAGAGAGACATTCCCATTGGACTTTTCCCTTGCCTCACCAGTGTGATTTGAAGAAAGTCTCAGGTATCATAGTGACAAGGGGAAGACATCTGATATACCCCCCCCCCAGCAAGACCATAAACACAGAATGTGACAGAACTCCCAAAGGGAACCCAGGGGCTCTTGGTAGGTGGGAAAGCTGCCTGGGACCATAAGCAATGACATCTACAACCACGCATCTGCCACGGGCTGCCCAGAGAATTGACAGAGACACCCACGTATTGCCTGGCACAGAAGAAGCCTTTTGTTAACCCGTAGTGCCCTCCGTCGTAACTTGTGCTCCTGCATAGAGCTGGACTCCTCTGTGGCGTGCCTCACCACTAACTGATCCCCCTTCCCCTTGAGAATCATGGTTCTAGGGACCTTGAATGTACAGACAATTTGGCTGGGGAACTTTGGGGAGGTTTTATCGACCACAAACATAGCTCCTGTCATTGAGAGCCAACAATATCTGGGATGGGACAGACCATAACTCAGAAAGAGACTCTCATGTGGACTTTACTCTCTTCATTATCCCAGTAATGCTCTATGTGTTGCCCCCGCTAATCTAATCGGTCTGAGTAAAGTTTTTGGTGCTAAAAGCCTAGTTGCATCATACCCTTAGGTCAGAAAAGGAGATACAGAAACCCTTTCTGAAGACACAGACCCAGTGACCTTATCTCCTCTTACTATTCCGCAAAGTCAGGAGCGGCCTCCTTGGACCCTCCAGCCAAACGTCAAAAACCCCCAAAGCAAGCGCAGACAGAGGGTGCCCACCTGCCCCATGGCACCCAACTACGACTTGTGAAAGGGATGCTTTAAGACCCTGGAGTCGGAAGGCGTGGTGCCTTCCCTTGGGGTGTATTCTGACTTCAAAATCAATTATGCAGGAAAGGGAGAGTAGATGGAAAGTCATTCCGCAATTGTCTGGCCAGTCAAAGCCACCCCCCACTGAAGGACAGCAGGTGACGTGTAGCAGGTCTAACGCTGGCCTTTGAGCCTCCCTTCGGTCTACCCCGCTCTTTGATGGGAGTACTGAGACCATCACTCAGTCACACGCATGTCCAGCCCGGACACCTCTGGCTTCCTCCCTCCAAGGCAGCCAGCTCATCATTTTCTCATTCGACAATTGTATATTGAGACCCACTAGGAACCATTTACTGTGTGGGGAGAGAAACAATAGTCCTAGCTATTATTTATGGAGTGCCTCTGGTGGGCAGAACGTTTTACCCACATTGTCTCAATTCATCACCACGACAGCCCTGAGGAGCACATCGCTTTGTTCTTTTTTGTAATAGCTACCTGTGCTGCTTGAGCAAGCAGAAAGCTCTGCAGTGGATTGCAAGAATTCTGCTTCCACTCACGTTGCCCTGGATGTCCCTCTGTCCTCAGAAAAGACTTAAATGAAACCAAATGGCTGGGGCTGGACAGAGGGGGCAGGATGGCCCTATCTGAGAAAGTCCAGTCTCTGGCTCTCAGTTCCACCAACTCTGGTTCCAGAGGCAGTAGTCCCCAATGACTCCTGGAAGTCAGAGCCAACGTCAGCTCTGGGAGAAGAAGGAAAGAGAAAACAGAGATAGACAGGGGTCCACGATGGCCGTCCTGAATCCAAAGCTGTCCCTTGGACATGAAGAGACCACCTGACCCCTCTGGTCCCCCGGCAGGGGCAGGGATGCCCAGGCCAGGACATTATTTCTGTGGAATCTTCCCACCGATGACTCTCCCGGCAGGACCAGCTGTTTGGCCATGTTTAAACTGTCACCCAGCCAAAGCAACTTGGTGACACGCCCAAACTCCAACTCAGCACACACACCAGGTCTGTAGCCCGGGCCAAAACTTTAAAACATAATTTGAACCAAACAGCCAGTCAATTTAAAAGTACCGCCAGCAGAGAGCCAATGAAACTTAACAACAAAGAAAACTGAAAATAAAAGGCAAATACATCTATTTATGTACGGACAGATAAATTTCATTCATTGCTTAACTTTGCCTTTTTCCAGAGAGGATCAAAGGTGTTAAGAGCCGAACCAATTTTTTTTTTTTAAACAGCGTTAAGTATGTCGTGCAAATTTCAATGATATCACAAAAGTCCAACTTAGGTTAACATCCAGAACATAAAAGTGTTTTTGCGTGTGTGTGTATGTGTGAATGTGTATGTGTATACACACGCACCCACCTGTGTCTGCTCACTACTCCACAGCGTCCAAAACACATGAGTTTCCTTCTTTTCTGTCCCAAAACATACAAAGATGTCATAACCCTGTACTTTCCACCTGAGTCACGCGTTCATTCTTTCAGAATCGCTTATTGAAATCCAACCACATGGCACCTGCTGTGTGTCAGACACAGTGGCCAAAAAGCCACATACAGTCGTCGCACCCACAAAGCTTACACTGAAGACGGATGGAACCCAGCAACCTGTGCCCTGTGCGGAGACTAGGGTGCTCGCATCCACGGGCCCTCAGAGCTGGAAGGCGCCGAGAGGTCATCTCAACCAGAGTTTTCCAAAGGGCAGTCATTCATCTACCAACCTCGTGGGTCTTGCCATATGCCACGACCACCTTGATATATTTCTCTGTATGCCCTCATCTATTTAAGCACTTTTTTAAACAAATTTTTTAATGTTTTTTTATTTATTTTTGAACGAAAGAGAGACGGAGCATGAGCAGGGGAGGAGCAGAGAGAGAGAGGGAGACACAGAATTCGAAGCAGGCTCCACGCTCTGAGCCATCAGCCCAGAGCCCGACGTGGGGCTCGAACTCACCAACCGCGAGATCGTGACCTGAGCCGAAGTCGGATGCTCAACCGACTGAGCCACCCAGGCGCCCCTTAAACACTTTTATTTTAAGGGAAAACTCTACATCACTGCCATGAATGGAAAACCAAGATCACTTGTCATTTAAAGAAAAAGCGACCATAAAAATAAATGAAACGAAAACAAAATAATGTGATTAAATTCTCCTCCAGGTAGAGACATCCAGTCCAAGGAAGACTCTGAACTGGGAGTCTGCTCTCGCTTTCTGAAAAAAAAAGATCAGGAAGTATTTCAAGGTGTTAAAGATACATGAACACCACTGAGACAGTCTCCTTTCCTTAATCGGGAGGATTAAAGGAGGATTAAATTCTGCACAGCTTTCCATTATGTGATTTAATCATTTATAATGTTGTGATAATTAGTCACAGTATGTAGGGAATCGTGATCTAATTCAGGCTTCTCATTCTCCAGAGGAAGGTGGGGCCCAGAGACAGGTGGCAACTTGACCAAGGGCAAACAGCAACGCCGAACCCCGAGTCCCTGTGTTTTTGCCCAGATCACTACGTTCTGCCACAAGTGGGCTGCAGATCACCCAACTTACATCTAAACAAATTCTTATATTTGCAATTCACCATGACTGAAGACCGGTCTTAATGCACCTTACTTTTAGACGGGAAGAAACGAAACCAAAATTCATCGCCAACTGGCAGCCGTGGCAATCCCTCTCATTAGCAAAGATGGAAAGTTTTCTTTTTTTTTCTTTTTTCCTACGTTCTGCATCCGCTCACTTCCTGTGTGTTATGGAGCTTCTTGTGATAGAAATATCCGTCAAGATCCCAAATAAAACCTGGAAAGCGTGTAGAGACTTCTGAATACCCCGCTGTTCAAACAGGATCCCTAGATAACCTGTTTTGAAAAAGAATTCAGTGGGGAAAGAAGACCCAGCCCCACCCCCCTAAGGACTCTTTGTCCTATAAAACCCCCAGTGTGCACATCCTGTGCTCAGGCCCTCACCGTATATTGATTATCACATTTTCAATCAGGCATAGGAGATAGAGGGAGGAAAACTCCTCTCTGCCGCACGAACAAGGTCATCTGCAGTTTGCCTGCCCTTGGTCGACCTCAAAGAGCAGCTTTCAGCACAGTCCCAGGGAAATAATTGGATGTCAGAGTACACAGAAGCCATCAGCCTATCAAGGAGGGCGAGTTCCAGCATCCTCGCTCATGCTGCTTCTCTGGGAAGATGAAACCAGGGTTTCAAAGTTCCCCTCGCAGGACAGGAGGGAGAGAAAAAGAGACCTGACAGTTCATGACATTGGGCAACTTTTGCCTCTTCCCTTTGACGCTGGCACGGGCACATTTTAAGGCTCCTTGGATGGGCCAAAGTCCATGTTTTATGGCGACAATTCTTAAGTTCAGCTTTCCCCTGCCCGAGGGAAGGATTCTGGCTTAGCCGCCCCCCTCCCCCCGACAGACTATACCCATCTATCTTGTTTGAGCAGCATAACCCTGTGGCCCCAGGGCTGGTGCCGTGTGAGGTCCCGAAAGCAAAGAGAAATGACTCTTGTTCCTAATGTGGAAAGAGCAGGACTTCCTATGATACAGCTGGCGTTTCCTGAAATAGAATAGGATTTGAGCAAACGGTTTTCACTAGGCGGGCAGGAAACGCTGAGTGTGGTTCCATGTTTCATTAGCGGTGAGTCAGACTCTCGCTCCTGGGCACTCACTCATCCTGCCTGGGTCTGACTTGTTTCCAGTTATCATGCTCAGCCCGTTGGATTCCCTCTTTGCCAATGCTCAATGTCCTGCCAGTATATCTGATCTCCTGGGGAGGCCACGCCTCTGCCCTTAACTCTTATGTCATTTACACCCAGTTGCAGTTTCTATTTTGATATTGATTAGGTCTTGATCAACCACTCGTGTCCATGTCCCAAACCCCTCCTGTCCAGGGCTTCCTCCTTCCGGGAGAGATGGTGATTTATGTTTATCTCAACCAGAGGCAGGGCTTCTTCTGGAACTGTTTTCAAATTCGGGGCACATGCCCAGTTACTACCGGAATTCACTGGAGAAAGGTGTATCGAGGGTGCTGACTCCACAAAGACTGCCGTGGACGTGTTGCCCCACCCGGAGTCCAGCCCAGACTCTCCATCCCTGTCTCCAACTGGACCTCATGCAGTCAACATTTAGCGAGTCTTGACTGAGAGCCAGACACTGTGCTGGGGCTAAAGACGTGGAAGGGCCTGGTCCCTGGTGCCACGATCGCACTCCAACCTGGAACGGACTTCACGGAGCTGTTACCAAGCGCCGTGGGAATCACGGAGAGAAGCAGCGCGACCTGGCACTCCCTGCCTCTCCAGCTCGGATCACAGTGCCCTCGTCCTCCTCATTCTGCACTGGCCTCCTTGTCCTTCGTCCTGTTCCTTGCTTGCCTTTCTACTCTCTTGCCTGGAATGACCTTTCCCCACCTCTTCACTTGGCCAGCTTCTCACCATCAATCAGCCTTGGTTACACATCCTCCTCAGAGACCTATCACATTACCTCTTACCCCCGGATGCATTTGTCACTCTCTGACATTACCTTGCTTATTGACTTGTATACAACATATTGTCTGTTTCCTCCGAATAAAATGTCACCTCCACAAGGGCAGAAACTTTGAATCTTGTATTCATCACTATATCCTCAGGGTCTCGGACAGATTTGGCACAGATGAGATGTGCCAACAGTAAATATTTCACGCTTGAAAGAATGAGCAGCCTACGTGGGGAAACCAGGAAAGGCTTCGGGAGGATGTGACTTTGGGAGGCTTCCAAGTGAACGGTTAGGCAGGTGAGAAATCCCCAAACAGAGACGTGAAGCGTGAGAGGAATGATGGACAGCAGTGAACTACTCGGGAGGGATCCACATGGAGGCTGAAAAAGCAGGCGGGGACCCCATGGTGATCATCTCTGGATGCCAACCTCAAGAGGTTTTCATGTTTTTTCCCTCTAGGGCTGTGATGAGGTCATGCATCAGTTACATCAGAAGGAGGCAGCTCGTCATATTTTTGGTGAGAGGCCTTCCGCCTACCCAGTCAGAGAATCAGGATTCACTCTATGAAATCAATCGCTCAGGCCCTTTCTCCGCCTGAAGAAATAAAGATGAAAGGAGAAACGATTTGCCCAGAATCTGCTGCTGGGTGGCAGGGCTGGGATTTGAACCCAGCAGTCGGACAAGTCCATGCCTGATGGCCTTCCTCTTCCTGGGACTGGAGAGGGCTTCTTGACTTTCCATGAAAGGATGGGCAAGACGGGGTGTTCCGGATTCGTTGCCCTTCCCACTTTCAAGCGTGGGCTCAGGTGCCGGAACATCATCCACCACCCTGCCTGTCTAGAATGTTGGCGTTGGCTGCCTACATTCTGAGGGCTTCGCTGAGGAAACCATGCATGGCCTTGACTGACTCACCCCGCTCAAATGTAATCTCACTGGGTCTCATGCTACTAAAGACCTGATCTCTATCTTCAAGAATGTCCCAGGGAAGCAGGAGAACAAGCCAAGGTTGAAAAGGTGAGATAGGATTGATGCTGAGGAGTCTCTATGAAAAACACACACCTGACATATTCACTCCTCAACCCCTTCAGTGGCCAGACAGTGCCATCAGGATAACGTCAAAGGTCCTCGTCAGGACTCTGTCTGGTCAGCTTCAAAGGTCAGCTCAGTGGCCAAGTCTTCAGGCCCCGTCAGCCTTCTGTTTTACGTCAGATCCCCCTCTGTGTGCTCACAGCACCTTGTGTCTCTCCTTCATAGTTCTTGCCACAGTGACAGTGTTGCGTTTGTGGGCATGATTATTTGACATCGGTCTTCCTCGCTGGAGTGTGAGCTCCAGGAGGGCAAGGCTGTGTCTAGTTTTCTCCATATGCATTCTCATAGCCCAGCACAGGACCTGCTCACGTTGACTGCTCAATAAATATTGGCCGAATGAATGGTCTCAGAATCGAGAGTTACCGGACAAGTGGCAGTGGGTGAATTGTTTAACCTCTTTCATTTTCTTACTTGCAAAATGGATTATATCAGTTCTGTGTCCTTTTCAAAGTGGTGAACTAAAACTGAGCGCATTATAAGTCACTGAGTGCCGTATATATTATTTTTATTAAGGAACTGCTGATAGAGTGTATCCCCGGGATTTGGAGCACTTCCAGAAATGTCAATATCTCAGACTGAAACTGAGCCCTCAACGGATAGGGCTGTGACCTGCTCTCCTTGTTGAGATGGAGGTGGCCACAGGGACAGGCTTGAGGCCAGCCGGGGACCAGGGCCCCTCCTCAAGAAACCATGCTTGGAACAGGACAGATTTTCTGCGACTCAACCGTGACAGGGCAAAGGTCATGGTGGATTGTTAGGACAGGCTGTGGACATGTGGTCTAGAAGGGAAAACGAATATACAGATGTGCCCGTGTGTCTCCTGCACAGGCTGAGTGGGGGGAGGTCCTGAGGCGTAACCTCCCAGCTCCAAGGACGCTGATATCCCGTATGAAGAAGTGAACTTTCCACACTTCCCTGGGAGATGCATCCACCAACTCATCCGTAGTCAATTATTGCTAAATATCTTCATCCCTAACCCCATCTTCTAGCGGAGCCAAACCCTGGTTTCTACTCACCTGGTGGCGAGAACCCCAGTTTTGCAGTCGGAAAACCCGGACTCCAGTCTCGGGAAACAGAAAAGCTGCCAAAGATCGAGCTCTCGCCGTGTGCTGGGCACCGTGCGGAACGGGTGACCTGCTTTGTTTCGTTTCCTCTTCCAAGAGACGCTCTAAGCAGCCAGGAGGGACCGCGGCCTCGTTTTCCAGACGAGGAAAACAAGCCTAGCCACCCACCCGAGGTCACACAGCTGCATCTTCAGCTCCATAAGTCCGTCTCCTGATCCGTATAACGCGAATCGACCTCTCACCGCGGGGTAGTCTGGCAAATCGAGTGGGCTGACGTAGGGAGTCATGGAAGGCCGCCGGCTCCGTGGGTCAGGAGCGGAAACATCACCTTAAAGCTCGTTGGAAATGCTAGAAGTCGGGCTCCCATTCTAAACCTACTGGGTCGGAATCTGCCTTGTAGCAAGATTCCCAGGCGATGGGTACACACTTCAAGGTTCGGGGAAGCACTGACGTAAGAGGTCACCAGCCCCCACTCTCATTTGTCGAGCTGGTATTAGACTCATGACCGTCCTCTCGGTTCGGTTAGCGAGAGTCTGGTGCTCCACGCTTTGATTATTCCTGGGCCAGCCCTCCTCAAACTTTCACGCCGAATACAACTCTCGAACGGGCATACAGATTCTGGTTGCATCGGTGTGGGGTGGGGCCTCAGGGCCTGCATTTCTAGCACGCTCTCGGGTAATGCAGCAGACTGTCAATAACAAGGAACCGGACAGAGCAAATACCTGAATCGGCAAAGCGGGAAACCAGACTCTGCGGGGATGGCACTCTTCGGTGGGGGGGGGGGGGGGGGGGGGGGGGCGGCGTCCGCTCCACACGCGCACCTAGAGAGCCAGCAGCACCTCTGCCTTGCCCGTGTGGCCACCACCTCGCTCTGTACCTGTCACGAGGGAGGCATGTGTCATCACTGAAGGAAGGAGTCAGCTCTCCCCCGCCCCCTGCTTCTCACCTGACCCCCCTCCTGTGGCTTCCTGTATTTACGAAATCCCATGCGACTCACGGTGGCCCACGAGGCCTGACCAGCCCTGGGTCCTGCCCGCCTCCCCGAACCCTTCGTCCTTCTCCCCTTCCCACTCATTTCTACGACACCAACCTTTTCCTGTTTCTCAAACGCACCAAGCTTTTTCTTGCCTCAGGGCCTTGGCACCTGCTTTTCCCTCTACCTGGGATGCCCTTCTTCCGGCCCTCATCATTCATACCTCACCTCAAATTTCACCTCCTCAGCAAGTCCGTCCCTGACTGACCTGTCTCACCTGGTACACACACACCCACCCCACCCCAAAACTCTCCATCATACATTCTTTTCTTATCCCTTATCGAGCTGAAAATATTTTCTTTTCTTACTTGCTTTTTTTTTTCCCCCCTGATTCTCCTATCGGAAAGCAAACTTCATGAAAGCCGTCGACAACCCCCCGGCCCTCAATAAATAGCTGTGGAATGAATAGAGAAATGACCCCACACACCCCGCCAAGAACCCAGAATTGGCACCCTGTGTGGCTACAACAGGAAAAGGAGAGATTGAGCTCTATGTGAAGCCGGAAGAGGAACAATCACTTCCCCCAGGATGAGGAAGTAGGTGTAGTCATCAAGGCAGACTTCCTGAAGGAGGTGAGGTTTACACTTCACCTGGAAGCATGGGAAGAATTTTTGGGGGGGATGAGGAGTGGAGCGGCCACCCCAGGCAGAAAGAACAGCTGGGGCAGACCCGGTGGGAGGGCTTAGGGAACACAACGTACAGCTGATGGGTGGAGACTCAGTACCTGCCCTGTCCCTGCCCAGCCCAGGGCTTCAGGCAGGGGCAGCCCTCGCTGTAGGTGTGGCAGAGTCTGGCAGGGCCCCTGCAGCCGAGCGGCTGAGGTCACTCTTCCCTCAGGCAGGCCTAGTCACACCCTTTAGCCAGGATGACAGAGCCCAGCTCCGTGAAGCAAGATGAGGCATTAGTAGGGGCCAGGTGGGCCTGGGGGTCAGGCCCCACCTCGCTTCCCCTCCTTTCCTCACCCAGTGGGCAGCTCTGAGGCCTGCCTGGGTCCTGTCCTCTTGTCTGTAAAGAGCAGACGGTTGTAATTATTGCATTCACCTCTGTAATAATGTGTATCGGGTCCAAGCCCCAGTTTATCCCTAAGCTCTGTAGGAGAAGGAACCATGTTAATCAGCCCCCTTCACAGTTCTGTTCCCAGAGCCCAGGGCAGGGAGCCTGACCCGTGAAAGGTCTTCCACCGAGACTCGTTCTTCCTTCTACTTCCAATCAAGCACCTGCAAGGTGCCAAACGTCGCACTCTGCACGCAGGAGACAGGAGGGACACATGGCAGCGAAGGTCTCTACCCTCCCAAGGGGAGGATTCTATTTGAGAGCAACGTGTTCTAGAGATGGGATTCGGCCAGGCTCACCGCGTAACCTGAGCGAGCCCCTTGGTCTTCTGGGCTACCTACAAAATAGAAAGGAACAGACTGGATCACCTAGTTCAGACTTACGAACTGAATTTTTTTTTTAATTTTTTTTTTCAACGTTTATTTATTTTTGGGACAGAGAGAGACAGAGCATGAACGGGGGAGGGGCAGAGAGAGAGGGAGACACAGAATCGGAAACAGGCTCCAGGCTCCGAGCCATCAGCCCAGAGCCCGACGCGGGGCTCGAACTCACGGACCACGAGATCGTGACCTGGCTGAAGTCGGACGCTTAACCGACTGCGCCACCTAGGCACCCCACGAACTGAATTTTGAGGGTGCTTCCTGGCTCGGCAAACAGTGATGTGTTTCTCTTAAGGAAGATTTCATTAGCCTAAGTAAGTTGTTGTTTTTTTTCCCTTCCTTTTTTTTACTGTTTTCTATTTGGAGTTCCGCTTAAAAGTGTATGTGCAAAAGGAGAAAAATAGTTGGAAGACACCGCCTTTGACCAACCTCATGCCAGCCGTGGTAGGGATCAGAGTGGAAGAAGGGAGAAACTAAACATGCCTCTGAGTTGGGGACAGAAAGGGCAGGCCAGCTGTAGATGGTGGACAGCCACTCTGGGAAACAGAAGCGGTATCTGAGGAAATGCAGGGATGGGGCGCCAGCCAGAGGGAGAGGGCAGCCCAATCGAGATCCAGCAAGATGAGGTGGAAGCAGGCACTGCCCGTGTCCTAGGGACACAGAACTGTATGCCTGGTAGCTGGCAGCGGCCAGAGAATCTTCCAACAGTTCTGAAAGACAAGACGTATACCAGAACTGAAGTCCAAGGCGGAGACCTGGTCGGTTTCTGAAAAGAGAACCACGACCCACACTAAGGTCAGGGTCACAACTCCAGCAAGCTGACTTTGTGCTTTGAATCACGCTACCTGTCCAGAAGTCCTTGCGTCTCCCGCTGGGGCTTGTCCACAGGCACGCGGGCAGCAAGGGTCGGAATCAGAAGCACAGCTCCCTTTATCAGATCCTCTGAGCAGTGCTCTTTCCGCGACCCGATCCATGTGAGGCAAATTGGGACAGATTCCAAATCCAGACAGGATTTTCTAAACCTGCTATAGACAATGAGTTGTTTATTGAGAGCTTGGTGAAAGGGAGGAGATGACTTTTTCTTCACTGAGCGCTGGCTTGTGACCTCAGGAATTAGACTGATAGTTTGTGTTTTTAGCACCAGCCCGTTGGGGGAACCGGAATGGCTTTTTTCTGTCCCTAGCTCAGGGCCCTTGGAGCAGTCTAAATGGCAATCGGAAAGTTCTGGCTACATAACCCCGGAGCAGCGGGTCAGCTCAGGCCAAAACTAATAAATAAAAAAAACTACTACTATAAATAGTAGGTTTGTGAGCGCACTTTGCTCACTTTACACACTGACCTATTTGCTCTTAAGGATATTGGGGGAGGGGGAGGACAGGTGGCTCTGCCCCCACCTCTCTCCCTTTACCGCATTACCCTGTGTTATTCTTCCGGGCAATTTACTTTCTCCTCAATGACAGTTTAGTTGTTCATCCATTCGGTAATGTCTTAGCCACTCGGCTATAAGCTCCACGAGGCAGCGAATGAATGTGTGTCCTACTTGGGGCTTTACATCCAGAGCCTAAAACCTGACACACGCTCAGGAAATAGCTATCGAATGAAATAAGGAGGCAGATCTGCATGTTCTGGATAGGGACAGTGATATATTTTGAAAGAAAAAGAAAGTGGCGAATATACCTGAGATCCCTACCCTCGGAGCAATAATAGAAATTATCCTGGAAATGGGATTCAGAAGAAACGAGGAAGGGACATTCGGGTATTGTTTTTATTTCTATAGTTTTAATTGGAAAGCAGTGAGATAACATGTCACTATTATCAGATGTTCGAAGATATGAAATTTGGTAACAAGCTGTGCTTGGGGGGGGGGACCCGAAGAAAGCAGCCCTCTCAGGTGTCAGAGGAACCCACATTGACAGGACTGTCGTGGAGGGCGAGTTCAACAACATCCGTCAAAACAACAAATGTGCATGCCCTTAGGAATTCTGCTGTTTCATTTTGGAAGAATTTATCTTACATGTATAATCACAGACACGTGAAGTGACATATTTATAAAGTTATTTGTAGCTGCAACGTGGTGCACAGCATAATGTTGAAAACCATCCAAATGGCCAAGACTAGAGGACCGGCTATGTAAACTATGATCCCCGTCATGCAATGGAAAACTTTGCAGCTGTAAAGCTGAATGAGGATGCTCTTGATATACGGAAAGTTTTCCAAGATAAACGTGTTTGTATCTGAGTGAAAAAAGCAAAATACAAAACAGAGCGTATAGTATGCAACAATTTTGTTTTTGTAATGGGGAGTAGGTATGTCATGAATTGTTTGTATATGCACAAAATATCCCTGGATGAATACACAAGGAACAAATAAAAATGTTGCCTATTGGGGCCCCTGGGTGGTTGAGTCAGTTAGGCGTCTGACTTCGGCTCAGGTCATGATCTGACGTCACGAATTCGAGCCCCGCGTCGGGCTCTGTGCTGACAGCTCAGAGCCTGGAGCCTGCTTCGGATTCTGTGTCTCCCTCTCTCTCTGTGCCCCTCCCCCACTCACGCTCTGTCACTGTCTCTCGAAAATGAATAAACATTAAAAAAAAATTTGTTTTTAAACTGTTGCCTATGGATATGAGAAATAAGGACAGGGAGACAGGAGCTTTGTATGCCTATCGGGATCCATAAGAAAGTGTTATCTGTTCATTTCTATTGCTCAAGGAATATTTTCTAAATAAAAATGAGCTCTTTCAACATGTGTGGACCTGATGAAAGATCATTTCCAGAGGCCGGAGCATTAGGAGCATCGTGTCTGACAACAGAACTGCACCAGGAAAAGATACTGGTCCTAGGTCAACTCGAACATTGATGTTGCCACTACATTGATGCCGATGTTAGCTTTGGGGAAGTCATTGCCTTCCTGGGGCCTCAGTGCCCCCATTTGTAGGATAATGAGGGTGAATTAAGGGACTTTTTAAAGGTCGATTACTGCTCTGACATCCTGGGATCTAATATATGATTATTACGCTTTACTTAAATTGAACTAAACCACATGTTCTGTAAAATACGTCCTGTCTAAGGCATCGTGTGCTCTGTGTTTTGTTTTACTCTGCCTCAATTTGTTCCTTTTGAAAAAATCACCACTTACTTTTTTAGTAAGAGTTTTCTTCGAGAAACATTCACCTTGTCTCTGCAGAAGGTCGTCTGGGCCATGAACGTGACTGTGACTCCAGCTGGGGTGGAGAAGACAGGCCAGGTCCCGAGTGCAAGATGAGCCAAAAAGAGACAGAGAGCAAAGAGCACCAAGAAACAAATTGGCTAGGATGGGAGCGGCCTCTCAGATGCATGATAGAGCCCTGGACTCAGTTTACCTAGTTAGATGTTCCAAGAAACCAAATGCAGCTCCCTTCTTCCTGCTTGTGCGTACGTGAGAGTTGAACTACTCTGAGTAATCAGATTAGTTTCATCTCTCCCAAGTGAACGATCCCCCTTCCAGTAACGACATTCTAGTTTGCTACTGGAGAGGTTTCCTGCCCATCCCCACCGTCCCCAGGCCACGCACTGCATCCTTGGATCCAGGCGTCCCAGGCTGGCCCAACGCTGGAATCCTCCCTCCCTGCCACAGTGATCTTCAGGCCTGGAGCTTTTGTGCAAAGTGCTGGGAACAAGACGCTCTTTGCTGTTGTAACCATACCTGGGGGAGGGGATGTAAGTTCTGGAGCTGCCGGTCACCACATTCAAACTGCATGAAGCCGGGGAATGGAAGAGGAACAGAGAGTAAAGAAATGATGACACCTTAGAGGTACCATTAACCTGTCCCTGGAACTGGCTTGAATTTTAAGTCACATGAACCAATTCCCTCCCCTCTTCTTTCCTTCCTTCCCTCCCTCCCTCCCTCCTTCCTTACTTCCTCCTTCCTTCCCTCCTTTCTTCCTTCCCTCCTTCCTTCCTTCCCCTCCCTCCTTCTCTCCTTCCTTCCTCCCTTCCTTCCTTCCTCCCTTCCTTCCCCTCTTTCTTCCTTCCTTCCTTCCTTCCCTCCCTCCTTCCTTCCTTCCTTCCCCTCCCTCCCTCCCTCCTTCCTTCCTCCCTTCCTTCTTCCTTCCTTCCTTCCTTCCTTCCTTCCTTCCCTCCCTCCCTTTCTCCTCCCTCCCTCTTTCCCTCCTTCCTTCCTTTCTTCCTTTTTGGCAATTACTTAAGGTATCCTAGGTTTCACCTTCTGTTTCTTGCAGCCAGAATAACCTGCATATAAATACCACCTCCAGCAGTCTGATAGTGACTTTGGGAAGAACACTATTGAGAAGAACCTGGGGGATGCATCAAGGTGTATGACTCATGAGGAAGATATGCCAGGAGACAGAAAAGGAGAAGATGTATAAAACAGTGCATCCCTTCAACTAAGATGAAAACCCTGACTCAGTCCTCTGCCTCACTCTGGCCTGGGCAGTGGTTCATATTTTTCCAAGGTGTGGTCTTTCAGGTGGGGATACGGGAAGGAATTTGTCAGTGTGTGTCCCGGAGTGATACACGTCCACATTTGCTTTGAGGTTTAGGGGGTGCTCTTGCCCTCCAAGAACTGTACTCGGTGCCATAACTAAATTAGTTGCCAGTAGCTGACCTCAAAGAATTTACACCAGGAAGGGAAATTCTTCCTGCAAAATTTTGCATGCTTTCTGCTCTACTCACTTCCCTGACCTCAAAAAATTTGCCATCTGTATATGGTTAGAATGAGTGAGAATGCCAAAAACATAATGGATTATAGAAGTATCATGTTACAAGTTTACAAAGCAGAGGGTAGGATGGAGTCCTAGGGACCTAGCAAGGAAAGATTCCTGACCGATTATTTCCAAATTCGTTTTCATGGTTCCCCCAACTTGGGCAAGCTGATCTGGTTAACTCTTAATTCTTCCTGACAGAACTTTTCTTTTTTTTTTTTTTTTTAATTTTTTTTTTCAACATTTATTTATTTTTGGGACAGAGAGAGACAGAGCATGAACGGGGGAGGGGCAGAGAGAGAGGGAGACACAGAATCGGAAACAGGCTCCAGACTCCGAGCCATCAGCCCAGAGCCTGACGCGGGGCTCGAACTCACGGACCGCAAGATCGTGACCTGGCTGAAATCGGACGCTTAACCGACTGCGCCACCCAGGCGCCCCCAGAACTTTTCTTAATTCAGACCCCATGTGACTTCTTCAGAAAACAGACACCGCAGAAACATGGGGTGCTTTTCTGACACTAACTCTTAACTCAAAACATTTTAAAATCAACACACACACACAAGTATATACAGTATTACCACTTCTTGGAGGCTGTCAAGTTCAGACCATTTAAGTGCAGTAAAACTCACCTTTTGTGGTTACCTAGTTTCATGGGTTCGAACAAATGCCTTCAGTTGTGTTCCCCTGGCCCCATTAAGATATGGAATAGTCTCACCGCTTCAAACGATGCCCTGATCCCCTGATAATCAATTCCTCCCCCCCAACTTGCAACACCTGGCAGGCACAGATCTATTTTCCAAACTGTCACATCGGTGGAACCATACAGCACGGAGCCCTTTGCATCCAACTTCCTTCAGTTAGCATAATGCACTTGAGATTCTTCTGAGCTATTGCATGCATTGGCAATCTATCCCTTTTGATTCCTGAACTGTATCCCATAGCATGGGGATACCACACTTTGTTTACCCCTTCACCAGTCGGACGACATTGGGTGCTCCTGTTTGGGGACAACTACGAATAAAGTCACTATAAACATTTGTGTACAGGTTTCTGTATGCATAGGTTTTTGTCGTCGTTTTGTTTTTTTTTTTTTTTCTCTCATATAAACACCTAGGAGTGGGATTGCCGGGTCCTTTGGTCCTTTGGTCAGTGTACGTTTATTTATAAGAAACTGTCAGAGCATTTTTCAAAGCAGCTTGCTCCATTTCATATTCCCAGTAGCAACACCCTCCCTCATTTTCCAACGGGTGAATGTCATCGTATGTGTTGCGCTACATTTTCACGTCTCCATCAAGGCTTAAGGAACTTTCTGTCGGTGATAGGGGCAAAGTAGCCTACAGATAACATTCAGTCATCTCTGTGGCATCCTGGCTTCAGGGCAGTTTTTTGCTTTTTTTTTTTAAAGACACGAATGCAGAGCTTGGGTGTCAAAAGGATATCAGAGTCACTGGTCCCACATCGTTGGGGAGGGGAATGATTCAGGTTGGGTTTTTTTTTTCCCCTGCTTTATTGAGGTATAATTGACAAATGAAAATTGTATATATTTAAGGTGTACCAGGTTATGATATATATATATATATATATATGTTGTGGAATGTTTACCACAATCAAGCCAATTAACATATCATCCCTTCACATAATTATCTTTTTTCCCCCCGGGTAAGGACAATTAAAATCCACTCTCTTGGCCAATGTCAAGTATACAACACAGTATTGTTAACTATAGTCACAGCTTGGTGAACTTACTCATCCTGCACATCTAGAACTTTGTGCCCTTTGACAAACATTTCCCCACTCCCCACGCCCTCAGCCCTGCTAACCACCATTCTCTCTGCTTCGAAGAGTTCAAGTTCTTTTAGGTTCCACATATAAGTGGCATCGGGCAGTATTTGCATTTTTGTGTTTGGCCTTTTTCACTTGGCATAATATCTCCAGGTTCTTCCACATCGTCACAGATGGCAGGGTTTTCTTTTTTGCCTTTTTATTCTTTTTTAATGTTTTTTTTTTTTTTTTTTTTTGAGAGAGAGAAACAGAGTGCGAGCAGGGGAGGGGCAGAGACAGAGAGAGAGGGAGAGACACAGAATCTGAAGCAGGCTCCAGGCTCCGAGCTGTCAGCACAGAGCCCAACCCGGGGCTGGAACTCACAAGCTGTGAGATCGTGACCCGAGCTGAAGTCTGACACTTAACCGACCGAGCCACCCAGGCACCCTGGCAGGGTTTTCTTCCTGTTCAATGCAGCATTCCTCACATTGGCTAAGATATGGAAACAGCCTGTTTTGTATATACAATTGGGTACACATATATATTCAGCCTTTAAAAAGAAGGAAATATTGTCATCTGACTGGGGCTGTTTTGATCCACTTGTAATCAAGTGCCACTCAGTAAGGCCTTGCTCAACAGACCCTATGTTTACTGTGCACGCCTAACTAGGTATGTTACTTAGCTGCCTCAAACCTCAGATTCTTCCTCTCTACAGGGTTTTTTGTGAGGATCAAACGAAAACTGTATGCGAAGGAGGTCTGGAATCAGAAAACAATTAAACATAAAGTACTAAGAAAACAGGCCTGGCTAGTGAGTCTAGCTTTCTATGGGCAACCTGACCAAGCCCAAATGTGCTTAACGCCTAAAGCACAGACCGTGTGATGTTTCAATGTTAGAACTAAAAGAGCCTTTGAGATCTTCCACCAAGTCATAGCCCGTAATGACACCCTCCCTCTGAGTGAGGGAGCAGAGGCCCTGAAAGGCCAAGGTCACACGAAGTGACTATTTGCAAGGCTAGCTAGAAAAAAACGTAAAACTTCTTTTTTTTTTTAATTTTTTTTTAACGTTTTTATTTATTTTTGAGACAGAGAGAGACAGAGCATGAACGGGGGAGGGGCAGAGAGAGAGGGAGACACAGAATCGGAAGCAGGCTCCAGGCTCCGAGCCATCAGCCCAGAGCCCGACGCGGGGCTCGAACTCACGGACCGCGAGATAGTGACCTGAGCTGAAGTCGGACGCTTAACCGACTGAGCCACCCAGGCGCCCCAGAAACGTAAAACTTCTGATCCTGTGCCCACCGTTCTCGTTACCCTGCACAGCCTTCTAAAAAGGCTGACCGGCAATCAGACACAACCAGTTTGTAGGCCAGACCCCACCACGATGGAACCCCACTGGATTGGAAGTTACCTTCACGCATTTGTTTCACTGTCTCTTTGCCCCCGTTGGATTGGAAGTTAAGCTCTGCCAGATGAGATACCTCTATCGGCTATATTTTCTGGTACATAATAGGTCCTCAATAAATGTGTCTCGAATGATGATTAGGAATATGGGCTGTCATCAAATCATTCATGCTCACAAGTCTTGCTTGTCACATATCTTCTCTGGCAAATGTTTAAGCCATTCTTTTGGGTCCCTTGTGGGTGTCAGAGGCCAAATGAAAGCACAAAAACCACTCACGCAACCAGGCGCAAGGGGCCCCAATCCGATTCCCATGCCGTGATCACCCAGTCCTGCCCCAGCTTGCCCCTTTGAGGGACACGCTGTCTAAACAGCATCGAGTGTTAACTTGTTAAATCAGTTACACCCAAAAGGGTTGAAATTATTAACAATGCCATAAGATGAGGTCATATCAAGAATTCTGAGGAGAGGCAGCGTTTTTCAAAGACTTCGTTCCATGCCAGGGAGCTATTGTTTAGGAAATGATTTTTGGAAAATAAAGAATTGACTCCGTAAACTAATCTCTTTCCTGGGAATTCATTGTTCTTCATTCTCTCATTTGAAATTCTTTATTTTAGATCCATTTCATAACCATCTTATTAGTTTCACTGTTTAGGAAAACAAAATGTGTGAAGCAAATGTTTCTAAATTTAACTTAAATTAAATTTTAGCCATCGTAACCCATCTGTGCGGAGAAGAAACACAAAATTGCCAACCACCTTTGCTCGGAACAAAGGTTCGTGCCATTTGCCGTCCCTGAATCTGTGCTCCAGGAGGTCAGAGACTTTAGATAGACTTCGTTCGCTGGTCTATCTCCAGAGCCTGGGGCAGCGCGAGGCTTGTAGGAAGAATCTAGAACTAATTGCTGAATGCATAAATAAATTGGGGGTTATTTACACAAGTTGAAACCCTTCCATGGCTTCTTCAGGGAGAGATGAGATTGGACCTCCAGCTCCCAGCCCTGTCCCAGAGGAGACCTGTGTGATCTTCACATCAATGATCTCAGGCATATTCTGTGTGAGCCCCATGCATTGGCTGGGTTTCCACTCAAGCTAACTTACGGTCCTTTTCTGAGAGGCTCACTACGTACAAGCGCTGAAATAACTAAGTGCCAGGAACCACTGCAGAACAAAGGAAACCTTACAAGGAGGGAAGTGGGGTGACTCGGTGAGGATCATCAGATTAAGACTTAGGAGAACACCGTTCTGGTCACGCCCACATCACTTAACTAGCGTGTGAAGCTTGCCAAGTCACGTCCTCACTTCAGACCTCATTCAGAAACTGAGGGGCTTCTTTAGATCTTGGGTTTTCTCATCCAAAATCTCCTCTCTGTGACCTAGAGTAAGTTTATATACTCAGTGCACCCAAAAGTGAGCCCGTCTACACTTCTGCTACTCTTCCAAATGCCCACAAGAAAGGTCTGAGAATGCTGCTGTCCTTGCCTCTGGCCAGGGACAGAGTCATGCCTGTCCACTTGGGGACAGAGAAAGTGACGGACCTAATATACTTCCTGCAGCTCTTAGGGATAAGGCTGATTTCTTTGGGCGTCACTGGGTAATAAAAACTTGTGCATGCATGTTAGGAGCTGCATGATGGAAGGTTCAAGGTAACCGGCCAAGTTTTATGAAAAACAGGCAGCGAAGCATCCTTACTCCTTTTCCCTGAGAACGAGAATAATTTTCAAAAATATTACCTAGATAACAGTGCTCTCCGATCTCATAAAGCCCTTTGATATCTAGGCTTCAAAGATGACCTCAAGGAACCATACATCCCAGTTTTCATGCCACTGAGGGGTCCCCTCCTGCATCAAATTGAGGCCAGACCTGTATAGCCACCAGAATACATCAGGAGTGACACTGTGTGACTTCCGAAGCTAGATCCTAAGAAGTCTTGGAGCTCACAATTTAATCTCCTGGAATGTCAGTTCTTGGAATGCTCTCTCTTGGATCCCAATAACATGCTGCAATAATCCCACCCCACATGGAAAGGCCATGTCTCAGCACTCCACTTGACCATGGACCCAGCTGAGCTCCTAACAGCCAGCACTTTCCACCAGCCCCGCAAGGGTGCCATCTTAGAGGCCTGACCCTTTCGGGTCCTTGGATTACTCAGCCTCAGCCGCTGTCTGACTACCACTACACGCGAGACCCCGGGCGAAAATTGCCCAGATGAGCCCCGCCAACCCACCAGATCAAGAGAGATAATAAGGTATTGTTTTAGGTCGCCGAGTTTTGGAGTGGCTTGTTATGCAACACCAAATAACTGGAACACTGCCTCAGATTCCTTCACAAGTTCTGTGACCCTGAGCTGCTCTCACAAGTCACTCACACTCACCGTGCAAGACTTTGCCTTTTCTTAGCAGAGGCTCACAAACGGTTGGTTTTGTCAGAGATGCCCCAAAACTAAATTTCGAAGTTAGGGTGGTTTTTTTTTTCCCTGTGACATAGGGAAGGTTTGCACTAGATATGAAACGATCAAGTTAAATTTTTAAAAATATACCATAAACCTATTGTATAGACTTGGCTCCAAATGCATGTCTGTGACTATGGGTCTGTGGCTCTCATAATCATGTTTTTCAAAGTCATCCTGATTTCAAGTAGTCTTTCCCACAGATCGCATGAATTTTTTGGAAGTTGGAATTCCGCATCCAATCCGCATCTTGCAAGTGGCCTCTCGCACCAAAGAATTGCACAGAAATCCTAGGTCAAGTCACATGTTTCCTTTCATAGCGCAAAGAACATAATCCCTGGAACTAATTTTCCAAGGTTGTCACTTTGCTTTCTTCTTTGAATTTGGAATTCTGATCTTTCTGGTCTAGTTGGCCCCACACATTCAAGCAAAGGCACTCCCCCCACACAAAACAAGGTCTTGGGTCATGGGAGACCTTGGGTCAGGTTGTTTTGTAACTTATTTTCTTTATGGTTCCCTGGGTTCCTTTTGAAGTTGTTGAATTTCCTTTATGAGTCTTTTTATTTTTACTTGCAGATAAACATATAGGCTTCAACATAGCCATAAGGTAGTATGTCCTATATTCCAGGCACCATGCTAAGTGCTTTAGACACATTAACTTGTTAATTTTACAGCCGTGTGATACAGGTATTTATTATCCCACTTTAGAGTTGGAAGAACCATGGCCGGGGACAGTGACATGACTCGTTAATGCTTCACAGACACTAGGTACCCTGAGCTGGGATCTGAAGTTAGGTCCACCTCTCAAGCAGAACGAAACATATCTGCAATCTCACGCATCCAGAAATCAAACTGGAGTTGTTGAATCACTGGGCAGGAGCTATGGTTTGGCCAAGAGAACTATGTACCCTTGGATATCACTCCGAGGGAAGCACTTACATCTGAGTTTGGAAGATGGCAAAGTGTTGACATTTTCAGACCACTTATTTCCATTAATACAGTTGTTGGCACAATTTTGTCCAGATAGTACTGGTGGACTTTGTGCCTGATAAGAGTTTATGCCATCTCTAAAGTACACAGATGCTGGAGATTACCCATTCGGGGGCTTTGGACACAGGCGCAACTGACAGTCACGGAGACCCACAAGATTCAATGTCTGGAACTCAGAAGCAGCTGGAATGGGCTAAAAGAGAAGAGCTAAGTAGCAACCAGAATATTTAGGAACTGTCACTAGGAAACTGATCAGTGAGCACTGGGGAAAGAATAGGATACAAAACAGAAAAGAATGGGTTCTTGGCATGGGTGTGTGGGTACACCTATGTGCACGTGTGTGTGTGTGTGTGTGTGTGTGTGCGTTGGATGGAGTGGGGGCTACTTTCTTACATGAGTCGTTCAAGCTGTCTCCCTTGTAAGCCAGTTGGCTATGCATTTTCTCAGACCAACAGTCTCACGGAAACTGAGACAGCCTGTCAACCTTGAAATGAGAGTTTATGGTGAAACTCAGGGGTGGGGTGGGTTGTTCTGTTTGTTCCTTTTTCCTTATCCCTATCTCTTGTCACACCTGCAGTCCTCCATTCCCTCTAGGACGTTGGCCATTTGAAATATGCTCACATTAAGATGACCAACAGTTCTTTGGGAATACAAGCATCTGACTCTCGGAGGCTCAGTTTCCTTATCTGTAAATGTTTGTACATCCTTCACAGGTGGGGTGGGCTTTGCCGACACAAACACACACACAAGTCATTCTACCCATTCTATTACCCACAGTTCCTTCAAAAGCAAAGCTAATCCCATCTTCAGGGGATCATCCTGTACTTCCCAGTGCCTGGTAGAATTCAGAAATTACTCAGGCAGGCTTCCACCTTGGTTTTTGTCTTGAGTCAGATAATAACGGTGTCAGAAGGGTTTCCCTCAGAGGCCCCAGTCCTTGCAAGAGTGGTGACATTTAAGCAGCCCCCAGACATTACAGCTGGGTGGTTGAAATGCCTAGCCTGGGAGGGGCGGCCAGTCCTGGAAGCCAGTGTCATGGAAGGCTTGTAATTAGAATTAGTGTGACTAATTTCCAATGGAATTGGAGGCTCTTGCAAATTGCTTCTGTAGAAATCATACCCACTGGTGTTCAACCTGCCCTGATTCATTCAGTGCTCACACACAGAAACAGCTGGTATTGGAGAACTCTACAAATACAGCAAATAATCACATGGGACCTGGTCTGAGGTCTGAGGGCATGGACCTCCTCTTGCATTAAAAAGAGGTACGCCGATGACATCATGTTAGTTGCCAAATTTTTCCAGTGTCTAAGAGGAGTGTCACAGAGCAACCCTGAACTCACACAGGTGAGTAGGGTTACCTCAGATGAGGCTCTTCCCTTTCTGATTCTTCCTAAAATGAAAGAGTTGAACCCAATGGTCTCCAAAGCCCACCAGCTATAATGGTTACCACTTGTATGACATAAAATTCTGTGAGCATTTGTACACATAAGAGGTGATAAGAGGTGACTTAATTGAATATCTTCTTGCTTCATAAAATAACCCTGTGAAGTTGATACCATAATATTCCTATTTTAGATGCCAGAATTAAGCTCCAGACTGGTTAAGTGCCTTGTCCAAGATGATGCACAGAATTGGGATTTTAGCCTAAACAGCATAACCCCGAGGTCTAAGCCTTTAACCATTTATAATATTAATGGAAGTACTAATGGACCAGCCATGCATATGAAGGACTCCAGATCCTTCTTTTCTGCATTTCTCCATTTTTATCTATAAACTGTGTGTGTGTCAGCTCTCAGGCATCACCTGGCAGATGTACGTATATCACCTACCTCGGTCCTGGCATGTCAACCCTAGACAGGTCCTGGCAGATCACCTAGGCTAAGCATTCTTAACCCATCATCCTCAGGCATGCATTAAATAGGGTCCAGGAACTCTCTGCAGACATGTACAAAATGTGAGTGTGCGTACATAATCCTGAAGGCAGTTCTCATAGATCTCCTCAGATTTTCAAAAGGGCCTATGAACTTTTAGGATCAACTCACCCATTGACAACTGGTAACACTGAGACCCAGAGAGGGAAATGGATTTGCCTATACCACGGCAAGTAGTAATAGAGCTGGGTTCAGACCCCAGAGCCTCCAATCTGGAACCTAAGTCTCTTCGGCTACATCACACCGATCTTACTTGGTACCTGGTTCCCTCTGATGTGCACCAAAGTCTGCCAGAGTCAAGCTGCCTTTATGGGGGTCCCATGCACAGCTCACGGGCTTTGGGTATGGTTTAGGAAATTGTTGTGCTTCATGTATATCTTTGAGTTTAACCTTGGGCCTCTGCATCTCTTGTTTCTCTTAAGTTCTTATCATTAATCATTACCACTGATCTACCTGTCTGCTTGTCTGCTCTAGACGAAGACTTAGGTCACGGCACCTCACTCAGACCTGTTTGCCCGTACCTGGCCCCATTTCTGGCCTCCATAGATGGTGGTCGGGCACTTGGGTCTTGGTGTTTTGAATTGATCTCTATAGAATGATTTTGATAAAATAAAAAGGAAAATGACAAAAAGTATAAATGGTTTCACCGTAGTATATTGAACATTGATCTTGAAATTAAAATGGTTTAATGAGAGTTAATGAAGAATATTTCTTGACAAAATTTTGGCCATGTCTGCCCTTTAAATGTTTGTAGTTAGAAGCATGGAATCAAAGCATCCTCAGTGCCAAGTCACAGAGGTCAAAATGTCTGCCAGGTTAAACAGAAGGGTCAAATGAAAGCTCCGATGTAAGGAGGACAAAATGTCCTGTAGGTGTGTTTGGTAAATAAGGAGGGGATCATTTGCAGGCAATGCCCTGATGAGGCAGGCAAGCTGAACTGATCACTGCCTTTGAAAAGCTCACTTGAAGATCCTAGCAACTAGCAGGGACTACATTCTTCTATGCACGCTTTACCCCTACAAGGTCAATGATGAAGCAGAACACCAAAGAATAGATATTATGAGTGGGTGAGTGAAGACTTTTCCGAGGCTGCTGGAGGGTTCCTGGAGAACTTCCTTTACTTCCTGAACAAGAGGGGTCTCTTCCTTCTGTGCCTTCTGTGCCCAGCAGTTGACTTGCCCCATATCATCTCCAGTACTAGGCAATGGCTCACCCACCAGACCTCTGGCCCACTCACTCTCATGACCTCATCTTCTTTGATGGAGCTGGGGTCAGGGGTGTCCTAGAGCTGGCTCAAACCTACTCCTGAGAGTTAGCTGTTAAGTTTCAGGAACTTCCTGAGTGGGTTGTTAAACATAGCCACTGTTAACAGTTAAATTATACAAAGAATATAAACTTATTATTTAATATATCACATTAAAAAGTGGTCATAAATATTAAAAATTCATCACTTCCTAATTAGCTTAGCAGTTTTTACTGCTATCTGTGCTCTGTAGTTTGTTCACACCCATCATCTCTGTTGGTACAAATACTAAATATGGCCGTGTGCATATCTTTCCCCGCCTCATACTCGGTGACATCACATTGGTAGCTTGAAATCAGCCAAAGTGGAAGTATTTATACCACAGAAATTTGCAAATGCTATAAATCAGGACTTAATTGATGGCTTCACTGATTGTCTGGAAAGTGGTGCTGATAAAGCATATTGTACTTAAAATGGTCAAGTCTGTAGCCATTCCACCGCGATGAGCACACAAAAAAATGAGGCAATATTCTTTTGATTTCAGCAGAAAAGCCGCTCACACCATTGACAAACAAGTGATTTCAAACCTCCTTCATCTTATTTGCAAAGGAAATATCAGCCAACATTCATACCAAAACCATGTTACCCAGTTGCAACCATAGTTGACCTTAGATACAAGAGTTCCACATAAATCAATGACTGTGTTGTCAGAGAATCAACGGACCGTATGAAATTTCACAGTAAAAGTATTCATATTTATTGTTATTTGTAAATTGTTGCTGCACATCCCTTACCAAAGTAAAATTTATGCTAAACTTGACTATGCATATCCACACACATTTTCTTTTTCAGAGAGCCAGCTGTTAGACACTTACCTCTGATGTCCCTCAGGAGCCCCTCCAGCTCTTCCCACAAGACCACCAGAATCTGCTGCAGCCACCAGGCCTTTAGGCCAAGTGAGGTCATGGTGGGCTCAGGGAAGTACCTGGAAGCTTCAGGCCAAAGAAAAGGAAAGCCAGTGTTTACACTAAGGCCTGGCTTCAGAATGGCCTTTGTCTGCTCAGGGACTTTATTTATTTTCCAACGAGCCTAACGCCTTTGACCCCAGCTTGAAGTCAAAGGACAGGAAGAAAGGTCCTTTTCTTTCATGGGGATTGGCCCATGGCTTGGCTGGGGAAGAACTTCGGGATGCTGTGAAGGCCTGGCCCCGGACCTCCCAGAGCCCTGGAATGACAGCTCATGTTAAGACTGGAAAGAGAATGACCTCGCTTCTTCCTGGTGGCCTCACATCCTGCAGAGTCTCTGTAGGACATCCATACTCACTCACTCACATACCTCTCGATTCCAGGTCTGTGATGTCCTACAGAGGGCATATTTATTTATTTTGTCATGTTATCCAGGTATAATTTATAGCCTAAATAATGTGTATAACCCATTCATGTATTCATTCATTCATTTGTCCGACAAATCAGTATTGAACAACTTCTGTGGGTCAGGAACTGTTCTCATGCTGTGGGTTCATCAGTGACCCACATAATCTCTGACCGAAGGCACATAAGGTCAAGTGGACGATACGACATTAAGCTGGTTCCACATCCAGTTGGATGCGACGATACGACATTAAGCTGGTTCCACATCCAGTTGGATGCAAACTATAAGTTCCACGTTGTTCTGGGTTGAATTGCTGATCTTCAGGCAAACAAGTACTCTTCTGAAAGTGGGGTACCAAGAGCTAAAATCTTGTGTGAGGTCACACATTTGATAAGCAGTGGAGTTGTTCATTGACACCACCATTCATCCTGTGAACAAGACCAATCTAGCTGAAGCCCCACAAAATTTAGCAAAAGCTGGGGGACCTGGGTGGCTCAGGCGGTTAAGCGTCTGACTTCAGCTCAGGTCATGATCTCACCGCTCATGAGTTTGAGTCCCGCGTTTGGGCTCTGTGCTGATGGCTCAGAGCCTGGAGCCTGCTTCAGTCTCTGTGTCTCCCTCTCTCTCTACCTGTCCTCTGTTCACGCTCTATCTCTGTCTCTGTCTCTCTCTCTCTCTCTCTCTCAAAAGTGAATAAACATTAAAAAATATTTAGCAGAAGTCTAGCTTCAGTTTTATTCAGTAGCAATATGGACAAGGCTTAGATTTGTATGGTGACTTTACCACTTTCTACCTACAGGACTTTGAGTTAAGAGCCCATCTCTTACTTAACCATTCTGAACTTGTTTCCTTATATGCACTATATGAACAACTGTCCTATGCAATTACTTCCTGGGTGGGGAGAGAGTGTTGAGAGGAGTCAGTGATATTATGGGAACATACATTTAGCACAGTGTCTGGAGTATGAGTGTTCAAATCTCAGCTGTGAAGGCCAAAATGTTGGAGAAATTTCTCAGAGGATCCTGGTCACCCAGGAGCCCATTGGCTCCATGCGGTCATGGTCTGTGATTACCTTGCTCGCTGGAGTATAACCCTAGCACCTGAGAGGTATTAAACATTGGTTGTTTGGTTGTTTGGTTGGTTAGTTGGTTAGTTGGTCGGTTGGTTGGAGGGAGGGACTGAGGGAGTAAAGGTGGCTTGTTGCCTCCTTTACTATCCCATGACTCTCCCTCCTAGAACCTCTCACATGTGTACCCAGTCTCCTCCAAGCAGACCAATAGATACTCAAAAGCAGGGACTGGGTTTTTTGCCCTCCATCTCACCACACCCCCAGTTTCTGATTTCCCAAGGAAGGAGTCTGGGGGCTCTAAAACAATACTCTACCCGCTTAGGCCAAAACATACCTTAAAGCTGTCACCTGTCACCTGGTGCTCTTTATTCCGTAGAACTTCAGCACTGAAGAGATCTCCTGTGATGCTGGGTGAAGAAGCCATGCTTCTAGAAACCAACCGTCCTGCCCCTATATTTCATGGTCACTTCTCCTTAAGACAAAGGGAACTATCACATGCTCATAAAAGAAATACTTCTCTTGAAGATCCTAAGTTCTAAACAAGCAAATGTGAAACCAAAATTATATGGTTATGAAAGGCACTGATTTTTATGTCAGATAAAACTGGTTTTTAATCTCTGGAAGCATCTTAATGACTTGGAGCCTGGATTCCTTCATCTGGTAAGTGAGGAGAATAACATTTTCTCTCTAGAGCCCTTTGGAGGATCAGATAATATACTGTAGGTGAATTACTTAGCATCATGCCTGCTACAGGACACGTGCTCAGTAACAGACCATGGTTATCCCTGGCCATAACTGCTACCTCTTTGAAAATTAGGAAGACACCAGCACAACTAGGGCAACGCATCCCAAACAAATGAAAAAGTTATGCTTATTGGGCTCAATAAACTCCAACTAGGCATCTGCTATGAGTGTTAGCAGCCCTATCACCAAAGTCCCCAGTCACTAATGAACAATAAGCAGGTAGGTTCTGGTCTCAAAAATTTCTCCCTTTCGTAAGGAATAAGAAGGGGTCACAATCTGAGTCCAAAATTTCGTTCGTTCATTTTTTTTTTTTTTTATGAACCCATTCACCAAATCTTTATTGAGATTCTACCATCTGTTGACACGGGGCACAACTCTGAAAATACAGAGCTGAATGATCCAGACAAGGTCCTTGCCCTCATGGAGTTTCCAATCTACATGGGATGATCTTTCTTAAAGCCACACGGATGGTGTCATGATAAACTGTGATACGTTCCCTGAAGGAAAAGTACAGGGATCCTTGAGTGCATGCAAAAGAGAGAACTTAGTCTAAGGATATTAGAAGAAGGAAAGAGACACAGACTTTATATAACTGGAAAGAAAAGAAAGGAATGCCACAGGACTTGAAAGAGTGCCAGATTATCAGTCTCCGTAATCCCTTAGGACTTTTTTTTTCTTTCTTTTTTTATCATTTCTTTTATTTATTTTTTTTATTTATTTTTTTTCAACGTTTTTATTTATTTTTGGGACAGAGAGAGACAGAGCATGAACGGGGAAGGGGCAGAGAGAGAGGGAGACACAGAATCAGAAACAGGCTCCAGGCTCCGAGCCATCAGCCCAGAGCCCGACGCGGGGCTCGAACTCACGGACCGCGAGATCGTGACCTGGCTGAAGTCGGACGCTTAACCGACTGCGCCACCCAGGCGCCCCTCCCTTAGGACTTTAAAACAACCAAAAGTGCAAATCCCTCCAGGTCATCTGTCTGTTTGGCTATCCTTCCCTCCGCCCACCAGAATCCCAAAGCTACATGTTCTAGGACAGACAAAAGTCCATTTTGTTTGTTTCATGAATAAGGAGCTGTTCGGTCACCAGGATTATCACGCAGCTGTTATTTAGCCTGTCCTGCGGCAGCTCCCCCCGGAGGAAAGCAGACGTAGCGGGTGTTATTCCTGTCTGGTACGATGTGCAGAGAAGTCAGGGGCGTTCCTACGAGCATCTCTGTGAAACAAATATCTGATACATCTCCAGATGAACAAACAGCAAAAGTCCTCAATTTACGAGAAGGTTCAAGAACAAAGACTCGCCTTCACGCATAACAGTGGATCCATGCAAGGAAGGTAAAGTAGTTGAGAATCAAATACATCATGTTTAATATCATAGTCTAGATCAGAAAGGTCAGAATCAAAGACAGAAGACATCATCTATTTTAAAAATCATTTCCACAGATAGGGGCCCCTGGATGGCTCAGTCAGTTAAGAGTCTGACTGTTAGTTTTGGCTCAAGTCATGATTTCACGCCTTCATGGGTTCAAGCCCCGCATTGGGCTCTGTGCTGACAATGCGGAGCCTGCTTGGGATTCCGTCTCTCTCTCTCCCTCTATCTCTGCCCCTCCTCCACTCATGCTTTCTCTGTCTCTCTCAAAGTAAATAAGCCAAAAAAAACAATTATTTCCACAGATAAAACATCTGTAATAGAATTGTGTAAGCCCAAATAAAAATAAAACAGAAGGTTAAGAAAATAGACAAGCATTTCTAAATACAGGTCCATGAAAAACTGTTTCTAACACTCTTTACCCACAAAATCTAATTTATAATTTGTTTTGACCTATCACCACTATGCCTTTGTTACATTTTCTGTTCCTCCTTTCATTTTCCCTTTGGGAAAGGTGGTTAATCATCTCTCTCCTAGACTGTTACTTGACTGGTCAATGAGAACCTCCGTATTTTTCTCAAGACCTCTTAAGATATCGGTTCTCTCCCATCCTGGTCTGGAGTAACTCATTTTTTGACTCACCAGAATCACCCTGTTGATTTCAGCCCAATATTCCCGCCTGACGAAACAAGTCTTGAACTTGCTCCTGTTGGTAATCACATCAGTGGTGATGTCTGTCCCAGAGATGTGTCACCCGACGTGGACCCATTATATAACGTAATCATTTCATTTCATTATCAGAGAGACATGAATTCATATCTCACCCCCACCACTTGCTAACTATAGGCTTGAGCCACTTCCATTCTTTAAACCTCAACAACGATAAAAACAAAAATTGCGTCTTCCTCAAATCGTTGATAGATTACATGACAGAAGTTTTGCATAGGACCTCGTGCATAATACTCACTCAAAAATGTCAACCATTATTTTTATTTTGATGTGTGTGAATCCCCTGGTCCCCGTGAAGCTGTCCACCAAATGACACATAAGAAAAACAAAGGCCAGAGATCTCTTGTGCTCTTTGAGACTCCCACCCAGGTCAGTGCTTTTCAAACTGTACGTTAGTGAGCCTGTTAGAAACCAATTTGGCAGGTCATAAGTTGGATGTTTTAAATTTAGAATAGAATAGTTTTTAAATGGATAGAATATATCCGTGCACTTCACGTTGTAAGGACTAAATGGTGTTTTGTCAACCATGAATTTTATATGTTTATGCCTATGTATGCTGGGATACAAAGTAAGATGCATGTAGGGACATGCCCGGGTGGCTCAGTCGGTTACGTGTCCGACTTCGGCTCAGGTCATGATCTCACAGTTCATGAGTTCGAGCCTGGAGCCTGCTTCGGATTCTGTGTCTCCCTCTCTCTCTGCCCCTCCCCTGCTTTCGCTCTGTCTCTCACTCTCTCTTAAAAATAAATAGACATTAAAAAAATAAAAAAAATAAAACACAAAGATACATTTCTTACTGTGTGTCACAGTAAAAAAAAAGTTTGAAAGCCGGTGCCAGTGCCGCAAGCCAATCCAGAGCTATTATAGACACTCTTCGATACTGCTTTTAGTATTTAAGAAGACATTACTGCCCCCTACTGGAACTCTTGATTTCTCACCGAGAGGGACTACCATAGATTAGCAAAAGCCTAGTTTCTGGGTCCATATGACCTCAGTCATCCTCCCTTTACCCTGTCTGGAAGTGCACCCAGAGGGCACGCTTCCGTGGAGCTATCCTGATGCCCTGGGCAATAAGTCAAAGGCAGCCCCAGAAGTGCCAGCTGGAGTTCTCACCTCTAAAATAATTTGGAAGGGGTGCCTGGGTGGCTCAGTAGGTTGAGCACTGAGGTCATGATCTCAGGGGTTGAGAGTTCAAACCCCGCGTTGGGCTCCACGCTGATGGTGCAGAGCCTGCTTGGGCTTTTCACTCTCTCCTGTCTCTCTGTCCCTCCTCCACTCGCGCTTTGTCTCTTTCAAACAAACAAACAAAATCACACATAATGGCTGCACAGAGCCTCTGCCCCCGAAGATAGATGTGTTTCAGCCATTTCCTTGTGTATGAAAAAAAGAAGGAAAACAAATCTCTCAGATAGCATAGCATTTATACCATGTGCCAGGCACTGTGTGCTCAGTGCTTTTTGTATGCCATCTGATCTAATTCCGACAGCCCTGGACTCAGAGAACTTAATTAATTTGGTGAAGGTTGCACAGCTAGTTGAAGATTCTAACTCAGCCTGCCTGATGCCCTTGCCCTCACCCCATACTGCTGCCTGGGTGAGGGCAAGTCGTAGTGCCTTGAATTTCCCCTTCCTCTCCTCCCCTTTTCCACCCATCTCAATGGGAGCGATTATCAAAAGGAAAGGAGGTAGGGGCTCCTGGGGGGCCCAGTCAGTTAAGCGTAAGGCTCTTGATTTCAGCTCAGGTTTTGATCTCACGGTTTGTGAAATCGAGCCCCTTGTAGGACTCTGAGCTGACAATACGGAGCCTGCTTGGGGTTTTCTCTCTCTCTCCCTCTCTTTCTGCCTCTCCCTTGCTTGTGCACGCACACATTCACAGGCGTGCGTGCTCTCTCTCTAAATAAATAAATAAATAAATAAATAAATAAATAAATAGATTTTTTAAAAAAGGGAAGGAGGTCAAAATGGACAAGGTCATGAAAAACAAGGAAAGCCTGAGAAACTATCACAGACCCGAGATGACCAGGGAAACATGACAACTAAATGCAATGTGGTACCCTGGGATTCTGGATCACAAAAGGACATTAGTGGGGGAAACTGATGAAGTCCAGATAAAGGCTGGAGTGTGTCATTGCAATAGCGAGGTCCTAATGGGTTTCCCACCTTCCTTCCTGCTGCCCCACCTTCCATTCTCATATTGCTTCCAGAATCATCTTTCTAATGCACAAACCTGACCCTGTCTCTCTACTGCTTATAACCTTTACATTGGCTCCCCGCTCACCCTCAGGGTGAAGACCAAACCCCTCAAGGTCTGTCTCCAGCTTCCTCTCTAGCATCTTCTCCCACTTCTACTTCCCAACCCCCCTGACTCCGCTCCAGCTTTACTGCATTGAACTGCTGTTCGCAGAAAATGCCAGGTCCCCTCCACCCTCTGAATTTAGCTTGACACATGCCCTGTCAACTCCATACCCCCTAACCTACAATTGGAATTTAGCAGATCGATCTCTCTGACTCGGTTTAGATGTCACTTCCTCCAGGAAGTCCTCCCTGATGCCCTGGGTCCTATGCTGGGTTAAGTGCCCTCCCCTGAGTTCCCATAACACCCTGTAATTAGCTCCCACAGAGCTTCCCATCCTGGATCATATTCATATTTTCTCCTTCCCTCTTAGGAAACTGAGCCCCCACCTCCCTGAGGTGGGACGTACACGCCAAGCACGGCATTAACTAGCACTGACTGTTATTTTGAGGATTTCAGTCCTGTGTGCTGCTTTCTCCATTTCTTTGCTCAAAGACAATGGTGTTAGCCTGTCTGCAACACTCCCTGTCACTTGTTAATCTTTTTATTGTCAAATAATGCCAGATCAAGCTTCCGCTGGGCACTTGCTGTGGGCAACAGGACCCAGCTTGAATGTAGTGCATCGTTTTGTTTTCACTGCATTTGTTTTTATTTATGAAAGTCTACTTATGGAAAGCAAAACCTGTGTCTGTCTTCTACACAGACCAGTCATCCTTGGTAAAATTAATTTATATGAATAAAGAAAGCAAATCAACTTATAAAAATTTTAATAGGGGCGCCTGGGTGGCTCAGTCAATTGAGCGTCCAACTTCGGCTCAGGTCATGATCTCGCGGTCTGTGAGTTCCAGCCCCTTGCCGGGCTCTGTGCCTGGGATGTGCTTCAGTTTCTATCTCCCTCCCTCCCTCTCTCTCTCCCTCTGCCCCTCCCCCATTCATGCTCTGTCTCCGTCTCTGTCTCTCTCTTTCTCTCTCTCTCTCAAAAATAAGTAAACATTATAAAAACTTTTAAGGTTTGACAAATGGTTGTTCAGGCAGTGCATAAAGTGAAAATGCAGAGGTTCACACACACATGCATCCCTGCATGAAGTTCGCCCTGAGTGAGAGAGGCCCTGTCATTAGTGCTGCTAAGTCCTTGGGTGATGAGATCCGCGGGTATTGTTGTCTTTGTCACTAACATCCTGTGTAACTGGGAGAAAATTACTTTTCTATTTCTCAGTTTACTCACCTGTAAAAAGAAGAGAATAAAATGGGATCATAAAAATAAATGATTTCATCTCCCAGATAAAATTTCTTTTCCTGGTCACACAGTATGCAAATAACATTGCTGAGAAGGAACCCAGAGAGGGATCATCCTTTTTATATTACAGATCAGAGAATTGCCAGGTATAGAGTTTCAATGACTTGCCCAAGGTCACAATGAAATTTAATGTCAAATCCAAGACCAAACACAGGTCACCCCACTTCCTGGTGATCTGTTTCTCCCCCTAATTCTGATACTTTCCACTCCTATATACTCCCTTCCCCAGGGAAACTTCTGTCAAAAGAGTTATGTGTTATTTACAAAGCACAAGTAAACACACACACACACACACACACACACACACGTACATGCACACAGAGACACAATATGAAAACATCTTAAAATAACAGAGAAGCAAATAAGAAAAGAATAAAAGCAATATTGGATCTCAGAGTGTTAACACTGTTGGGTAGGAAAGAAGTGTACCTGAAAGCTGAGAAAACATGTTACAGGGCTTTCCACAATGTTGTAATTCTCTTCTCGTTCTTTATTCAGGTTAGATACAAGCAGCCAGGAGCTGGGGTGGGGGGTGAAGGGGGATCTCACAAGTTTTAGGGGAGGATTAGGATATAGGGGGGTAATTCATTTATTCATTCATCTCTGGCTACTACATATGTACAATAGAATCTGCTTAAATGCAGACCAGATCCGATCACCTCTCCACGCTCTGTGGATTGTGGTGGGAGAGAAAGCTTCAACATGATTCCAAGAAGGAGAATAGTTAACCATATTGTTTAAAAGGGATTCTTAAACCCTTGTAAAGACCATTTTATTTAGCAGAGCAATTTCATATAGGATATAGTAACTGCAATGATACAGTGCAATGCTTTTCTCATTTAAAAAATAATCCTAGCCCTCTTCTTTGGAAATATGTTGAACATTTTTATAACTGATCTGGTTAGAGGCAGCTTTCCCAGGTATACAGATGAACCAAAGTGCACAGAATCAGTTAATTTTTTTTTAATTTTTTTTTCAACGTTTTTTATTTATTTTTGGGACAGCGAGAGACAGAGCATGAACGGGGGAGGGGCAGAGCGAGAGGGAGACACAGAATCGGAAACAGGCTCCAGGCCCTGAGCCATCGGCCCAGAGCCCGACGCGGGGCTCGAACTCCCGGACCTCGAGATCGTGACCTGGCTGAAGTCGGACGCTTAACCGACTGCGCCACCCAGGCGCCCCAGAATCAGTTAATTTTAACCAAAATTCCCAATGAAATATAAAATGGGTAGGTATAATGCCCTTCACTTAAAAATAAATAAATTTGATAGATATAGATATGAATAGAGATAGAAACAGAGATAGAGAGACGGAGATGATAGAGACAGAGACAGATCTGCAGCAATTAAAAAAGATCTGGAGAAACAGGAGCTCATGTGGGAAAAGGTGTCAATGAATCAAAAGCTCAATGTGAGCCAGTGGTAAGATGCGGGTGCTGGAGAGAAGAAAAATCTTAATGCAACATTAAAATACAACACTAAATTACATTGTGCACAGTGATGGCCCTCTCTGCTCTCCCCACAAGCCAGTACCAAAGCCTGGTGCATTGTGGGAAGCACACTTTCAGAGGAGCTGAAATTGGCGTCTGGCCAGAGGGCAGTAATAGGTCAGTGGGAAAAGGGAAAGGGGCTGTAACCTGAGACAAATGAGGAATGGTTCATGGCATGGGTCCCAGGGCCAAGCAAGCTTTCTCCAAAATAAGATGCAGAACTGTCCTGGAATGCATGTGCCCCCGTCCATCTCCCAGGAATGTTGTTGAAAGGGTGCTGCCTGGGAGGTTGGACCCATCCACAACATCCCTCCCTGTTTGGGGATTTTACGGTTTGTGGTGGGAACCAAATCACATCTATTCTACACGGTCATGGATTAGGTCACTTCATTTCCTTCCCGGAGAAGAATATTCTAGAACGGAGTGCATTTTGGCAACCAATCAAGCTCCTAAAAGAAAATAAGATGTACCGATGTGTAGATGACCTTGGTGCCTAGAAGACGAAATGTTGACTCAACTCATTCCCAACGCACTACGCTATCAACCATCTGGTCGGCCCAAAAAGCTAGAAATTAAGGGCTCAGGGTCTGACAGTAAAATCTAAGCTGCTGGGCATCAGATGGCAAGCCTATGGCTAGATCTTCTTGAATGTTCCCACATCTCAGAACAAGAGTGAACCTCCTGTATCAGGATAGCCTGAATGGCCCATCCAAGAAATATAGGTACCAGGGGCGTCTCCCAGACGTCCTGAGTTAGAATTACTGGAACAGGAACCAGAAGGTTCATTTGCAGCAAGTTCTTGTGAACTTGAAAGGTGATTCTTTGGCACATTTTCTGAGAACCATGGTTTCAGACTAGTGTTTATCATGCTTTAGTGTGCATTAGAATCACCTGGAGAGCAAGGCAAAAACTAGGGCTCCGGGACTCCGGAGATTCTGATTCAGAGCTCTCAGGTGGGCCCCACAATTTGCATTTCAGACAATTTCACAGGTAAGGCTGACGCGGCGGGTCCAGTGGGGGGACCATACTTGGAATTCACTGCCTTAGGGAATTCCTGATTTCGTTATCAAATAGCTCAGATACTGTGGTAGGCAGCTTCTGGAAGGCCCCCAGTGATTCCTTGCCTCCTGGTAGTGACGCCCTTGGTGGTATATCCCTCCCTTTTTGTGTGGGCTATAGACCTAGCGACTCCCTTATAATGAATAGACCAGGCAAAACTAGTTGGATGTCACTTCTGAGGTGAGCTTATGAGAAGACTCCCTTCTCTCACTCGGTTCTCACTGTCTTGCTCTCTGATGAAGCAGGCTGCCATGCTGTGAGCTGTCCTGTGGAGAGGTCACATGGAAGGGAACCGGGGGCAGCCTCCCGGCCAACAGCGAGCAAGGAACTGACCCCTGCCAACAGCGGTGTGAGTGAATTTGGAAGCGGAGCCCTCCGCCAGCGAAGCTGGAGAAGACAGCAGCTGATGCCTTCATTGTAGCCTTGTGAGCCACCAGCTAAGCCACACTCCGGGTCCTGACACTCTATAGAAACTGTAGGATGATGGATGTTTCAAGCCACCATACGTGTTTCATGCAGTGATAGACAACTCATAGAGATGCTTTGTCAAGGAGCTACTCCGAAATCCATATGACACCTTGGTATTTAACCCATCCTTCAAGCCTCCCATCTCATCTCTCTCTGTTAGAAAGGAGACTGATGTGTATACATGTAGATGAGCAATATTTAATAATATACACTCTTCCGAAGGAATTTACGTCATCGTCTTCTTAGTGTTCAATGTTTAAGCCTTGGCCCTTGGGGAGGCTCCCGGAGTTTCCAGGCGGTTACGGAGGAGCAGAGCATCGGGCAAGAGGGAGAGGTGGATCCGCATCAGACCCCAGGCCCTGTGTGTTGAGCTGGCCGTCCTGGGGCTGTCGTTTGAGCTAAGAGCATGGTGAATTCCCACCTGCCAGTCCCCGCGAGCAAGAGGAGTGACACCCCCTTTGGCTGGCAAAAGAAAGAAATTTGCAGTTTCTCTGCTGGCGAGAGGAGAGGGTCTTTCCCTGAGAACAGTCAGTGAAGGGAACAAAGTCCAATCTGCTTGCCTTTTCTCCAGAGCAGCGCCTGATTTCCTCACGGCGGCGGGGGGGGGGGGGGGGGGGGGGGGGGGGGGGGGGGGGGGGGGGGAGAGGTTGCCCCCTCAGGACAAGGGTTCTCATTTTCTCTAGAACGGAGTGTTGAGAAAGTGCGTTTCAGAAGCTGTGTGTGGGGAAGGGCCGCAGTCCGCTGAAAAGGCTCTAGACAACCCCTGACACAAAGCCAGGACCTCCAGTCCCTGCTCTGTCATCCACTCCTGGTGTGGCCGACCCCAAATGAGCCCCTCCCTCTGGGCGGTGCTAGTCTCATTGTAAGATGAGGGGGCTGGGCCAGGTGATGATGCAGACCTTCCAGATGGGTGTCCTGGAGCCCAGGGCAGGGAGGCAGCTTCTGGCCATGGCCACTGGTCGGATGTAGGACAGCCCTCCTCAGAGGGCCAGGCCTCCCCCGCTCAGCCACCGCGCCCTCTCTGAGGAGCGCCCCGAGGGGCTGCTGTGCCACAGGGGGCTCCGGCAGACGTTGTCCAACCTGCTCCTAATGGTGTCCTGCAGCTCCTGGTCACCCAGCAGGACCGCCGCTGCCAGGGCCAGCCAGAAGTATTCGGTGGCATCGTGGGCGTCCTAACCCCATGATGTGGGGGCAGAGAAGAGACAGCAGTGAGCAGACATCTCCAGGGTAGGCCAAGAGGCAGTGCCGGGAACTCAGAACTCCAGATTCTGTCTACCCCACGTATGTTCCCACCCCCTTCCCCTGGTTCCTGGGGGACCAGCGACATTGCTACCTCCAGTAGCCGTCCACGTCAGGTGGCACCTCACCCAGGCTCAGCCGATCGTGAAGCAGCAGCATCCTGGGCACAGTGCCTCGGGGATTCCTAAATGACTCAAGCTGACCTACCCCAGCCACTCCCTGGGACCTCTCAGTGTGACCTAACAGAGAAAATGTCCCTCACCCTTGGAGACGTGGGCGTAAGCCTGCCAATAGCTGGACGGGAAGGACACCAAGAAACAGAGAGAAGCAGAAACATACAGAGCCAAGAGATACAAGAAAAGGTGAGGAAATCCATGATGACATTGGAGCGCCAGCCTCCAGAACTACCTGGAACTCCTAAATTTATCCTTGAACTTCCCAGTTCCTGGAGCCAGTAAATTGCCTCTTTTGCATAAGCTAATTTGAGTTGAGTTCTTCCCCCCTTGCAATCCCTGGAACCGCTGGTCGAGTCAATCAGACTGTCTGCACTGTGTCCCTGAACCACTTCCGGGGAGCTATGGGACAGAGGCAAGATGGCCTCTGCCACCTCCACCACCCCGTCGTCGTCCCTTCCTGCATGGTACGAATGAGGAACAGATGCTTCTTTGGGTGAGATTCAAAAAGGCAGTCTGGTTCCCATTAACCCTCATAAGTCAATAATTAATTCAGTCCAGAAACAACTTCTGGCAAATAAGAAACGGACAGCAGAGCCGCGCTGAGGTTCCCCTGGGGGCCAAACACAGGCGTGACTCAGAACAATATTAAGAGATTAAGGGCTGTGCTGGTGCAGACAGGGACCTCTGGTAAAGGGAAGCCAATGCTGGGGGCAAAGTTCAAGGGCCAGAATTGTAGCAGAGACTTTCAGACCATCAATACAGTTCTAGAAGTGACTGGAAAAACAAGCTCTGAATTCAGCTCCAGCAGAGCAAACAGGAGTCAGGGCTAAGGCCTCGAGAGGACGGAGGCGTGCCTACATTCAGAGATCCCACCTCGCTCTCTCAGTCGTGTCAACACGTACCCAGATTTGTCCTACAGTTGTATAGAACTTTATAAGAAGCGCGTTGCAACTGGCTAGTTAATCCATAATATTTTGAAGACGCGCAGTTGAACGTTAATGTTGTTTTTTAAAAAAAACTTTTTTTAATGTTTATTTCTTTTTGAGAGAGACAAAGACAGAATGCGAGTGGGTTAGGGGCAGAGAGAGAGGGAGACACAGAATCCAGAGCACGCTCCAGGCTCCGAGCTATCAGCGGGGCTCGAACTCACGAGCTGTGAGACGATGACCTGAGGCCCAAGTCGGACGCTTAACCGACTGAGCCGCTCAGGCGCCCCAAACACTGATTTTGATTTTAATGTGGGAGTCTCCAGCTCTTTTGTATCTTGTGTATGTCCATAGGCCCCTGAGGAACTCACACGCACTAGGCCATGTCCCCATTGTACCTAACAGATAAAGCGGCTATGGAAATCAGAGCAGGGCAAGGAGAAAGAGTAGCTTGAGCTATGATCCGTCTCCTCAGCAGACAGGAGCACGTTTGAGATCTCCCATGGGGCTAAGCAGCAAAGAACCATCGTGTTCCCAGATGAGTCACCACCCCCCTCCACCCTGTGAGATATGACTCCCCATCTTGGCCCACTCAACTGTACCCTGAAGGCTAAGGGTCAGGGAAGAGTGGGGTTGGATGGTAGCTGTCACACAACCTTGTACGCCAGCACGGCTCTTACCTTCAGCTGGTAGAAAGTGAGTCGGCCCAGGCGATAATATACCTTCGCATAGTACAGGGCCTCCTTGGGACTCTGCAGCCAGGGCGGGCAGAGGGACAGAGTCTTCAGGTAGCAGTCTTCAGCCATCTCATACATGCTCAGGGAATAGTACACCGTAGCCAGGCGGTGAAAGGCCACCAGCTCCTGCTTCTGATCTCCTAGGAATTGGAAGACTGAGGGAGAGATCGTGCAGCCAACACCTGACGGCATCCGTCCACGCACCCAGTCTGTGCTGTTTTTTGGAGGTCTTCTGGGGATCAGGGGAGGTGCTTGGGATATACGGAACAGGGCAGAAGAGGTCCCTGCCCCCGTGAGGTTTCTCGCCTCACGGGACACAGATGCCCCTTAAATAATCTCACAAACAAAACTAACACTACACCTGCGGTAAGTGACGCGAAAGGCAACACGGGGCTCTGGGAGGGACTGATGAGAGCACGTGTGCCCGTCATGACTTCCTGGGACGATTTCCTGAAGGAAACTTTTTCTTTATTACAGAGGTGACTGTAACTCAAGATTCTGGGAGATAGTGATTTCCAAATCCCTGTAATGAGACATGGTGGCAAGTCTAGCTTGAGGCAGTGGCTAAGGATTCTTTGCAACGAATGACTTCTCCCTTGAAAGTCTCCCCCTTCAGAGAAGCACCGGGGGGCTGCCACCGGCATCAGTCACCCTCTGGCTTTTACCACCAGCTCCAGGTCTCAGATTACTACAAAGACCTGCTCACATTTAAACCCATGCTTTAGAACCTCGGTTTCTAATGGGTCTATGATTTGTTGTTTGGGGTTTGGGCGGGTCTGTCCTTTTAATAACCAACTCCTTTAATACCAAGTGGCCTTTTAAAGAGAACAAAGGCTTCCCGTTGTGTTTTTGGAATATTTGCAAGGTGGCTCTTTGATGCAATCTAAAAAACACCACTTTTTAGGCTTCGAAGAACCAAACGCCAACAAGAAAAGAAAAAATCCAAGGGAGAGAAAATTCTCTGATATGGAAAAATCCAGTCATGGGGAAGTGCACAAAAGTGGATATAGCCTGCTTTCAGCTTCTGCCCAGGGAAGGAGAAAGAACTCTCAGAGAGGGAGCTGCCTGGGGCTCCCAAGGCCTCTGCCGAGCTAGCGGTCACTCAGATAAGATTTTCTGCAGTAAAGAAAAAGGTAGGAAAAGGAGACAGAGCTCTGAAGTGCAATTAAGACCCAATAAAGTCCAGTGCCATCCACGTCTCAGGCCCTTGAGAATGCCCAGAAGTCCCTCCAAGCATCCTCGCTGAAGACTCCATTTGCCCCTACATCCAATCAAGCCTTCTCTCATCAAACCTGCTTTTCCTCAACACCAACATTCAAGATGAGGGTGGGGTTTTTTCTTCATCTTTTTTTTTTTATTCCGCCTTTTTTCTGTTTTGATGGCTCACATTGTTTCCCACTAGCTTCTGTGATAATTGCGAACTATATCAGCCCCTTAGTGAGTGAAGTTAATGGGAATCTGACCTTCATCTACATTTCAATTCCGCAGGGAAAGATGTGCTTTTGACTAACAATCAACCAATTAAAAATTTAGGGCAGAGGCCCTTGGTAACAGGGGCACTGCCTGTGCGGGGAATACGATACCATTTACCCCATACCGGGGAGTAATACCAATGGTGGGTGTGATAATCAAGGTGACACAGGTAATGCTTATCTAGGACTTACGTACCAAGCGCGGAAGCGCTGTGCTGCGGGTTCTACATGCATAATCATGGGTCTTCATAACAACTGCATGAGGTGGGTGCTATTTTTAAGCCTTATTTCCCTATGACACACTTGAGGCTTATAGACATTAAGCAGCTTGCTTACAACTAAGATCTCCCGACAGTTGGATCCGGGATTTGAACCCACACAGTCTGACTCCAGAGCCTTTGCTGTTACTGCTTTGTTATCCATCCCCCCCCCCCCCCATAGGATAACCTTTTAGCCCGCCCATTCAACACGCCAGACCATCCGGATCACTTACCTATGACTGTGCTGAGTCTGGCCGCCAGAGTGGCAAACTCCAAAGCCTTCTCATAGCCTTCCAGACTGATCTGCAGCTCCGTCAGCTTGTTGAAAACCCGGAGCTCCGTTCTCACCGCCTTCATCCTCCTCGCTAAAGGGACAGCCCCAGCCTGGGAAGAGAGGCACATGGAGGCCTAGTCTAGCTAAAAATCATCGGTACAGACCACACTCTAGGCGCTTACACTGTGCTGGTGGGGTTGGGGGGCCGCCACGCGTGGCTTTTCCCAGCTCGCTCTCCTGGTCCTTGCTCTTGGTCGCTCTGCCCAGATTCTAGAGGTAGGAGAACTGTAAAGGTCAACAGGCCTCCCGAGACTAGAAAAGCCGAGATCGGGAAAAGGAAGATGACCTATCTCAGGGCCACATGGGAACTTATTCACGTCTCAGTTCACAGGCTCCCTTGGCACCCGCGGCAGTCTGTGGAATTCGCGCGTGCTGTCTGAGAGCGCCCAATAAATGGCCATTTCCGTTATTTTTATGACGATCGAATTTTAGGCAGGTCACTTCATCTCTCTCGACTTAATTCTCTCATCTATGAAGTGCATATGACGACGCGCACCTCAACGGTCAGGGACATACTCCGCGCTCTCCTCACCCCTAGCTCAGTGCCCAGCACATAGTGGGTGTTCGATAAATGTTTGATGACTGAAGAAAGAGCTGAACAAGCAAACGAATGAATAAGAGAAATTTTAGGGTCAAACAATATAATAAGCTTTGCAGACTTCACCGAACAACCATTATGATTTTGACACATCTGCTTCGCATCTGCAGGATCACTTAATTACAATTATTTGAGCCAACGCTCTGCCTCATCCTTTGCGATAATGAATTCATGGGTTTGATGAGCTGGTGTTACACATGTTTAATATTTTAAATGTATTTTAATGCCCACTTAATAAAAACATAGTAAAACACAAGCGTTCATCCCTGGACCAATCATCTCCCCACCGTGCCCCCAGTGGTACCCGGGAACATTCTGGTAAACACACAAGTGAGCCAGAAACCGTAAAGCACCACTCACCCAAGAGATGCAATTATTTTGGAGTGGTTTGCCAGAAAAGATAATTTATCAAGCCTAGGAATGACAGAATTTATCAACTCCTTCTTTGGGGGCTTGTGGATTGAAGAAAGGAAGACCACATAGGCACTGAATGAGGAACGAAAGGAAAAGGAATAACAGGAAGAGAGGGGAAGTGGGCCCCAGGCCTTGTGGCCCCGGCACGTTTGTGCCAGCTCCTGGCTGGGCTGGCTGGACTTACCCGGTAATACTCCACCGCACGGTGCCTGTGGCGGGTCCCATTGAAGAACACATCGCCCGCTTCTTCATAGAGTTTGAGAGCCAGGGAGGGCTCTTCGGACTTCAGGGCTTTCTGGATGGCTGCCTGGATGCGACAGAGACAGCTGTCAAAGGCAGAGAAGATTTCCAAACGGCCACAGGACCGGCAAGAGTGAGGTCCTGGCCACCTGGTTCAACTCTCGGCTCACATCCTCTGAACGCTGAATTGTGGTCCACACTCACGGGGCTGGTAAGAAGGCTTTACGATTCCCTAGTCTGCCATTTCCCCATCGTGGCATGAGAGATCTCTTGGGGAGCCCTTGAGATGATTTTTTAGCAGTACAGAGACAAGCATTTTGTGTTTCAATAGTTAAGTATTTATTTTAATATGTTTTAGGAGAGATGAATAATGCATCCAAATCTGTGCTTTCAGATAGTGTGATTTAGTGTAAAAAGCTCTAATTGATCAAATCGAGTTGATCTGAAGTTGAGTCAAAGAAAATAATAACGGTACAGGCGATACATAAACGTGGCAAAACCATTAACTTCATACACAAATGACTGGAGTTGGGAAAACAGCGATCTCATCCAACACCTACACTTTGCAGACAGAGAAACCGAGGCTCAGAAAGAATAAGGAAAACTCTCTACATTTACATAATAGTTACTGCCAAAGAAATGCTAGTGTCTTCCAGCGTGATACCCTTCCCCTGGCTCCCACGACCTCTCTATCTCTAGCCAGTGATTCCACATTGCATGTAAACAAAACGTAGTGAGGAAGCTGAAGAATGTACCACAGCGTCTGCAGCCCAGCTGTGGGACCTCAGAGGGCCTGAGGTTGAGAACAACTCTGCAGAAAATCAGGTCTGGGGTTGCATGGGCCTGCAACCAGGGCTGGCCAATGGGTCCCTGGGGAAGACCCGGCAGTAATTGTTGTTGCCTTGCTGCACAGAGAAACAGGTGGGGAGATGGAATCCGGGAATCAGGGGGCTCTGCCGGCCGAGCAAATGCACACCCCAGACAGCCGCCCCTGGGCCTCGTGTCCTGGAGAGTGAAAGGCAAGGCCGAATTGTCTGCTCTCTGAAAACGCTTCCAGCTCTAAAGTCCCACGGCAGGAGAGCATGGAGGCTGAGAGTGAAGGCTTTGTGTCACACGGCCCGTGGGCAGTTTTCACAGCTTACCAGCCGTATCACCTTGGGCAAGTTACTCAGCCTCATTGAGCCACATCCGTGAAATGGGAACTGGAGTAGACACTCCTGCTGTATTCGGAATGAGGGTTAAACTACAGCAGGTATGTGATGTGTTTGCACAGTGAGCATGCGCTCACTGTTAACATAACCATCATTAAGTCTCGGCGGAAGTGACTTTGTGTGAGTTTAAGTAATAAGGGGAATAAAAAGGGAGAAAAATAAGAAACGGGAAGGAAGAAAAGCTAAATGACATGTTTCCAATGAAACAAATAGATGTATACCATCATAATGTTGGCACTGTGCAGATAATAGCAATGATGATGACAATAATAATAATAAAATGCCATTTATTAAGAATTCACTAAGTCCCAAGCATTTAGTAAATGCTTGCTTTGTATATGCATTTCCTACTCAAGTGACACACATAATCCTTACCCTTAGAGATGGGGTTTACCCATGAAGAAACCGAGGCCCTGTGATGTGGCCGGTGCCGCCAGGCCAAGGTCACGTGGTCCATACTTGATGGCTCTGTGACCGGATTCCAGGCTGTCTGTCTGCAAAGCCCCGGCCTTTCATCACTACACTGTCCCATATCTCAGGCATTAAAGGGATGCAAACAAAAAGACTGGAAGAGGACAATAACGTTAACACCCTGCACTCATCAACCTTGCCTCATATTGCCGCAAAACCCCGGAAGTCAAGGTTTGTGTTGAGATTAGCAGAGATCGATCGTGACACGACAGATGAGCGGCTCTCCTGCCACATTCTTTGAGAGCCCACGCGTCCCTATGGGACTCAGGCACCGGCCACCTGTCACCAGACCACTCTGGGCTCCATCTTGTGTCCAGGGGACATCCCAGCGTCACCCCTCCCTCCCAGGGCTCAGCATGGACGTCACCTCTCTCCAGCTGGTCGCTTTGGAGGGTACGCTGTCTCCCCAGATGACCCAAGGGGGCAGGTGGGCTCTGCAGGAGACTTACCTGCAGGTACAGCTCCACCAGATCATCTTCCTGCATGAGGTAGTGGAGTCGTCCAGCTCCGAGCCAGGCCTCGGCAGCCTTGTCTTTCGCCCCCAGGTCGATGAAGATACGCAGGCTCTCCTTGATGCAGGTGAGAGATCTCCTGAGAGACCTGGGTTGGGGGAGCGGGCAGACATGGAACCATTAAGTGTGAATCAAGGGCCCCCTCAAAGGGGCCTCGGAGTCACTCAGCACAGGAAGAAACTGAGGCTCTGGGAGGGAGCCACCCTCCAGATTGTCCAGGACCAGATTGTCCCTGGTCACACGGAGAGATCAGAGGCCTGGCTCAGCTTCAAACATCTGTGTGAACTTGAGAAAGTATAGAAGCTTTCTGTGCCTTAGTTTTCCCATCTGTAAAATGGGGGTGTCATTGTACCTGCCTCCGAGGGTTATTGGGAGGATTCAGTGAGATGGTGAAGCTGGAATGCTCGGATGGAGAAACAGTGTAACAGTGATGAATATTCACAGGTTAGTTATCAGAGTCACTATCATGGCCCATGGCCCACATCCATCTTTTGGATGTTACACTGTAACATTTTTTGCCATAAGCACCTAACACACAGTGGATACCAAAGGCATATTTATTAAATAAAAGCACGAATGAATGAGCACAGTGGTAACTTTACATCATCAAAAAGATTTAGATGTTTTGTTTGAGAAGAAAAATCGAACAAGGGCCACAAGTCTTAAAAGGTTGGTGTTTATCGGAGGACTCGAATTATCTGGAAAATTGTCTTACATCCGAAACTCTTCCCCCATGGCAGGGACTAAAGAAGAAATGACGCACAGGCTATGTAGTGTGGCACAGATTCGGAATTCTAGAACAAGAAGGAACACGGGGCATCATCTAGATAGTATTTCTCCATTCCAGCAGCAATTATCACCCAGAAGCTTTTTAAACACACATACACGGGCAAAGTGACCCCAAGGTGTTGACATGCCATGCTAGGCCTGGGACACTGTGGGAGGATTTAGTCAAGGCTCGATAGTGACTTCACTGTGTAACCTGGGTTGAAACTTGGAGATCCAGCCCAGTCCCTTATGTTATAGAGGCAACAGGCCAAGAGTGGGAAGTAATTTGCACGAGATTGCACAACACATTGGGGGAAACTCCAAGGCCAAAACTCCCTTCTCCTGAGTCCTGGCCCAGAACTCATTTCACAGCACCCACATTCCCCTGAGACTCGTGGCCCTCCTGCAGCAGCATTATCTGGGAGTTTATTAAGAATACAGACTCCTAGGGGCGCCTGGGTGGCTCAGTCGGTTAAGCGTCTGACTTCAGCTCAGGTCGTGATCTCGCGCTCCGTGAGTTCGAGCCCCGCGTCGGGCTCTGTGCTGACAGCTCAGAGCCTGGACTCTGTTTCAGATTCTGTGTCTCCCTCTCTCTGACCCTCCCCCATTCATGCTCTATCTCTCTCTGTCTCAAAAATAAATAAATAAACATTAAAAAAAATTTTTTTAAAGAATATAGACTCCTAGAGCTACCTCAGACTCACTAAGTCCAAATCATGGCAGGTGCAAGCTCCGAATCTGGATTCCTAATGCACCCAGGTGCACCCTAACACACCCTAATAACCCAGGGGTTATGTCCACGCACATCAAAATCTGAGAACAACTACTCCAAACCATAAAGATCCTTCTAGAAACATGGATCATCATCAACCAAGTGTATGCACAGTTAGGAGGTCCTCATCAAACGTGGTTACCATCTCATCATTGTGCACAGTGATGAAAACAAGCATTGCCTTTGACTAATGAGGCCCTGATTCGTGTTGGCAACGAGGCAGCTACTGGCCTTCTGGAGAAAGTGCCAGGCATTTGGCCCTTGCAACTCCTGAGAAGAAAGAACTCGGGTTTCCCCCCACTGCCCAGCTCTTGATAGGGCATTCAGGATGGGCACAGGCCACCCTCTCTCAAGTATTAGAATGTCAGACTGTGACATTCTCCTGGCTGTGAGCTGAGAAGCTGCACATAGTGCTGAGCTGGTCACCAGCCTGCCTGGCTGAGCTAGGATAAACGGGGGCCCCATCTTCTCTCACCCACTCCGTACCCCCCACCCCAGACCTCAAGCAGAGTTTCCAAGACTCAAGCCCCACTCTCCCCACTCCCACTGGAACAGTTGACGAAGACAGGACTCCTACATCTCATCCTCCTATTCCCTCCTCTGTTTTTGTTTATTACTGTTTGCTGTCCTGGGAGACCCTTAAGCTATGGTTGTTTTCTCCAGACCCCCAGGGAGCAAGACGTGGGTTATTACAAAGAAGCCGATCGCAGAAGAGGAATGGAACTTTGCTTCTCAGACCTTTTCTCTCTGAACTCACTATGACTGTGGATGAGCCGTCAGGATTTCTCTCCAAAAAACACCCCGCAGGGGAAGGCAGGACTTACAGAAACCTAACGGCTCACACAGCACCATCAAGGCTCCTCGTGCATACAGGGTTTCCCAGAGACCACTGCCTGCCTCCAAGACGTACATCTGATCCGTGACGCCCAGTGAAAACAAGTGCCCGAAGGTCTGAAAGTGGAAGGTGGTTTCCAGCCTCCTTTGTCCTATCCTGTCACCCATCACTGCCCAGTTGTTTGCCTATGCCAGTGGCTGTGCTCCATCACTCACCTGATGAGCCACTGGCTTGGCCTGAAATGGACCAGCATTCCAGTTCCATCAGCCGCCACCTGCAGCCCCTAGGTGTGGCTTAGCTCCCAAATCAAAAGAAGTAAGGAGCCTAGCTGGTGGGACAGCATCCGATCAGCCTTGATCCCGAGCGTCATGCTCTTCCCGGCCACCTATTGCCAAGGCTTTGCCTGGGTATCTCTCCTCCTCTCTAATCTTGAGTCCTCTGTTTCCCATTTTTCCTGCCCCTGAAGTTCATTCTCTACAGCTGAGTCCTTGTTCCTTCCTTCCCACCTGGACATCAACCATGAACCTGTGGCCAAGTGACTCTCATGCACCTGCATTCCCAGACTTCCTCTTTCCATCCCCTGCTGGGGCTTTCCAGATCCCTGCCCTGCCTGAGTGAGTGTCTGACCTCTGGCCCAGCCTCCACTCATTGGTCCTGCCCTGTTTCCACAATAAGACCGGCCACTCACTGAGGGTTGACCCATGCCAGGTGTTGGGATATGAATTTTAATGCCCATTCTGTCATTTAAACCTCAGAAACATTAAGCCATGAGGGATCTTAGCCCATTGTGCAAATAAAGAAACTCAGAGGGTTTTTTTTTTTTAATTTGTCCAAGTTGGCACTGTTCATTTCTAAAGCTTTAGGTTGAGCCCTCTGCTGTTTGGTCTTGTAATACGTGACAGTAATCATTCCCTGACATTTATTGATCACCTGACATGCCTTATCTCACTTAATCATCAAAACAGCCCTACACAGCTAGTCCCGGTATTATATCCACTTTACGAATAGGGAAAAATAAGGCTCAGAAAGGGTAAGTGACAGGGACCAGGTAATAGACATTGTTTAAACCAGAGTCTGGGGTGCCTGGGTGGCTTGGTCGGTTGGGTTGCTGACTTCGGCTCAGGTCATGATCTCGCGGTCCGTGAGTTCGAGCCCCACGTCGGGCTCTGTGCTGACGGCTCAGAGCCTGGAGCCTGCTTCGGATTCTGTGTCTCCCTCTCTCTCTGACCCTCCCCCGTTCATGCTCTGTCTCTCTCTGTCTCAAAAATAAATAAACGTTAAACCAGAGTCTAACCCTGACAATCTGACTCCAGAACCCCACACACACCCTCAAGCAGCGCTCAGTCTCGGGCTCAGAAATCAGCACATGGGAGGGCTTCTGCTTTTTTTTTTTTTAACTCCTTTAACAACCTAGAAGTTTGGGAAGAGCGTAAGCTACTTCCAGCCTCGAACAAGGTTTCCTCACCTGCCAAAGTAGGGGTGGTGATGTACGTCCCAGCCTCGTGATCACATGACACGTCAGTGAGAGCAGTGCTTCCCTCTTTCAGGGTTACAGAAATGTTAGTGGTTGGTTGTAGTAGTTACACCGAAAACCAAATGGCGAAGCGTTTCTTTGTTCATTCCACAGGAGTAAGAAGCATAAGAATAAGAATAAGGAATACTGACTTCCGGCGACTATTCTAGCCACATGCAAAGAATTACTTCGTGAAGACTTGTTGCATACAGGCATGTCTTCTTTCTAAAAATAACATGCACATCCTTGGTGGCCCTTACCACAATTTATAGGATACCTTCGGCAAATATGTATGTAAATATTGTCAATATCTTGAACTATAAGCATTGTGAGCTCAGGGACTATAGCTCTCTGTCAGGTTTTTGGGCTATAATAAACGCCCAGTGAACATTTGTCAGCTGGGTTCAATAGAGCCTCAAAATTCCCATGGATCCCACCTGGTTCAGTACAAGGCACAATCTATACATTGTCACCTGAAGACAGAAAACAAGATGCCCAAGGGCCCTGCCCACTGAGAGACTGGAAACACTAGGTCTTGTAGCTGTCACCCTGGAGGCAGAGATAGCAAGACCCTGACAGTCCTGGACAAAGGGACAGCAAAGTATTCCAAGGCAAACACCCAAAGGCTGGGCCGCAGCTTTCTCCATCTGTATGCCCTCACCTACCATCCTCCACCCTAGCGAAAACCTTTCAAATAGGAGGAATTGACATGAGTAGAAAGGGAGCATGAGGCAGTGAAACCACCATAAATGGAGGAATCCGGGATCTGAGCTACTACTGGTGAAACCAAGTGGGTCAGCAGCCAGGACTCTCTGGAGCAGGCAGGGGTCAGACCAGATGAACAGTGAGGCCCTGCTCATCCATACAACTCCTGGAGCCTTCACGCTATAGCCATCCACACTAACAGTTTATCTGGGGGGGAAATTGCTGACCGAACAGGCAGAATACATACAGAGCGGTTACGAATATGGACTCTAGACCGGGATGCAGCCTTCTCCTGCTTTTGTAAACCAAACCTCAGTGAACCCAGCCGTACTCCCTCCCACACGTAGTCTACGACTGTTTTCACAAGGCAATGCAACCTCAGCGTCGCCGTGACCGGGACCACATGGTCACCACGCCTAAAACATTTCCTGTCTGACCTTTAACAAAAAGTTTGCCAACCCCTGTGCTAGGCTCAACCTGGGTATCAACCCCGACTGCGCAGCTTCAAATTACTTGGCTTCCTTCGTTCTCAGTTCCCACAGGTCTTTGTGGACATTTGTGCAGTTATCCTGAGATTACACGTATCTTGGTAAACGCTGCATGCTCGCCGTGAAGGCCTTTAGCTACTATTCCGGCCACCATTTTCATTATGGCTGCCCGCTGTGCCAGTCCGGAGGCCCTCCCCACCCCAGCCCACCTCCGCATCCCCTCCTAGGGGACAGGCCGAAGGCCTCTCTCTCCCTTACTACCCATATCCACTTGAACACCAAACTTCATCAAACCTACACAGTGTCTTCCAGATGGGTCCCCCCTTCCCACTGCTGCAGCAATCCCCACGACCCCAGATCTTATTCTCTTCCCCTCCTCCGCTTTCCGAAATCTTACCAATCCCTTAAGACCTTCTTCACACGCTACCGCCTTCCTGAAGTCTTCCCCAACCCTCCTCTTCTTTCCCTCCAAACCCTCCCCTGCAGATGCCTGCCATCCTCACCCAGGAACCCTTCCTGCCTTTGAGCGTCGTGAGTACGGAAATCCCACAGGGAGAGTTTCGTGGAAGAACTCTGTCCATACATCAAGACCCACTTAATAAGAGCCTCCCAGAAACAAGTGCCAGAAAAGCATTTGCTCCAACAGACACATTTGTTTATTTTTTTTAATCAGACAATGAGAACCTCCTGTGGCTTTCCCCTTTTTCCCTCAGTTACCAGGAAGCTTAGAGCTAAATTACAGTAACCACCTCAAGGTGTATGCAAATACCTGTTTCTCTGTGTCTGTTAAGTGCCTTGCAGGAGTAGGTAATTTATACCTGCTAAATAAATATCGCATTGTAGCATGTTCTCCTTGACGAGCTGAGCTTTCTGCAAAGGGATGATGACCTTATGTTTGCAGGGGTTTCCTCTGACACCTAAGGCACTTCCTAAATTTCTTCGTATCACGCACATTAGTGGTAAAGCAGAAGAAAGGGAGTTGTACAGATCAGAATCTCAGAGATTAGAATTCTAGAATATGAAGCTTAAAAGATCCCCATCTGGATCAACTTCCAGAATGATAGAATGAGGACCGCCAAAAATTCACTCCTCATTAAAAGGACATTCATGGGGCGTCCTGGAATGGAAGCGGTGTCGCTCTGGGCCACACCTCCTGTCCCCTCACACGTTGCAAGGATCCAAACCTCCCGTCCTAGAACTGAAGGCAAAGATGGCGGGAGGTTTAGAGGACACCCGATTCTTGCAAGAGAGGAAAAGGGTGAGAGAGAGGGAGACAGAGGGAGGGGAACAGAGAGAGATTATTATCTATTAGTGATCTGGCTGCCCTGATGCCCCAGGTTGCCATGTTGCCCAGAGAAGCAACGTTTGTCATTCAATTAGCTTCTCCCCAACCACCTCTCTCTCTGCTCAACACTGGCAATTATCCCTGCCGTATTTTAGATGTCATTCATAATTATGAGTACAACGCCACACTGCTAATCTGTTGCAAAATGAAGTCAGATCTCTTGCAAACCATGCAGAATGTAATGGAATCAATTGCAGGCCTGCTGGAAAGCAGAACAGCCGGCCACACCGCTGGTGAATGAGGAGTAGGCCGATTGGACCCAGTGTGGACGTGAGAGAAGAGAAAGCCAGCAGAAGATAGCAGGATGCTTCACGTGAGAATGATTCAAAGGTCAAGGGGTTAAAAGAAGCTTTGGGGTAAAACAGTTAAGGTTTGGTGTATTTTTGCAAAGAGGAGGCTTTTTAAGAGAGGGCTGAAAAGTCAATCGCAAAACAAAGGATATTCCATCGTGCTGTTATGCAATCTTGTGCACACAATTGAGCAAAAAGTCAACAGTTCTTTTGCTGTTTATTCTATGACTTATTGCATGGTTGCAATTCTAACCTAAGTCTCTTAACTAAAAGGTGAAAATAAACTTAGGCCCATCACTTCCAGATGCATTTTAAAGGTAAGGTTGCAAATCAAATGTTTTTACTGTCAAATTCTACCCACCCGCCCCCCACCAGTGGATTGACTTACTTTGTGTCCTTTCTCTATTACCCACTGTCCACAGGTAACCAAGACCTCCTGAGGGGTCCAGTCCTGTATCATTGCCACCTCTCTAAATTAGGCCCCCTTGGGGCACCCAGGTGGCTCCGACGGTCAAGCCTCAGACTTCGGCTCAGGTCATAATCTCGCGGTTTGTGAGTTTGAGCCTCGCCTCGGGCTCTATGCTGACAGCTCGGAGCCTGGAGCCTGCTTCGGATTCTGTCTCCCTCTCTCTCTGCCCTTCCCCTGTTCTCTGTGTCTTAAAATAAATAAGTAAACTTTTTTTTTTAATACTATAAGGTCTATGCCACCGTTCTCATCTTTGATGAGGAGGCTGAGGTACAGAAAAATTAGAGAACTTGTTCGAATATGCATGTGAACTTCACGTCCTGAGGAAAAGAGTGCTGCTTCTCCTCAAGGAAGGTAAGCTGTTTCCAGGACTGTCCCCGAGCCCAGACTCACCTGGCCGTGTTCAGGTTCCGATAGAGCTGCCCGAGGGACTCCAACAGCCTCCCCTCCATCTCTCGGTCCCTGAGTTGCTGAGCTAGGGCCAGCCAGTGCTCATGGTAGGTGATGCACGCCTCGGGGTTTGGGGAAACAGAGCTGTAGAAATGGCAGAGGGATTTGGTGACCTGAAGCTGACCTGAACATAAAGCAGGGACATGAATGAGATCACTTGAGATAGGACGAGGGCAAAACATGATCGAACACTTTTCTCTGAAGCGTGCAACAGCATGGGACATACTCACTCTTTAGGTGCCGATGCCTTAAGCCCAACAGCAATGCCATTTCGTAGCAAAGGCGGCCACTGGCCAGCTGACGTCCAGACACCAGGACTTGGGCCAACCAGAGAAGCACCTGTACTAATTCCATGTCTGTCTCCACGCTGGTCTGGAGTTCAGAATAGAGTCGGACGGCCCGCAGGAGATAGTCCTTGGCTGGTTGCCGAGCCCAGGACTTGAGAGTCAGGTGGCCAAGATTGGCCAAAGTCACCGCCTGGTTACGCACGTTCCCCATTTCCTGAGCTCTGTTCAAAGCCCGGAGATAGTTCTTGGCTGCCCTGTTCACCAGGCCTTCACCCTGAAGTGCAAGGCCCAGGAGGTTATGGACCACCCCCTTTTGGGTGATGCTCTCCATCTCCTTCTGAGAGTATAGCAGCGGCTCAAGAATGTCCAACGCCTTCTTTGCCTGGCTGGCTACGAGATAAGCCCACGCCAGGCACAGGGAAGACTCGAAGGCCTCCTGCTCACCCAGCAGCTGCCCTAGCACCAAGGCCTGGCTCAGGTAGTGGATGGCGCCATCAGGAGACCTGTGTTGGAGGTACACTTTGGACAGGATGAGACACAGGGCCCTCTGGGTGCTCCGACTGGCCTGCTCTTCACAGGCAACCAGCGCTTGCCTGAGCGCTGGGCAGGCCAGGGCAGAAACCTCACCCCAGCTTAAAGAGGGAACTCCAAGGAGCTTGGCGGTGTTCTGGAGAACCAGGTAGACCTGCCAAATTGGAAGGGTACTTCCAATTTGGGCACGCTGGGTACCACGTTGTTGGACAGAGGCCACCGCGAGGTGTGGAAGGTATTTCTTATCATACAGAAAACTCAAGATGGTGGCCACGGCATCCAGGTCAGGAGGGTGTCCAGAGAGGAGTTGCAGACGCTCGGCAAAGGGCAGGACCTCCTCATGCCGGCCTAGGTCCAGGAGCAATCGGATGGCCAGGAAGCAGGCCCTGGCCTCCAGGACACAGCTGCCAGCCACAATCCCCTGGCGTAGCACATAGGCCACCACATCAAGCTCATTCTTGGTGCTGGACTCACGGTCAGGCAGGCAGGCCAACAGGGCACCTGCCTTTTCCAGCAGGGCTGAGCCTTTATGCCTCAGCCTCTGCCTCAGGTAGATGGCAGCCAGATTGATGTACAGAGCAGCCACCAAGGATAGGTCCTCAAATGCCCCATCGAGGATGTACATAGCCTCCTCAAAGTACACCCTGGCCTGAGACAGTTTGACCTTCCTGACGCTCAGCCGGCCCAGGAGGAAGCAGAGCCGGGCATGGGCCCAGGTCATGTGGTTCCTCTTGGCCCACTTCCTTGAGGCCTCCAGGTAGGCCACAAGTTCGTCCTCCTCAGAGAAGCTGTAAAAGGAAGACGTGAGGAAAGAGAAGGAGGAGTCGTAGAGGCTCCTAAAGTGGTCAGCGTAGCCCTTGTGATCCAGAAACGCCAGCATGGGGGCGAAATTCTCAGCCTCCTCCTCTTCCTGACCAGTGTTTAGGTCCACGAGCAGTTCTGGGTCATCGAGGTCATCGGGCTCTGGCAAGTGATAGCTGTCTGAGGCTGCTGAGAGGAGCTCCTCCTCCTCCAGGCTGGAGTCCTCGGAACTGCTGGACTGTCTGGAGCCCACGGCCTGATGCTCCTCCCAGGCTCTACCAGTCCTGGCCTCCTTGAAGCCTTCAGGCTGGGACACTGTAAGGGACAGGCAGAGTTGGGCAACCCTAAGCACCTGCCACTGTGGTGGCCAGCTCCTGGCAAGAGGGCAGGAGGCTGTTCTGAAGGACCGGAGGTCAGGTTCGGCATGATCTCTACTCACCACTTAGATCGTTTGGAAGATTCTGGATGGATTCAAACCCACCTGGATAGAGAGGAAAGACAGACCTGATGTTAGGTCAGAATAGGCCACCATGCCTAGGCCTGCAGGTATATACCCCAGACCCGTGGTCCCCTCAGAACCCTTTGTGTTTAAATTTCTCTAAGAAACTGCAAAGAATCTTCTCCTTTATCATCAGCTTAAGAGCTGTAGGGACCTGGAGAGCATCTTGTTTAAGCCACTCACTTCACGGTTGGGCACTGAGGTAGAAATAAGACCCAGAGCCAGAAAAGAAAAGTGGAGAAGCTAGAAACACGAGCTCTCTTCTAGGAGGTGTGGGAATGGGGAGGATGACAAAATCTAAAGGCCCAAATCTCCCAGGCAGATGACAAGAGAGCCATGATCAAAACTCCCAAGCATGGCGCACTTTATGGCATGTGGCATCATGCCACGTGGACACCCTTCCTTCTTCCTTCCTCCGTTCGTTCATCATTCATCTTCTCAACAGTCATTGATCCAGTATGTACAATGGGACATGGGACTAGGTGACCAAGGGTGACTAATGAAGCAACTAGAGTGAAGAGGCCACTGAGCGTCCTGGTTTTGGTCCTCACGTAACCTCATGGGATGAGGTAGAAGGAACAGTCTTGAGCACAGCATTTAGATATTTTGAGTCTGAGGTACTCGCAGGGGCTCTAGGCTGAGAATGAAGTAGATCTGTAGCCAAAGAAAAAAGTTGAGACTTGCAAATACAGATTGAGGACCCACAGCCCATCCCAAGGAATGGGCCCAGGTCCTAGGAGAAGTGTTTGGACAAGAAAGCAAAGCAGCTGGGGGAGGGGAGTTTGTGAATGAGCCAGAGAAACACCAGCATCTCCCGGCAGGTGGGAGGCAGTGAAGGAGACTGGAAAGGCACAGTCCGAGAGAAAAGAGACACAGAGACCAAGGTGCCTGTGGGACCATCGCCTGACGTCACAAAAGTGGAAGACGGCTGGTCGAGAACCAAGAAGACACCTTGAGTTTGACAGCAAAGAACTTAACTCTCTTAGCAAAAGCAGTCATGGTACAACTGTGGAAGCGAAGACCAGGTTCGTCTCCATGGGACAGGGGCTTCTGGAAATAAGATTCTAACTCTTCCTGGCAGAGAAACAACAGCTGCCTGTGCCCTCACTCTGCACTCTCCAATGAACTTTGAGGACGGCAGGCCCCTCACCAAGTCAAGCCTCTGCCTACCACTCTCTGTGAGAGTCGTTGTACATACTTGAGATCTGTAAGCTCTGAAGGGTAGAAGGCCCCATGGCCAAATGTGGGAGAGATAGGGAACCGGGCTCTGGAGAGCTACCATTGTGCCTGGCCCTCCCTGACGTTGAGAGCACATGAGAGTCTCACTGCAGCCATATCTCTCCAGGCCAGGGCCACCAAGAACACAAATGGTGCGTGAGTTGCAAAAAGATGCTCCCTCTGGGAGGAAGAAGTACCCAGAGGCACTCCTTCCTGGGGCACAGGACTTGAGGAAGCTGGAATTTACCAACAGGATGCCCCTCTGCTGGTTGCCTTGGTGACAGTGGAAACCTTTATAACCACTAGGCTCTGCCCTGCATCCAACAGAGAGGCACTCTCGCTCTTTAGATAGGAGGCAATCGGCTACCCGGGACCTGCTCCTAGATCTCTCCCAATCATTGGATCAACGGTTGGCGGATCCCTTAGATCCAAGTCTGTGGCCTGCCCCTGCTGAAGGCAGACCCGAAGTAGTCCTGGATTGTCAGACCTCAGCAACCCCTGCCAGACAACGTCCACAGCTTCAGCTTCCTGGTCCAGCCTGGTAAGGGATGTGACCTGTTTGTGGCAAGAAAGTTCTGCCAGGGCTGATGCAGACGCCTGGGCTAGGTGCTCCTCACAAATGCTCCTTGTGCATGGTGAAAGATTCTAATGCCCACCTCTGCTCCAGGGAGCGGGCCTGTGTGTTCCCTCGGCAGATTCTCTGTCCTGGGCCCATGAACTGTGCCCCATCTGATCTGGCCACACAGGGGTGGACACAATATCACCATCACTGAAGAGAGGGGAGAACCACTCACACCACTCAAACCACTGTCACAGGGTGAACGTCCTTCCTGACACAGAGCAGCGGGCCTTTCCAAAATAAGGAAAAGGAGTGACAGTCGTTCGCTCAATCAGTCATGCAGAAACTGATGAAAACTGCCAGCACTGAGGTCCCTCCCCCACCCAAAGCCAACACACCCCAACAGACGAATGTCATTCTGTGTTGGGGCCAGTGTGGTAGAGGAGGGAGGGTCCTGACTAGAAAATGGGCAAAGGCGGTTCTTGGCCTGGCTCAGGCACAAATTCACCAGGAACTCAATTTCCAATCTATAAAATGAGAGGAGAAATCACCTCTTAGAACCTGTAACCTTCTACAGTCCTGCCTTTATCATTGGGGACCTAGACCCCCTTCAGCCCTAGGGGAAGAGACCTCAGTCTCAAGTCAGGCAGTTTTCTTCTCCAAGATTAGAACGGAAGGCTCAATCTGGTTGACCTCGCAACTGGTTGAGTCCTCAACCAGATTGCTCAACCACTTGCTCAGCTGAGCTGAGCTTTCAAAGGGGTCTGAGGAGCAAATACTCACTAAGCCGGTAGACAGACGCTATGTCAGTATGAGCAAGGGTGTGGAGGAAGCTGGCACACTCAGCTTTCCTGTCACTTCCCAGGACCCACAGAGAGCATCTTTCCTCATCGCTGAAAAAGGCGGAGCTCTTGTTCCTGCATTGAGACAAAAGGCATGGATGTTGATCGGTGCCAGGCCCCAGACGCAACCATTCTCTCTCCAGCCCAGGATATAGCGAAGGCCACAGAGAAACCGCCAACTCGCCTGCCATCGCTGAAATCAGACTCCTCAGCTCATTGTTGCCTAAGGTATTTGCCCCTCCTGCCAAGGAAGAAAAGCTATCAGCACCCCACTCGCGAAGAGATGAGCTATGCTGCTGCTGAACAGGTCGAAGCGGAGACGAAAACACCCCTCCTGTTGAAACTCCATCTCTCAAGAAAAACAAAGGCCCTTCTCTCAACCCCTCCCCTTTCTTGGAGACCACCCGGTGCCCATTTTTAATGGAAAGAGGAATTGGTTGTCCCCAAAGGGAAGGGTTGAAAAGGGACCGTTAAGAGATATTTCTTTGTCAGGGACGGGTGGCACAATCTAGAGGAGCGATGAAGAAAGTTTGACTATGGTCAGAAGGGACTTTTCACAACTGCTGCCATCTCATTTCACGACACAGAACAAAAGCGCTATGTGGCATTCAGAGAGTGGATGGGAAGTGGGGGAGAAGGAAGGTCAAGGGCGGCAAGAAGAGACTGCAGATAATAGAGATCCTTATACTTGCTGTGCTGTATAAGCTCGTTGTTAAAACCAATTTGCTTACTAGAAATTCGCCATCGAATCAAAGAACATGGAAACTAGAAGTGCTTTGGAAAGAATTCAATCCAGAATCTACCTGAACAATTTTTAAGATCTCTTTCAGGTCTAAATCAGGCTGGGTTTTTTTAAACCTCAGAATCCATTTTTTAAACAAAAATAACTTGGAAGGCCCGAGAGTTAATAACGGCTACTAGTTGGGGGGCGGGGAGCTTATCGTGAATCAGACCGTCTGAGCTCATATAGTCTACACAATTGCCCTCTGAGGCAGGAGTTATTCTTATCACTTTTTGCAAAGGATGAAACTGACACACAGAAAAATAAAGTTGGTGGTTAGGAAGTGGTACAGCAGGATGTAAAAAGAGCTTCTCTAGTTCAGGCTGAATTGAGGGAGGGGCAGGGATGAGAGTGCTGTGGTCTGCCACCTACATTTGTCCCCAGAACTCAGGTCAACCCGGCGATGAGAAGGCCAGGAGCTAACGTGAACGGCTCAAGGTGGCACCACCAGTTCGTGGCAGAACGGGCACGAAAGCTCTGTCCCGACACCGGGCCCAGGACTCTTTCCATGACACTTACTGACTCTGCACCTCTCTGGCCTGACTTCCAGATTCTCCCAGACCATGAGAGCAGCCATCCTCAAAAGAGCACCTAGCTGAAATCTACAACTAAACTTAGCTGAGATTTAAAAAAAAAAAAAAAATTATAGGATTTCAAATCTCTGTAGAACCCTTACATTTTACACAGCATTTCCTGAAGTCGCTATTTCATTTAACAACATGCTCAGAATGACACAGCTAGAAAGTGGTCAAGCTGAGACAGAAACTGTGATCTTCTGCCTGTGTGCCTGTTGCCTCATAGCTGATCTGCTAATGGCCTGAGTCCCAGCTATTTAGAAAGAGTCCAAGATGCCTCACAAATTACATTAGGGTTTCCCTGGCATGGAAATTGGGTCAGAATGGTAGGACTTCTAGAAATAGGGCAGGCTGAGCTGCTCCACAGGGGGCTACTCTCACCCACATACACAGACAAATCCTAGATAAAACGTGACACGGATGAATATTCTCATACATTCTTTAACCTGAAAGGAAGCAAAGGAAATGCCTGGGAGCCAGAAACAAAAGGAGAAACCAAAGTCAAGTTGAGAAGCCAGAGCAGATGGCCCCGAGACCCCAGGGGTTCTCAGCTGGGATACTTGCCCTCAGAGTTGGGGCTCACCTTATAATGCCACACAGGGACAGGAGATGTGACTTTGGGTCTATGTGAAGCCGGGAAGCTGAATTGAGCTCCCTACATAGCTTTGAGCTCCCTCTGAGCCTGATGTCTGGAAGAACTACAACTTCTGTAAAGAGGAGATGGGAAAACTTGTCTGCCAACAACACACTTTCCATCTGTGTGAGTCTCTGGAAAAAATCAAACACCTGGACTCACACCATTAGAAGGTGTGGGCTCTGAATTACACTCTACAATGGAGGTATCAGAGTCAGAGAACTTAACATTGAAAAACCAGCTCTGGACCTTGAGTTTCCTCGAGTTCTTAAGTTTTCAAGGAAAACAGGTGCCAAAACTGCTCTGCTGGGATGTTTTCTTCAGTCCAGCTTCATGCAGAGACCATGTTTTAAAATGTTGGGAATTCGTTCACGTAACCAAAAATACAAACGCGAGGAAAGGAGCCACGCACAATGAGTGCCAGCAGGTGCACAAATAGGTAAATGAACACTACAAAAGCTAGAAATAGCAACAACCTGAAGAGTAATTTATAATAGGCATGGTTAACATGATGAAATAAAAGACTGAATAGAAGCTACAGAGAAAATATGAACCTGGTCAGTAGAAACAAGTATATGTGAAAAATAGCCAAATACAAATTCTAGACATGAAAATAAAGGCATGGACACTTAGGACGACATGGGTTGAGTTAAACGGCAGGTTTAGTCTCAGCAGAGGAGAGAGTTAGTGAAACTGAAGACGGTTCTGAGGAAATCACCCAGAATGCACCTAGAAGAACAAAAAGATGAAAAATGGAAAAGAACCGATTAAGCGAGATTGAGGATAGAATGGCAAGTCCAACATACCTCTGATAGGAATATTCCGGAAGAGAGACTAAAAAGAATGAGAGAGAGGCAATATTCAAAGGGAGCATGACTGAGAATTTTCCAGAATTGAAGAAAGACATGAGTCTTCAAATTGAAGAAGTACACCACGTCCTAAGCAAAATAAATAAAAACGATAAAAATTTTAACATGACTTCCATTTCTTTGGGGTTATTGGTCTTTTCATGTTTCCTGTTTCTCCTAATCCTTCTTTCTGGGTTCAACGATCTATTACTTGACTGTTCGATTTACAGGATGAAAGTTAAACAGAAAATATAAGAGCATAAATTAACGAAATAAAAACAAATAAAGTAGAAGGAAACAATAAAGGTAAATGTGAAATTAGTGACATAGAAAACAAAGAAACAATAAAGACGGTCAGCATCAGAAAAATTGTTTCTGAGGATTCATAAAATGGACAAAACCCTGGCAAAACAGATTTGAAATTTTATGTTAATAGTCATTTTCCCCTCCACTTTGAAGGCTATTCCATACTCAGCTAAATTATCATTCACAGGTATATTTTAAGTATATTTAAGACAAACAAGGACTGAAGACTGAGAGTAGTTACAACTCACAGATCGCCAGTGAAATAACTACTAAAGGATACATGATGTGAACAAGGGAGTGGACACCTTGCGATAAATATATAACAGAAAAATCACATCTAGGTATATCGTAGTACAAACCATTAGTAAGAATAACCTTTAAAAAATGAGAAAAAAAGGTGCCTACCTGCCAAGAAATGGCTGTGAGATTAACAGCAAACTTATCATCAGCAAAAATAGATGCCACAAGAAATGGAATTATAGGGACACCTGGGTGGCTCAGTCAGTTGAGTGTCTGACTTCGGCTCAGGTCATGATCTCACGGTTCGTGCTTGAGCCCCAAGTTGGGCTCTAGGCTGACAGCTCAGAGCCTGGAAACTGCTTCAGATTCTGTGTCTCCCTCTCTCTCTGCCTCTCCCCCACTCATACTCTGTCTCTCTCACAAAAATAAATAAATATTTTTTAAAAAATTCTTTAATAAAAAAAAGGCAGAGATAAACAATATGAAGTATAAAAAAGGGGATGTAAGAAACAGAATTTTTCAAACTTCTAATACCATGAAATACTGGCTTTACTCTTATGTTCTTTTATCTGATACTGAGTGCATTAATTTTTCAGTTTTGCTTACTTTTTAATTTACACATTTCAATGTATACATTTCCTTTAAGTAACACTTTGGTGAAATGAACTATATCTACTATAATGTGAATATCCTAAATTTACCCTATCAACTGAAAAAAAGGCCAGTTACAGAAAAAAAAACCCATTTATATACATTTTTAAATACACAAAACTCTAGTATGTTGTTGTTGTTGTTGTTGTTTTTGCAAGTGAACATCTATTCCTAAAATGTATCAGAATAAGGACTGGGAGGATACATATCAAATTCAAATAGAGTCTGTCCCTGGGGTAAGAAATCAGGACCAGAAGGCAAAAGTCAGAAGGAGTAAAAAAGGGTCTTCAGTTATATCTAAAGACATTTTTCCCTCAACACACACACACACACACACACACACACACACACACACACCAAATACTCTTTAAAAACACAAAATCAAAAGAAAAGAATGGTCTGGCATTCTGTCACCATCAGAAGCTTTTAAATCTCTAAAGGCACTCTGGCCAAAACAAATACCATGTCTATTTAGACAGAATGCCTGCCCCCACGTTTTAAGAACCGGTTTTCCAGCTGCTGTTGCTGTGAAACTAGGTAGCTGATAGTGAAATACGTGCTGTTAAAAAAAGGAAACCCCCAACTTTGCCTCCTTGGAAAAACAGGATCCCTTTCCCATGTGTCAGAGGCACAGACCAAACCTGTCTCACAAAAGAGCTTCTGTGAAATTTCACTCTTAATTGTCCCAATTTGGTTAAATAAATACAGTTGGATGGATGCATGGATGGATGATGGATGGATGGGAGGGAGGGAGGATGGATGGATGGATGGATGGTTGGATGGATGAGTGGATGAATGAATGAGTGAATGGATGGATGGATGGATTAATGAATGAATGAATGTACTCTTTAGGGAGTAATATACTAGCACAGGGAGGGAGACTATGGGAAGAGGAAGGACACCAGCAAATGCTAGACCTTCTTCAGAAACCTGATACCACATGAATACAGACTAAGAGTGACACCCAGTGGCCAGACCACCTGCATAACACACAGGATGATTCCCAGGACCTCCGCACCCTGACTGTTGCTTGTGACCAGGTGGTTTATGGACTTTGACTCTCATTGCTGTGATTTGGGGAGGTCTGTAATCTAGGGAGTGCTTTGGGGGGAGAGGGGGTGGGATAAGCCACTCCCCCTCTCCCCCGCTCCCTCTTCCCTCTCTCCCTGTCTCCTGGCTCACTTTCCCCTTCCCTACCCAATATGTAGTCTCTAGTGATGGGGTCCCACAGGTGACGAGGTAGAGAGGCCATCAGAAGACACTAGAAACAAGGAGAATTTCTCATGCCACCACTTCAATACAGGGGGTTATGTTCTTCATGGTGAGAGTGGACCCAACGAAGTGAGCTAAAATGTGGTGATCAAATTAATTTAGAGGTACAAGTTATTGCCATTTGGGGCAAGGTACGAGGTACAGAAGTCCCATAATGTATGACATCTGACACATTGCCCCTGACATCTTATTCAAACTGCTTCTCAAAGATTACCCATGGCAGTAACAGCACTAGTGAGAGTCAATGCGTATTGGTCATATACACACACACACTGTGCCAGGCACCATTCCAAGTGCTTTACATGTACAGTATTAGCTCATGTTAACTCCTGACAACCCTATGGGCAAGTACGAACATTGTATGCATTTTACAGTTGAGAAACCTGAGGCATAGAGACACCGATGGACATATCCAAGGTCCTGAAGCTGGGAAGCTAGCGGAGACACACAATGTGCTCACATGGCCATAAATGCCTCTCAGGCAGTCTGGCTCTGGAATTCTGATTACCAAGCTATGCTGCCTCCCGATGACCAGTGACCTCCCCATGGTCACGGACCTCTCAGTGACCAGTGACCTCTCAACGGTCAATCCCAAAGGCCTTTCAGCAGGCAGCCCTGCTTCATCGCTTTGCAGCCTGCAACAGTGTTCATGATCTCCCCACCTCCCTTCCTCCCTCCGCCTCATCTTGCCCCTTTGTTCCTTCGTCTCCTTTGCTACATTTCTTTCTTCCTCTGCACTGTAAATTGTTCTTCCCCACCAAATCTCAGTGCTCTTTATTCTTTCTCCCTCTTACCAGGACCTCAGCTGCAGAACTGTGTTGCTGAAAAAAGAATGCTAGCTTTAACATCAGGATTCTGGGGTCCCAGACGCGGAGCCTTGGGTTCAGCCCTTTCACTCCTAGGGTCCTCACTAGCCCCCGTGGTAAATGAGGGGGTGGCTTGAGCAGTGGTTCTCATTGTGGCTGCACATTAGCCCCACCTGGGCAACTTCCATAACCATGGCTTCCCAGGGCCCACCTGCACCAATGAGATAGAATCTCTGGGGGCAGAACACAAGCATCCGTATTTATAAAGCTCTTGGAATCTCTAAATTCCTGTTGACTGGTCCACAGCAGTGACCTCTGCTCTCCGTTCCTTCCACCCCTTCCTAAGTGCCAGCCTCACCATTCTCACTGGTCTCCTGCCTCGAGCTTCTCCCCTGCCCATGCACACCTCGCTCAAAGCCATGGTTAGAGAAGTTCCAGGCACATCATTTGTCACCCTTTCTCAGAGACACTCGCTGGCTCCCCGTTCTCTGCCAGTTAAAGGACACAGGCATTCTCCGTCTGCCACCTCATGGCCACGTCATGCCCCGCCAAGTCTTTGCCACACCAGTGCTCTCCTGATGACCTGCTTCTCAATGAGCAGGAGCCATTCCTCAAGCATCTCCCTCACTTTTCCTACCTGTGTTCACGTTTCTCCATTTCCATCAGTTGAAATATCTTGCCTCATACAAAGCTGGCTCAAATACTGCCTATTTCATGAGAGTTCTCCAAACACCCTTTTCCTCCTTATAAACTCCCATTCACTCCATAATCCTTTAGGGGCTCAGTGAGTCTCTTCCTTGATTAGACTCACTTGGATTCCCACATTTCCGTGTAGGGAAAACAAACTTCTGTCTCTTCTCCCTATAAAGGTCAGGGCTTAGAAAGAGATTTTGCCCTTCTTCCACTCTCTTCGGTGGCTCTTTCATACAAGGGAAGGGATTCCAGTCCGAGTGTTCAGGGCCTTTGATAATCCTTGAGCCACGTTTTCCCTGTGTCTCAATGTGGCAGCCAACTCTGTTCCTTCGGGTACTTTCTGGGCCCAGGCTTCCTACTGTTTCTTATCCTCATGCAGGAAGGCCAACCCAGGGAGACTGGTCAATATTCCTGCTGCTCATCGGTCACACGATCTGCTTCTCAGAACCAGCCCTCTAGACTCCAGGCAGAAACGAGTATAAGATGCACTCTACCATCATGGTCAACACTGTTGCCACACAATTAGCTTTCAGCAGGTAAACCTCCATGGGAGGATCTCTCCTTCCCCTGAGCTGTAATCTATAGGTCCCTTTGCAAGCCCTTCCCTAATGGGGCCCCTTGATTGGATGGGTAAGTGGCAGAATACAAGGACCAACACCACACCTGCAGGGATGACAGCAGGCCCTTCACCTTGGGGCCGTGCTTCTCTCCTTACAGGAAGGCTTTCATGACCATCTGCTGAACAGAACTGACCTGACTCATTCCTTGATCACTCATCCTCCCCTTCCCATCAGCCCTGGGGACAGCTTTGGTAGTCAGAATGTGCGCTTCTGGCTCTGTCTTGCCAGGGAACCCTGGAGCTCATCTCAATCCCATTCAGGATGGGGTGGGGCCACTGGGAAGGTGCCCGCTCCAGGATCCCAGAGGGCCTGTCTGCCATACTCACATTGGGGAGTAAGACTCAGGATCTATGTTCCTGGTGGGGACAAAGCCCACTTCTCCTGAGCGTGTCGACTTTCCAATGAACCACTGAAGCCCAGGTATGACAAAGCCGATGATCTCGATGCTTTCTCCCTGGTGAAAATTCAGCTCATCCTTTTCTTCCCTCTCATGTTCTTTCCAGGCCTTACATTTTCCTCTGCCTGTGGGGAGATAACATCCATGTCAACTAAATAAGGCAGAAACTGCTTCCAGCATACTATGAAATGAAGGGTCCCCAGAATTCAGGATTTCAAGGACCAGTAAAATCGTCTCCCTACCACACCACCCCTCCACCAAAAAAAAAAAAAAAAAAAAAAGAAAAAGAAATTGGGAGGAATGACACAGGGTAACTGGCTCTTAACTTTGCCAAACTAGGACATTCAAAGAAAGGAGCTACCATCCACTGTCACCTTCACTTTACAAAAGAAATGATGTATTAACAAATGCAGGAAAGATCATCTCAGAATACTGGATATACGCTAAAACTGAATAAAGTTCACTCATGGCAAGCTGAAAAGCTTCCTATATCGTCCTACTATGTCTGATTTGCCATTATCACATAAATACTTTGTGATGCTTAGCACAAATTGACAGACCAGTGTGAAAAACATTGTGGGATCTCTCCATTTCCTTCCAACTCCTTTGGCCACTATGAGCCTCGGTTTCCCCAACTGTACAATGGGAATAATAAGAATGCCTGGCTCATAAATATTAGGAAAAGCCAAAGCGATTACATGCACAATGCCTGGTACCTAATCAACCCTCCATAAATGTTAGCCTCGTGCCACCGGTGAACAGAAAACCGCTCAGGACCCAGAGGGATTTGGAAGACTTCCCTTCTGATGATGGTCATTACTCAGCTTGATGAGTTTCCCAGCTAAGATCTAGTAATGACATATTTATAAGCTCCGTACCGTCCAGTTTACAAAGTACGTTTAAGCCCATTTTCTCAGATCCTCCCCAGAGTCCCAAGGGGATCAGAATCCCCTTTTTATAGGTTAAAAGGTGGAAGCACAGAGAAGGTATGTGATTTGTCCAAGGAACTCAGTCTCTCAGCTTCTGGTTAACACTTCTTTCCGCTAATCCTGCTTTGCTTGGAACGATGGTTTTTATGTGTCTTAGTTTCGGTATTTGCGTTAGCCGTTCTGCTGAAGCTACTGGCCTTTTTTTTTTTTTTTTTTTTTTTTTTTTGTCCCCTGACATTTTTGATCAAGTTATTATCGGCTGTGTGTTCAAGGTCAGAAATTCCCACCACTTCGTGGGTTGATGGGATCCGTAGTGTGTTAAACACCTGCAGCGCGCAAAAACCATACTAAGAGATTTTCAGATGTCCTTTGGTGGACTTCTCATGGTATTCGAGGTCAGTTTTATGGTAACATTTTACTCATTAGGAACTTGTGGCACAGTAAGCTTGTGAACCGACGGAGATCACACTGGTCTTAAGGTGTGGAGTCAGAAACTGAACCCAGAGCAGACATCACAGCCCTGTATTCATAACTCCAGGGAATGCTTGTACTGCCTCAGATAGCTGAAAATCTTATTTATGGTCAACTGATTGATTAGATCTAATGTCTGGGTTCCATAATTCCTTGCATTTCTTTTTATAAAGTGCTATTTGGGAAAAAAAATAAAGTGTCATTGGAGCCCAGAGCTTATAAAATTGCACTTGGGCTAAGTTGGTTGGGAGTGGGGAGGGGCTCTAAGGGTGAAGATGAAAGGAATTATATTTCAGACACTTAGAAAACATTACAGTTCGTTTCCAGTAGATACACATATACTTATAGCTACATGTGTGTATGTGTATTTATGTGTACTCACATCCATACACATGCGTACAGAGATTACCTAGAATATACGCATATATACATAATACATAATATTATATATATGTAAATATTTCTCTATTCAACAAATATCTACTGAGTATATCCATTGTGTGCCAGGCCTTCTGACTCTTCTTACATTCAAGACCCATTTCACCTAACTTTAAGGGAAATTGGAAAAACGTTTTGACCAGAGATTGAGAACAGGCAGCCTGCGGCCCACATGCGGCCCACACCAGGCTGCTTATTCACCCATATGTCTTCAAATCCCTATGGTCCCTACCACTCCCCTACCTCTCCCATTCAGGCCCTCTCTGCCCCTGGGAGCATTTGTATCAATAGCCCTGGGTTGAGACTTCTCATTTCACAGGCAAGGAAACCCAGGTTATAGACAGCAACCACTTTCTCCAAGTCCAGGGAGCAGCAGAGGCTAAACAGGAATTCCCATCAATGGACTCCAAACTTGCAGATAAAATTAGGAGGCAGGGCGATATGATCTCCCCGACAATACCGTCTTCAACTCAGCCATACCGATCTGATAGGAGCCTGTCCAATCCCTCTTCCTGGAAAAGCCACAGCTTCCTGGATAGTTCTTTAGGAACCATCTGCCAATGGAAACGCGGGGTTTGCAAACACAGATTTCAAAAAACTGACAACAGCGAGCAGAATAGTCCGTTAAAATAACAATGAGGGTGATAATGGGTAAGTATCATGGTTATTATTCCTATTATAATGATGACCGACATTTATTGGGCATTTAGGCACTGTGAAAAGGAGACGAATTCAGCAGGCCTGGGATGATTTTTTTGGCTCTGCGATTAGTTGGCCAGTGAAATAACTAACAAGGGATCCCTTTCCATTATCACTGTCAAATTCTCTGCCAGAGCCAACCACAGGGTCCACAGCCTGGGATCATGCATATTGTCACTCGGTATGTGACAATCTCCCGGCAAGGATTTTCAAACTTTAGTATGGAACACATCCTCTTACGTTCAAAGGGAGCTTATATAAAATGCAAATTCCTGAATCTAATCCTAATAGAGTCTGAAGATGGCCAGGGGGGCACTGAATTTATAGTAAATCCCCAGATGATTCTGATACAAATGGTCCCCAGTCCCCACACTGAGAAACATTGCATTTGGAGACCAGGCAGTAGGTTTCCTCTTAGGTACAACGTCCATCTGAAATTTTGAGTTGTCTCCAGTTTCATCAAGTTGTGCAAATTTTGACCGTTAAAAAAAATGACAAAAGACAAAAAACCATCCAGGTTTTCTTCCCACCCGGGCACCATAGATGCCCATATGGGCAAGCATGTCTCCTCTGTTCCGTGCAGACCTCAGTTCTGCTCTGGGACCCACTCCCAAGATGTAGGTGGCTACTCACTGGTGGAAAGGGAGCGGCAGAGGTTCCAGGGCTGACACGGGCACCAGGCCCCGCTGACCAGTCACCAGGGACACGCCCTCCCACTCGGATCCGCCTTCAACTATTTTCACGGAGATTAACTCCTTCTTCCAAAGTGTCAGATACTCCCCTTCCTTCTCAGGCGGCTGAGCCACAGAGCACACGGCTCTGCAGAAGAAGTGGCCTGTAGATAGTGAGAAAAGCCCCTCCAAGGAGTAGAAGGAAGTGAAAAGGGATTATCACACAATGTAACATTTCTAACAGAAGCCGAAATACTTTTCTTCCTGGGAGTCAAGGACACAGCCAAGGGAGAGCCATCCCAGGGAGACTCTGGCATCCCAGAAGAACTGTACCAGGGGGGAAAAAAAAGCCACTGAGAGGGAAGGCACTTAAATTAGACACCATAAGCTCTGAGTAATTTGTGAGAATCAGGTTTAATTGGGACTTTGCCTTGAAAAAAAAAATGAAACAAAAATTAATGAAAATACATTTAACAGAATTTCAGTTACAATTGCAAGCTTCTGCTTAACCTGAGGACCAGAAAAGAATAAGTTGATTTGGGCGAATATAATTTCTGCAACTAGATTTTACAGTAGCACAGTATGACATTCTTTCCTTCCATTGTGATTTGTGCAATGCAATCATAAACAGCATCATTTTGCAAAAGATTCTATGCAAATCTGGCTTTTTCACTGTGTCTGTGACGTCATCAGTTGTTAACTGATTGGCTGTAGCCCTGCTCAGATTCCTCCTTGTAACCAGATCAGCCGGTGCTCCAAGAAGTTCCCTGACACCATTTTCCTCAATTTCATAAAATCTTGCGGGATTTGTAAGATCTGCAATTTTATTTCACAATCCAATCATATACATTTTAAAAAGGGGTTCTTACTCTCGGATGCACATTAGTATTGTCTGGGCAACTTTCAAAAAATACCAAAGCCTGGCTCCTACCTCTGGAGATTTAATTGGCCCTGGTGGAGCCCTGGCATGGGCGTCTTCTAAAAATTCCCCAAGTGGTTCTAACACCAGAAAATCAGTGAGACTGACAAATATAGCTGTTCATGGGATGTCAGTGTCAAACCAAGAGACAAGTTTGGAGTAATATTATAACAGGTGGGTTCTTTATGAATATTCTCACCTTTGAATGATTTTTGCCTCTCTGTGTATCCTAATTACTTCAGGGACGCTGATAATAAATATCCACATAAAAGCCCATTCCACCCCACTCCAAGCTCACCTTCCTGTATCAGAAGTCCCAGGTATATTGTTTCCAGGTGTTTCTCATCCACGGAAACTTGGATCTCTGTATCTTCCACCAATCTGCAGTTGAGCCAGTACTTATGGTCAAAGAGGAGATGTTCCAGACATGCAGATACATAGCCTAAGAAATCAAGCCAACAAGATTCCTGGACAACGTGATTTCTGCCATTAGCTGAGCCCAGGAAAGGTTGAGAAAGCTCCTTTTGGAAGTTCCTTCTTGGACTTCCATCCTCAACCTGACCCCATTTAACTGGCATTAGAAGAGCATAGAGAGGTAGCTAGAAAATTTCTAGAGTGAACTGATTCTTCTCAGCATCTGTTGGGAAATACAAGTCATTTTTAAAGGATATTTACCATTTCCAACATGTTTTGGGTCACCATAAATGCACAATGAGCTCACCAAACCTAATTACCTTTTTCTAATACATTCATGGAGCAATCTCCAAGATCATAATTTGGACCCTGGGAGGCCCTGGTCACCACCCCCTTTCAGGTTTTCCTGACTTGAGTTTCAAATCTCCTGACTTGAGTTTCAAAAAGTCCCAGATGATGCAGTGGCTGGTGGGCTGTCCATGACCCACAAAGGAGTCAGGATTTTCTTTAACATCCCCTCTCTGACCCTCTCCATCAGTCATGCTCAGTATGGTCTCCCTTGTTAAAACCAGACTGGTAACTCTGCAAATTGCAACTATGGGTAATAATTCACACCCGCCTATAAATGTGAATGATTTATGTTAAAATTTTGCTTCTGTTTGAGACTTCCTCTTTCTTAAGATGCAAAAACCTGTGTTTTTTTTTTTTCCATTCTGACTCTCCATGATACCTGCTTAGGCCTCGTGTGTTTTCTATAATTGTGCATCTTGTACTTTGATTGCACATAAATCACCTGGGGATCTTATTAAAATACAGATGCTGGGCCAGTTGGTCTGGGATGGGTGCTGGGATTCCACTTTTCTAACAAGCTCTACATGAGGCCAATGCTGCTGGTCCACGGAGTACACTTTAAACTGGAGGCGGGTCTCTAAATGATCACAGGAGATGCACAGTATGGAGAACAGAAAGTCGCCATGACTACGAGAGAAGCTATACCTTCTAGCCAAGAACCATCTTGACCCCTCCCTCCCTCCACAAGGTCATTTCCTAGAAAACCCTGCAATCTGAGTCCCCTTTAGCAGATAACTTCCCATCCCTTTCTTTGACCCTTTTCCAAAAACGTGGGCTACAGTATCCAGAGCTTTACTATTCTGAGCAGCTACTCTGATCTTACTGAAGACTGGTTTCCTTTTTTTTTTCCGAAACCATCAATCTGTATCTCTCCCAGTCCTTTGAATTTAGTAGATCACTAAGAACTTCCTGCCAGTTGCTTGATTATCTGAGAAAGTAGTCTCTTCCTGAAATGCACATAGCATTTGAAGGTAGTAGTCAATATTTGCTTTAGATTTAGTTCCAGGTAGTTTGTGACATTTCAAATGTTAACCGGGGCGCCTGGGTGGCGCAGTCGGTTAAGCATCCGACTTCAGACAGGTCACGATCTCGTGGTCCGTGAGTTCGAGCCCCGCGTCGGGCTCTGGGCTGATGGCTCAGAGCCTGGAGCCTGTTTCCGATTCTGTGTCTCCCTCTCTCTCTGCCCCTCCCCCATTCATGCTCTGTCTCTCTCTGTCCCAAAAATAAATAAACGTTGAAAAAAAAAAAAAAGTTAACCATCCACGTTAGGGCTCTAACTTCTTTCAGTTATCAGAGCCGGGCCAATTCCCTAATGTCAAGCCCTACATATTGGCTGAACTTTGATGTAGTTACGTCCTCCACCTGCCTGCTCCACATCATACCTAAGTTCAAGTAGGTGGAAAACTTCCAGATTTCCTCCACGGTCTTGAAGGTGATGAGGAACTGAGCCTTCTGGGACTGGATACCCACCAACCTGGCTGAGAGGTCCTGGGTAAAGAGAACAGTGAGAAGACCTGGGGTGACAGCGTCTTGTTAATGATCTCATAGACACGCAAAATGTTTCGTATGAATTTCTTGATTGTGGCATTGATTTGTTTTTATATCACCAAAAAAAAAAAAAAGGAAACAACCTAAATGTCCATCAATAGGAGACTGGTGAATTATGATTCATCCACGCAATGGAATATTATGATATTACTCAGCCATAAAAAAGAATGAGGAAATTCTTGGTGCTCTGACACAGCTCCAAATATATGCTGCTAGATGGAACAACAGCCACAACAGAAAGAAAGCAAGGTGCAAAGAATACCTTTTGTGTTAAAAAAAAAAAAAAAAGGTGTATAAGGGAAGGGGAAGGATAGATAATAGAAGGCACCTTGAAAGAAACTTTGATTGTGAATCTATGTCTAATGAGTATTTTCATAAAGCTGACAGAAAAACCAAATTACACAAAAACAAAAATCATCCACAATCCGCCCTCCTAGAGATCATCGATGTTAACACCCTTGCGTATTAACTCTGAATCCTTTTTCCTCTCCGTGAGTTTGGAAGTAACTATTTTTATATAAGTAGAATTACATTATGTAAGTTGTTTTGTAATCTTTTGTAACTAAATAAGATTTTGTGAACCAGCTCCCTTGTCGTTAAATAATCTGCATTCTTCTTAATGGTTACATATGTCATTGCTACATTAATATAATTAATTCTTAACATTGCCTTATGGTTAGACATTTGAGTTGTTCTCATTTTCTTACCATCCTAAACAGTACCGTGATAAACATCCTAGAGTTAAATCTTTGTACACATCTTTGATAGTCTTGACGCAAGTTATTCTGAGATGTGCATTTGGGAATGCAGACATTCATGTTTTCAATCCTAAAACGCGGGGGCCAAACTGCCCTCCAGAAAGGCTGTGCTAGGCCAGTTTGCATGCTCCCCTACCCCAGTTTTTTTTTTTAATAACTGAGAAAACAGGCCTGAACCACTATGCAGACTTGGTGTTCCCTTAAAATCTTTTTCTGTTTCTTGTCCAAGCTTCTAGAGTTGACTATAAGGACGGATGGCCAGAACATCCTTTCTCCCCCAAGCCAGGTCCTGCCATCAAAGATCAACCCCCGGAATGCTGTTCTGGGAGAACCCTGTGGAAAGAAGAGGATAGAAAGAGAGGATATCTACCCTGTGGATAGAAGAGAAGAGGACAGGAGAGAGAACAACAAAGTCAAAACGCTGGGGTTCTCCCATACCAGGCCCCAGGAGTCCCCAGATCCTTGGAGGATGTCGATCCTGTTGCCCAGGGAACGGGCTCTAGATAAAAATTGATTTCTGGGAGATTCAGCAATTGTCAGGCACCTCACAAAGATCTTTATGAACATTGCCTCATTTACTCACAATAACCCTGTGAAAAGAGTATGATTACACTACTGAATACATTCTAAGATGCACTTTTCCCACATTTGATCATTTCTGAAACAACAGAGAAGGAAGCACGGCATCATACTTAATTGGCCGTATTTCTTTTCTTCCCTTGAGGTATGTAAGATGTTGGTGCGTTTTATAATCAAATGGCACCTCAGATTTAATAGAAAATGGCCCTCTCCACGTCAACAAGGGCCAGGCACAGACAGGTTAAGCAATCTGCCCATGGTCACCTGTGTGTGTGCCGTGGCACCTTGGCTGGAGCTGAGATCCGGCTGACTCCAGGTCTCAGTTCTGGCACACAAGTTTGCCTGGCTCAATCCTCAACCCAGCAGACCCCCTGGCTCAATCAAACCCAGCTCTTGCCCACGCCAAGAGTGACTCAAATTTTTAAAAAACTATGGTGCCAGTTAGCAGCTCGTGCCTCCAAGTTTCTGAATTCTGGAAATTAAAAAAAAGCACACTACTATTTATAATTTATCTACTATTTATGGAGTATATACCACCACCCAAGCAAAGCCAAGCTCTCTACGGATACTGACTCACTGACTCCTCCCAACAAACCAAACACTTTCTTTCTTTTTTTTTTATACGTGACAGATTAATAGAACACATTTCCCTTTATAATTTGTATCAAATTAATTCAGGGACTGTAAAAATAACTAGAACATATTAGTTTATTACATAAAGTAATATTCTCTTTATCCCTCCTCTAGTTGTAACAATTTTTAACCATTTCTGACTTTGGCTCTCCTAGTAAGTCCCTCCTAAGCTGTAAATAATTTGGCCATACCCTTCTTCCTTGGTGTAACAGCTGAAGATACTAGCTACCCACTATGAAAGAGGACGAATTGGTTTTTTACTTCAATGCCTTTTTCCCTCCCATTCTAAAATGTATAGTTACTAATTTTTGATTGGCAATTTTGGTAATTTAAAAAAATACATACTTATTGGTTACCAGTGTTGAGGAAAGGGGACAGAGGAGAGTTATTGTTTAGTAGGTACAGAGCTTCCATTTGGGATGATGGAAAAGTTCTGGAATGAACAGTGATGATGGTTGCATAACAATGTGAGTGCACTTAATGTCACCGAATTACACACTGAAAATATTTAAAGTTGAGAGTTTATGTTATGTATATTTTATCACAATAAAAAACAATAAAATTCCAATTAAAAAAATTAATTTCATTTTTTTTAAAGTATACTTGATAGACATCGCAACGATTCCCATCCTACACAGGTAAGTAACTTGCAGAAGGTCAAACAAATAACAGTGTCAGATTTGAAACCGTTTTCTCTGATTCTGCAACTCCTCGCCAGCTTCGGAGTGCTGCCTATTCTTGTTGGGCAGAAAATATGTACATTTTCATTCATTGTTTCCTTCAGTCAGCCCTGTTCTTGAGGGCCTACTTTGTTCCCGGCGCTGTCCCAGGTGCTGGTGAACCTTGCAGCGGCCGGACGAACACAAGGCAGGCTCAGAATTGCACCCCTCCATCCAAGCTCACCTTAAACAGTGCACGCACCTCCTGGTCCTCATTCTCCAGCGCCCAGAGCCGCCTCCTGGCTGCTTCCTGCAGGGGGCCGTTTACACACCTCCTGGAGCGGCTCTTCACACTGAAGGAGAGGGTCAGATCTTAAAGAGAAGAGAGAGAGAAATGCAATCAGGTCAGGCTGGAAATGCGGTAAAAGGGAAGAAAGAATTAGATGAGGCTCAATGCTTCCCACACCTAAACCTTAAATTGGTATCCTCATTAATTAGAGATTACAAGTACTCCTAACTACCTAACAATCTTCTGAGCACCTTTTGAAAAATGTCCCCCAAGGCAGAAAAGAAAAAGAAAAGGCTGAAGCCCCAGCATGTTCTGGAATCCCAGGAGTTGCCGTTGGTTATTCCTGCTTTGAACAATGTATATTTCTACGCTGCCTGGCACCGAGTGCCGACACAAACAGGTAGACATATATTGCCTCCTGTGAATGATCTGTGAAAGTTTTGCACAAATACCAACTTATCCATTCATAGGGAAATGTATTAATATGTCAAATGTATGATATGTCATAGATATTAGGTACTTTATATACTATGCATACACCATACGTTTTTCTCTAAACCATTTCTTTCTAATAATGTTTCTATTAATGTTTGTCAGGGTAACTGATAATGTATTAAAGCCTACCTTTAATTTCTTCAAAATGCACATTTATTCAACCACTATTGTGAGCAGAGGCTGCTTCAGGCGCTGGGGTATCACAGGAACAAAATAGACACGGTCCCTGTTCTCACAGAACTTGTATTCTAGGCAAGTAACCCATTCGGTGAACACAGTAATTTCAGATGGAGAAAAGTGCTACAAACTGAACGCAATCAGGCGAACAGACAGGGGGACCAAGCACTTGGAGGCTGAGGTATGCCTTTGAATAGTGTTGTGAGGAAAGGTCACCCTGAGGAGGTTCATCTTAGAACCGAACTTTGCCACATGCCTTCTTTAGACAATAAGTAGCCATCTTGTTAATAATTAGCAAACGCAAGGAGCCAAAGAGGCATTGGACTGCATAACCATGGAGGTCTCTCTTCTAAGCCTAACTTGCAGGGACTTTGCAAATCCCTGAGCACTTTAAAGACGGCCCCTCTCATGCTGACCTGGGTAACACAAGGCAGCCTGGAATCCTACCTGTAAGAGGCCCATTTTTAAACTAGAAGTCCTGAAAATGTTGTGGCTGCCGATCGGCTCCAACAGGACACGCCCAACTGACCTGACATTGGTATGAACTGCGGGTGGATGTGTGTTCCACTCCGTTCCTCCCTGGCCTGCGATCTAATCTCATCCAAGCCGTCCATCTTCAGCCGAGCGGATCCAGTCTTCTGGTAGCCTCACTGATCAGCGCGCTGACCTCTCGGAGGAGGCAGGAGGCGAAGCCCAGGGAGGCGGAGTCACACAGACCTGGGCTCACGGCTGGGCTCCGAGCTGGCTAACTGCCATGCCCAACAGTTAATTACCTCTCTACACTTGACTTTTCTCACTAGCAAAATGACTTGTCGAACGAATAACCTATCTCACACAGCTTTTAAGAGGCTTACAAATGAGATTATGCATATAAAGCTTTTTGTTCAGGGCCTCCAACAGAGCAAATACTCACTTAACACCTTAAGCTCTGGCTCTTGACCCTCACAAACTTCCCACCCCCACCCCAGTGCTACAGCAATTCCTGATCTCTCTGCTCTCATCTTGTCACACCCGTAATCAACCTTGACTCTGACTGATTCTGGGATGCCTTTTTGCCAAGCCCATCGCTCCTGTCCTTCCAAAGCCTGACCCAATTCCCTTCTAGAATCTCTTGCAATAGCCCCGAACCAATGACAGTCCTTTCAGTGGGGATCTCCTTGCCCTGCATATGGATCCGTGGATATGTCACTCAAAAGACTGGATTTAAATAAGCAAACTGCTTTTCAGATCCCAACAGGTGAGAGCCATCCGTGAGAACCTCCTGTCTGGGATCCTACAGTGCCCTCAGCATGACCAGACCGGGAAATAAATCAAGTTCACTCCAGTGTTAGTATGAAGTGCATTTTGTCATTTTTTAAAAAATATTTCTGAAAACTGGTCGTTTAATCATGCTAATGTATCTGATTGATTTTGTCTATGCCTCTTCTGCATAAAGGAGAGATTGGCCGCTGGAGCAAAGTGTCCCCTTCTCACTCCATGACTTTCCTGGAAACAGCATCCTGGAGGAAAACACTGAAAGATGGAAGAGACCAGCCCCGGTTGGATAAATTTCACCTACACGTACCCTCTGTTCATTGGCCTTCATGCATTGAGAAGGCAAAATGCTGACTCCACTGCCTTCAGGAAACAACAGATGGCAAGTTACCTTTTTTCCCAGGATGGCCCAAGCTGACAGACAAATAAGCAGACCGACACAAGAACAAGAAAGGGCAAGGTTTTTCTCATCATCAGCCCAGCAGTTGGACAGAATTGAAAAAATAATAATAATAAAAATAAAGAACCCGTAATGACAAGTAAGCAATATCCATTTACCTAGTTCACGTCGCTTGTAACATTCATAATGCAAATCTTTTTCGCAAATCTAACACTCGTATGCCAGACAGGAGCACGTGCTTGGAGCGGCAATGAAGCACGGTGGTTATGAACAAGGACCCAGGTTTGATTGCTTTTCTCGTCACCTATTAGCTTTGCAGTGGTGGCGAAGTTGCCTTTCTCTCTGGGACTCTGCCACCTTTGCAATGGGGAGTTTGGCGGCACCTCCTAGAGGTGAGCACGTGAGAATGAGACGCGATCACTTAGCACATGCTTGACACACGATTTGCCCTCAAAAATGGTCCCTGATGATGATATACTTTCTTTAGTACAGCAAATATATATGGAGCTCCTAATACGTGCTGGATCGTGAAGAGCTTTGAGTGTCAGCCTGAGAAGCTTTAACTTAATCCTGCAGGCAATGGAGAGAGCACCGGAAGATTTGTGAGCAAGTGAATGTCATAGTCAAGGCCCTGCCCACAACGATGCATTTTGTGGTGGTGCCTAGAAAGGATAAGAGGAAGGGAGCTTGCAGATGGGAGACATAAGGAGGTTACTGTGGTATTCGACATGGATAATATTTGTTTCAACAAATAGGGCTTCTCTTTAGGGTTTAAATACCTGGAGTCATATTCTGGGACAGGAAACATTTTTCCTTATCTTCAGATGAGGCTATAACCTCACTCGATATGATTGGATCCTTGGAAGGAGTTTCTTTACCTGGAGGAGAGCAAGTGAAAGATCATTTGTGTGGGTGTAAGCAAGACAGAAGCATGGACTGTAAGTCCTTGTCAAGTGACAATTTTTTCTCCAGGGCTGGTGGCATGGAAGAATTCTCACTGCTTGCACCATTACCTTGTAATTATTTAGTACTCAACTGTTATCAAAGACCTGTCACACACGCTCCCTCAATCCTGCAGTGGCCTGGGTGCCCCTGTTTTATTTAAAATAAACAGGGGCGCCTGGGTGGCTCAGTCGGTTGAGGTTCCGACTTCGGCTCAGGTCATGATCTCATGGTCTGTGAGTTCGAGCCCCGCGTCGGGCTCTGTGCTGACAGCTCGGAGCCTGGAGCCCGCTTCAGATTCTGTGTCTCCCTCTCTCTCTGACCCTCCCCTGCTCATGCTCTGTCTCTCTCTGCCTCAAAAATAAATAAACATTAAAAAAAATTTTTTTTAAATAAACAAACAGAACAGATTCGTGCTCACATGTCAGACTGGGTCCCCTGGCTGAGTACCCTGAAGATGCTCATTCTGTGTTGAGCCTTCAAGGTCATTATAGATATGAGGTCCATGGGTGGATCACAGAAGTGTTAGAGCAGAGCAAGACAGAGTGGTGTCATTAGGGAGATGACTGAGGCATGCATGCTCGTCATGGACCTGAAATGTACGATGGTCCCCAGACTGTCTGCCCACTAGAGTCCTGTATGAGATCTCCAAAATGTTCCTGTCTTCGCAGCTGTAGAATTGGAGTGAAAGGAGAAGAAAGAGGGTCATGGCATAGGCTAGGGTTAGGAAGGAGGTATTTTGATGGCAGAGAGTTGAAAAGAGAAGCGAATACAGCCATAAAGCATGGGGCAATGGTTATAAAAGAATAGAAGGACATTTTCACAAGTATCACTGGGAAATGTGGGCCTCCTTCGTGGTATCCCGAAAACACAAGAGAACTCATTGACACATTACTTGTGTGGTTACTCTGTTCCTTTGACCGCGAAACTGCTCAAGGACTATCCCATGGGATCAGCATATTATGAGCACTACCTTCTCCTGGAAAGAGGGGTTAGGAATCTTGGCTTAACCACTCTGTGGGAGACACTCAGTTAATTCTCCCAGTTTCTTCAACTGTAAAACGGTGCTAGGTCAGGCTCAAGTAGACCTACCAGCTTCCCATTCTGGACCTGTTCTTCTACTGATGCAGCCCAAGAGTGATAAGGGACCAGCAATCACACTCCATCCACTCACTGCTGATTGGTGCCGAACCCAGATTCTCACACTGCTGCCAGGGGTCTTGGCCTCCACTCCATGCCTATGCAGCAAGATTTTGAGGCTCGGGTGGAGGACCTTCCATTTCTTCATAGCAGGAGCAGTTAGCACATTTGGGGGTGATGTATAGGGAGAATGAAATGGATTTGGGTTTGAATAGGCAGAAGGAGGGGCCCGTCAGCTCACAGCCTTTCATCCAGTCCATCTTGTTAGGCATTCAGTGCTGAAAGCAACTTAGCTGGAAGGCTGGCAGTCATGAGCTATCGAGCTATCGTTGAACAGGAGTATTTTGTGGTTCTGCTCCCAGGAACCAAAGGTAACGGTAGCAAAAAGCCACAGGCTTGGGAATCGTGAGATAAGAGGTTGAGCACAAATCAGATTCTCCCACACCCTAGCTAATGACCTTGGGCAAGACATTTCACCCATCCATTTTCCGAGGCTTCACTTTGCCACTCATAAATGTCAGACTGATCTAAGTTAGTGTTTCTCAACTCTGACTGCCCACTTGAATCACTCAGATGGGTTTTTAAAAATAGCAGTGCCTAGGCCACATCTCCAGAAATGCTGACTTACTTGCTTCCTAGTGCAGCCCAGTCATAGACATTCTTTCAAGTTCTCCAAGTGATTCTAATTTGGCCCAGTGTTGGGAACCATACACCTAGACTGGTGCTTCTCAAACTTGAATGTGTGTTTGCCTGGGGATATTGATAAAATTTAGATTCTGTCTCAACTAGGTTGAAAGCCTACGGTTCTGCCTGTCTAATGTGCTCCCTAGTGGAGCTCCTGCTGGTCCCAGGAAAACACTTGGAGTGGCGGCCTGCTTCTCTACTCTGAGACACTGAAAACTGATTGACTAGAAGCCAGAGACTATAACAAACCCACAAGCATCTTTTTTTCTTTTTTTGTTCTTTTTTTGGTCGTCTCTTTTCTTTTCCTCCTCCCAACCCCCAGAACAGTGAATTTTTTAAAGTTTAAATTTGAATTCCTTGACATCATTTAGAAACGGGGATACTCTCAGAGAGGGAAAGAGGCAAACCATAAGAGACTCTTAAATACTGAGAACAAACTGAGGGTGGATGGGGGGTGTGGTGGGGAGAGGGGAAAGTGGGTGATGGGCATTGAGGAGGGAGGGCACCTGTTGGGATGAGCACTGGGTGTTGTATGGAAACCAATTGGACAACAAATTGTATAAAAAATAAATAAAAATAAAATAAAGTAAAACATATATTGATCATTGAAAAAAAAAGAAACTGGGATATTCTACATAGCCTAGATGCTTGGCTTCGCTTTGAAAACTGGAAGATCTGTAGCTCAGGGCCCTCATGTGACAGCAGTCAGCTGGAGCCCAGTGGTTGCTGCCCCTCTATGGGAATTTGTTCTTCTCTGGCCACCAGCATCCCCACATTGTCAAATTTATTCATTTGCACCTGGTTCCAGCAAGCTTTGTCCTGATTGTAAGACTGCATGAAAAGAAACAACAGCCTAAGGATGTTGAATGCCTGTGAGGTAAGTCCATCTCGAAGGAGTAAGTTCATGGCCACCATTTTGCATTCCTATCAGCAGTGTGAGAGAGTTCCAGTTGCTCCATACCCTCACCAACACTTGATATTATCTTCTTTTTAAATTTAGCCTTTCCATAGGTGTGCAGTTTTATCTCATTGTTTCAATTTACATTTCCTCAATAACTAATGGTGTTGAACATTTTTATGTTCTTATTTGCCATCCATATATTTTCTTTTCTTCCCCCATTCATGATTTTATTTTTATTTTTATTTTTTTTTTGCTTTAAACAATTTTTTAATCTTATTTTTTAAAATTTACATCCAAGTTAGTTAGCATATAGTGCAACAATAATTTCAAGAGTAGATTCCTTAGTGCCCCTTACCCATTTAGCCCATCCCCCTTCCCACAACCCTTCCAGTAACCCTCAGTTTGTTCTCCATATTTATAAGTCTCTTCTGTTTTGTACCCCTCCTTGTTTTTATCTTATTTTTGTTTCCCTTTCCTTATGTTCATCTGTTTGTCTCTTAAAGTCCTCATATGAGTGAAGTCATATGATTTTTGTCTTTCTCTGACTAATTTCACTTAGCATAATGCCCTCCAGTTCTATCCACGTAGTTGCAGATGGCAAGATTTCATTCTTTTTTTTTTCAATATATGAAGTTTATTGTCAAATTGGTTTCCATATACAACACCCAGTGCTCATCCCAAAAGGTGCCCTCCTCAGTACCCATCACCCACCCTCCCCTCCCTCCCACCCAAGATTTCATTCTTTTTGATTGCCAAGTAATACTCCATTGTGTATATATATATATATATATATATATATATATACACACACCATATCTTCTTTATCCATTCATCCATTGATGGACATTTGGGCTCTTTCCATACTTTGGCTATTGTTGATAGTGCTGCTATAAACATGGGGGTGCATGTGTCCCTTTGAAACAGCACACCTGTATCCCTTGGATAAATGCCTCATAGTGCAATTGTTGGGTCGTAGGGTAGTTCCCTTTTTAGTTTTTTGAGGAACCTCCATACTGTTTTCCGGAGTGGCTGCACCAGTGTGCATTCCCAACCATCCATATATTTTCTGAACGGAAGTATCTTTATAAACTTTGCTCCATTTAATTAGATTATTTACCTTCTTATCACTGAGTTATAAGGGTTTTTTTTTTTTTTAATGTTCTGGATACAAGTATCAGATACATGGTTTTCATGTATTATTTCCAAGTCTGCAGTTTCTTTTTCATTCTCTTGTTAGGTTTAGTGATAGCAAGGCTATCAGCAAACAGATCAGTAGGATAAGGGGGAATGAGCTCTGCATACACATGAGAGAGCAGAAACCAGTCGTTACATACCAGAGAAGTCAGTGACCATGGGGCTAAAATTGATAGATATGGCAGGGCTAGGAGAGGGAGAGAAATGCAGAATAGAAACAGCGAGCAATAGGGAGCCATGAAGGGAACCTTGAGCCTGGGGATGGCAAAACAAAATTGGAAACTCTACCTTGGGGGGTAGCGCAAGAAGGACAGGGAGAAGAAAAGGCAAAAGGCGGGGAGGGCAGCTTGAATGGCAATAGGGAACATAAAGCGTGAGACTGTGGACTGTGATCTGGGCAGATGAGAAGTGAAGGAATACAGTGAATCAAGTAAGGAAAGAGAAAGCATCTTGACGACTTGAATACGAAGGATAAAAGTAAGGAAGAGACAATCATGATAGAAAAGCGAATAGACAGAGGGATCTGAGAGGTGATGTAGCTCTACTCCTCATTTTACCGTGGAGAAGCTAAGGCCCAAAGAGGAGCAGTGTTTTTACCAAGGTCACATAGCGAGTTAGCAGCAGAGTCAGAGGCCATCCAGATCACTGGCGGCGGACCTCGCTGCCACCATTACCTTAACCCTAACTGGGAATTCAGGGCTCTGAAGTCTCTAATCTGGAAGCATCTCCCTTCCAGAAACTTGCTGGACAAAAGCATCTGTGCTTACTTCTCCCCTCCTTGCTCTTACCCACCACCCCGACTTTAAGAAGCAAGTGTGGCCCTGCGTGCTTTCTTCCCCCCACCTGCGTACTTTTTCCTTCTTTGACCTGACAGTCACAGCACCAGAAGTTTTTTATGATGTAAGCCTACTCTGTCCTGGTTGGGGCAAGTATCAAATTAGAACTACAGCTACATCTATCTCCACGGACATATCTCCAATCCTAATGTTGAGGAAGAGGGAAAAAAGAAGTTGCACGATGCTATCATTTTGTTTAAGTATCAAAATCTGCGGAAGAAATTCTTTGCAATGATTACGGGTACATGGACATGTACTAAAAGCACGAAACCGCTGAATTAATGAAAGTAATTAACTTTAGGGAGAGAGAGGGGGAGGGAAATGAGACTAGGAGAGAACTACCAGGGGACCCTACTTGTGTCTGCAACGTTTTTTTTTTTTTTAAGTAAGAGAATAAAATAAAGATATTCTGAAGCTAATATGGTATAATGTTCAAAACATGCTAAAGCTAGACGGTTGGTTTATTGTTCTGATATTCTCTATTATGAGTAAGTTCGAAATGCCTCACAAGCTTTTTAAAGTTCAAATACGAAGCATCATTTACTATTGGCAGCATTCTCCCTCAGTTTCCTATTATTATACTCATGATTCACGTCTACCAAAAATGTTGAAAGTTAAAACCACCAATGATCAACGTAGGCAAATGTTCTCTCTCACATCCTCCGTTTCAGAGTGTAAGGCTGCCAAATTTCTTCAAGAATGTGTTGAAGATAAGGGGGCAGTGCTAGGAGCTTTTAGATTGATGAACTTTGACATGACTTGCTCTGGGCTCCTAAGGGAGCAACTATAATTTATTAAACTGTGGCAAGAATGGGGGCTCCTGGATGGCGCAGTCGGTTAAGCATCCAACTTCAGCCAGGTCACGATCTCGCGGTCCGGGAGTTCGAGCCCCGTGTCGGGCTCTGGGCTGATGGCTCAGAGCCTGGAGCCTGTTTCCGATTCTGTGTCTCCCTCTCTCTCTGCCCCTCCCCCGTTCATGCTCTGTCTCTCGCTGTCCCCAAAATAAATAAACGTTGAAAAAAAAAATTTAAAAAAAAAAAAAAACTGTAGCAAGAATACCCAAGGGTCCAGGAAGTCAGACAAGACGGCAATTGACCAGAACCAGCATGTGCAATCGGGAGACCTTTGTGAGGAAATGAGAAACGTCACAGGGAACAGACGCTTCAGGCAGAGCCCTGAAGATAGGTGTAGATAGGTGTAGATATGTATTCTCACCTGGGGTCGCCAGAGCCAACACTCTTCACTGTGTGACACCCCAGCAAGCCGGCGAGGCATCGGTCCAGAGCTCAGTGCTACCAAGAGCCTTCTCCTTTCCTGCCTCCCTCACCCTGAGGACTGTTGGCCTTTGCTCTTTGCTCCCCCTTAAACAGCTGTAATGGCAGAAGCAGCCAGAAACAGGGCCACTGTGGAGCCAGGAGTTAGGGACAAGGGTTGTGGGAATAGTCTTTTCTAGTGAACAAGAAAACAGCCCACAATTACTGAGGGGTTATCAGAACCCAGCCCCTGTACTTAACCCATGAGATGAGTTACCTGATTTAATCCTCACCAAAAATTCCGTATGATAGATAGTACCATTAGATCCAGGTTACAGATGGGAAACCAAGTGCAAGAGACTTGCCCAAAGTCACAGAACTACAGAGTCGCTCCAGGATGTGTCGCATACCTTGTTCCATGTCTCCGGGATAAATGGGGGGCCGAAAAGGCGATGTTTATATCAACAGTCCCCAGACCTACAACAGCCATATCATCCTCCCTAGGGAAAGTCCCCGACAAGCACAGAAAACAGTTTGGAAAATGGCACGAAAAGCCTCAATAAAGTACATAGCAGGTTGACTCTTGGCGAACTAGTGGATTCAGGATCCCAACCACTTACTGATGTCACAATTCAGGTGAAACAATAAAACAACTGGTCAATAAGGTCCTAAGAATTCTGAGGATGCTTTCTTCAGTGTCGGTTGGTTTGGGGCCACAGAATTCTTGTACCTGAAATCTTGGGCTGAGGACAGGGTGTCAGACAGAGGCAGAGCTGCTCCAGCTGAACCTGAGGGTCAGAGAGCAGGAGCAGAGCTCCCTAGGGCTCCTTTGCAGGCCGAGCCTACAACGCCTCATCCTATAGATGAGCAAACAAAGACCTAGAGAGAGAGCTTGGTATGTTAGGGTCATAGAAATGTAATTAATATGTGGTTAATTTCTTGTGCTTAATTAACCGTGTGCCAGGTCAGTTTAAGTGTTTCACATGTAGGCTTAATCCCTACCACAGCTCTATGGGGAATGCATAATTACATCACAAACCTATAGACAAGGAAACTGAAACAGAGAGGTTGAGTAAATTGCTAAGGCAAGTCAAAGAACCAAGATCAAACCCGGACGCTTTGGCCTCAAAGACCAGGCGATTAACCCTGATGATGCCTGCCCAGTTAAAGGTAGGCTGAGTCAGCTCTGGATCACTGGCTTGGGGACCAGTGATCCTTCCTGTGCCCCCACACTCCGTTCACTGTCTGTTCCCATGGGGTACAATGGCAGCAGGACTTAGGGGAAGGATCCGAACAGTTTATAAACCTTAGAAGTCTGGAGAAACAAAATGTTTTCACAGCTAAAGATCATGTCTTTTGTGCTACGGGCATCATTTGGGAATTTGTTTGCCTTGGCTCGGGGTCCTCCTGGGCTCCCCTTCCAAGGAATCACGTGGTACTTCTGGAAGATATGGAATCCTAACAAGGGTTAGGAATGATTCCTTGGCATGGTGCTCTCTTATTTCCCAAGTAAGTCCTCCCTGACTCTGCCAGCTTCCCTCAAAGCTGCCACACATCCTGATAAATGCCATACCCCAGAAGGCAGGGCCCCACCTTGGCCTTGCTCTGAAAAGAAGCAAGAAGCTTGCGTTGGGGTGACTTAACCCCGCTGGTTGCCTGGGACTGTCCTGCTTTTAGCACTGACTGCATCCTGAGAAAGCCCTCGGGCCCAGGCAAACTGGGATGGTTGGTCACCTAATGTCAAGTCTCAGATGACTTGACAATTTCACAGAGCAACAGCTCTCCATGGTCTCAAGATGTACCAAGAAAGGGGGGGGGGGGGGAGAGAGAAAGAAAGAGGGAAAGAAAGAAAGAAAGAAAGAAAGAAAGAGAAAGAAAGAATGGGAAAGAAAGAGAGAAAGAAAGAAAAGAAAGAAAGAGAGAGAGAGAGAAAGAAAGAAAAAGAAAGAAAGAAATCAGGGGCACCTGGGTGGCTCAGTCGGTTAAGTGACTCTTGGTTTCTCTTCAGATCATGAGCTCGAGTTTGTGAATTTGAGCCCCACATCGGGCTCTGCCATGACAGTGCAGAGCCTGCTTGGAATTCTCAATCTCTCTCTCTCTCTCTCTCTCTCTCTCTCTCTCTGCCCCTCCCCCCAGTTCTCTCTCTCTCTCTCAAAGTAAATAAACAAACCTTAAAAAAATGTATCACTCTGTAATAGGTAGGAGGCAGGAAATTGCCTGTTTTTCTCAGGTAACAGCGACCCTGATGAAAATAGGGTTGTGGGACAGAGGCCAAATTTGTGACCACGCATGGGCCCCAGAGACTCGCTGCCTGAGGTTTCTTCCTGACCTAGGGAATCCTGGGAAGAAAGGACGGAAGGGGTTAGTCACACCCTGCAAGCGGCAGCCAAGAGCAGCTCTGGCTCCCCACAGAGCGAGCTCAAAGCCTCTCCCTTCAGGAAAAGTAGAAGCTTCCCAGGCTCAACTCCCTTCTCACAAAATCGGAACGGCAAATACTGAATGAGGGACGGAGGAGAGGGAGCCAGAAAGCACGGCCATCTCCCCGTCTTGGGAAAAGCAGCTTCCCCAACCCAGCAGATCCCTGAGCCTTCACTGGACCAACCACCTCAGCCAAGCCACGGACCCGGGCCCCCCAGGAGACTCACCTGGGCCCCAGGACAGACTCGGCTCCCCAGGAATACAGAAGCAGCCACCCATGTGTGCATCATCCTCCCCAGGCCAAGGCCCCTGGGAACACCAGCCAGAAGAGCTGGGAGGGGACAGCCTCCCAACGGTGTCCCTCCTCCCGCCTCCTCCCTGGCACACGAAGGACCAAACCCCAGTTCAGTGCACAAAGCAGCCTTTGATATCCAGCTGCAGCAGGAGGCCCAGGGAGGGTGGGAGGGGCAGCCCAGCCCTCAGGACCCATAGTCCTTGCTCTGTCAGGCCTCTGACCAGGGAGCAGAGCTCCTCCCTGCCTCTCTGCAGATTGCTCCATGCCTAGCAGGCTCTGGCACATTCCTCACATTCTAGGATTGAGATACACAGTTTGGTTCCTGTGGGGGCGGCCGGGGTGGGGGAGGAGGGCAGGGAGCATCCCAAGAATCAAGGCTGCTGTACTTGTTTTCCCCCTGACTGCCTTGGGGGCCCCTCACGGACTTGCCTGCCAATGAGCAAGTGATCCCCACCCGGCCTCTCTCTGCAAACACCTCCCTGAGCGATCTGGGCGACACCGGAGCTGTGGGCGCAGCGTCTCACCTCGGCCCCAAGAGCATCAGGGAGCCAACCCTTCATCGGGGGGGCAGGGGGGTGCGTGCAGAACCCCAGCCCCTGCTCCTAAAGTCAGGAGGAATCTGGGAAATCGCCTGATGGAGCCCAGCACCTTACAGACGAGAGGACGGAGGACCAGGTATGGTAAGGTTACAGGTATGCACAAAAACCTGCTCCCACCAGACCAGCCTCTTTTCCTTTGGGGACAAAGCAGAGTTTGCAGCCGATACAGAATCAGATACAATACAGAAAACCTTCCATGACATCTTCCCAAGGAGGCCGAAAAACTATGGTTCAATGTCAACAAGATCGGCAGAGGCACGACTGACCTAACATCCAAGCCCAAGGCTCGCTAATTACTTATTATTTTCTTAATGCCTCGCACAAAGTTCAGTGGTGAGTGACCATAAGAGGGAGGAGGTGCGGCCGAGAGGAGGCAGCATCCCAACCACTGGCGTGCGGGCTCCGTGCAAGCCGAGCGGGAGGTCAGCCTCACGAGCATTTTAAGGAGGGAGGTGGCCTGGCCGTGTTTATATTCTGGGAGGGGCACGGAGGTGACAGTGTGCAGGCTAGCCCGGGGGTCAGTCTCACTGGTGTGGTCACGAGTGTCTATTGCACACACCAGCTCAGCCCCAGGTGGCAGGGTCGGGCTTCGGTTTCAATGCTGACTCGTCTTGACTCGTAGTCAACTGACTTTGCCACGGACCAGCCACTCACCATATATTACCTCATTTAAATCCCGTAGCAGCCCCATAACGTAGGCACTACCAGCTCTCTTCCGTAAGTCAGGAAACTCATAAAGAGGGGTGGACAACTTGTCCAAAGCCCGACCATCTATGAATGTCAGCTTCAGGACTGGAGCCAGATCTAATCGCTTCCACAGCTAAGGAGCTTCATTTCTCCAATACACGAGCTCCTTCCACAACTACAATGAAAAATGATTAGATGATCTGATAGGGAACCCTCAGAGGTTTCTGGCCACGATAGAAGGCCCAAGAGAAGAGGGCTGAGGCGGGGGCAGGGAGGCCAGAGGGACAGGGTCTCTCGGATCACAGTGCTACCGTGGGGCATGTTGTCTCTGTGCATATCTGTGTAAAGTATCCACTTCCCATAATGTCCCATGCCTTGTCCTTCATCAAAGCAGTGTTTTAGCGTTTTAGCAGTGTTCTCTTGGGCCTAAGATAAAAGAACAAGAGTTTCTTTAGAAAGTTGTCACTCGAGGGGCGCCTGGGTGGCTCAGTCAGTCGGTTAAGCGTCTGACTTCAGCTCAGGTCGTGATCTCACGGTTTCTGAGTTTGAGCCCCGCATCGGGTTTTGTGCTGACAGCTCGGAGCCTGACGCCTGCTTTGGATTCTGTGTCTCCCTCTCTCTGTTCCTCCCCTACTCGTACTCTGTCTCTCTCTCTCTCTCAAAAATAAAGATTAAAAAAAAAAATTAAGAAAAAAAGAAAGCTGTCACTCAAACTTTGGGAGGTACATGAGAATCAGACAGTGAAAAGAAACCATGGTTTAACTTGCACGTGACGACAAATGCTCAGACTTATCATTTCTCCTCGACTTGCCTACAAGCCATTCTTACACAAGTGCAACAACAGTGATCAGAAATTGTAAATGACCAAGACTAACCAAAGGAAGCCCATCTGTTCCAGATGACACCCTGTGGCAGGCAGCTGAGACACACATTTTGGCAAGTCCATTCTGGAAAAAGTCATTGCTTCTCTTGAGATGCAAGAAACTAGTGGTCTTCTGTGTCTGGGTAACTCAAATGAATGAACCTGAACAAAGGGCTTTCCAGACAGAGAAAGCAGCAGGTGCAAAGGCCCTGAGGCTGGAACATGGGTGGCAAGTGAAAGGAAAAGTCTGTGTGGTCGGAGTCCATGAGGCAGGGCAGGGTGTAGAGATGAGGTTAGAGAAAGCAGCTGGAGGCCAGATTGCACAGGACCTTGAAGGCCATCAAAGGACTTAAGCTTCTCCTGCGAGTGACATGGGAGACAATGGAGGATACTAAATAGAGGAGTCTCATGATGGACTTATGCTTTTAAAGGGTCACCCTGGCTTCTCCTTGAAAAACAGGCTAGAGCTGGGATTCCAGGTATGCAGCAATTATAACATCCAGGAGAGAGATAATGATGGCTTGAACCAGAGTGACAGGGTAAGAGAAGCTTAGGCATTAGACACGTATTTCAGAGTGAAGAGTATATTAACCAAGGTTCTCCGGAGAAGCAGAATCAATAAGGTATAAATATATCTGTGGTGCGAGAAAAGTCACTGCCCCATCTAAGAAGCCCCTGCTAGGCTCCAGGCAACAAAGAGTGAGGTGCCATGTTCCTCTGGCGTACGGCGAGACATTCTGATTTGTCATGGAAACCAGACATCGAGATTGTCAGGTGAAGTTCCCAAACTTTTTAATGGTCACAAACTAGGCTTGCTTCAGCAGCCCATGTACTAAAATTGGAAGGATACAGAGATTGGCATGGCCCCTATGCAAGGATGACACACAAATTCGTGTGTTTTGAGGATTGCGTGGGATTGTTGAATCATTATGTTGTTCACTGGAAACTGATACAACACTGTAAGTATTAAAAAAATTAGTGTTCCCAAACCAAGTCAGAAAATCTTCCAAAGCACCGTGCATAGGCCAGTACTTTGGAGCAGACAAACATGGCTGCCAGCCAAATCCAACCCACGAGCAGCCAGTTGGACCCTTCTGAGGTAAAACTGAATTTGTTTCCCTCGGGAAACTTACAATCTAGTTGGGCTAATAAGATATGCACTTGGGAACTATATAATTCAAGAGAAAAACCAAAAGACTGTGTCACGGGTGGTATTCTGCCCCCTCCAAAAAATGATATACTGCAGACTTAACCCCCCAGTGCCTCAGAATGTGACTTTATTTCAAATTCGGATTGTTGTAGATATAATGATTTAAGTCGAGTTCATTCTGGAGTAGGGTCGGCCCCTAAGCCAATATGACTGGTGTCCTTATAAAAAGAACACCCCGTGAAGACATCACAAGCAGAAGCGTCTGCAACAACAAGGGAGTAGAGTTACGCATCCACAAGCCCAGGACCGCCTGGGATTTGCCAACAAACCACCAGAGGCCAGAAAGAGGCAAGGGACGATTCTCCCTGCAGGCTTCAGAGGGGGCATAGCCACGCAGACCCCTTGATTTGGGACTTCCAGCCCTCAGAACTATGAGACGATAACATTTCTGTTGTGTTAAGCCACCCAGTTTGGGCAGCTTGTTAGGACAGCCTCCACTCCGGTGCGTTCGTACCTCTCAGAGGTCCGTTTGGGCATTCGCTTTGTGGTCAGAAGACCAAAGTTCGAATCCTGGCTCTGCCATTTTCAAGTTGTATATTGTTTGGCATAGTCCCTCCTTTCTAAATAACAACGATAGTAATAGTTACGTAGAGATCACAAAAAAGTTCTCCCTCATAAAATGGTTGTGAGGACTTAAAATGGGGTTTATAGGCGGGTTGTTTACTTGTGCAAATCTTGCACGTGCACGTGTGTGTGCGTGATCACTGTTACGCTAGTGTTTGGCATGTTTTCCGTGCGTCTAGACTCTGAGGAGGAAGGGGCATCGTTGGTGAGTAGAATGTGCCTAGCAGCCGTGATAGAGACAAAATCTCAGAGTTCCAATCAGAAAGTCTACAAGGAAATGCATCCAAGTGAAACTGGGTCTCGCTGTCTTCAGATCATCGGGAAGATTCCTTTCATTACCTCAGACAAAGGCATCCAGCCTAGTCACCCTAGCTGTATTCCTCTCCTTACTCCTTGACTTGCCGACATTTTCGATAGACACGAATTTTGCAAGCAGTTTACTTAAGAAAGAAGAATGAAATCCCACGGTCAACCGTTTTCGTCATTATGATATTTGGCCTTTGTGATCTAGCGAATCTGTTCCAAGCAAAAGGAGGGGCACCTGGGTGACTGGGTCGGTTAAGCACCCGACTCTTGATTTTGACTCAGGGCATGATGTCACAGTCGTGAGATCAAGCCCCAGTCAGGCTCCAAGGTGAGTGTGGAGCCTGCTTGAGATTCTCTCTCCTTCTCTCTCTGCCCCTCCCCCGCTTATGCTTGAGCACACGCACACATGTGCATGTGCTCTCTCTGTGTCAAGAAAAAAATTAAAATTAAAAAAAAGGAAATGTGTGTCTCTTTCCTTTTCTAGGTGTTTTGTTTTGGGTTTGGGGTTTTGTTTTAGAGAGGGTGTGTGCATGCATGAGCAGAGGAGAGGCAGAGAGAGAGAGAGAGAGAGAGAGAGAGAGTGCCAAGCAGGCTCCATGCTGTCAGTGTAGAGCCCGATGTGGGGCTTGATCCCACAAATGGTGAGATCATGACCTGAGCTGAAATCAAGAGCCAGACCCTTAATGGACTGAGCCACCCAGGTACCCATCTAGGTGTTTTCATTGATAAATTTCATTGGGTGACCTTGGAAAAGTCAGCCATTTTCCCTTTGGTGCTTTCCTTGCATTCCTTATGTAATGTTGCTTTGGGTCCCCACCCATTCGGGTCTTGTTCCCGTGATGACTTTGTTCAAGTTCCTTTGGAAGTGGAGTCCCCAGATCTCCAGCCAGCTGTCTAGGACAGCTCCGTATTCTATACACAGCTCTGAGGCCCTGTCCCCTCCTTTGTTTCATGTATTGTACTTCTGTTAATAGAACCCAAGCTTACATCAGCCAAAAGGAGTCATAAGGGTAGTTCATATTCTATCCATTTAGAGAGATTTATCAAAATTCAGATGCCTAGATCTTACCCAGCTCTAGTGAATCAGAATCTCTGACTAGACCCATTCCAGGTAATTCTGATGTGCATTCAGATGTCAGCAAATAATTCTCCAGGGGTTTCTTTTGCAGGGATAAGGGACAGGCCCAGGTGTAGATTCGAGGATCTAATTTCGAGGTGTAGATTCAGGGATCTAAATGTCCCCTCAGGTCTCCTCTTCATCTCTCATATACACCAAAGTTAATTAAAAGCCTTAACCACAAGGGGGCAGCACATGCAGGAAGTCTAGCTCTTCCAATGAAAAGACTGTGAGAGGGTCCCTTTCATCTGCAAGCTTCAGCATCCATAAATAACCAAAAAAAAAAAAAAAAATGACTTACAGTTGTTCAGGGGTTCCCTATTGATTAAATCCTCAATCTTAATAACGCAGGAGTTGGACGTGCCATTTTATAAGCAACGAAAGGGTTGTGTGAGCGAAGTCAGGTGACTTCTCCAAGGTCTTGCAGCTAGCAATTGATAGAGATGGCTTTTCTCAAACATTCCAGCCAGCAGCAGCACATACTGGAGGCTTCACCACTTAAGACAGCCGGGAGGATATAAACCAGACACGTATCCACAGCATCCCAACCCCCAACCCCTCCCTCAAGCGACATCTGTGCAGTAATAAAGATCAGAATAATCTTAACCTCCACAGAACCACATATGCCCAGAGGTTGAGCAAACAAGCAAAACAAATTTATCATACGTGCACTTCACTTAAAAGGTTTCAACAATACGTGAATATCCAGGGAAAGCAGGAAAGGAAACCATTTACATACAATGGACCAGGGCTTCTCAAACTGGAATATGGACATTAATGATCTGGCATCTGGGAAGAATAACGCCCCCCAAAGATGTCTTAGTCCCCAGAACCTGTGACTCTGTTACCTTACGTGGCTAGAGGGACCTGGTGGATAGGTTTAAGTTAAGGAATTTGAGAAAGGGACATTGTTTGGGTTGACCAGATGTGATCACAAGGGAAGTAGGAAGGTCAGACTCAGAAGAAGATGTGACAAGAAACCCAGAAGCCAGAGGTCAGAATCAGAGAAAGCAATTTAAAGATACTGCTACCATGCTGGTTGTAGATGGAAGATGGAGCCATGAGACGGGGAATGTGGGAAGCCAAAAGACATGGGACGGATTCTCCCCTAGAACTTCCAAGAGGAACACGGCCCTGATTTTAGCCCCGGAAGACCCGCTTCGGACTTCCGACCTCCAGAACTCTGAGACTAGAAAGCTGTGTCATTTGAAGCCCCTAAGTTCGTCATTTGTTACAGCAGCCAGAGGAAACGAAAACACCTGGGAACTGGCAAGATGCAGGTCCTGATCCTGGGTCCACGAAGGGGTGAGAAGTTCCAGTGGGGCTTGCCTGCGGTGCCTGTGTGCTGCTCTTTGGACCACACTTGGAGAGTCGAGGCCGTCAGAACTCCCCCGCAGCTGGTCCTTCAAAGTCTGGAGACTTCACTTAGCACGGGATGGGAGCACGAGCCCACGGACCCCTCAGTTCCTCACCTCTGACTCCCCAGGCGTCTGCCCACCTACTCCTTTTATTCCTATTTCTGCCCCCTGTTTATTTACTTTGGAGATTGTAGTCCTAAATCGGAGTGTTCGCGTTCCTGCTGCCCCCTTCCCACCGTGCAACACGGTGCCTGGCATGGGATAGGCACTCTTAAGTGAATGAGTGAATGAATGAATGAACGGATGAACTAAAAAATCATGGAAACTCTTAGTTGTTTTCCAAACAGCTGCCTGACCGAATCTCTCGCAACTTGTATTTGCACAACTGAGTTTGTTTTCAGCTACGTAATCCAAACGTAGCTTGGACTGAACCCAGGAGCTGAATTTTCTCAGGCTGGGCTCTATGTTCCAAGTAGATGAAACCAATCTGCACATCGATCGATTTTTCCTCCCCCAATCTGAAAAGCCTGCTGCAGCAGGTCAGTGCCCAAGAGGCAGACTCTGAGAAGAAGATTCGCAGGCAGGAAGCGTATGGTGCTCTGCTCACAGGATCCCTGTGGGGGGTTGGGGGGGTGTGGAAAAACAGGACGAGGCAGAGGATGGAGTGGCCTGCGAAGCACACGCAACAGAGTCCTCGGCGGGTTCCTACAGGGAGCTCGGGAGCAGGCAGGCCCTGCAGAGTCTTCCTGGGACAAGGGTACCTGATAATGACTAGTCACTGGACCGGCTACATCCTCGTAATGGCCAGTCATTGAGGGCAGGCTGACCCGGGCCGTGGGGAGGGAGGGTATGAACTGGAGAAGGCACTCTTCCGTTCTAGGCAAGCTCCAGAGGGGGACTCAGCTGAGAGCTGTCAACCACGAAAGCCGCCAGCCACTGGGGGACGGAGTGGGCCAGTCGTGATAGGTGGGGATCCAGGCAGACTCCACAACATGCACCACACATGCCTTCTGTTTCCTCAGGCACTGGGGGGAAAGCAGCTATTTAATCAAACTAAGCCCAGAATAGAGCTCTGCGTCACACCAATAGGACTAGAGAGGAGTAGACTAAAGATGCGGAAGGAAGAAGAACACTGATGTGGAAGAGTCCAGAAGGGGGGGGGCGCCTGGCTGGCTCAGTCAGTGAAGCAACCGACTTCGGCTCAGGTCCTGATCTCACAGTTCATGGGTTCGAGCCAGGCTTTGTGCTGACAGCTCGGAGCCTGGAGCCTGCTTCCAATTCTGTGTCTCCCTCTTCTCTGCCCCTCTCCCACCTGCACTCTGTCTCTCTCTCAAAAATAAATAAAACATTTAGAACTTTAAAGAAAAAAAAGAGAGTCCAGAAGGAGGAGAACTGGGATGGCCTTGAGAGTGTGCACGGCGTTCCTCTGAGGTGGGATGAGAGTACGGAGGAATGAGCTGTGCATTTGGAGTAGCCCGTGGGTGAAGGCCACAGTATAACCAGGGAGGAGGAGAATAAAGGGGCCCACGGGGGTAGCATAGTGAGACGCTGATTGCCAAGGAATGAGAGGGCTGCTGGGCCCAGTGAGGGGCAGGCGGGGCGGCTGTTAAAAGTCTGCAGGGGCCCAGTCATGACAGTTTATGTCTCTCTTCCAGGAGCCTCAGGACAGAGCAGGGACAGCACACAACAGTTCAGAGCCGGCAAAGCAGGGGTGTCAGGGGGCTGGTGAGATGGTCACTGAAATGGGCCACCTTGGAGTCAGGCTGGATGAAGAGGCCAAGGGGGATGAAAGGAGATAAGAAATCCCCAAGTCCCGAGGTCATACGGAGAAAATCCAGCAGCTTGGGGCGATTTCAGGGAGCGGGAAAGTGAAAAGGCGGAGGCTGCAGCGGAGAATTTCAGAGATGGCATTTATAGTGGTGGAGGGTGAAACGGAGCCCATGTAGAGGGTGGTGAGGACAGTACTGATCCGCAGGAAGGCCACCTATTCAGTTTGAAACAGTGTCATCACGGTGACAGTCCTGTACATCTAGAAAAGTCGACACCACCTTCAAACCACTTTGCTCCTAACCAAAGCCCAGCGCCCTCCCTGAAGGCAACCACAGGCCCTTTGCAGTATCCCATGAACTTTGGCTCTACATCCTAGACCTGTGTATATGCGATCCCATTTCTGTAAGGAAGATTATATACACACATATGATCCTATATAGGATCATATTATATACATTATCATATATACTCATTTGCTCACTGCTTCTCTCTCTGCCCGGGACTTAGCCCACGTTGTGAGAATGACATCTCTTGACCTGGCCTGTTGCACTTGACTTGTGACTGTAGCTTTGGGTTAAAAAGATTGGAACTCTCGGGGCACCTGGGTGGCTCAGTCGGTTAAGCATCCAACTTTGGCTCAGGTCATGATCTCACAGTCTGTGAGTTCGAGCCCCACATTGGGCTCTGTGCTGACAGCCCAGGGCCTGGAGCCGGCTTCGGATTCTGTGTCTCCCTCTCTCTCTGCCCCTCCCGCACTCACACTCTGTCTCTCTATCTCTCAAAAATGAATGTTTAAAAATATTAAAAAACGGGGCGCCTGGGTAGCTCAGTCGATTAAGCGTCCGACTTCGGCTCAGGTCACGATCTCGCAGTTTGTGAGTTCGAGCCCCGCATTGGGCTCTGTGCTGACAGTCCAGAGCCTGGAGCCTGCTTCGGATTCTGTGTCTCCCCCTCTCTCTGCCCCTCCCCCGCTCATGTTCTGTGTGTGTGTGTGTGTGTGTGTGTGTGTGTCTCTGTCCTTCAAAAATACATAAACGTTAAAAAGAAATTGTAACTCTTGTGGAAGAGACTTTGTGAGGACAGCCCTGGCAGCAGCCTGTGAAAGGTGAGGGCCCTTTCAGGGCTGAAAGGGTTCCTCTTTCCTCTCACTAGAGGCAGAGCAAGTGAGTCCCAATGGCTGAGCCACGTGGATTTCTAACATTTTCCTGTTTCTAGGTGAGAGTTTTTAGTCTCGCTTCCTGGAATCGAAACAAAGTTCAAAACAAATTTCTAAACAAAGGGATCCTCTGCTTCCCCAGATCTCGATTCCATTCCCTGAGAGGAACGAGCCAAGGTACTTCTCCTCTGACGACTTTCCCAGCAGAGCCCCGTGGCTTCCTCCTGCACCTTCCTGGAGGCCACCAATTGTTGTGAACATCCTCATGGGTGTAGATTTTTATTTCTATTAACCCTTTTCTTCATGTCCTCATAATTATGCAGGGAGAAGAAGACTGTTTTCCCAATAGAAGTTATTCGAGACTTTTCGACGGTCTAGGGTTCAGTGGTCTCTCCTAAAAGCCAGCACCCAGCTGGGCAAGGTGAAAAGGATTCTAGACACATTCAACCCTGATGCTGCCTCTGCTCAGCCTCTCAGCAGATGGTTCGAGGGCGGGGTTCATCCGCTATCAAGTGGGAAGGTCACTCCTACCTCCAGGGCTTGACAAAGCGGTTGCGAAGAGAAAATTAGAAAGATCCTTGGAAGGATTTTGTTAATTGTGAGGTGCTGGGAAGCACGGAATGTGTTTCTTTAAACTGAGTCCACACAACTGGAGGGAGATTAATCGCAGCCTGGAATAAAGGGAAAGGAAACAGAAGCACGTCGCCTTCAAATGTGAAGTCACGCTGCTTTGAAAGCACTTGCATTCAGACCCTCACGAGACTGTGAAATGAAGAGGCAGGCTTAAATTCTTACTGCCTTTGCAAGAGAAGGCATGGAGACGGGGCAGGAAAGCCTGAAGCCTGTTCTCCTGGTCTTTATCTGAGTACTTCCCCGCAAGGAGATGGAAACAGGGACACAGGCCAGCCTCATTTAGCATCGTTGTAATTGGCCCAGAGGAAGGACCACACCCTGAAATCCTCGTGGCAACAGAGCTCACCCCACATTCCCAGGCAGGGAAACGCTGTCAGGAACAAACTGTGGGAAGGTCCAGCAGGCCTGCGTGAGAAGAGAGAGGATGGGCTTGTCGTTTGGGTAGATGTAGGTGAATGATGATAACGGCAGTGAAAGTACATGGACCGCTTCATGTGGACGCACTACACCTAGTATTTGACTCTACCATACCAAGCCCCTCCCAATGATGGGTTTATTTTCCTATCATTGTCTAGCCCCTAGACCTCAGCACCAAGGAAAAGCAAACAAGTGCTCAAACACCCCCCTTGTTGGTCCCAGGACACAAAGGACACTTCCATCCCTGCATTACACCCCGAGACCCACGAAGAAACCCAGGCACGGCTCAGCCTGGACGTGCACGGGCGTGCCCAGTAGGTGGCAGCAGCTAGCAGCCGTGCCCCCAGACCCGGACTCCCACCCAGTGCAGCCGCCCCGTGGGCCTGCACCGGGGAGGTCGAACTCCTCTATTTCATTTTGCTCATCTTGGAATACAAGACTCTAGAAGAGGACCGGGATTCATGAACCAGTCGCAGGGGCTCAGGCAGGGGCCTTTGGCTCCTGACACTGGCGAAAAGATGGATCCTGAGGCCTGTCACTGTTTGGAGCCTGGGCAGGATACACTGCCCTGCAGAGCCCCAGCCCTGGGTGCTGCCCCTGCCCTGCCTCTCTGTGCTCCACGCCCTGTTTGGGCTCTCCAGCCGTGGGCGTAGTCCGGGGTGTACGTGAGCTGGGGCTCCAGCCCTGCTCCTACCAGGCATTTGGGTCTGAGGGAGCTGCAGGATGGGGTGCTCGTGCCCTCCCATCCTCCCCACTACCCTCTGCTCCTTCCTGCTCTGACCTGGGCCTACTAGTCCACTTGCTTTCAAAGCCAGAGTCTACAGCCCAGACTCAGAGGGGATGGCAGAAGGAAGAGACGGCACCTGACGATACAGAACTGGACTGCCTTTTCACCCCCCAGGTGATAAGTGAGGTTGGAAGATTGGAGTACTTAAAGGCAAATGGGGTGGAAAAAAAATGAAAGGAAAAGTGTTTAAGTTGGAAACTATCCCCACTCTAAAGGGACATGATCTCATATGTCGAAAATCATAAGGAATCCAATTTTTAAAAACCATTAGACTAGAGGAGTTTAGCAAGGTTGCAGGATATAAGAACAATATACAAACATCAATTTTTTTTCTCTGCATTAACGATGAACAGTCCAAAAATGAAATTAAGAAAACAATTCAATTTACAATAGCATCAAAAATAATAAAATACTTAGAAATATGTTCAACAAAAGAAGGGCAAAACCTATATACTCTGGGAGCTACAAAACATCATTGAAATAAACTACAGATCACAGTGAAGGAAAACATTTCATGTTCATGGATTTGGAAGATTTAATACTATTAAGATGGCAAGACTCCCCAGACTAATCTAGATATTCAATGTAATCTCTATCAAAATCCCAGCAGCTTCTTTTCTAGAAACTGACAAGCTGACACTAACATCCATATGGAAACTTAGGAACCCAGCAAGCCAAACGATCTTGAAAACAAAGGGTAGGGGCACCTGGGTGGCTCAGTTGGTTAAGCAGCCGACTTCACCTCAGGTCATGATCTCGCGGTCCGTGAGTTCGAGCCCCACGTCGGGCTCTGTGCTGACAGCTCAGAGCCTGGAGCCTGTTTCAGATTCTGTGTCTCCCTCTCTCTGACCCTCCCCCGTTCATGCTGTCTCTCTCTGTCTCAAAAATAAATAGACATTTAAAAAAATTTAAAAAAAAAAGAAAACAAAGGGTAAAGTTGTCAATTTTACACTTCTTGATTTCAAAACTTACTATAAAGGAACGGTAATCAAACAGTGCAGTACTGATATAAGGATAGATCATTGCAACAGAATTGAGAGTCCGGAAATAAACCCATGTCAATTGATTTTCCACAAGGGGACCAAATCAATGGAGGAAAAATTAGTCTTTCAACAAATGGTGCTGGGAGAACTGCATGGCCACATGCAGAAGAATGAAGTTGGATCCTTACCTCGCACTATTACACAAATCAACTCACGGTAATGGAAATGTAGTATTGCCTTTAACTAATGAGGCTCTGATTCATTTTGGTAATGAGGCAGCTGGAGACCTTCTGAAGAAAGTGTCCAATTTTCGCCTTTAAAGCAACTGGGGGAGAAAGAGCCCACACTTTCCCTGCTGCCCTGTCTTGGGCATAATATATATAATATCCCTCAACTGGCTCTGGGCATCCTCTCTCAAATATCAGAATGCCCAAGTTGCTGCTGAGACTGTGCTGTGAGCTCCAGGGTAAGCTAAGGTGGTCACCAACCTCCCTGGCTGAGCAAAAATCATCACAGCCTTCTTTTACTGAGGGACCCCTCAACCACATTATATTCTCAAACCTCGGTAGAGTGAAGAGGCTGGGCAGGCCTGGCTTATTATTCTCCCTGCTTCCACAAAATATAAGACAACTTGCTCTACATAGCCCTGGATTTTTTGTACCAACTGTATCAATCTACTATTTTCTAAGTCATCAACTCAGTTATAACCACAGCTCCAAATCCACGGGTAGGACTGGAACAACATTATTCGTACTTGAAAAAGACCCTATTGATCTTGGGGAGCTTGGGCCTTCAGAAGACACTAGGAACGTCCAGTCAGCTGGCAGGCAGATGATATAGCAATGTGAGTAGCCTAGAGAGAAACAGGCCCACTCCAATTTTCTGTCACTTTCCTAAACCTACAGAGACCATCTCACCCCGTCACTGAAAATGAATTCAGGCCCAAGGAGGGGGGGGGGGGGGGGGGAGACGGACGTCCGTGCAAGGCCTCAGCCCTGCCACTTTTGCACTTCCCCCTGGGATGTGGTAGGAGGCCATCAACCCTCATTCTTCATGGCTGAATCCTGGCTCATAATCTCATTTGATTCATAATACAATCATGCTCCCAAGTAAGTAGAGCCATCAGCAGCTCATCCGTGCAGAGCTGGCCTGAACAATTGCCGAGTAGGTGGAGTCGAGACGAAAAATGCCCCTCCTCATACCTGTTGCTCTTAAGAGACAAAGCAAAGCCCTTTCCTTAACCCCATCCTTTGTGAGACTACATCGTCCCCACTTCCATAGGAAGTGTCGAAGAGGTTACCATAAATGTAAAGGTTAAAGAGGATCCATGAGATACAATTTCTTTACAGTTAGGCCATTTCAGCAAAAAGTCTAGGGGCAGGAGACACAACGTTGACGAACCATGAAGCCAGGCTGACTCTAGTCCGAAGGAAGCTTGTACAACTGTTACAACAAGCTCATTGTGAGTCATTAAGAAAAGCTAAGAATTGCTATGGGATGGGAAGTGGGGCTGGAGGAATGTCAGGGGGCTGGAGGAAAATAATCATAAACAATAGAGAACTTTATGCCCACCCTGGCAGGCATAAGCCAAGCTTGGCTAAAACTAACTTTGCTAGCCAAACTTGGCTCAAATTAACTTTCCTGCTGGTAGAATTAGCATAGAGGTAAAGAATCTTTCAAACCAGAAGTTCTTTTAGAAAATACCCAGTCTAGAGTGTATCTATATAGTTTTTAAAGCCTCATCTAGATTTTAAAAGGACATTATTATTTTTTTTTTTTAGTTCAGAATCATTGTTTTCTTTTTTTTTTTTTTAACATTTATTTATTTTTGAGACAGAGAGAGACAGAGCATGAACGGGGGAGGGTCAGAGAGAGGGAGACACAGAATCTGAAACAGGCTCCAGGCTCTGAGTGGTCAGCACAGAGCCCGACGCAGGGCTCGAACCCACGGACCGCGAGATCATGACCTGAGCTGAAGTCGGCTGCTTAACCGACTGAGCCACCCAGGCGCCCCCAGAATCATTGTTTTAAAAAGAAATGTAACTTGGAGCTCCATAATCAACAACAAAGAAAATCTTTATGAATCTTATTCACCCTCACAACAATCCGGTGAGGCAGCACTGCTATTGTTCCTTTTTTACAGATGAAGAAACTGAGGTACACAAGACTGAAGTACTTGCCAGGGTCACACAGCGAGGCTACTGTTGTACAGCAGGGCACAAGAAGAGCTTCCTTGTTTAAAGCAGGGTAGAGGGCAGGGTTCAAAGCGAGGAAGGTGTCAGTATCCCGGCAAATGACCCTTCCCCACAGCTCACATGACCCTGTTTGAAAACGTCTGATAAGAAAATCAGGAGACAGAGGTTGAAAATGGTGGCGGCTGGGTCCTGGGTTTCTGGGCTGCCAGGTCAGGCCGGGGCACAGCTGAGGACTTCCATGCCGAGTGGGGCCCACGACGCAGAGGGCTCAGCTCTCACATGGAAAGCCCTCACCTACTTTGTAGGGGTCCTTGGCCTGGGAGCAAGCACGCCGAACATCCTCCTGAAGTCACATCACAGACGGCACGACCCACGTACGTCACCAAGCCCTTTCCCTGGGGAGATGGTAATCATACTCTATTCCGTAACTCTGGCGTGAATTCACCTCCCAGCAGCTGTGAAGATTAACAAAGAGAACCCAGACCGCTACCCAGTTGGGGACCACAGCACTGGTCTGGACCATGACTCTGCCCGTGGACCAGAAAAATACATGAGACCCTAAGCTTACCTTCCTCACTTGTGTCAAATGATGACCAGGATACTGACCTTCCATCCCTTCGCTTATGGCAGGAGGTGGCTTAGATAAATAACCCACATTGGTCCATGGGGATGAAAGAAAGAAAGAAAACCAGAAGATAAACGGAATCACTAAAGGTTCAGGTGGAATAAAAAGATGACAAAGATAATAAGGACAAATCCTTAGGATCCAGAAACAAGCACGGAAATCAAAGCCCTGTAAATAAATGAGAGCAGGTGCCATGGCGACTCTGGGGTGAGGTGTCAGTGAGGACATGAGTCCTTGGAGCTGGGGCTGGCCTTCTAATTCCCCTTCCTCCTTACTAAAGATGACTTTGGGCCTCGGTCAAGCAGGGGAGCTGGAAAGGCGCTCCGTGCATATAGCTTGAAGTCTGAAAGTGTTGCTATTTCATCAAAAAGGAATTAGAACACTTCCTTCCACCTTCCAAGGACCCCCTAAAGAAGCTGTGTGTGTATCTGAGGGCTTGTGTGGAAAAATCAAATACCCAGGCCTGCTCTGTAGGAAGATACAGGATCTGAATTTACCCTGAGGTCCGTAGGAATCCCAATCAGGGGAGTTAGTGACAAAAACTAGCCCCTGGATGTTAATTCTCTAAGGAGATAACAGAAACAATCACAAAACTACTCTTTCACAGTGTAGGGTTAATGAGAAGCCTTTTTTTTTTTTTTTTTTTTTTTTTTAATATTAAAGAGTAGTTCAGAGTACTTTGCCCTTGAGCAACATGGGTTTGAACTTCACGGGTCCACTTACACACAGGTTTTTTTTGATAAATACAGGACAGTACTGTCCATGTATTTTCTCTTCCTTATGAGTTTCTTTTTTTTTACTCAGTACGTTTAATGGGATGATTTCCACAAACTATACACAAAGTTTCTAACCGTCACAATTCAGTAAAATACAAAAGATGACCTTAAAGATGATGGGAAGAGAAGGCAACACCAGTGGTGACGCCTTCCAATCCAGGTGGGTCTAGGGGTGAGGAGGGGGTGATGGTTTCTTTTTAACCCGAGCCCCTTATTTCAATGTACAAAGGAATGACTCTGATTGATATTAAATTGGATTGAAAACAAAGTGGACTAAAAAGCAAATCTACTCTATGTTGGTATGGAAAGGAGAAAAAAGAATTGAGTCTTTCAAAGTAGGATGGGAGACAGTTGGGGAAAGATTCTGTGGTTCACACTGCTCCATTTTTACTGAAAGTAAAATCAGGGCAGCCCGGTATTTCTTTTCTTTAATCCCCTTTGCATATGCTTGCAAGGTTCGCCAGCTGTCCACACGGTCATCTTCACTTTCCTCAAAGTTTCCTGCCACTCCCTTTCTCACTTGGCTTTTTCTCCAGCTTCTATCTTTTCTCCCCCTGTTACTTCCTTTCCTGCACCTCTCGCGCGTGCTGGCGCTCCTCTCTCTTGCCTTTCAATTTCCAGCTCAGCAAAGCGTGTGGCTGTCTGTTTATACACTGTTTGTTTGAACAGCTCAGGATCCCCCTCCTCCACATTTGTAGGTTTCGTTTCTCCTTTAATTGCTTGTTTCACTCTCTCCCAGTGTGTCCTATGTATTCTTTTCCTGCTTGATTTATATCCAGGGTCCTCTTCCTTTGCTCCTGATGCAGGAGCAACTTGTAAGCTTCGTCCACAGCTTCAAAAGCCTTTTGTGCTATCAGCATCATCTTAATTTTTGTCAGGATGCACCAAAATGGATAACTGTCAAAATGTCTTTTTTATTCCTTCATCTGTCACTTCAGGATCGATCTGAAGAACCTCAAATGGGTTCAAATTGAAGCAGGAAGAAACAGGACAGGTCGATCTTTCAATCCGACTTTTGGATTTTAGAACTGAATCTGTCTTTTCTATTTGTTTCACCTCACTGTAGAAAGTCATAAATGCTTCCTCAATGCTCCCTCTGCCAGCTGAATCGCTGCTCATTCCTAGAGCCACCATTTCTCCTTCTTGATGGTTGTCTTAATTACATTTTCTTTTCTCCAGCTTACTTTATTAGAAGAATACAGTATATAATACATATAACATAGAAAATATGCATTAATGCCTATTTATGTTATCAGTAACAGTTCTGATTAACAGTTGGCGTTAGTAATTAATTCGGGGGGGAGTCAAAAGTTACACACAGATTTCCAACTGTGCTCGGGGTCAGCATTTCTAACCCCTGCATTGTTCAAGGGTCAACTGTAGATCACAGAGAGATACTCATCACACAAGGAAGTTAACTAATGAGAGAGAAACCCGGCAGCTGCAACCAGACAGTAAATCAGCATTGAAAGAATGGGAAATAATAGAGCTAGAAATGAAAGAATAGGCAAGTCAAAGTAATTTAAGAGATTTTTTAAATTAGGAACCATAATGAAGCAATAGAGTGTTATGGGAAAAGGTACAGACAGATTTGATAAATAACAAAATCGCAGCCCTGGAAACAAAACACAAAGGCACTGCATAGAAGGACTCACCGGGTAAGTTAAATAAAAGATTCAGCACAGCAGAGGAAAAAATTAGTGAGCCCAAACACAGATCTGCAGAAATCACTCAGAATGTGGCAGGGAGAAACCAGAAAATGAAAGAATTAACCAAGCAGGATGGAAGATGGAAGGAGATGCCCGATGGAATCTGCTAGAACTTGCACAGGAGAGGCTCAAAGAGATGGTATTCACAGGGAGAATGATGAAGAACATTCCAGAATGGAAGACATGAATCTTCAGATTGAAAATGCACACCAAGTTCTAAAGAAGGTAGATAAAAATAACAGGTTTTTTAAAAATATGATTTCTATTTCTTTGCAGGTTTTGTGTGTTCAGGTCTTCCCTCCCAATCCTTTTGTCTGGGTTTAATTTCGATTTCATCTAAGTGTTCATTTCGGTAAGATGAAAAAAGTAAGTAAAAATATAAGAATACAGATTGACAAAATAAACACAAATAATATGTATAGAAGGAAATAACAGTAATCGATGATAACATTAATGAAATATGTCTATGTTTTAAGAGCTCATTTTCTGGGTACTGTTGTTATAGAATTATTTATTGCTTCGGTGACAAACAGGCCGTTTCTCCATGGGCAGATCAGAAATCCACTTCTGGGGTGATTTCACTCTCAGTGTACTGTCTATGCAGTCAGTAAAACCTTCCAGGGGAAACACACCAGCACCAGGAGGGAGCCTGTGGGAAGAGGAAGGGGACCACCAAATGCCAGAAACTTGACACCAAAGAAACACAGACTAAGAGTGACATCCAGTGGCCAGACTACCTGCGTAGCGCAGGATGCTTCCCAGGACCCCCACACCCTGGCTGCTGCTTGTGGCCAGATCGTTTGTGGGGGTTTCCTCTCATTGATGTGTTTCAGGGAGGTCTGTGATCTAGAGAGTGCTTTGGTGGGGGTGTGAGGAGCCGGTTCCCCTCTCTCCTCCTCTGCCATCTATCCCTGTCTCCTGGCTCACTTTCCCCTTCCCTACCCCATGTGCAGTCTCTGGTGATGGGGTCCCATAGGTGACCAGGTAGAGAGGCCAACAGAAGACACGATAGAAACAAGGAGAATTTCTCCCACCACCACTTCGATACAGGGGTGATGTTCTCCATGGTGAGAGTGTACCCCCTACAGCGAAGCCAGTTAAAATGTGATAAATTAATTTAGTGGTACTGACCTCTTGAAATTCAGGGAGAGGGTATAAGATATTGGAGTGCCAGTGCAGACAATCCACGTCATCACAAAAAAGGTCCTGATGAAATTAGACCTCGTTAGATCCACCCCATTTCTGCAAACAGTGCTGCGGGTATGTTTCTAAACTCTCCAGCAACAGCCAACTTGGAGATTGCACTAAGGAAACGCTGGCTCAGATGCAAAAGCCCCTAAGAAAATTATAAAATCTGACACCTGTCCCACCACCCAATTAAATCGTCTCTCAGAAGTCACCACCCATAACCACCACCACAATAAGAACTAGCACAAATTGATCACACACACACACACACACACACACACACACACACACCATGCCAAGCACCACCCTAAGTGCCTTACATGCACTGGCTCATTTAAATTCTATTAGGCAATCCTATTAGGCAACTACTAATATTATACTCATTTTACAGATGAGAAATTTGAGGCATAGAAAGAGAAATTAATGTGTCCAAAGTCACAGAGCTGGTGAACTAACGAAAACACATGATGTTCTCACATCGTCCCCAAACGCCCTTCAGGCAGGCTGAACCTTGGAGGATGTAGACAGTCCTAGGCAAAAACGTGAAGGAGGGTACAAAAAGTAGTGGGAAAGAAACAGATGAAGACTTGGCAGTCAAACGTTCAATGTATGTTTGGCAGATAATACAGAGTCCATATGAACTATGGCCAAAAAAAATTATATGGAAGGCAGTGTTATGAGTCATGATGATGGGGGGCGGAGAACGGCAGCCAGATTGTGCTGCATGTTGTACGTCAGCCTGAAGAGATTGAAATTAACCTTGTAGGCAGTGGTGAGTGATGAAGGATTTATAAACGAGTAAATGTCACAGTCAAAATTAATGTCCTTGCAAAGATGTATTTGGTTGTGGTGTCTAGATGGTATACAGATGAAGTATGAGTTTGAGCATGGGTCATCCTTTAAAAAAATTTTTTTTACATTTATGTATTTTTGATAGAGAGAAACAGAGCACAAGTAGGGGAGGGGCAGAGAGAGAAGGAGACACAGAATTGGAAGCAGGCTCCAGGCTCCGAGCTGTCAGCACAGAGCCTGATGCGGGGCTCGAACCCACAAACCGTGAGATCATGACCTGAGCCAAAGCCGGATGCTTAACCGACTGAGTCATCCAGGTGCCCCAAGCATAGGTCATTCTTCCACAAATTCAGTCTGTCTTAGTCAATGTACCATGTGTGTGAGAAAAAAAATATCTGTTCTATAGTGATAGGATATGGTGTTCTCTAAATATCAGTTATGTCAAGATGATTCGTTTTTGGATGATCTTTATTTTTACTGACTTTGTGTATTCTTCCAGTTATGTGTGAATTTTTGTTCTTTTAATTGCTGAAGGTGTTAAGATCTCCAACTGTGATTGTAGAATTTTCATTTCTTCCTTAAATTCTCTCAATTGCTTCTTTGTGTATTTTAAGGATCTATTATTCAGCACCCACATTAATGATTGTATATCTTTTTGGGTACGACAGCCACTCCAGCCTTCTTGTGCTTGCAGTTTACGTGATATATTTTCCAATCCCTTTGCTTTTAAACTATCTTTATGTTTAAAATGTACATCTTGTGAAGAGCATTCGTTAGGTCTCACTTTTTTTCGTCAGCTCTGACAATCACTCCCCAGTAATTAGAGTGTTATTTTACAGACTTCTAGACCCCATAGTTTGTGATGAGAAATCAAATGTCTTTAGACTTGATATTTTGTAAAGAAAAAGCATTCATGACACTTGTTAAAGATGTTAAGAAAGACTCTATTTGAGGAGGGACTACTGTAGTGGGGTTTTACAGTAGGGGAGACAGATCAGGCTCAACTCCGAATACAAGAAGAAGTGAAGATTTATAGCCAAGGAGCAGCACAGGGGAAGTAAATGGAAAACTACTAAAACAAAACATCAGGAATATGAGGATTCTTGATAGGCTTGCTCAACAGAATTCTTGCTGAAGGCAAGCCAGGATGATAAGATATTGAGGGTAGGAGGTGAGGAATTTGATCAGATATCAAGGGTGATCAGATACTAAGAGGGAACTGTGGCTAAACGGACTCAGCAGGATTCTTGTTACACCTGGGCTAAGTGGACCAAGGACAGAGCCTAAGGCTGGGACCTAGTCAGAAGACTCAGGAACTTGATTCAAGTTTGGTCAAGGTAGAGAATCTGTCATATTCCACCGTATGTCGTGTGTCATTTTCCCTAGCTCTTTCAACATTTTCTCTTTACCTTTGGTTTTCAACACTTGGACTATGATGTGACTAGGTGTAGTTTTCTTCTAATTTATCTTATGGAGCTTCTTGAATTTGTACCTGTGAGAAGATGTCTGCCCTATTCTACCCCCGCCCTTTCATTTGAGGAGTCCAGTTATGTGGGGAGTCTATAATGTTAGACCTTTTGATATTGTCTCCCATGTCCCTGAGGCTCTGTTGACCTTTTTTTAACTTTCTTTGAACAGTTTGAGGATTACAACAAAATTGAGATGAAGATACAGAGATTTCCTAAATACCCACTAGGTCCCCCCCCCAACACACACATGCATAGCCACCCCTGTTAACATGACTGGTACAATATTTACCAAGGATGAATCCACATTGACACAGCATAATCACCCAAAGTCCATAGTTTGTCATAGGATTCATTCTTGCTGTTGGATATGCTATGGCTTTGGACAATGTACAATGACATACAGTCATCATTATAATATCATACAGAATATTTTCACTGCTTTAAAAATCCTCTATGCCCTGCTTATTCATCACAACCCCCTCCCCCACAATCACTGGTCTTTTTACTATCTCCATAGTTTTTCTTTTTCCAGAGTGTCATATAGTTGGAATCATACAGTATGCAGCCTTTTCAGAGTGGCTTCTTCCACTTAGCAAGATGCATTTAAGGTTCCTCCACGTCTTTCTGTGGCTTGATAACTTGTTTCTTTTTAGTATTGAATAATATTCCATTGTCAGGATGAACCACAGTTTATCTATCCTTTTACCCATTGCAGGACATCTTGGCTGCTTCCAAATTTTGGCAATTAGGAATAAATATCCATGTCCAATTTTTTACACGAACAGTGATTACTGGATCTTATGATAAGACTATATTGCTTTTGTAAGAAACCACCAAACTGTCTTCCAAGGTGGCCGTACCATTTGCATTTCCACTAACAATAAATGAGAGTTCCTGTTGCTTCACATCTTCACCAGCATTTGGTGATGTCAGTATTCCAGAATTTGGGCATTCTAATACGTATGTCATGGTATAAATGTGCATTTCCCTAATGACAAATGATGAGGAACATCTGTTCATATACTTATTTTCCTTCTGCATATCTTCTTTAGTGAGGTGTCTGTTAAAGTCTTTGGTCTGTTTTTTAATTGGGGTGTTAGTTTTGTTATTGTTGAGTTTTAAGAGTTCTTTGCTTATTTTGGACACCAGTCCTTTATCAGATACATTTTTTAAATAAATGTTTTCTCCCCAACTGTGGCTTGTCTTCTCATTCTCTTGACATTGTCTTTCACAGAAGCACAAGGTGTTTGTTTGTATTAATTTTAATGAAATCCAGTTTGCCAATTATTTCTTCCAAGGATCATGCCTTCCCATGGTCATCTAGGTTTTCTCCTATGTTATCTTGTAGGAGTTTTATCGTTTCACATTTTACATTTAGGTCTGTGCTCCATTTTGAGTTAATTATTGGGAAGGATGTAAGTTCTGTGTCTAGACCAGACACAGGCCCAGATGTCCAGTTATTCCAGCACCATTTGTTGAAAAGACTGTCTTGGCTGCATTCTTGTGCTTTGGTTCCTTTGTCAAAGATCAGCTGACTGTATTTATGGGAGACTATTTCCTGGGCTCTCTGTTCTCCTCCATTAATCTATTTGCCTATCTTTTCCAATACCACACTGTCTTGATTACTGCAGCTTTATAGTAAGTCTTGAATTCAGCGAGCATTAGCCCTCCAATTTTGTTCTTCTCTTTCAATATTGTGTTAGCTCTTCTGAGTCATTTGCCTCACTCCATATAAATTTTGAAATCATTTTGCCAATATCCATAAAATAACTTACCGGGAGTTTGATTGGGATTGCATTGAGTCTACAGATCAAGCTGGGGAGAACAGACAGCTTGACAGTATTGAGTCTTCTCACTCATGAACATGAATATATCTCCATTTATGTAGTTCTTTGATTTCATTTATCAGAGTTTATTTTTTTTTAATTTTTTTTAATGTTTATTTATTTTTGAGACAGAGAGAGACAGAGCATGAACGGGGGAGGGTCAGAGAGAGGGAGACACAGAATCTGAAACAGGCTCCAGGCTCTGAGCTGTCAGCACAGAGCCCGACGCGGGGCTCGAACTCACGGACCGCGAGATCATGACCTGAGCCCAAGTCGGCCGCCTAACCGACTGAGCCACCCAGGCGCCCCTCATTTATCAGAGTTTAATTGATTTCCTAATACAGATCTTGTACATACTTTGTTAGTAAGTATTTCCTCTTGGTGAATGCTAATGTAAATGGTATTGTGTTTTTAATTTCAGATCCCACTTGTTCATTGTTAGTATTTAGAAAAGCAATTGACGTCTATATGCCAACTTGTATTTTGAAAACTTGCTATGATTACTTATTATACATAGATGATCATGTCATTTGTGAACAATGATAGTTTTAAGTCTTTCTTCCCAACCTGTATACCTTTGGTTTCCTTTTCTTGCCATACTGCGTTAGCAAGGACTTCTAGTACAATGCTGAAACTGAGTTCTGAGTAGGGATATCCTTGCCTTGTACCTAACCTTAGAGGGAAAGTTTTGAGTTTCTCACAATTAAGTATGATGTTACCTGTAGGTTTTTTGCAGACAGTCTTTATCAAGTTGAGACAGTTCCCCTCTATTCTTAGTTTACTGAGAGTTTTTATCTTGAATGGGTGTTAGATTTTATTAAATGCTTTTTCGGCATCTATTGATATGATCATGTGATTTTTTTCTATGGGATGGATTATATTCATTGATTTTCAATGTTAAACCTGCTTGCATATCTGGATAAATCCCACTTGGTCATAGTATATAATTCTTTTTATACTTTTTTGGATTCAATTTGCTAATATTTTGTTGAGGACTTTTGCATCTATGGTCACAAGAGGTATTGCAGTTTTCTATTCTTGTGATGTTTATGTTTGGTTTGGTATTAGAGTAATGCTGGCCCCATAGAATGAATTAGGAAGTATTCCCTCTGCTTCTATCCTCTAGAAGAGATTTTAGAGCATTGATAGAATTTCTAACTTAAACATCTGGTAGAATTCACCCAGGAGCCCATCTGGGTGTGGTTCTTTCTTTTTTGGAAGTTTATTAATTGTCAATTCAATTTCCTTAATAGATAAGGGCTTATTCAGAGCATCTATTTCTTCTTGTGTGACTTTGGACAGGTTGTTCATTTCAAGGATTTAGTCCATTTTGTCTACATTGTCAGATTTGTGGGCATAGAGTTGTTCATACTATTTCTTTATTATCCTTTACTTTCTGTGGGTTCTAATAATAATGTCCCCTCCTTTGTTTCTGATATTAGTGATTTGTGTCCTCCCTCTTCTCTTCATCTATTTTATTTTTTATATATTTTATTTATCTTTTCAAAGAGCAGTTTTGAGTTTCATTGATTTTTCTCTATTGATGTCCTGTTTTCAATTTCATTGGCTTTTGCTCTAATCATTACTATTTCTTTTCTTCTATGTACTGTGGATTTAATTTGCTCTTCTTTTTCTAGTTTCCTAAGGTGGAAACATAGATTATCAATTTTAGATATTTCTTTTTTTTTAATAAATGCATTCAATGCTAGAAAATTCCCTCTAAGTACTACTTTCATTGCATCCCACAAACTTTGATAAGTTATGATTTCCATTTCATTGAGTTCCAAAATTTTTTTTAAATTTCTCTTGAGATTTCTTCTAGAATCCATGTGTTATTTAAAAGTGTGCTATTTATAGGGCACCTGGGGGGCTCGATCGGTTGAGTGTCCGACTTCAGCTCAGGTCATGATCTCACAGTTCATGAGTTCAAGCCCCACATTGGGCTCACTGCTGTCAGTGCAGAGCCTGCTTTGGATCCTCTGTCCCCACCCCCACCCCCACCCCCCCCCGTCCCTCCTCTGTTCACACACGCTCTCTCTCTCTCAAAAATAAATAAACATTAAAAAAAATTAAAAGTGTGCTGTTTAATCTCCACGTCTTTTGGGATTTTCCAGTTATCTTTCTGTTATTGATTTCTAGCTTAATCCTGTGGCAGTGTGATAGCAGAAATCGTGTGATTCTATTCTACATGAGGAGTGTTTTAAAATTTTTAAAAAGCATACCTAATATTCAATACAATCATTAAAAAACAGTCAAGCTAAAAGAAGACAGGAAAAGAAGAAAATGGAACAAAGGACAAATGGAACAACAACAATAACAACAAGAAAAAGGTTAACAAGATGGTAAATTTAGGCCCAACCAATAATAATTACATTAAATGAAAATGGCCTAAACTCTCCATTTAAAGATTGCCAGATTGGATAAAGGGAACTAAATATATAAGTATAAATATAAAGATATAACTAGGTTAAAAATAAAAGTATAAAAATAGAAATGCCATTCAAACACTAATCAAAAGAAATGCCTCATATTGATTAAAGCAAATTTCAGAACAAGGAACATGATCAGGGATCAATAGAAACGTTTTGTAATAATAAAAAGGATAACATATTTAAAAGATATTAACAATCTTCAAAGAGTATGCACCAGGGCTCCTAGTTGGCTCAGTCAGTGGGGCATGCAACTCTTGAACTTGGGCTTGTGAGTTCAAGCCACTATTGGGTGTAGAGATTACTTAAAAATAAAATCTCTTTTTAAAAAGTGTATGTACCCCCCCCTCGGCCCCTCCCCCACTCATGCTCTGTCTCACTCTGTCTCTCAAAAATAAATGTTAAAAAAAAATTAAAAAAAAAAGGGGGGGTACCTGGGTGGCTCAGTCACTTGAGTGTCCAACTTCGGCTCAGGTCATGATGTCGCAGTTTGTGGATTTGAGTCCCGCGTTGGGCTCTGTGCTGACAGCTCAGAGCCTGGAGCCTCCTTCAGATTCTGTGTCCCCCCTCTCTCTCTGCTCCTCCCCCACTCGTGCTCTGTCTCACTCTGTGTCTCAAAAATAAATTTAAAAAAAAAACTTTTTCAAAGTGTATGTACTTACCAACACAGCTTAAAATGCATGAAGCAATAAGTAATAAATCTGAAAGAAATAACAATGTCCACTGTTTGAGTGGGATATTTTATTATATTTATTTTTTTATTTTTTCAAGTTTATTTTTGAGAGAGTGAGACAGCTCAAGCAGGGGAGAGGCAAAGAGAGAGGGAGACACAGAATCTGAAGCAGGCTCCAGTTTCTGAGCTGTCAGCACAGAGCCCGACACAAGGCTCGAACCCACCAACTGCAAGATCAGGACCTGAGCCGAAGTTGGATGCCCAACTGACTGAGCCACCCAGGCGCCCTTTAGCAGGATATTTTAACAGTTCTCTCTCAGTAATTAATAGAACAGGTAGACCAAAAAAAAAAAAAAACCAAAAAACAAAACAAAAAAAAAAAACCAAAAACAAAAAAAAAAAACAAAACAAGACAACAAAAACAAAAAACAAAACAAAACAAAAAACCACCACCACCACCAAAAACCAGTAAGGATACAAATCTTGAATAACATTTTAATCAACTTGACCCAACTGACATTTATACAACAGTGCACCAAAGCACATCAGAATAGGCCACCTTTTCAAGTGCATATGGAACACTCACCAAGAAGAACATATTCTGAGATGAAAAAAACAAATGTCGAGAAATTCAAAAAATTAACATCGTCCAAGAATGTTCTCTGAACACAAAGGAATTAAATTAGAAATCAATAAAGGAGAAATACCTGGAAAATCCCCAGATATGTGCAAATTAAACAAAACACTCCTAAATAACTCAAGGGATGAGGGAGAAATCAGAAGGGAAATTAAAAAATAGTTTGAATGCAATGAAATCAACCTATCAAAATCTGGGGGTTGCAAGAAAAGCAGTGCTTAAAGGGATCTTTATCACATTAAATGCTTATATGAGAAGAGAAGACAGTCTCAACTCGGTCGTCTAAGCAGGCAAACTAAACAAGTAAGGAGAAGGAGGCAAGAAAATAGTAGAGATAAGAAAGGGCAGCAATCAAATAGAAACTGAACAAACACATAGACATCACGTTTAATTTAAATTCAGTCTGATAATCACTTCACAAGTCAAATCATTATGTTGTACGTGTTAAACTTCTACAGTGCTGTATGTCAAGTATATATATTTTTTAATGTTTTATTTTTGAGAGAGAGGGGGAGAGACAGCGGGAGAGGGGCAGAGAGAGAGGGAGACACAGACTCTGAAGTAGGCTCTAGGCTCTGAGCTGTGAGCACAGAGTCCCACGTGGGGCTCGAACGCACAAGCCGTGAGATCACGACCTGAGCCGAACGAAGTCAGATGCTCAACCGACTGAGCCACCCAGGTGACCCTGTCAATTACATTTCAATTAACCTGGGAAAAAAATCGAGAATATCAATGAACCGAAACAGTTATTTCTTGGAAAAACCGGTAAGACTCCTCTGGGCCAATAGACAGACTGCTTCCTGGGACGCAGAAACAAAGGCCTCTGTCTGCACCATCCCTCCGGGGCTGAGAGACCAAGGGGCCTCAGCCTGAACGGGGTTAGGTAGGGGCGCCCTTCCTAACAGCGCCCCTTCTCCAACCTCCTAGCAGACACTGGACAGACGGAAAGCCGGCTCAGTGCACAAAGCAGCCTTTGATATCCAGCTGCAGCAGGAGGCCCAGGGAGGGTGGGAGGGGCAGCCCAGCCCTCAGGACCCATAGTCCTTGCTCTGTCAGGCCTCTGACCAGGGAGCAGAGCTCCTCCCTGCCTCTCTGCAGATTGCTCCATGCCTAGCAGGCTCTGGCACATTCCTCACATTCTAGGATTGAGATACACAGTTTGGTTCCTGTGGGGGTGGCCGGGGTGGGGGAGGAGGGCAGGGAGCATCCCAGGAATCAAGGCTGCTGTACTTGTTTTCCCCCTGACTGCCTTGGCCCTCACGGACTTGTCTGCCAATGAGCAAGTGATCCCCACCCGGCCTCTCTCTGCAAACACCTCCCTGAGCGATCTGGGCGACACTGGAGCTGTGGGCGCAGCGTCTCACCTCGGCCCCAAGAGCATCAGGGAGCCAACCCCTCATGGGGGGGGGGGGGGCAGGGGGGTGCGTGCAGAACCCCAGCCCCTGCTCCTAAAGTCAGGAGGAACCTGGGAAATCGCCTGATGGAGCCCAGCACCTTACAGACGAGTGGACGGAGGACCAAATGTGTGAAGGCTAGGAGTACGCACAGAATGTAGTTACACAAAACAAACCTCATTTGCGTTTTGGATAGTCAGCAGAGCAGAGGAATGCAGTTGACATAGTGAGCCGAACTTCAAAAGCCTCCCGTGAGATCTCACAAATGAGATGGAAAAACTATGGACTGAATCCAAATAAGGTTAGACAGATTGATGACTATTTAAAGGCCACTAATAAATTACGTAATACTTCCTCGGGTGCTATTTTCTTTCTTTTTTATGGGCATATAGTTGACATATAATGTCATATTCGTTTCAAGTATACAACGTAGTGATTCCACAGTTTTATACATTATGCAGTGCTCACCAGGATAAGCGTAGTCACCATCTGTCACCGTACAAAGTTATTACAATGTTATAGACTATATTTCCTGTGCTGTACTTTTCATCCCCCTAAGTTATTCATTTTAGAGGTGGAAGTTTGTGCCTCTTAATTCCCTTCACCTGTTTTGCCCCTCCCCCCCCCCTCTGGCAACCACCAGTTTGTTCTCTGTATTTATGAGTCTGTTTCTAATGTGTGTGTATGTATGTGTGTACATATTGGCTTTATTTTTTAGACTCCACACATAAATGAAATCATATGGTATTTGTCTTGCTCTGTCTGACTTATTTCCCTTAGCATAATACATTCTAGGTCCTTTCGTGTTGTCACAAATGGCCAGAGTTCGTTCTTTTTTAATGGCTGAGTAATATTCCGCTGCATTTACATACCCCATCTTCGTCCATTCGTCTATCAGTGGACACGGGCTGCTTCCGTATCTTGGCTATTGTAACTAATGCTGCAATAAACATGGGGATGCGTCTCTCTTTCCAAATTAGCGTTTTCATTTTCTTTGGGTAAATAGCCAGCAGTGGAAGTACTGGACCATACACAGTATTTCTGTTTTTAATATGCTGAGGAACCTCCGCAGTTTTCCATGCTGGCTGCACCAATTTACATTCTCACCAATGGTGCCCAAGGATTCCCTGTTATCCCCATCTTGGATGCTGTTTTTTGAGGACGTTCTTTGTCCAGTTCTCATGCCAGTCCATTCCAGGTCAAAATCTAACCAAGTCTTGGATGAAGGCACAAACTCACTCTTTTATATAATATTGAATGAGCCCCTACTCTGCACTGGGAACTAGTGACACTGTTGAGTGAAAACAGAGCCCGTGCCTTCACAGAACCCATGATCCATCAGTCACGTAGAGGTCAGCCAAAGTGTCCCACAAATGATTATGCAAGAAGGGCTGTGACGGGGAGGAAGGGAAATACAATAAGCACATATAAAAGAGGAGGGTGGTGCCTGGGTGGCTCAGTCCGGTAAGCATCTGACTCTTGGTTTCGGCTCAGGTCGGGATCTCACGGGTCATGAGATCGAGCCCCGTGTCAGACTCTGTGCTGACAGCACGGAGCCTGCTCGGAATTCTCTCTCTCTCTTCCTCTCTCTCTGCCCCTACACACTCTCTCTCCTCACCTCTCTCTCTCTCTCTCTCTCTCTCTCTCTCTCAATAAATATTTTTTTTACATGAGGAGGCATGTAGGCAGGGAAATCAAGGAAGGCTTCCCTAGAGAAGGGACTCTTCAGCTATCATCTGAAAAATAAGTAAAAGTTACATAGACAAAGATGAGAGAGAAAAGAATTCAAGAGGGACCGGCATGTCTCCCAGAGGCCCTGTGCCAGGAGGGGAATAGGACTAGTGTGAGGGAGTGAAAAGCCACTGAGCAAAGTGCAGGGAGCTCTGGGGAGCTGATATTACCTGTTAGAATGAGAGCTCTATGAGGACAGAGAATTTTTATTATTTTGCTCACAGCTGTGTCCCCCAGAGCCTATAACTGTGTGCCTATTACTGTGCCTTCCACACAGTCGATACTGACAGATAGTGAATGAACAAGAGTGAATGAATGCTGGCTTGGGAAGCTGGCAGAGTGCTCGAGTGACAGGGGATCTGAGCAATAGAAAGGGTGTAAGACTTCAGGCAATGGGACATTATGAACAGATTTCTCTATTTTGTAGCTCCTAGTTTCTTGAGAGATTTTATTATAAATGGATGTTGAATTTTGCTAAAATGCTTCATCTGCATCATTGAAATAATTATGTTCTTCGCTTGTCTGCTGATATGGTAAATTACATTGATCGATTTTCAAGTGTCGAACCAACCTAGCATCCCCCACTTGTGTTATCTTTTTTAATATACTGCTGGATTTGATTTGCTAACATTTTGCTGAGGACTTTTGTGTCTATGTCTATAAGGTATATTTGGGCTTTAGATTACTTTTCATGAAACCTTGGTCTTTGTCTGGTTTTGGTATCATGTTAGTATCGGCCTCATAAAGTAAGTTGGAAAATGTTCTACCCTTTACCATTTTTTGGAAACATTTCTCTAGAACTGGTATTATTTCTTCCTTACGTGTTTGGAAAAATTCACCACCATGTAGCACTGATCAGACTATTTCTTCTTGAGTGAGCGTTGGGAGTTTGGGTCTTTCAGGCAATTTTTCCATTCCGTGTAAGTTCTCAAATGTATTAGTGTAAAGTTGTTCATAATCTTTTAATTCCTGTAAGATGTATAGTAAAGTCTTTTCTTTCATTTCTGATATTGGTAATCGGTATCTTCTCTCCTCTTTTTCCTTGATCAGACTGACTAGAAATTTGTAAGTTATGGCTCAATAACTTTTTCTCTATTATTTTCCTGTTTTCTATTTCATTGATTTCTGCTCTATATTTCCTTCCTTCGGCTTCCTTTGTGTTAAACTTGCTTTCCTTTTATAATTTCTTAAGGTGGTAGCTGAGATCATTGTTGGAGACTTTCCTTCTTTATAAGTAATTAATTCTATACATTTTCCTCTGAGCATTTCTTTAGGTGCATCACACATTTTTTGAATATGTTGTGTTTCCATTTGTTTAATTCAAAATACATTAGAATTTCCTTCATGATTCCTTCTTTGATCCACAGATTATTTAGAAGTGTGTTTTTAAATTTCTAATTATAGTTTTTGCTGTATCTTTCTCTTATTCAATCCTAGTTTAACACTATTGTCATCAAAGAACATGCTTTGTATTATTTAAGTCCTTATAAATTTGCAGGTATTAGTTTCATGGGCCAGCATATGAATTACTTTGGTGAATGTTCCATGTGTATTTGAAAAGAATGCTTATTTTGTTATTAGGTTCTACACATGTCAATTAAGTCAGGTTGGCTGACAGTGTCTTTCAGGTCATCAACCACAAGTTGGTAGACCGCGTCCTCAGTGTCCTTCAGTTCCTCTGGTATAGTCCAGGTCTTCTTCAAGAGTCACATAGCCATAAATATGTACGCACTTAATAACAGAATTGGAGAATACATAAAGCAACATGATGTAACTAAAAAAAAAGGAAAGACAAGTCCACAATTATATTTGAAGACATCAACACTGATAGAACAAGTAAATGAAGAGAAGTTACAAGAGAAAAGAATAGAAAAAGTGTAAATTCTATCTGTATTTCTACATCATCGTTAGCATATCATCAAACATTTATGCCCCCCTGGTATATACTTGACCATTAGGAGTTGCAAACTTCTATGTTCACAAGAGCCAAGCAGATGAGTAGATAAGTGGAGGTGGCTGGCTGACACTCAGCTTTTGAGGGTGTCAGGGAAACAACAGGAAAAGGTACAGCCCTGAAGCACAGGAGAGGACATGTCCAGTCTAAGGGGAAAAGCCCTACTCAGCTGTTCCAGAGTGAGTAACATGATGTAAAATATGACCAGGACTTCTGTTTTGGCTTAGAAACCAGAAACCCACATCTTTAAGTGAAATATCCTACATTTTTTAATGTTGGAAAGGTAAACCAAAATAGTACTTGAAATATTGTGTGGACCAATACCTTAGTATAAAAAAACTTGGCTGTAAGCCAAGTCCAACCTAAGGGCCTTTGCCTTGCAACTTCAGGTATAAATGTCAATTATTCCTCTTGGATATTTACTTTTTAGTTGGAGTAATGACATAGGCACTCGGGTTATACACTTAGGAGCTGTTGAGAACAAAGTGGGAAACATTGACTCATTCAACAAACAGGCCCTTACCACCTACTATACACCAAGCATTACTCTAGCAGTAGAGATTTATCAGTGAAAAAACAGATGAAATCTTTGCCCTCAAGGATTTTATAATCTAGTGAGAAGATAAGGATAGTGAAAATCATAAATAAATAAATAAATAAATACCATAATGAGTTATATGATACGTACTATAAAAAAAAAAAGTGTAATTGCCCGGGTAGAAGGGCTACAATTTTATCAGAACACAGACACATGATCACTGAGAAGGTGACAACTGAGCAAAGACTTAAAGACATGAAGGAGGGATCCATAGACATCTAGAAGAAGGGCGTGCCAAGAAAAGGAAAGAGCCAGTGCAGAGCCCCCAGGGTGCAGGGAAGGCACAGAGCTTCCACGACTTCTCTAGGTGCACCCTTCTCCCCAAATCTCCGGGTGTTCAGCAACCCAGAAGCTCTCCAAACCTTGTTCGCTTGCATTTGTATGGAGGCTTCGTTACACAGTCATGATTGATTAAACCATTGGCCACTGGCGATTGAGTCAACCTCTAGGTTCTCTGCCCTCCCCAGAGGTCAGAAACAGGACTGAAAGTTTCAACCCTCTAATCACATAGTTGGTTCTCCTGGCAACCCATCCTTAGGTTAGTTGCAAAAGCCACCTCATTAACATAAAGGAGACACCTTTATCACTCTCAACACTTAGGGAATTCCAAGGGTTTGAAGAGTTTGAACCCTGGATGAAGACAAACTATATATGAGAAATATATTTTGATCATCTAAATGACAAATGTATCTTTTTCTTACACATGACAATATCATAAAAGTGTTGCTTGAACAAAGTGAGCCCCGGGGAAAGGATCAATCAAGATTAGGCAGGAAGCAGAGAGCATCTTCAAAGGAGTCACTGAAGAGTGTTGAGTATAAAGACTACAAAGCTGTGGACAGAGGTAAGGTAAACCAACAAGGTCAGGCCCTGGAGAGTTAGCAATAGCACTCCTTGGCCAGAAGGGGTCAGCAGAGAGCAGGATTCCCAGAGCCGGGAGAAGGCTGGCTATAGGAGCGTTACTGACAGACGTGGTCTTTGGTAAAAGAACAGAGTTATGGCCACGACCAGGCTTGGCAGGGAAAGAAAGAGAGGACTAACTACCCCGGTCTCTCTCAGCTCCCATCTCCCCCATCCCAAACCAGCGCCTGCCATCGACTGATCCAACTACAAGCCAAAAGACTGTGAAGAAGGTTTGAAGATTCCTGTGACCAGTCTCCCGGAGAAGAGAGAGGGATGGAAAAGGCTGAAGAGTGAATCTGGGGGACAAGATGAGAGTGTCCAGGACAGAGAGAGCAGTGGGAGATGAGGTCAGAGAGGTGTGAGGTTTTGTAAAGCCTGATAGAGTGTTTCAAGAATGTTGGCTTTTGCTCTAAGTGAAATGTGGAGCCACCACGGGACTTCTAGCAGGAGACTGAGGATTTGACCTGTATTTTACCAAGATTTTACCACTCTGGCTGCTCTGTAGAAATGGATTGTGTGTGAGGGAAGGGCAGGGGTGGAGTCCCTTGGCCCTGACTTGGACCATGGTGGTAACAGTGGAGGTGGTGAGAAGTGTTCTAATTCTGGATATTTCCAAGAAGATCTAAAAAGATTTCCAGATGGACTAAGAGGAGGATGTAAGAGAAAGGCAAGCATTGGGATGACTAATGTTTTGGCCTGAGCACCTAGAACGATCGAGTTGCCTTTAACTGAGAGGGGAGAGCCAGCAAGTAGAGCTAACTTAGCAGTGTGGGTGGGTGGGTGGTGGACATATTCAATTTGAGTCTATTAGACATCCAAATGAAGGTACTGAGTAGACGTTTGAATATACCAGTTTGGAGCTCATAAGAAAGATTTGGACTGGAAATATAAATTTGGGAACCAGCAACAATGAAATATATTGGAAATATGAGAAGGGAGAAGCACTACCAGATGGGGAAGCAAAGAAAGCTTCACAGAGCAGGGGGCATGTCATTTGCATCTTGAAGGATAGAATTGTGACAGCAGAAATAAGTGAGAAGAGCATTCCAGACAGAGGAAAAGCCACTTGGAAAAGTGCTAAGATGGGAAATTAGAGGCAGGTTTGGAGAAGGCCAGTAGAGTCAGCAGGTAGACTTGTTGTTAAAGGAAGTCAGAGGCAGAAATGGAGCTAGAACATGGTTCCTCGTTTCCAGTTTATTCATGCAGTTGTCATATATTCATCAAACATCTCTGGGCTACCTACTCGGTCTAGGTGCTATGCTCTGTTCTGAACATTAATAATAAAAACACGTATTGAGCATTAATTATGCACTCAGAGGGAAAGAAGTCACCATCAACGAAACGAAAAGGCAACTGTGGAATGGAAGAAAATATTTGCAAATCACAGATCTGATAAGGGGTTATTATCCAAAACAATATTTAAAAAAAAAAAAAAACACCTCACACAAGTCAGTAGCAAAACACAAACCCTTTGACTAAAAAATCGGCTAAGGAACTGAATAGACATTTTCCCAAAGACAGACAGATGGCCAACAGGTACATCAAAAGGTGTTCAACGTTGCTAATCATCAGATGCATGCAAATCAAAACCACAGTGAGACAATATCTTACACCTGTTAGAATGGCTGTTAGCGAAAAGACCGGAGATAACAAGTCTCAGCAAGGGTGTAGAGGCAAGGAAGCTCTTGTGCACTGTTGGTGGGAATGCACACTGCTACAGCCACGATGGAAAAGAGTATGAAAGTAAACAAATTCAATTAAAAATAGAAGTAAACAAATTAAAAATAGAACTACTAGCAACGATGATCCAGCAATTCCACTTCTGGGTCTTTACCTGAAGTAAATGAAATCACTCTTTAAAGAGATATCTGTACCGCATGTTCATTGCAGCATTATTTACAATAACTTCAGTGTCTACTGACAGATGAATAAGGAAAAGACCCATATTACATATATGTATATATATATATATACACACACACATATATAGCACATAAATATTATATATATATATACATATATATCTCCAGTAAGTTTTTGCTATTAGTTTTTGTTAATCTATGTATTAGCAAATATATATTTAAATATATATATGTACACACATATATATATATATATATTTTAAGTTTACCTATTTATTTTGAGAGAGTGGGAGCAGGGAGGGGCAGAGAGAGAGAGGGAGCGCAAGAGAATCTCAAGGAGGCTCCGCACTGTCAGCACAGAGCCCGACGTGAGGCTTGAACCCACGATTCATAACATCATGACCTGAGCCAAAAGCAAGAGTCAGACACTTAACTGACTGAGCTGCCCAGGCACTCCTCAAACATACATTTCCAATGGAATAATAGTCAGCCATTAAAAAAGGAGGAAATTCTGCCATTTGCAACAACAGGAATAGACCTTGTGGGATAATTATGCTAAGTGAAATTAGTCACTTAGAGAAAGACAAATGATGTCACCTATATGTGGCACCCCAAAAAAACCCCAAATTCATAGAAACAGAGAACAGATTGGTGGTGGCCAGGGGTAGAAGGTGGGGTGTAAGCAAAATGGGGGAAAGTGGTCAAAAGGTACAAACCTCCAGTTACAGGATAAGTAAGTCCTAGCCATGCGACATATAGCATAGTGATATAATTAACAATACTGTATTGTATATTCGAAAATTGCTAAGAAAGATCTTAAAACTTCTCATCATGGAAAAAAAAATTTGTAACTACATGAGGTGATGGACGTCAATGAAATGTATTATGGTCATCATTTTGCAATATACACGTGTAACATCATTATGTTGTGCACCGAAAACTAATACAATGTTATATGTCAATTACATCTCAATAAAGCTGGAAACAAAAGTGATGAACGAAAGAAAAATACAAGAAGAGTGAAATTTTTACAAATATATATATATATATATATATATATATATATATATATATATATGACACCTACTTTGTGCTGGACATTCTCCAAGGCAGTAGGAATAGAGCAATGAATGAACTAGACCCAGATCCAAGCTCCTAGGGAACTTTCAGAGTAAAGTTTGTCCTGCTTTCACAAAGACCCACCTGGCAATGTGCACCCTCCTGGAGACTCACCTACAGCCCTAGTCCAAGAGCACTCACCTTTTACCCACTTCCTACTCCGCCCTCTACATCAAGATGCCCGGCTCTTTGGTTTTTATAACTAATGCTTTATTTCAAATTTTATACTTTCATGACGAGAACTCTTTTTATATTATATGGATCCCTGGAATAAATTTCCTGTCAACAAAGTAAAAAACAAAAGGGAGGGGAGAAAAGAAAAAGAACTTCCCTGAGTCCCCCTAGCACTCTACCAAAGCTATATTAACATTACCCCGTTTAAAGACCAGGAAACAAGAGTCTGAATGACGTGCCCCAGCTCACTCAGATGACAGGGCACAGCAGAGCCAGGGTTCGAGCCAGGGCAGTGGGACTCCGGGGCTCCGTCCTTACCACTCCGGTTAGTGCCCGTCACTCTTGCAGGAAAGGCGAAGCAGCATCTGTGGCTGGAGAGCCCTTGTCACGTGGTAGCAGATTACCAAGCCACGGGCGGGCTAGGTGTTCTCCCGGCTTCCCTCTGCACGGATGAGCATCGTGCCCTTGCCAAGGGTCAGGGGAGGACCTGGCGGCCGCAGCTCGGGAGGGGCGGGGCTGCTGACCTGCTGACCCGGCAGAGGTCACCAGTGGCCGGCTGTGACCTCACCCGGGACAGCTGATGCTCTTTCAACGTGTCAGTTTCCTATTTCTTGGCTCCCACAGCCAGCCTGGGGTCAAGGGGCGGGCGACGGGAGCCCCACCCTGGGAGGCTGGCAGCGCAGGAGTCCATTCCTGCTTGTTCTCCTCCAACCCACTTTAAAGAGAAAGAAACTGAGGCCCATAACGACTAAATAATTTCTTCAACCCTTTTAGGCAATCCCGTGGCAAAGCCCGCATTAGAACGCAAAGCCTGCATTAGAACGCAAAGCCCGCATTAGAACTCAAACCCCGGGACCTTCAATTCAGTGTGCTTCCGCGAACGTGCTAACACCAATAAGCTCAGGCTTGAAAATCAGGTTCCCTAGTGAACAAGCTGGGATAGGATGGTGTGTCAGGACACGAGCCCAGGACAGACACTCCCCACCGCTCCCAGGGAAAGGAATGTCTCCTCAGTCCAGCTATCTTTCAGGGACACTCAGGTTTTGCAATCAGCGGACTCAGCAAAGGGCAAGGGAAGGAGGAATCCTTCCGCCCAACGAACCCAGGTCAGATGTCCTTCCTGGGGAGACTTGCATCTGGGCCAAAAGAGGCCTGTGCAAGCAGCAGGCCTGGAACTAGTGACAAATAGGAGTTTCAACACCCCTCCACCCCCACCCCCGTTCGGGAGCCGTAAATAAGCAGAAGAAGGCACAGCGAGAAGAGGACGAGGAGGAGAAAAGTCATGGCCAAGCGCGTTGTGTCCCGAAGGGCCTTAACCAGCAGGGGGCAGTACAGACACAGCATCTGAGCTACAGAGAAAATCCGCCGCGGTGACCTTTTTTTATTCTTTGCAGGTGCAGCGATCACCACCACCACCCTGTGATTGTACAACAGGTCCCTGTTTGTAAAAGCTCGTCCGAAGTCAGCGACTCCTTACATCCTTGCACCACGAAGCAGCAGGCCTTTGTGTGAGGAACATGTCAGCTGACTTCTCTGAGGTCTTATTTCTAATAGTCTTAGAAATAAGCAGAGATGAGTTTTCTCACATATGGGGGTGCGGGTGTGTGTGACAGGGAATACACAAACAGGAGCTTCATCACTTAAAACGTATAAAATAATATACACCAGAAACACACACACACACACACACCCCACAGCACCAACCTCACATCCGTCTTCAACAATTCTGCCTAATGATAAAGTCTAGATGCTTCCAACCTACACAGAACCACATTCCTATAGCGCTGAAGCAAACAAGCAGACAAACGTCACCCACACACTTACGAGCACAGTCAGCAAAAGTGAGACAGAACGTTTTAAACACATAGGTGAGCTCTTCTCAACTCTTAAAGTGTTTTAATACCATACACTGCTACTTTCCCAAACCTTAAAATGCAAACGAGCCCTTTGGGAATCTTACTAAAATGTAGATTCTGATACTGTAGGGCTGAGGGAGGGCCCAAGTTTTTGCATGTCCTGGCAAGCTCCCAAGTGACCAGTGGCTGCTGGTCTATGGACCACACTTTAAGTAGTAAGGCCACAGCCCATGTCACCCAGGGCCAATGCTTACCCTGGACGGAGGCCTCCAGTTAGCTTGAGATGGGGGAAATGGAGCTGCAAACCCCTTGGTTCCTTATCTTTCACTCTGAGCATCTCCCCACTGAGAGTAACTCTGGTGTTTAAAGACACATTTTGTTTATATACGGCCCTTAAAGCCTGTCAGTTAACCTGAACCTAACCTGTAGAAACTATGATCCTATAATAGCTCCAGGCTTCCAAGTCATTCCAAGGACTATTTTCACTATTACGAGATTTGGGGGTCTGATCCTCTGATATGTGTGAGTCCCACATATGCAACACCACCATTGACTTACAGCAGAGAAAGAATTTTTGTGAGTGTTTTATTTTGTTTTGTTGTCACTCAGTTCCAGTGGTTCTCAACCAGGGGCAATTTTGCCTCCTGGGAACATTTGACGATAACCAGGGACCTTTCTGGTTGTCACAGCTGGCTACTGCATTCTGGTGGGCCAAGGTCAGAGATGCCGCTAGACATCCTACAGTGCACAGGACAGGCCCCGCAACCAAGAATGATCCCGCCCAAAATGTCAGTGGCACCAGGGTCAAGAAACCCGGCCCTATTCAATCCACTCACCCTGATCCATATCTTTGGCAATCTATTGAATGATTATTTGAATATTGCCACAGATCAGGGGAAAGAAAAAGATGGCGGACAGCCTTTCATACTGGACCTTAGAGGTCTTGCTGTCTTGGTGCCTGAGGCATCCGGTGGTGGGCCTGCCTTCCAACTCTGGACAAGCTGGACAAACTGGACAGAATGGACAAGTCGTGGACAAGCTGGATGGAATGGACCGGTTACACAAAATCTCTCAGCTTTCACCCCCTCAGATGTCAAGCGACTGTTAGCCCCTGTAAGAGGACAGGGATGTCTCTATAGGGGGTCTCTCTTTGGGACAGCAAAGTATATACACCCTCCTTGCACAGAGGAGTGCTTGTGGGTTTACTGAAGGAATGAATGATACCTGACATGCTTATAACAATCTTCCTTTAGCACTCTGATGGTCACTCCTACTTTTTCAATCTGGATGAGAAACTTGAATGTTAGGGATTCCTATCACTAGCTGCACCTTGTCCTGGCAAAGCCAGACTTGCACTCCAGGATTTGCACAGCATCCTTCACTATGCGTGTACTGTCTTGGAAGTAGGAAAGGCTAGCGTCAGACAGCCTGGGGGCAAATCTTAGCTCCCCTACACGAGCTTGGACATTTGATTTACTCTCCCTAAGCCTCAGTTTCTCCATTTGAAATAATAAAGGGAATAACACTTCCTATCTCATGGGGCACTGGGAAGAATCAAAGTTAAGTGAGATGGTAACATGCCAAGCCCTTAGCGCAGCATCTGGCCCACAGCAAGCTGTCAGGAAAAGGGGGCTTTGTCATGCTTTTGGTCTCCAGCCTCCAAATCAAGGGCACCCGCTCAGTTCCCTGTCCAAACAGCAGTAGAGCCTGAGTACCAAAATCAGAACCTGGCCCCAGAGACCAGGCTGACCCAGCTCCTTTCTGCTGTGTGGAAAGTCGGGAGCTGACCCTCCCCACTCCCCGCTCCATGTGCCTGAAGAGAGGGGTTCTGAAACCAATATTCCCTACTCTTCTGCGTGCCGGCTTAGTCCTATTCAGAAGACAGCCCGATGACTAGATACACCGCATTTTCATTCTGCTCAAAGGCCAAAGGACACCAATAAAGACATCAAAGCTCAAAATTGTTTGGAGAGCAAAGAAACAAATGAGGAGAGAAAAATGTAGTCTTTGATTCAATAATGAATTTTGCATCAAGGGCTCCGGATCACAGTTCACCAGAGACCACGCTGCCGCACGTTCTGCATTCCATTTTTTATGAGAAAGCGGAACATGGCGGCGGTGGGGGGGGGGGGGTGGTTGGGGGATGGAGGGGACACACAAACCGATATTAAGGGCATATTAAAGAAAGGGTATTCAAGCATATATCTTGATTTGAGCATGTGGACCCAAACCATTTATATTTTATAGCATAGTAAAAGCTTGGAGCAGAAAAGGAGCATCTAGTCCAACCTCTTTGTCTTCTAGATGAGCAAACCGAAGCCTCTGGGCATTAAATAAGGGCCCCACACTTTCAGCCTCATAGCAACCGACTTAGGCAGGGGAGCCATGGGGCTTGTTCCTCCATCCACTCCTGCCTCACTCTAGGATTTGACTCTTGCCTGGAAGGGACTGGAAGGAAGCTTGGCATCCTTCTTCTCCCAGGGCACCATTCTCACTGGGCTTGCGAAGCTCATGCATTCATTCACGTACTCTTTACTGAGCACTTACGATATGCCAGACACCATTCTTGGTACTCGAACTACAGAGAAGGACCGGACAGGTGCTTGTCCCTAATGCACCTGCCTTCCAGGGGGCTACCCGGTCTGCAAAAGGGCACGACCCAGCTCTACAACAGAATTCTGGTGATGTTCCATGCTCCCGGGGGAAGTAACATAGCTTGTGTTAAGGGAGAGGGACTGGCGTTCGCTAGAGATGAGATCTGACCCCTGAGAAGTAGCCAGTCATGTGGAAGTCAGAGGGAACAGCGTTCTAGTTAAAAGGAACAGCAACCCCAAACACCCGAGGCAAGCAAGGGAGGCAGAGTGACCAGAAAGGAAGCCGGTGGGGCCAGAATAGAATGAACAAGGAGAAGGTGGTAGGAGTGGAGCTGGGCTGGGAGCACTTGCCCCAGGACCCCAGGAGGTGGAAGCAAGACTGAGATTCGGACTGGAGTGTCCAGGCTCACAGTTGTTATAGTTCTGCATCAACTATGCTACGCAGACCCTTCTCTCATGTTGAGTCACCCACCAGGTCAGCTACAAGAGGACCCTGCCACACTGGGAGGACCCCGGCCATGCCGAGCTCACACTCAGGATATGGCATGGGGCAAGCCTCCAAAGGCCGAGGGAGCCCCCAAGACCAGACGGACCAGACAGCATGGAGATGGGAAGTGGACCCATCCCTCCCTAGTAGGCACCATGACTCATACAAAGTTAGTCAGTCATGAATCAGTCCTGCCAGCCCAGAGGAAGGGCTCAATAGAGTCTAAGGCTAATTTTAAAAACCACTATTATTAATTTTTGATCCCACAAGAACTCATGAATACATTTTCCTTATTTAAAAAAATGAAATGAAACGAAACATGGTCCCTAAGGCTAGTGTCCCCTTAAGACTCCTCTCCTCCAGGGGCACCCAGGTGGTTCAGTCAGTTAGGCAACAGACTTCGGCTCAGGTCATGATCTCATGGTTCGTGAGCTCGAGCCCCACTTTGGGCGAACCCTGCTCCTCTCCCTCTCTCTCCCTCTCTGCCCTCATGGGATTCTCTCTCTCCCTCTCTCTCTGCCCCTCGCTCACTTGCACCCTCTCTCAAAAAAATTTTTTTGAAAAATTAAAAAAGAAAGACTCCTCTCTGCCAATCCTGGCCATCGGCTCGGTTCCCCAGCTCTCTCTCACCTGGACCTAAATACAATTATTATTCCAGCCCATCTCAAACGCCCTAAAATGCACTCCTAGGAAAGATAGTGTGGTTTCTATGTGTTCATTCGAATAACTGGTGGCACACTGTATATACTGGTCTGCAGCCTGTCCTTGTCCCCACCAGACAGTAGGTCTTGAGCAGCTCTCCAGGTTCTGACGTCAGCACTCACCTCGCTTTGCTCATTTGCCGTGTCATATTCCTTAGTATGATACGTCGCTGCTCGCCTCCCTCTGAACTGGCATTTAAACTGTTTCCACTTCCCTTTGTATCACAAAGACAATCACGCTGCAGTGAAATTTCCTCTCTGTCCACCATGTGGGGATTCTTCTGTGATGGGGGGAGAACTCTACTCTTAGAGGCAATCCCCGAACGGAAGCAGAATCAGCTCTGGGAATGTCTAAGCCCCTAGGGAGCATCTAGACCCCACAGACCTTGCCTTACCGTCACTGCCCTATTCCCTGGACGCCACTGGGACTCTGTAGAAGGAGGGACTTAGTTTCGATGGGCTCTAAAAACTCTCCCAGCGGGGGCAACCTAAAACTCCCCCAATGCCAGGGAGTGAACAGTGGGACTTTCTCACAAGTAGAGGTGTGCTGCCCTTTCAGAGGTTATGAGGCACTGGCAGGAGGCCTGTAGATTTCAACGCCACTCCCAACAGTGCACTGTGCTTTAATGGTGTTCCTGGGGAAGTGACTAGTGCACACATACCGCGGACTTCTGTTTGCCCTTTACCAGGGCCTTCCTGGATATCAGGGGATATGATGTTACTTCCCACAAATTCTGTGTAAATAACTGAGCCGGAGTGGCTAATTTGTAATGAGATGAGGGGAAAATAATCACCACCTACTTTGCATAGACCGGAGTTCACAAAGCACATAGTTTCTCATTTCATCTCTGGAACTACCCTGAGATATACACGGGGAAGGGATAATTACAGTACGTATTATGATAATGTTTCATGGCAACTGTTATTCATTACAGCTGAGCAGATTCAGACAACAAGAATGAATTGGTTGCCCAAGGTCACATAGCGAGGAAGCGAGGGCAAACCCAAAACTCGGGTCTTCTGACTGCTAGTCCATTTCTCTGTACTTCCCAGCTGTGCCGCCCTGAAGACCCGCTTATAATTCTGAATGCCTAAGGGACAGGTGCCCCCTTGGCAGACTCTGCAGGATATAGTGGAAGACCATATTCAGAGATAGACTTAGGTCTTAAGGGGCCAAGTGAATCAAGAGGGAAGCAAGCCAAGTTCGGGGTAGGAGGGCAGGGCAGTTAATTCAACTGGACTCTGAGATGAGTAAGTCTGTGTTTCTGAGAGAATTTTACTCCACCCATTAATTAAAGATACTCTCTGGGATACTTTGGCTAGCTGGTCATGCAGGGCCTCTCTAGGGAGGTAGCAATTAAGCAAAGACCTAGAGGAAGAGGAGCTTCCAGCTTTGCAAAGAAGCAGGGAAGAGCAAAGCAGGTGTAGGGAACAGCGTGTGCAAAGTTCCCAGATGGACAACCTCACAGCAAGGCTGGGGACCCCCTCTGAGCGGAGCCAAAGGGAGTGGGGGCAGGAGGTGAAGGGGGTCCCTTGATGACTGGCCTGGGCAGTCAGTGCTAGAGGAGCCCAAAGGATGGCTTCCAGGAGAAGACAGGACTTGAGGGCATCTTGAGGAAATGACTGGCGTCATTCAAGGGAGACACAGCAGGAGAGGGCACTACAAGCAGAACTGTAGGCAGAGGAGAAATGGTCAGTGAATAATGGGTAAGACTGTCTCTTAACTGTCAAATGGACGGAGGGGTTAGAAGGCTCACTGACATCCCATTGGGACGCCAATAAGGAAACTGAGCCCAGTGAAGCCTGGCCAAGGGAATGGCAGGGCTCAGTCCAGCTCCCAGATCCACCAAATTCCCACCCTCCCATCCGGAGCTGGCTCCACCCCAGCCTCTTCTGCTGGCAAGGCCACTGTCAGGAAGGAGGCCCGGGCTGTGGTCGGATGTGAGTAGAAGGCCTCAGCAGAACCCTGCGGTGGAACCGTCTGGCCAGAGCTCCCCCGCAGCCAGCACTGCAAGCCCCCAATACTCTGAACTCAAAGCCAATTCCTTTGTTCCCGCCCCGCCCCCCAGAAGCTTCCCAAAGACCTGGGGGACACCTTTGATATTTTTTAAACATTTTTGCACAAAACAATGTAAGGAACCAGGGGAAAAGCATGGCTCCATCACCAAACTGTTTGGGCCAGAAAAATAGGCCCGTGTCCTGCCAATTCCATTGCAGTTTGGGAGCTCCCCCCAGGGAGCAAAGGGGCGCGCACAGGGAGTCAGGTCCGGGAGCACCACACAAAGCACCATTTCCTGGTGGGAAGTCTACTGTTTGCTCAGGGCCTAAGGCTCAGCACAAATTAGTGGTGCCCCTGGGGGATCAAAGGTCTCTGCACCAGCCTGGAACATGGTCAGATCTTCTGCCAAACTCCAACCATAGGTCACTCGGATACTTAGAGCCAAGAACACTAGAGTAAAAGGTACCTCAGGACTCATCTGGTCCAATCCTCCACTTATAAAACTCAGGCCCAGAGAGCCACCTCCAAATCAGCCAGGTTCTTCCGAGGTAAACAACAGCAAAGTGTATGAGCATCTAATGATGCCTGACACAGTGCTAAGTCGTGATGCCTGTCACCGCTGCAGAGGCTAACAGTGAAGTAGATAGTGTTATGACCCCTGCTTCACCCACAAAGAACCTACCTAGCCTAAAGAGGTTAAGTCACTTGCCCAAGGCCACACAGCAAGGAAGAGTAGTCAGGACTCCAGTCCAGACCACTTTACCCCACGGCCCCAGGCCTCCTCACAGCCCGCTGCATCAGGACTGTAAGCAGGATCTCTGACCTCCCAGCCTCGTAGAGCATTTCCAACCCAGGTTCACTAATGCCGAACGTGGTCTTGACCATGTGCATTGGGCTCAGCTCTTCCACAAAGAAGCCTCTAGACTCCCCACCTGCATCCGGTCCTGCCTCCGCCTGGACCTGTGACGTTCTTTTTCTAGTGCTGCACCCGCTCCTTCCCCACAACCCTCCGCCAAACCAGGATGGCTCTTCCTGCTTCTTCAGCTCAGCTCAAATGTCACCTGTTGAGAGAGACACCCGTCTTTAATGTCTACTCCCAGCCCCTCTTCACGTACTTTACAGACTGCAATTATAAGTCTGCGTGTTTGTGTGTGTATTGTCTCCTCCGCTATGTTTCTGGCAGGCACAATTCCTGGCGCGGATAGACAATTAGAAGTTGTAAAGTGAAGGAACAACCGAATGAATGAACCAGAAAACGAAAGAATACCTTAGTTCTTCTTCGAATAAGTGCCTGCACAGAAGCTTACCCTTGTCCAAGTGATTTTGTTAAGACTACATAATCCAGGGGGCGCCTGGGTGGCTCAGTCGGTTAAGCGTCCAACTTCAGCTCAGGTCACGATCTCACGGTCCGTGAGTTCGAGCCCCGCGTCGGGCTCTGGGCTGATGGCTCAGAGCCTGGAGCCTGCTTCCGATTCTGTGTCTCCCTTGCTCTCTGCCCCTCCCCCGTTCATGCTCTGTTCCTCTCTGTCTCAAAAATAAATAAAAGCGTTAAAAAAAAAATTAATATAAAAAAGACTACATAATCCAAAAAGTTACTTTGACCCAAGAGCCTGATAATTATGTGTGTATTCCCATGTCTTTTTCTACGTCATATAGAGATAGGTATATGTGGTACCTATATGGGATCCCATTTATGGAAAAATGATTTAACTATGTTATATGATATATATATTCTACATGTTCTATAGATTACATAACACATAGGTCCACCAATATACATCACCCTAAAAAAAAAGTACAGAGTATATTTTTCTGCAATTTGCTTATCTAACCACCTACCCTGAACGTTCTCCCTCACTACCACATATAATCTACCTCTTCTCGCGAACAACTACGTATTATTTTCGAAAAATAAAAATTAAAGTACTCACTCTTGGTGGGATACTCAAATAATCTAAGAATGGCAAGTAGAAATCACTGGATCATAAGCACCTCTTCCCACCATTGCCACATCTCCCAGGCCAGAAGGATGTGGTGTCCAGAGAAGGCTGAGTGAGGGGGTATTCGTGAATGGACAGGAGCACACAGCAGTGCGGTGAGAGGCACAGGCTCCCGTGCAGGAGACAGATGTGGGGTGCAGCTGGATGAGAGCAAAAGAAGGGCAACTAGGAAGAAAAGTTGGGGAGCCTAGGGCTGGGTTCGTCAGGGAGAGCCTCGAGAGGGTCAGAATATGGGGAAGAAAGCTAGAAACCACCCCAGTCGGGGACCGGAAGTCGAAAGACAGAGGGGCTCTTGGAGCAGAAGAGAAGCATAATGGGGGAAGTTCTTCCATCCCACGAAGAAGGTGGACAATCTGTCTCCCAGCGGTTTTCCCACCTGGCTTTCCAACACCCAGGAGCATTTGCCTGTTTCCAAGTGAGACGTGTTTATCTCCATTCTGGAGTCTCAAAGTTCAAAACAAACTTCCAAACAAAGGGACCCTCCGCTCTGCAGTTTTCGGCTTCATTCTCTTGCAAGGACAGAGCCAAGATTCTGCTTTCCTGATGACTTTCACAGCCAATTCCACCGGGAATCCCACCCCCAGCTTCCTTCTGCGTCTTTCCTGGCTGCCTCCGATTGTTGTGGACATCCTCACGGGTATAGTTTTTTTTGTTTGTTTGTTTTGTTTTTAGCTTCTTTTAACTCTTTTCTTCCTATCTTTATAATGATGCAGGAAAAATAAGATTGTTTTCCCAACAGCAATTTGGGGCTGGTAGAGTGGACCAAAGTTCTCTCCAAAGAGCTGGATTCATCAGCATATATTATGAAAAAGAACCCTAGACAAGAAGAACCAATCAGTCAAGCTCCCTGTAGTTGGAAAATTCTGAGACATGTTTTCATGGCCATCACTCTATGGAAAAGCCCAACAGGTTTGCATAAGTAGAAAATGACAAGAATGTCTCTGAGGGCAGGTATAAGTGAGGGATATACTAAAACTCAGCACACGTCGTGTTCATTTGCTAAGCATTACACTGAGTATTTTAATACACATAATAATCCATGAGGTGGAAACCATATTAATGTCCATTCTACAGATGAAGAATTTGAGGCTCATAGAGTATCTCACCCAAAGTCACACAGATACTAAATGACGGAGGTAGGACTGAAAATCAGCCAGTCTGGAAATGGCTCCCAGACTCTTAACCGAGCCACCATTGGATTTGCCTAATTCATACGTTGCTAACTTAATTATTCTCTACCACCCCTCTTCCAAGTAGGCGTTATGCTCCAGGAGAGCAGGTCCTTGTCTGTCCTATTGTATCCCCAGCAGCCAGCACGGGGCCTAGCACAAAGTAGACACTCAATAGATGTGTACTGAGTGAATGAATTAATGAATGAATGCTATGGTTTTATTTGACGATATCCTGTTATCTGACAATTTCTGAACATTGAGGCTTTGGGTGATAACTAAATATGTTTATTGAACAGTCCTATTAATTTTACCTATTTAGGGGCGCCTGGGTGGCTTGGTCGGTTAAGCGTCCGACTTCGGCTCAGGTCATGATCTCACGGTCCGTGAGTTCGAGTCCCGTGTCGGGCTCTGTGCTGACAGCTCAGAGCCCGGAGCCTGTTTCACATTCTGTGTCTCCCTCTCTCTCTGCTCCTCCCCTGTTCATGCTCTGTGTCTCTCTGTCTCAAAAAGATAAATAAATGTTAAAAAAAGAAAAATTTTAATTTTACCTATTTAACTTACCTGACCCTGTTCCCGGGGCGGGGGTGGGGGGGGGGGGGTGGAGGGACAAAACTTTTCCAAGCATTAGAACCTAGCAAGTTACATGAAACTTAGGAATTGAATAAGGAATTCTAATCTGAAAATTTAAAGAGAAAGTACATGCAAATTTAAAGAGATCTTTTGGAATCGTGTATTTAGTGATCACTTTCTATGTGTTCAAAGCTGTTCCAGGCCCCTGGCTTTTTCAGTAGCAAAGGTGGTTTATGAACCACCTGGGATACTCATTTCAAATGCAGAGCAAGAAAACCAGGAAACTGGGAATCTGCATTTTGCGACCATCTCAGTTGGTCTGACGTAAACAGAACTTTGACGCCTGCTGTGAGGAAGTTAAGGTTATTCTCTGCCCGTTGGAAAAAAACCCTAACAAGCTACCAAAATGTGTTTCAAAAACTGCTGACCCTTTGATTTATCTGATGATTCCTTAAGGACTGTGGTGTCTTGGGATCGTGAGCCATATCAATTTTTTTAGTCCTGTATAAGGCAGGAAATGTTGTATTTATCTGCAAGATACTCTTTCCCTAGTTTTGAGCGGGTGGTCACCTACCGTTGCCCTGACATCCCGGACTCCTGTGTACTGATTCACTCTCACACGGAACCAAGCCAGGAGCGAGGGGAACTGGTCCAATTCCGCCGTGAGATGCTGCGTGTCCGAGGGCAGGTGGCTCAGCCTCGGTGACCGACTGTTTGCACGTCCATAAGCCTGGGGTGTGAGTGTTCCCCACGTTTTGATTCTACACATGCTCAAACCAGAGTCCTTCTATAGAAAGGGATCAGGGAGTCTCCCAATCTTGTTTTTCTGTACTCAAAAGTCATGCTTCTGTGACCATGAATTAAGTTCAGAAGGTGACAGAAGTAGTCAGGGGACTGTGAGGAACCCCACCCCACGGCATTGCTCACGACCAAAAAATCAGAATATAGGTTTCTGTAATCCACACCCGCAAGAACTAATTACAAAGATAATAATAATAATACTTTGGGCAAGAGTCAGTTGGCCATACAAAAACTGGGGGAACCAGTGAGGTTGAGCCGGGAGGCCACATACCTGCCTTTGCCACAGATGGGGAACGACCTCAGGGTGGCGATTCCCAGACCTTCTGCTCTGAGGGCTGTACAATAGTAGATCCAGAAAAGACCTGGGGCATTCTGTCAACAAATGTTTACTGAGACCTCCTATGTGCCAGGCAACGTTCTGGGGATGGGGGGCCCTGTGGTGAACCCACCTGACGAGAGCCATACTCTCAACGAGTTAAGATTCTAGTGGGGAAGGGAGATGATAAACAATTGTCCCAAATGAATCTCATAAAGGGGGAGGGAGGGACACATGTGAGGAGGCTGGTGGAACCCGTCATGTCCACCCACCCGGTCCAACCGCCACCTTACACACGTGAGGAAAATGAGGCAGAAACAGCAGTGACCTGCTCAAGACCAGAGTCCACGGAGCAGGTTAGGAGTGGAGTTAGGAGACGCCTGGGTGGTTCAGTCGGTTAAGCGACCCACTTCAGCTCAGGTCATGATGAGCTCACCGTTCGTGGGTTCGAGCCCCACGGCTGGCTCTGTGCTGACCAGCTCAGAGGCTGGAGCCTGCTTCGGATTCTATGTCTCCCTCTCTCTCTGCCCCTCCCCTGATCGCTCTCTGTCTCTTAAAACTGAATAAACATTTTTAAAAAATTTAAGAAGCAGAGTTGGAAGTGAAAACTGTCTTCCTGCGAAACCCATCCTTTCTTCACAGCCCCTCCCAGTGACTGCTTTATTTCCCTAACACTGTCTCCGCATAGACCCCGGCACTGAGGGAGGGGAAAGAAGCGCTCAAGCACCCCTCGGCTGGCCCCAGGGTACAAGGGTCTCCTGCATCCCCCCCCCCCCCCCCATCACACCCCAAGACCCAGCGAGAAGCCCGGCGGGGCGGGGCCTGGCCACGCGCCGGCGCGTCCAGCAGGTGGCGGCAGCGAGCGGCCGCGCCCCCCGCGCTGCCACCCCGCGAGCCCGCATCATGGATGTCGAGCTCTCCTATTTCGCTTTGCTCGCCTTGGAATTCGAGACTCCAGACGAGGACCAGGATTCATGAGCCGGTCGCAGGGGCCCAGGCAGGGGCCTCTGGCTCCCGACGCTGGCCGAGAGGTGGGTCCCGGGGCGGTGGCTGCTCCCGAGGCCGGGCGGGGACGCGCTGCCCCCGCCCTGCCTCCCCGTGGTCCACACCCCCTTTGGGCTCCGGAGCCGCGGGGACGGAGTAGTCGGGGGTGCGCGCGGGCCGGCGCTGGCAGCCCCGCTCAGCCCGGCACTGGGGTCCGAGGGGCCGCAGGACGCGGCGCGCGTGCCCTCCCGCCGCCTCCTCCTCCCTGCTCTCACCTGCGCCCGTTAGCCCACTAGCCTTCAAGGCCAGTGGCTGCAGCCCAGTCCGCGAGGGTCGGACCGCAGAGGGAGAGAGAGCACCTGAGGATACAGAGCGGGCACTGGACTGCCTTTTCACCCCCCAGGTGATGAGTGAGGTCGGAAGATCGCAAGATTTAAAAAGCAACCGGGTCCTCCGTATTGAATGAAAGACCCAGTGCAAAGGCATCACCATGAACACGAGCAGTAAGTGGGTCCTCCTCTCCTTTGCCATGGGAACAGGGTGGGGGCGGGAGGTGCAGGAGCCTGCGCTGGGGCTGCCTGGAAGGAGGAAGGAAGCCTGCCATCGTGGTGGACACATGGCCCCCAGACTCCTTCGTGGTCCTTCCTGTGCTCCCCCCGGGAAGAGGGATCTGGATCTGGCTTTTCATGGTCATTTTGCTAATGTTTTACTGGCAGCAACACTTGCCTCTGCGGGGAAGGCTGCCTCTCTCCTTCTAGCAATGCCTGGGAAGGCCTAGGAAGCACTAACGAACGTGGCCATTGTCTGACTGTGGGGCTTCTGAGGAGACCTCCCTGCACACAGCTGGAAAGCCACGGAGGACCTGGCTTGTCCTGAAGCTGGGAGGAGCAGGGAGGCTGGCGCTGGGGCTGGTGCTGGGTGGATGTGGGCAGGCAGTGGGCTGGGAGCGAGCAGTTTGATAAACAAATCATCAGGAAGCCACCTCTGGGTCTAGAGATTGTGAAATATCCTGCTTCTGAGCCTGCAGCCCCACGGGCCGGGGGCTGATGGCTCCACACACCTACAAGCTGTGTGGCCATCCTGAGAAGAGAGGAAAGGGACGAGCCCTTCAGCCGAGGTCTCTAACATGCTAGAGAGGCAAGGACTGCTTTGCAGAGACAGGACCAGACATTTTGCTGCTGGGCTGGGCCTCGGCTGCTGAGACACGCAGGCAGAAATGCAAGGAGGCCCAGTCGGTTTCTCTGAGTATAGTCCCTTTGACCGTGGGCACCCAGATGACCACCACCCTGGAGAGGAGGTCGGGGTTCAAATCCTCTCCCTCCTGCCTCCTCATCAGCTTAGCTTGTCCTTCCAGTGGTAGGTGGGATTGTTGAATCAGAAGACCCCTAGCAGCATTCAGTTCCCTGGTCTCTGACTTTCCCGGCTGTCTCCTCTCTGGATCCCAGATTGCTCAGTAAAACGAGAAGGGTTGAATCCAAATCTGTAAGTTTCCTCTGAAGACGCTAGAGCTGAACAGCAAGGCTAGAAAAATCAGTACCTTCGGAGGCTGTGTCCAGACCAAACGCACGATTTCCCCACCCTCCCTCCATTTCAGGGCTGGTGGCGTGGAGGGGAGGAAAACAAAGCAACAGCCAGTGAGATGGAAATGAAATATATTTATTTACTATCTATTTGTATGACTCATCTCTCTGCTGTCTTTCTTTGTGTATTACATAGCTCTGCTAAGCAAGCGAGTGTGGCTGAACTCCCTCTGCCTCTTCCAGCCAAAGAATTTTGCCTCTTGATTTTCACAGTCTGGACTGGTGCTTTTTGGCTTTACCCCGGGCTCAGGAAAAGAGCAAAATTCTGTAGACCTGCTCACCTGAGTGGGCCACACGTTTGCATCTGCGTCCTTTCAGCCAAGATGTGAACGGCCTGTCACTTGTCACTGTCTCTAGGGGGGGAAACGGATTTATGGGAGTCCTTTCTCACTAAATGATGGAAGAGAAAGATGGCTCATCTATTTTCCAAGAAACTGAGAAATAAGTTCACAAGCAGCTGGCCCTGCCCTTGTCTCTTGTCCCAGTAGCAACACCGAATGTTCCTAAAAGAAGGAAACAGGTTTTACTTTAAAAAAAAAAAAAAAAAAAAAACGGGGGCGCCTGGGTGGCGCAGTCGGTTAAGCGTCCGACTTCAGCTCAGGTCACGATCTCGCGGTCCGTGAGTTTGAGCCCCGCGTCGGGCTCTGGGCTGATGGCTCAGAGCCTGGAGCCTGTTTCTGATTCTGTGTCTCCCTCTCTCTCTGCCCCTCCCCCGTTCATGCTCTGTCTCTCTCTGTCCCAAAAATAAATAAACGTTGAAAAAAAAAAATTAAAAAAAAAAAAACGAAATAACAACCAATAGAGTTGAATACTGCAGAAGACGAAAACTCACAAAAATGCTATTCCAGCCTCTCTAAGTAGGGAGAGTGCGTTCATCTTCCAGGCGTAGTGGAAAATAAACAGAGTACAGTGACGTGGGGAGCCGTGGGGATCCCCAAGGTCCCTCCCCATAAGAAGAAGTGTTTCTCTAAGGGCTACCTGGGGGAACACTGTGGCCACTCATCTCAGGGCTCGGGGGCCGGGGTCCATCACCACCGAGGCTCCTCGCAAGGCTGAGAGGCCACAAATGGAGAGAACAGACGTCAGACCTCACGGAAGTGAAGGAGTGACAGGGTCACCAGGTTATAGGGACGGGGCGTTGGCGGACGGTCGTTGAGGTGGCCCGATCTAAGCACAACTGCTCTCCCCTTTGGGATGTGAAATTCTTACGTAATCCTCGTGCCTGAAATTGAACCTAAGAGAAAGTCTTACTCAGTTTTTCTTTCACTTCCACGTACTGGGTCCTCACTCTCCACCAGTCGGTGTGCTAAGCCTCTCACCTGCATGGTCTCTGAAGCTCTCACCCCCAGCCCGTGAGATGGGTGTGTTTACTCCGGTTTTACCGGTGACGCCTCGTAGCTGATGTTCACTAACTCTTCAAGCTGTGCAGTTAGTTGTTGGCTTATGAAAGGTATTTGGACGCATTGCGTTTTGACAGGGTGCATCATGCCTGCTCAGTGGTTCAGATGTCACGGTTGAAGTGGGGCAAAGCATGAGATTATTATGAAGTTGTTATCTGAGCAGGAGGAGTGTGGGGCGGAGGTCTTGGGAGAGCATGTGAGAGCTGACAGAGCTCGGGCTCTGGGATCCGCTGGTCCCGGGGTTCTGGTCCTCCTCTTCCACTTCTCAGCCGCGCGGTCTTCAGCATGGTTGTCGCCGCAAACTGGGGATGATGGGACCCACCTTGCGTGGAATGGAGATGAATATTAACACGGCGTGTAAAATGCAGAGGGTGGTGCCGGGGCCGTAGCTGGCCTCATGTCAGTGACGGCGCTGTCCTTGTCACCACGGTGGTCATTGTGGCCGTTGTCACTGTGGGCTCTGTGTCATTAGCAGGCGGGTCACTCAGCCTCTCAGATGTCACACCGTTGTCATAAATCGAGGATACCAGAAGTGTGGTTTTGCGGATTGAGCGCGATCACGAGACAACGCTTTGTAAACACACGTGAAATTGTTTGTATTCGTGAGACACCCGTGGCTCAGATGGCAACACCAGGGGAGCGCTCCATCAGCGACTTCTCAGGGCGCTTCTAGTCTCATCACAACGCTTTCCTCCAAAAGCTAGCTGAGCGTTAGTACCCCACAGAGCAGGAATTTGAGACAAAGGGGTAATTTTGGAGGTGATGGAGTGAGGTGGTGGTACAGACGTGGGCGGAATGCCAACGGAACGTCCCGCTGATGCATGCTGTCCGTGCGCCTTCGCTCTGTTCCGTCAGAGCCTTGTCCGTCATCCCACACTCGTCCACATGACCAGTGGCCACTTTTCTGAACCCACAGAGCAAGGAAGGCGCTGACCCCAGCCCCATCACTTTCATACGGAGCCATGGAGGCACTCCCATCTAATCTGCATGTAGTTAGGCAACAGGAAATCTTTGGTTATTCCCTGTCAGTGTTGCCCATTCCCATGTCGGCCCTAGGAGCTCCCAAGCCCCTTGGTCCAAAGCCAGGGGAAACTGAGTTTACCGCAGCTGCCAGAGGCCCTGAGCTCCAGAGTCGATTCTGGGTGCCACAAAATGCCGTTCTCCTCACATGGGTCAGAACCCCCAGAGCTTGTCGTCGGCATAAAACTCAGCACCGGCCCATCCTCCAGGTTGAGGAGCGTCATGCACACCATGTACGGTCGGGCTGAGAACCACCCTCCTTCGCCTCATCGGCTTTTCCTGTCCTCTGACCCTTGCCTTGGTCTCCATCATGGATTGGAGTCGCTGTTTTGGAGTAGACTGTTTTGCTAAAGAGACCATTGAGGGGTTATATCACCCCCACAAATGTACCAGGAGGTAAGCAGACACCATCCTGGGGCTGTAAGAACCTGAGCTTTGGGGTATGGGTCCCTGAGTTCAGGTGCAAGATCTGTGGTGCACTGTGTCTGTGATCTTGAACTGGAGAGCTCACGTCTCTGAGCCTAAATTTTATCACGTATGGAACGTGAGCGATCACGCCAAAGTGCAGGGTTGTGGTGAGGATTAAGTGAAATCACGTGAGAAACTCACTGGCATCGGGTCCCAGGGGATGGAGTTGAATCTGAAGTTGAATTGGCCATTGAGCGGAGCCAGGTTCTAGAATGACAGTATCATAAGAACCCAACCCTCTGGTTGGAAATGAGCATGCTGTGCCGCTGTTGTAGCTAGCATTAGGTTCTGTTCATAGGAAAGCCATAGCTTCCTGAAGGAAGGCTTCGGAAAGATTATTAACCCAGTGTTGTATATGGCATGGGTTGAAAATTCAAGACAGGAAGTTGGGATCCTAGCTGAGAGACAACTACCCTGGTTCAGAAAAGGTCTGAGGGCCAGGAGTTTGGGGGTTGCAAGGGAAAAGGTCTTTTAGAAGATAAAATCTACATGGCCTAGCACCTGTTGGATTATAGGGTAAAAACGAAGGGGAGGAAACTATCAGTTAGGGTCCTGCCAGGGAACAGATAAGCAGGTTGAAGGGAGCGAAATAGATGGAGCCTTTGCAAGTGTGTGAGAAGCATGCAGAGATCTTAAATTCGCCAAATTTAGATAAAGTAGAAATGGCTCTATACTTTATAAAGATGGAGATTTTTTTTTTTTTTTCTTTAAACCATGCTTCCCAAGTGAATGAAGCAGTTGTCAACAAATGATTACTTGAGGCTGGGCGGGGGTGTTGGGGGAATAACGTAAGGAACCGTTTAAAAACCATCCGAAATGAGTATAACACACCTCTGTAAATTGCAATGTGATTTCAAGAGTATGTGTGTTGCCTAAAGGAAGTGATATCAGTTCTGAGCTCCAGTTTTCCTATCTGGCAAAGGCTTTAACTTGCTGAGATATCATCTGCTGTGGTGAACGGTCCACAGCTGGCTGAGCTCCAACGGTAGCCAGATTCCATTGTAAGAGAACAGAAAACAACCAGAAGTGTGGAAGCACCTCTGACTTTTTGAATATTTCACCAGTTAAGTTGTTCTCCTTTAGTCCTTAAGGGCACAGACTGGAAATTGCCCCCTACTTGCTGTGTGTTCTTGAGCAAGTCGCTTACCTGCTCTGTACCTCACTCACTTCCTCATCTGACCACACGAGACCTAAAAATAGTGCCTCTCTCATAGCGTTATTGTAAAGAACATGTAAGTTAATCGTTGTGAATTGCTTGAAACACTGCAAGTGTTTATAAAATGAATAAAACCAGTGGATATTCGTTTGCTAGACTTGCCACAACAAAGTACCACAGACCGGGTGGCTTAAACAACAGGAGTTTATTGTCTGACAGTTCTAGAGCCTAGAAATCCAAAATCAGGGCGTCGGCAAGATTGAGTCCCTCTGAGGGCCGTGGAAACAATCTGTTCCAGCCTCTGTCCTTGGGGGTGAATGGCCGTCTTCTACCTGTGTCCCTTCACATCATCTTTCCTCTGTGTGTCTCCAAATTTCCCCTTTTGATAAGGACACAAGTCATATTGGATGGGGGCCCATTCTAATGACCTCATTTTAACTTGGGTCCCTTTGTAAAGATCATATCTCTAGATAAGGTCACATTCTGGGAAGAGAGGGTTAGGACTCTACAACACAGGAATTCAATCGGTAACACAGTATTTGTTACAAAAATGACCCCCTCCAGGAGAAGGCTTTTCTGTGGGTTGGTTTCCCCTGAATATCAGCTACCCCCTACCCCACCCCACCCCACCCCCGCGCTAGTGGAAGATGCTGACCTCTGACCAGCAGGGATAGAGCCTCTCCCTGAGCACTTGAAGGGTAGGAGGTCCCCAGAAGGGAGGACTGTGGAGGCCTAGTATCCCACACTCAGTCTGTCTGAAGAAAATATACTCCCCACTCCATCCTCTCTCTGGGTCATTATGCAAAAGTGTAGCATCTCAGTGGTGTAACAGAATTTATAGTCACGATATTGGTTTTCAATCTGCCTCGTTCCTGGGAATGTCCAACATGGGGAATAAGAATTGGATTGCTCGTTTGTTCACTCAACAGATATTTACTGACCACCAACCCTGCACCAGGCATGATGCGGGGGGACACAGTAGTAAATATAACAGCCATGGCTCCTGCCTTCGTGGGTCATGCAGGCCATCTGAAAAACGGGCCATCTGGTGGCCAGCGTGATGGGACATGTTTTATTTGCCCTTCCTCAGGTTTTCAATGAACTTGAATTCTTTGCCAACGTTGGGAAACTGGGAAATCGAGATGTCAAATCTGGGATTCCTAGCTCCTCTTGAAAAAGCCAGAGAGGGGAATGTCTCCATCCCTGCCCCTATTTTCCTACATGACACTAGTCAGTAGGATCGCCTGCTTTTAGTGGGGCAGGTACGGGTCTCTAGGGCAGAGCCCAGTTGCCACTGCTTCGTCTCAAACTGCACAAGGACAGCCTTGTACTTCTATGCTCCCTCGCCCCTGTGCACGTTTTAATTTTTAAACCCCAGTCTAGTAGATGATCAATATAACATTAAACACAGAGAAGTGTCTCTTCACACAGAGATGCCAAGACGGCAACATATCCACTAATTTTTCCCAGAGAAAGCTTGATCTAGAGTTAGCAACTGATTAACACCGCCATGCTGTTAAAGTCCCCTTGGAATGAGCAAACTCCTGTCGCACAAATAAGGATTTCCTCAGCTGACCCATTCCCAGAAGGGTGATATCATATCCTGTCCGATACAGTTGGGCAAACATGTCCTGCCCCCATCTCCTAGAGGTCACTTTTGTTTCCAGGGGAACCTAATAGTAGGGGGTAGGGCACAGACCGAAGGAAGGCAATTCTGGATAACCCATCCCAGCTCTGGGTCCTTTTTCCAAACCAAAGGAAGGTACCGTGAAAGGCTGAACTATTCCAGAGATTGTTCTGACATATGGGGCCAGCCTGGTCCTTTTGAGGAGATCTGGTCAACAGCATGAGTTCTGTGTCAGTAAGGTCAGTTTATGTACCCACCCAGCTAAGGAGTGATTGCCAGAAGGTGATCGCTGAACTTGACCTCATGTAGCATTCATCCCATATGGCTACTCAAGACTTCTCCTCTGTCATTACAAGGTTCTCCTGCTTGAGAAACAAAGGTGAGTAAGTGGATAATGCCAACAATTTCTTCAGTGGAGAGCAGATTTTTCTTCATTCTTCTAGAAGGAATAAGGTAGCAAATAATTCATAGAAAGCAAAGCACAATGTCTAACACATCGTAGGTGCTCCAAAGATATTTGATGAATTCATTTATTAATGAAAAGCCTGCTCTTTTTTCTTGATGATAAAGAGCTCTCTACTAAGTTCTGGGTTCATCTTTTGGACCGTCTGCTAAGTTGCCCACTTGGACGTTCCCAGGCACTTCAAACTCAGCCTAAAATTTAATAAATTTATTCTCTTTAAAAGAAAAAGTAGAGAAAAACTACTTCAACTCTAGAAAATAGTTGATCGCTAGAAGAGTCACCTAAGTGAGTCATTAAAAAGTAGTCCTCGTTGGGGCACCTGGGTGACTCAGTGGGTTGAATGTCCTACTTTGGCTCAAATGATGATCCCACAGCACACGAGTTCAAGCTCTGCATCTGTCTCTGCTCTGACAGCCCGGAGCCTCCCTCGGGTTCTGCATTTCCCTCTCCTCACGCTCCCGTGTTCAGTCTGTGTCCACGTCTGGTCACTCCTACCTCCCAAGCCTGGCTGGACCTCTTCCATTCCTCAGCTACTATCGCTTCCCTCTGTTTACGACACGAAGTATGGCAGCCACTGGAGTAAAAGGTTGGAGGAGGGGAGGAGGGGATCTCAAGTTCAGTAGGAGGCAGTGGGGCAATGTGGGCTTGCCGGATGACACGATTCCAGGCTGCATGGACAGGAGGAGATCGTAGCATCGCTCTGCAGAACCCCGATGAGGCTGTGTCTGAAGCACGGCATTCAGGCAGACAGTGATCAACCAGAGTGTGCCCAGGAAAGGGTGGCCAGAAGGGTAGAGAGAGAGCATTGAAGGGGCAGTGGGGAGGTGTCAGAGTCAGCCCCACGCATCTGCTTTGTGTCCCTCGGAGAGGATGAATGACCCCTTGATGATTTCGCACAGTGCTACGGGGATGTGCCCTGCAACCCAGAAGTCCCTAGCCTCTTTACTAAGTTTATCACCAGCCAGACGAGGGGTCCAGACAGGCTATGCTTTGCTGTCCCATTGCTCCCAGTGCCGTGGTTACGGCCGTGTTCTCCTGCAACAGCCCCCACACCCTCTCTTGGCAGAATTCCACTCTGTGCTGCCTATATCCTTTCCAAACCTTCTTCCTCGCATCTGCTTAATTTTGTGCAGAGCGCAGGTCTTTCTCCATGAGCTGTTATCTCTTGCCCTCACCAGCACCAGCAGGGGCAATGGAGCGACTGCTTTGCAATAGTCTGTCTAATGACACAGTTGATCTATTTTAAGCACCTGAAGCACACCCCACTGCTGCCAATCTTCCCTCAGCAAGCTGCTCTCAGCATGCTGGAGCAGAGGCAGCCTGAGGTCTGTTCCTGCTTTTTGAGATCTGGGGAAACAGCCCAGGGATCCGGACCCTGCCCGTCCAAAGACGATCTAAGGCAACCGTAAAATTAGATATTTTTACGGTCAGCATGAGTTATTCTGGAAGCAGAAATGCCTGTGATGCTAGGATTATATGGGGCAGGAACCTCAAGTGAACAAAAATCCATCTTTCGAGGGACAGACACAGAGCCTGTGCCCTTCGCATGTAGAGAGGAGAGACCTGGGAGGCAGCATTTCAGGAACAAAGAGAAGCCCAACCCCCATCAGAGATCTCTTAGGCCCCCACCACGTTTTTCTCCTCCTCCTAATCAAGAGACATTCTTTTCCAACTAGAGGCTGAGTGCAAATGTTTTACGTATACGAGTTATTTAATCCTTGCAACAATCCTACGTGGGTCTTCTCTGTATCGTAAACCTAAGACACTCCCTGTGTTATGTTGGCTCTCACCATCCTTCACAGAACTCACCGCAGTCGGTAACAGTTTCATCCATTCGCATGTGTACTTTGTTTCTGTCTCTTACTGTCTTTGGACAGTAAACCACATGATGACAGGCCTGTCTGTTTTGTTCACTTGCCGGGTGCTCCAGACTCATCATAGTGCTTGACCCAGAGTGACGATAGCTAACGTGAGCATTTACTGTGGACCAGGCACTGTGCTAACTAAACTCTTCACAGACAGAAACTCACTTTACAACTTTGATTGAAAGTTGTAGGAAATAGGTAGTAATAGTGCCCTCATTTTCCAGAGGAGGGAATTAGAGCCCAAGGACCGAGTCATTGGCCCCAAATCTCACATTTAATAAGCAATGATGAAAAAATGCTCAACATCACTAATCATTAGGGAAATGCAAACCAAAACCACAATGAGAGGACGCCTGGGTGGCTCAGTCGGTTAGGCATCCGACTTCGGCTCAGTTCATGATCTCAGGGTCTGTGGGTTCGAGCCCCGCATCAGGTTCTGTGCTGACAGCTCAGAGCCTGGAGCCTACTTCGGGTTCTGTGTCTCCCTCTCTCTCTGCCCCTCCCCAATGCGCACGCACGCTCTCTCTCTCAAAAATAAACATTTAAAAAATGTTTTAAAAACACACAATGAGAGAACACCTCACACCTGTCAGAATGGCTTGTATCAAAAAGACAAGGAATAACAAGTGTTGGTGAGAATGTGGAGGAACAAGAACCCTTGTGCACCAGTGGTGGGAAAGTGGATTGGTGCAGCCACTATGTAAAACAGGGTGGAGGTTTCTCAGAAATTAAAAATAGAACTACCATTTGATCCAGCAATTCCACTTCTGGGTATTTACCCAACGAAAATGAAAACACTAATTTGAAAAGATGCATGCACCCCTGTGTTTATGGCAGCGTTATTTACAATGGCCAAGATATGGAAGCAGCCCAAGTGTCCACTGTTAGATGAGTGGGTAAAAAAGGTGTGAGATATATATATCCACAATGGAATATTACTCAACCTCAAAAAAGAATGTGATCTTGTCATTTGCAACAGCATAGACGGACCTAGAAGGTATCATGCTAAGTGAAATAAGTAAGACAGAGAAAGACAAATACTATGTGATTTCACTCATAGGTGGAAGCTAAAAAAAAACAGAAACAAGCATTAAAAAAGCAGAAACAGTCCCATAAATACAAAGAATATACAGGTGGTTGACAGAGGGAACGGGAAGCGGGTAGGGGCAAAATGAGTGAAGGGGAGTGGGAGACACAGGCTTCCAGTTATGGAATGAGTAAGTCACAGGAATGAAAGGCACAGCAGGGGGAATATAGTCAGTGATATTGTGATAGCATTAGCTACACTTGGGGTGAGCATAGCATAATCTATAGAGAAGTTGAATCCCTATGTTGTACACCTGAAACCAATATGACATTGTGTGTCGACTCTAATAAGAAAATAATCATGGGGCGCCTGGGTGGCACAGTTGGTTGAGCGTCCGACTTCAGCCAGGTCACGATCTCACGGTCCGGGAGTTCGAGCCCCGCGTCGGGCTCTGGGCTGACGGCTCGGAGCCTGGAGCCTGTTTCCGATTCTGTGTCTCCCTCTCTCTCTGCCCCTCCCCCGTTCATGCTCTGTCTCTCTCTGTCTCAAAAATAAATAAAACGTTAAAAAAATTTTTTTTTTAAAAAAAGAAAATAATCATAAGTAGTGAAACCTTGAGCGAAGATGCACATGGATGAATTGAACAAGGAATATTCAATTCTCCCCTTTTTCATGAAAGGGAAATGAGGTTCAACGTGAAGACACCTGGCCACCCTCACGTGAGCTGGGAGCTATAGGGCAGGCGTCTAGAACCATGTCCATCTGACCCTGATCTCCTTTCCCTCCTTCCTGCTTCCTCCTTTTCACCATCTTTCCCCATTTTACACTAACGAGCATCACAGGGGGAAGGTGTGGGTTGGGGTCGCTGATCCTCCAGTCAGTCTCCTGTTAGATGCCCAGCCCTGCTGTCCCATTCACTGGGGCAATGACACAAATCCCTGCTCTGGGTAGAGCAGCATGCCAGGCCTTGTGGTGTGGGAGATGCACAGGACAGAGAGCATGACCTTGGATCGTGTCCTTTCACAGTCACCGAAGGGTGGACACAAGTATGTGACTGAAATACTAGAGAAGCCATCATGGGTGTTGAGGGAGAAGGAAAGAGTGAAGGAGAAGACAGGCCAGATTCCTTTGGAAGACTTGGGACATCCTTTGTCGAGAAGACCTTGGGAAGTGAATACACTTTTGTTGGGTAGAGTATAAGGGAAAGTTGGGGCATTCCAGATGGGCTTCCGCAATCCTTCTCCAGCATGAATTCCACAGTCCGTGTTGCACAATGTCTGTGTCCTGGGCCCTTGGCTGGGGTGGGGACGAAATAAATAGATGCAGAGTGTTCCAGGAAATGTCAGGAAAGTCCAGTTGGTCTGTACTCTGTAGAGTATGACTAGGTGGCCAGAGAGGAAATAAGCCTGGGCAGTTGGTGAGGATCAGATTTTTGCGAGTTTTAAATGCCAGTCTAGAGGGTGTTTGTTACAGTCTATGGCCAATGAGGAGCTGTGGGAGGTTCTGAGCCAAGCAGTGACCTGACCAGAGCTGTGCATTATTTAGAACTATCCCCTCGGCAACACATACCTGATGGACGGGAGAGCCCACGGGCAGTGAGAGGCAGGCTAAGCTCAGTGGTGCCGGGTGAGTGGATGGCAGGGGAGGTGCGAGGTACAGAGAGCCCGCTGTGCATTACTGCTCTGACGCCCACAGGTAGACCTGTTATCTGATTCTGATTTCTGGGACTGGGAACTGATACTTTGAAAACTAGGTTACTAACCAAATCCAGCCGCCTAGATAGTGTATTTGATAAACACCTGAGCTGCGGAGTCAGACTACCTGGGTTCACATTCCAGCTCAGCCACTCGCTAGCCATGCAGGCTTCGGTGCCTTGCTTTGTCCCCAAAGTTGCAGTTTTGTCTCAAGATGGGAATATTGGGGTAATGCTTAGCGAGGGAATGGAGGTATGATGCTTAACACAGTGCCCGCCACACGAAAACGCCCGGTAATGATTAATAGTGGTAAAGGGATGAAATCCATTTGAATGTGTGGGGGAAACCTCTTTTAAATACACAAAGTAATTGGGGCGCCTGGGTGGCTCAGTTGGCCAAGCGTCTGACTTTGGCTCAGGTCATGATCTCATGGTTCATGGGTTCGAGACCCCCATCGGGCTCTCTGCTGTCAGCATAGAGCCTTGTTCAGGTCCTCTGCCCCCCCCTTCTGCCCCTCCCACTCATCCTCTCTCATAAATAAACAAACAAATCAATAAACACACAAATTAATCGACACATAGTGTCGTTACGATGCAGTTCGCCTCTTCGTCATCCCATCGCGAAAGGGGAGCAAAGGTATGGATTGATAACCCAGGGCTCTGTTTGGCTGACATTTAAGGAATGCTTTATTATACGTCCGACTACATTCTAAACTTTCCTCAAATGGTCTCTTTTGATCCTAGGCTTGAGTCAGAAATAAAATTAGTGCTGTAGAGGATAATACTAATTGAGTAGGGAGCATGTCGTACTAGACCAGGGGTTGACGCCTTTTTCTGTAATGGGCTGGGTAGTAAATATTTTGGATTCTGTAGGCCATACAGTCTCTGTGGCATGAAAGCAGCCCCCAGACAATGCGTAATCAAATGGGTGAGGCTTCTGTCCAATCAGAATTTATTTACAAAACTAGAGGCGCCCGGGGTGGCTCAGTCGGTTAAGCAGCCGACTTCGGCTCAGGTCATGATCTCACAGTTCGTGAGTTCGAGCCCCGCGTCGCGCTCTGTGCTGACAGCTCAGAGCCCGGAGCCTCCTCCGGATTCTGTGTCTCCCTCTCTCTCTGCCCCTCCCCTGCTCGCACTCTGCGTCTCTCTCTCTCAAAAATAAATAAACATTAAAAAAATTTTTTTAAGTATTTACCAGAATGAAAGTGGAGAGCGACTTAACCCCCGAGCCAGAGTTGGCTGACCCCGATGCTACATAATCTCCACCATCTCTTCCAGCGTTGACATTACACTGCAACAGTGACACCGAAATGCCTAGTCCTTAGCTCGTCATTGTAACTACAAGGGGAATTTACTTCGAATATGATACACAAGACGCACTGGAAAGATTGACACAGAAAGGCCTATACAAAGTTGTCTCCAGTCTTTGTGCCATCATCATCTTCAGCACACCCCATAATTCACACTGTCCCCAAGGGGCCACTTAATGCCAGGCTGCCCAGGGTGCCCTGGGATCTGTTCAGTAGCCGGCTCTTGGGCTATAGAGAACGATACTGGGAAAAGACACACAGGGTGGTACTCCACACCCCTGCTTCCTGTCCAGAACGGAGTCTCCTCCTGCTTTGCTCCCCGTTCACACTTCCTACTCAAAGCCCCCATTCCCTTGTAAGGAAATACCGTAGCCAGGTGTCTGTTCAGTTACCATCCCTCCCTCTGATTCTTTCCCACCAATTCCATGCTGGGGCATGTAATGGCTGTCAGCTGTAGTGTTCTGCGGCTCCCCCAGGTGACGACATGTGACCTAGACTGGCCAATCAGAGTTTCCCATCTACCTTGGCCGCAAACATTGCTCATCAGTGGACATTAGACCCAAGAAAAGCCAACCAGAGTATTCCTGGAAGTTGAGCAGGGAGCCATTGGGAAGGAGAAATATTCATTTCGTTGAGGTTGCTGAGCTGAGGAGATTCTGGGAGGGCCCAGGGATTCCAGTGGCCATTCTTATCCAGTATGTGGGAGGAAGAAGCTGTCTGAAAAATAAAGAAAGTCAGAGCTCTGACCATACAGTAAGGCCCCCAAATCTAGCCAGACCTGAAGTCAGAGGCTACTACCTACCACTCCCCAGCCCCCAGACCTCCCAGTTGGAAGGACCAACAAATTCACTTTTTGCTTAAACTACACTTCAGCGGGGTTTCTGTAAATTACAACAGAAAGGATCCTAACTAGGGCACTTCTTTTTTAACCATTCTTCCCTTTGGCAACTATCTCCTATAATTATTCCCATTTATCAAAATCCTAGTCATCTGTAAGCTAAAAGACTCTTCCAGTCCAGCCTCCTCTCATCCACCCCTGAAGTGATTTCATTCCTTCTTCTCAAGTCCCTGGCCCTTGATTTAAAACATTCTTATGGTCACAGGTCATTTGCTGGAGATCAACGTGGTTTCTTCATGCTCATTTCCTAGCACTCTTCTTAGCGTATAAGCTCCTTGACGAGAGGAGCCATAAGTCAGATGTCCATAGGGTAGATTTCCTCCCCAACTTCATGCTACAGACCAGGAGGGAGCCGGAGAGTTACTGCTGGAGCTTATAAATCCATGCATGCGCTAAGCCTCTAATGCATAATATTCTGTCAAATCCATGTGCTGGAGAAAATTCAGTATGGCCAAAAGCTACCATAACTATTACTTAAACGTAATACTAATATAGAGAGGCTAGCAAATACTTGGGGCATTCAAAACAAGTCCTCAAGTGATCTGAGTGTTATTACATGGATGTACACGTATGTGGAAACCTTTTGAGTTTTACATTTAGATGTGTGCACTTTAGGCAAGTTATGCCGCCATTCAAAGTCAAAACTGAAATAAAAATACAGGAGTCCTCATAGTTGACAAATCTGTCCATCACTAGTCAATACACAAAAAATTAATTTGAAATGCATCAGAGACCTAAATAAACTGAAAGCTAAAACTATACAGGTCCTAGAAGAAAATATAAAAGAATAGCTTATGCCCCTGAGGTAGGCAATGACTCCTTAGAACCCTAAAAGCAGCAAAAAAAAAAAAAAAAAAAAAAGGCAAGAAATTCTAACAGACACTTCACAAAATAACATATACGAATGGTCAATCAGTACACAAAACATGTACAACATCATTACTCATCAGGGAGATGCAACTTAAAACGACCAATTTAAACCCACCAAAATGGCTAAAATTCCTCACACATTGTGGGTGGGAATGTAAAATGGTACAACTTTGGGAGCCCGTGAGTTTCCTAAAAACTGAACGCACGCCTACCTATGATCCAGCACCCCCACCCCTAGGTATTTACCCATGAGAGATGAAAACATGTATCTGCAAAAAAAGATTTGTGCAGGAATGTTCCTGGCAGCTTGACTCATAACATCCCAAAGCTGAAAACAACCCAAATGTTCATCTACAGACAAAAAAATAAACAAATTGTGTTACATTTTACACAGTGGATTGCTACTCACCAGAATGAATAAATAAATAAATAGCCAACTATTGATACAAGCCATAGCATAAATGAAATCTCACAAGCATGCCAAGTAAAGGGACCCAGATGTAAAAGATCACATACTGTATGATTCCATTATACGAAGTTCGAGAACAGGCAAAACTAATCTATGGGGGTGGAAATTATAATAGTTTGCCTCCGGTTGGGGAAGGAGTGATTGATTGCAACAGCTTGCAGCAAATTATCTGGAGTGGTGCAAACTGCCCAATCTTGACTGTAGATGTTGTTTACATGGGTTTATGCATTTGTCAAAGCATTGTTTTTAAGGTCTACGTATTTCATGATTTTTTAAAACCTTTTCAGTGCTTGTTTATTTTTGAGAAAGAGAGAGAGCGCAAGCAGGGGAGGGGCAGAGAGAGAGGGAGACACAGCATCTGAAGCAGGCTCCAGGCTCCAAGCTGTCAGCAGGGAGCCCAACACGGGGCTCAAAATCACGAACTGTGAGATCATGACCTGAGCCAAAGTCAGATGCTGAACCAACTGGGCCACCCAGGTGCCCCTACATATTTCATTTATAATTTATACCCAACTTATGTGTGTGTGTGTGTGTGTGTGTGTGTGTGTGTATATATATTATAAGTATTATATATATATAAGTATTATGTATATATATAATATGTATATAAACATACGTACACACATTTACATATATATGTGTATATATATGTATATATACATATACATATGTGTATATATAAATATATACGTATATATAGTTATGTATAAACTTTTATACTCTAAATTTTACATATAAATAATATATAGGTATGTAAATATATACTAGGTATAGATATATAAATATATAGGTACATAAATATACATCATATATAAATATATAACAATTATATACATATACATTATATGTATAAATATATATATATAAAGAGAGAGAGAGACAGAGAGAGACCTTTTAAAACATTCCTAAGCTTAGAAACAGAAGAACTGACTCCAAATCTCAACTCTCCTATGAACTCTGTGATATCTGCTAGGATCCTCATCAACCTAATAGATCTCTCAGCCTCGCTTACCTCAAAGAGCTGTTTCAACTGTAATAACACCTGGGAAAGTGCTTGGGAAACTTTCAACTGTATATTTTAAGAGTCTCCTCTGCAAGTTACTTTGTGTAGCTCTCTCCCTGACCCAGATGTTCTAGCTATACTGGCCCCCTTGAACTCGCCATGTGCTTCCCAGCCTCAGGGCCCTTGCTCATGCTGTTCCTCCACCCACATTCTTCTTCTCCCTGGTCTGCCATGGCTGGCTTCAAATTCTTGCAGTGTCAGCCGACATGCTTTATCTTCAGATTACCTGTCCCCACCCCTTACTCATTTCCTTCTTTCGACTAGTCCTACTTTGTAGTTATTTATTTGTTTATTGACTTACTGTGTATCTTCCCCCATGGAATTGTGAATGCCCAAAGAATAGGAAGCATGCTGTTTTTATTCACCAGTGCATCCCTAGTCCTTAACACATAGCAATTACCCAGTCTGCAAGAAATTACCCAAGTTTATTGCCAAATAAATGACTACACCAACACGCATGAGCTTCAGGGCATGGTCTTTAAAATCTGCTTGTGCTGACTGGTCTTCCCTGGACTTGGTGGGTACCAGAAAAGGGACACCAGGGTAATGCTAGTGTCATTGTAGCGTGCTCACTTGGGAAAAGCTTTGGGGGTCAAAGGACTCAAGAAAACCTTAGGACACCTTGTCCTTAGGAAGTCTGAGACACTCTGTATTCATAGCTATTCTTTATGGTCCCTCTGTTGGCTCACCACCTGGCGTTCTGACTGTACCTCCGGGTTGAGAAGAATCTGAAGCACAAATAGGCTAACTATCTAACAGGCAAGAATTGTCCTCCAGCTCCAGAGCCCTCTGCGTCCCGTACCCGGCACAGAGACCGGAAGCAAATGGTATGAATGCCTGTGTCCGTCCTCTTGCTTGGCACTTTTCAGACTTCTGGCTTCTCAGGGAGCCTTTTAGCCCTAATCTCCTCTGTCCCCCTCCCTCTAATAATCGAACCACTGTCTTCTCTTGGGTTTTCTGGATCTGAATGCCATTGTCCTTACTGAGGTCATTTCTCTTTTTGGTATTAGCCCCAGGTTGAGTGGCTGCCCCCACGTCCAGGACACCTGAGCGTCACACATAGCTAATCTGCCTGTGGGAGCTCTCTGAAACCTTCTGTTTTATAACTGGAATGTGTTTGCTGGCCTGGACTATTTTGGCTTCTGTGACATCAGTGCTATGGGGAAATGCTCCTTAGCCAGTGGCAAAGTCCATTTGACTGTATGAACTTAGAGAATGCTCTGGTGAAAATGTAGGGGCTTTGAACTAGGGGAGAAGTTTCCCCCTGCCCCCCACCTACTTCCTCTGTAGCCAAAATTCTGTTTCTCTCTGCCTGTATCCCTTGAAATCTGTATTCTTTTCAATAGATAATGTCAATAAGCCCTTTATGTGAGTGGGATTTGGGGCTTCTCTGTTTCTCATCTGAGAATCTGTCCTATGCCAATGCATTTGGGCCTGTGGCCCACATGTTAATTATTGTACCGGGGTTCTGGAGTCGACTGGGGACAGAATGCCTTTTTGGCTAGAAAAGAGGTATTCTGGTAGGATTTTTTTTTCTTGAAGCATTAATCTAGCTTAGAGAGGCTGAGAGAGCAAAAATGCTTGTGTGTTTCATTGACATTTGCTCCTTCTTTTCTGAGCAACACGTTTAACTGGGGTTTGGGAATCAAATGTTAATGAATCTCTTGGGATTTCTTGAACCTATATTGGCAATAATCATTTTTTCTGACATCAGTGCCAGGAAATAAAAAACAAAAAACAATATTTTAGGATGCAGAATAGTGGAAAGGGAGCCTAGTGGTCTCTGTGAGTGTGTGAGTGAGTGTGTGTGTGTGTGTGTGTGTGCACAAAAGTGTAGAAAAGAAAGTTCACTGAACTAGGGTCAGAAGGCATATGTAGGAGTCTGGCCACATCTCTCCAGCTCCCTGAGCCTCAGTTTTTTCATCCATAAAACGGGCAACATGACCATCACCTCTCCTGACTCCCATGTCTGGTGAAAGTCAAATGAGGCAGTGAATGAGAAAGCCTTTGGGGTAGCCTCTGTTTTGCTAGTTATTAAGTAGATGCCTTTTTCCCTTGGCTATTCTTTGAAAGAGAAGCCAGCATATATTTGGCTTTTTTTTTTTTATTACTTTTGGTTGCTGGCTATGTGTCTTTTAATCATTCAAATTTAATACAATTCTGCACAGCAGTTGAGCAAAGGCAAATCCAGCTTTATTTGGGTGATAGGTAAATAGGGCAAGGTAAAAAGAGTCAGTTCATTGCGGGTTTAGTGTCCTTATGTTCAGTTGTCCTCATTTTAAATATTTCATCCCATTGTTAGGCCATGCGTCCAACCATGCATTTCGGTCTCTCATTCAGAAAGCGTGGTCTCTACAATTAAGTGATAATAAAAAGAGACATAGGACAGCGAGCGCAGGATAGAGGCTTTGCGCTTCTCTTTGGGTCTGGAAGGGCAGTGGACAAGCCAGACCATAAAGAAAGAACCCTTTCATCACTCTCGTCGGAGCAGGTGATTTGTTTGGGCCAACAGGCCCAGAATTTCACCTTTCACAATTCCCAGGTGAGTGGTACCTGGTGACACCTGTGTCCAGCTCGGGAAGGACATCCTGCGTCCATCTCGGTAGGCCTCACCTTTTACTGTGCCCCTTCCTCAAAGCTCTGACACTTGTCAGCTGCTCTTTGGATGATTTCTGCTGGTGACTAGCCTGACAAAGGCAGTGGGGCAAGAGCAGTCAGGACTTCTTCCTGCTGGAAGCCATCTGCCTCGGGATGCGTTTTCCAGGAAACGTCACCCGTCCGAATGCAGAAGCCCCTCTGGCGTGTCTGTTTCAGACTGGGAGTCTCTGGTGTTGAGAAAGATCAGGATGCATTTGAGGAAAAAGGAAGAAAGCCAGTGTGGCTATCATGCACTGCCAGAGGGGAAAAGGGTCTGGGAAGAGATGGGGGAAGCTGGCAGGGACCGGGCCACGCAGGGCCTTGCAGACCATGGCAGGCAGTCTGGCTGTATCCCAAAGGTCAAGTGAAGCCACTGAATGGTGTTAAATGCCATTGGCGGTGGTGGGAGTCAAGGTGAAGCGTCATCAGATTTGCATTTTGAAAGCATCTCTGTGGCTACTGTGTGGAGAGTGGGTGAGGAGAAGGTCCAGTGTGGACCTGCTGGGATCCTCCAGGCAAGAGATGTTAGGGCTGAGGTGGTGCAGGGCATATTGTACTCTAGGGACATTGCATAATCTTGATTCCCTGGCAGCTTTTATACCCTTTATATTATTTAAAATACTGCTGTGGAGCCTATATAAGTTTGCTTGGGCTACCCTAACAAAATACCCCACGTGGGTGGCTTAAACAACAGAAATCTATCTGACGATAGCTCTGGAGGCTCGAAGTCTGAGATCGAGGGGTCATCAGGGTTGGTTTCTCCGGAGGCCTCTCTCCTTGGCTTGTGGACGGCTGTCTTCTTCCTGTGCCTTCACATCGCCGCGTGCATGCTCCTGCCCTGATCTCCTCTTCTTATAAGGACATCAGTCTATTAGGTTAGAGCCTACCCTAATGGCTTCATTTTAACCTAATCACCTCCTTAAAGACCCTGACTCCAAATAAAGCCACATTTTGATCCCCAACGTGCTTTTATTTTTTGATTCCTTACAAAGGGTATTGAGCTGAGCTTTAGTGTTTCTGGTATTTGTCATTGTGCGTCCCCCCCCCACACACACACACCCACCCCTACCCAGTAACCACATTGTGTATAGGAAAAGTTACATAACCATTTGATGGATTTCATTTGGGTTTTGGTCTTCCACCAGAATGTTGAACTTGACCATGTTGTGATTTCTATTACAGCGTGGTTTAGCCACAGAAATTTCCTGTACTGGCTCCTAGTTACTTCTTGGGAACATGTCTGTTGCATTTGCCTTCTTTGTGGGCTCAAGAAATACCTGTTGTAGGAAACAGCTGTCAAGTTCATCCTGACCAGAAACTTAACTCCTCACCTCATCCCACGGGCGTGTCTAAATGTTTGGCGAGGACCCGCAAGAATCCTCTAGGCTGTAGCATTTCTCCTCAAGCAATTTAAAATCTGCTAAGGGAAATAAAGCAAGCACAAGTAATGCCATTATAGGTTGAAAATGTTCTAGGTCAGTGGTGGTCCCCTGACCAGCAGCAGGAGCATCACCAGGGAACTCATTAGAAATGCAAATTCTCAGCCTCACGCCAGACCTATTCAATGGAAAACCGGGGCATTGGGGCCCAGCAATCTGTCTTTTGACAAGACATTTAGGGATTGTGATGCCTGCTCAAGTTTGAGAACCACTGCTTAGTCATAAGGAGTATATGCCATGAGTTTTTAAAGAAGAGAGCTCATATTTAGAGGAAAGTGAGGGGAGAATCTGGAAGAATTTCTAGAAGTATGTTGCATACGAGATAGGACTTGAGGAGTGGGTTGGATTTTGATATTTATATGTAGATGATCATATTTACTACAGTTGCCATCTGCATGTTTATGTATTTCTTTTACAGAAGTAATTAACAGCCTGGACTCTTAACTCGAAAGATCTGCTAGCTGTCCCTTCCTTGCATTTTAACTGGCTCACTATGAATTGAAGCTTCCACCAACATATGCTCAGTTATAGAACTGGCAATTACAATTGGAGGCATTTTGTTGGCGGATAGTTTCCATTCCAAACATAGCTTGAATTGGAGGTGGAGATTCTACCTCTCTATCCTTGAGGTAAAATCAGGCCAAAGCATCCTTGAATCTCATAGCGGCTAGGGAGCGTTAAAATCATCTAGTCTAATACCCAGCCAGACAACCTCTGAGCTGGCTTTGAAACATGGGTGGCATCAGGACGCTGAGCATAGACACACACACTTCTGCTAGCCCACTGAATGAATCTGTAGCAGGGGTGGGCAAGCTGTGGCTCAAAGGTTAATTCCAGCCCACTGCCTATCTTTGTAAATAAAAGTTTTATTGGAACGCAGCCATGCTCATTCATTTTCCTGTTGTCTATGGCTGCTTTTGAGCTACAATGGTGCAGAATTTTAACCCCCTCCTTAAGATTGTATTTGCAGGAGCTCTTGGTTCAAATTAACTCACGTTAAACCGGATTCTGTGGGCTCCTGGACTTTTGAGCAGCTGCTCTTGAGATCTAAACGCACTGTGCTCTCTGTGTATGCCGTTCTAGCCAAGTGTATTGTACCTCCAGCTACCAAGCCCCCTCCCTGCTCGTGCCGTCTGCTTGACTCTTCTGCCTGCACTGCCCATTTCCATTTCATCCCATCCCATCCACTCTCCTAAGTTCACGTCTTTTTTCTGGTACCGTGGATCCTGCGGCCATGGCATGAACACTAGACTTGGCATCAGAAGTCCTGGATTCTAGTCCTGACTCTGCTGTTGAATCCAAAAACACGAGCTAAAATTCAGTCAAGACACTGAAATGACCCCGCCCCCCCCCCCCGCCAGTGTGTAGGGTCAGGGGGATCAGGGAGTTGCCCCTCGTTGAGAGCCACTGATCTAGGAAAGATGTGTGGTAGGAAAGCGATGGAAGCCAGGGGAGAGATGCTTGTGGCTGGGACAGGACTGGTAGAGATGGAGGGAAAAGGCTGAACTGGGAAGCTCGGTAAAGGATCCATCTATATGTCTTGGTAATGGGTAGACTATGAGAGTTTCCACGAACCCACGAGTTTCAGGGTTCATCGTGTCCAAGAACTGACTCTGGTTTGGACAAGTGACCACGTGACAAGCTGGTTCTGAGACCTCAAAGCGCATTCCTCAGAATACACTAGAGAGAGAGGAAACACCTTTGCTCATCTCTCTGCCCACACAGCCACCACTGTTCATCTCTGCCTGATGGGGGGGGGGGGCGGGGGGGGTGATAGTTCTAATAACAGACCAGAAACAGCTCTTCCTAAGAGAAATGACAACTTTAGAAAAGAAAAGGGTTTAATGAATTAAGAGAAGGCTAATCTATTTGTATTAGGACATCATTTCATTGCCAGCTGACTTTTAAACATCTGTGAAGATTGGCAAACACATCAGAGAAAATACGCTTTGTAATACTCAGAAGGATATTGGCATAAATCTGTCTGTGACAACACTTTTGATGTGCACTAGTATCAGATATCAAGATTTCTAACATTCTCATCACGGTGCCAAAGAGTGGGTGAGTCTTCTAGTTACTAACCCAAGGGCTCTCGGTCTTTTAAGAAAAGACTCTCCAGAGGAGCTTGTTTAAAACTTAAAGTCTGATTCAGTAGGTATGGGGTAAAGCCCAGGAATCTGTATTTTGATAATCCATACCCCCTCCCCAGGTGATTCTGAAGCAGGCGGTTGGCTGATCACTTTGAGAAACATCCAGCAAAAAGCACCGCCATGAAGACATCCGTTCCAGTTTCACTTCCACCACTGACTTCCACACCCACCTTGTCTCACCTCTCCTCTGCTTGACTAACTTTTTCATCCCCAGAGTGGCTCCAGAAACCTTCCTCGACTGCTCAGAGGCTCTTTAGCATAGCACCCTTGGTTCCGTAGAGTGCCTGCAGCCATACGGGACAGCCCCCAACTAAAAGTAGCTTCAAGAATCTAGCCATGTCTGTTTCATAGAAGAGAAAGGCCAGAGGAGGGGAGGGGTGATCGCAGATCCACGCAGGTCGATTTAAAGGCTCAGCAGCCTCCTCAAGCACCCAGATTCTTTACAGTGTAGGTGGCTCCCCTCAGGATCCGTTGCAGGAGGCAGGGCTGCAGTTCCAGCGTCCAAGGCGGACAAAAACGTCCAGAGGCTGAGAAGGGCAAGGAAAACCTTGGGCTTCCACCTGACCTCCCCTCCTGTCTCTTCGGCCAGGAGTCCATCACATGCCTCTGCCTGGGTCAATCAGCTGGCAAAGGAATGAGGTTATGAGAGCCAGTTTCACCAATAAGGACTCCCTCCCCAGGTCTAGGAAAGACAGAAAGACGTGGCTGCTCAGGGAAGGATAAACAAAAACGGGTTTCTTGCAGGAGAGGGAGGTTCTGTTCTGTTAGCAGATGAAGAGACGAATGGCTGTTGAGACCACAACAGTGGTGCCTGCTACGGACTCCTCTTCCTCTCTTGGAGCACTTTGCCCACTATTTTCCCTGCTGGAGTGTGAGTCACACGAGGACAGGGGACCGTGTCCACCTCATCCGTCCTTGTGCCCTCAGCGAGATGCCGGGATCACGTCACATACATGAGGTCTGGCATGAAATGGTCCTGGAATGTGTTTAACTTAAATCGATGGCAGATTATGATTTAGAGGGAAAACTGTGATTAATTAAGACATAAAGTAGTCGGCTGCATGTGACGAAACCACAACTCAAGCTCACTCATAATTGTTTTACAAAAAGACTGTGCTATATTGGTGCGTATAATTGGGAAGCTCAGATGTGCCGCTGGCTTCGGGCCCATCTGGATCCACAGACTCAGGTGATCGATTCAGGGATCTGTTCATCCTCTCCTTCCATCCCTATCTACTAGGCTGTCCCAACGTGGGGGGCGAGATGGCATCGGGAGCCCCGGACCGCCTTCCCCTAGCTGAGCAACCCAGATGGCTTCTGGGAGAGCTCCTGTAGAAATCCCCGGAGATGACGTGGTCACGTGCCTGCCAGTCACGTGGGAGAGAATTGGGGTTCTCTGGACTGGCCGGCCCGGGCTCCTTCCCGACCCTGCGTCGGAAGAGGGTCAGCCCACCCAAACCCCACGGAGCGGGTTCCCCACGGGAAAACGAGGTTGTGTTGCCAGAAGAAACCGAGCAGATGCTGAGCAAGCAAAACAACAGATGTCCGCTACATTTGCGGCCGGGAAAAGCTGTTTGCAGGGCACTCTGCACGGGCCAAACCGTAATTGAGAACTACTTGCTGATATGCACAGAAAGTAAACATTGCCCCCGCATCCCCCTGGATAAACAGATTCAACTTTAAACTCTGAACAATGCTTTGTTTCCTGAAGGTAAAAAAAGCAACTTTTGCCCATTGATTTGGGGAAGGGGGGGCAGGGAGAGGATCTTTGTTTTTATAAAACCTTTTCTCTCCGAAGGAAATGTATTCATCTTTCCCCCTAAGTCTCTTTTAGTCGTTTTATTCTCTTTCTTGGTTACTTCCCGTGTCTTGGCTTCTTCATCCCAGATGACCATGTGTCAACAACCTACTTTAAAGTACAAAATGCCCCGTCCTCAGTTGTTGTCTTTCTTTCCCCTCCCCTTTTCAATCAGAAATAATTGGTAAGATTGTCAGCACCCCATTTTTAGACCTCTCTGATTCTTTTAAGAAATTCTAGGCTGTAGCATTTAGGGACATATTTTCATTATTTGTTATTTGGCAAGTATGAATTGAGTGCCTACTAGTCCCCAGGGACTGGGTTTGGCATTAAAGACGCAGTAATAAAAGGGGTGCCTGGGTGGCTCAGTCAGTTAAGCCACCCACTCTTGGTTTCAGCTGGGTCATGATCTCATGAGTTCGAGCCTGGCGTCAGGCTCCATGCTGCCACTCAGAGTCTGCTTAGGATTCGCTCTCTCTCTCTCTCTCTCTCTCTCTCTCTGCCCCTCCCCTACTCATTCTCTCAAAATAAATAAACTTAATTTTAATAAATTTAGGGGCATCTGGGTGGCTCAGATGGTTGAGCCTCAGACTTCAGCTCAGGTCATGATCTCGCAGTTTATGAGTTCCAGCCCCATACCGGGTTTGCTGCTGTCAGCACAGAGTCTGCTTCGGATCTTCTGTTCCCCTCTCTCTCTCTCTGAGCCTCGCCTGCTCCTGCTTGTGCTCTCTCTCTCTCTATCAAAAATAAATAAAACGTTAAAAACATATCTTTAAAAAGATGCAATAAAAAAAAACTTCCCTACTCCATCGTGGAATTTCCTATAGAGTAGGAGATGTATTTACTTTATCTTTACATCTCCACAATATTTAGCTTTGCTATTATAATTGCTGCTATCATTACCATTACAGCAAGCTTTGGCTTAGCACTTGCAATATACCAGATGATATGGCACAAAGCACTTCCAGGAAGAAAGGAGCCATTTACGCCACCTCTGCTCCATTCAAAAATTCTAAAAGGCAAATATACCATTCCCAGTTTACAGATCAGGAAACTGAGGCTCAGTGGCATAGCACTTTGCTCGATCTCATACAGCTTGCGAGAGGAAAAGGCTGGATTTGAACCCAGATCTGACAGGTCCCATAGCCCGTTTTTGCTCCAGCTCACAGAAACTACCCCATAAATACCACCTAGAGCCATGAAAATTTGCTTCTGTTTTTCTGTGAAGGTTAAGAGTCTAATCCAACCACCTCACCTGTGGACTGCAGATGTGGCCTTTGAGTTGCGGGTCCCATAGTGAAGATAAACCTGCAAGGGCCCACTCTTCACCCTGATTCCTCGTGTGACCCTGGCAGACATCTTTGAGGCTACCTCCATTTGTCCCCAACCCATACGTCCACAATTTCAAATCTCTCTCTCTGAAGGGCCATGGGCCTTGGTCTCTTTTCTTGGCAAAACCATGAGGCTTGTTGTAAAGACACCTAATAGAACTTTCTGCACTAATGACGATGTTCTATTTCTGCTGTCCAATACAATTGCCACTTGCCATATGTGGCCACATGAGTACTTAAAATACGGCTAGTGTGACTGGGAAACCGGATTTTTAATTTTACTTAACTGATGTTAATTTGGCCACATTTGAAGAATGATTAGCCTGTGGGACAGTGCAAACCTAGAATGATCTTCATCATTCTTTTCATCTCTGAACTTATACATATTACTGGGTGGCAAGCAACATTTTTTTAATGAAATAGCATGAAGTATTCAAATGGAATGGAATAGAAAAAGAAAAGATCAGTACGTATCACGTGTACTAAAAATAAGTCTCGTTTGCGAAAATTTGGTTTCACGTATTTGTGTATTGGGTCATTTTGCAAAAGTAATTTCTTCTAGTGGTTCATGGTCAGAAAAATTGAAAACCCATGCCCGTCCCTGAGGAAGTAATGTAGCCAGGACCTTGAGATTGACATGCTTATATGGTGCTCCCTCATCCAGCCTGGGGCTCTGCAAGACCTCATTTTAGGAATATTCTACTCTTCCAGATCCTACAGGCATATGGTGAGCATGTGACTTCTCAGATGGTAATTGGAAGTGACTTTGTGGTCATCTATCTGCCTGGATGCAGGGATCCCAAACTGGTGGCCCACAGGCAGAATATATCCCGCCACAGATACACCTTTTTGGGACCTTAACATGTTTTTGCAGGACAATAATCCCCTGGGGCCTAGCAGCTTCTTCTCCATTAGGTGAGCGAATCTTGTCAGTTTGATCCCCTTGGATTGATTTTGCACTGACATTACCTGCCTGGCCCCTGAAGGCATTTTGTGTTGCACTTGTGTTTAATATGCATAGCATATTGGCTCCGAAAGGAAACTGAGAGATCCAAGAATGCAAACCTTTTCCTTTATAGATGGGAAAACAGTAACCCAGGAATGGGGCGTGTCCTGCCTGAGGCCTCACAAAAAATAACTGGTTCCGTCTCCCAGGGAAGAACCAGCTATTAACAGAAATCTTGGTAAGACAGAGGAGGAAGGAAGACAGGGGGAAGGTGGGGAGGGGGAAGAAAGGCAGAAGGAGAGAGGGACTGAGAGGTAAAGAAAGAAAGAGGGACGGAGGGAGCAGATGAGACACAGTAGAACCATGGTGAGCCATCCTCCCAGCCTGGGGAAAGGAAGGCCTGACAGCCCAGATTGGGGGGATGGGGGGTGCTATTGTGTAGTAAGCGCACCTGCAGGTGAATGGATGATGGCCAAGGTCATCCAGGAGAGCCCTGTCAAACTTGGAGCAGTGAGGCAAGCAGTCTGGACACCAAAGAGGGGGCTTTGGGGGACCTCTGCCCCCTGAGCACCGAAGCTGCTTGGGATGGCTTTGGTGTCACTTGTACCTGACTTTGGCCTGTTCTTGGGCAAATGGTCCCTGATCAGAAGGAAGAACATCTCCCTGCTGGAGAACATCTGATGTGGCCAGGGTGGCAGAGACCCTGAGCGAGGTCCTCCCCTCACGGAGCCTCAGGGCTGCATGCTGCATCTGTAAAATGTGGAGAAGGAGCCTAAGGAAGGTGTCCGTCCTGAGGGCTAGCTTGGAGAGAGAGGGGGTCACAAGTAGGTGGCGCGTCAGACCCTACATCACTTCAGTCACAGCAGCTGTGTGGGCCCTGGGCGGTGATCACAACGCCAGTGCCTTCAAGTGCCTGGCAGTGTGGGAGAGAAGCTGGCTAGGGGTGAGGCAAAAGGAAGAGGTGGGAACCGTGGTGATGTGGAAGGATTTAAAAACAAACACCGCGCCGCGCTAATAAAGCGTGTCTGGGAGCCCCATCCAACGCAAGCATCCCCTGGTCTAGGGGATTTCCCTGAATAACTCCCAGGTCACCGTGTGTTTGCATTCCAGGCATGGTTTGCAATGAATCCGGACAACCTAGAGGCCATTTCATCATTTCAAGGAAGGGTTTGAAGCTTTAAAAAAAAAAAAAAAAAGAAAGCTCTAGATGAGATATTTTCTATATGCCTTCCCTTCTGATGCTGAAAACCCATAAGTCAAGGGGAGCCCGGGTGACAGCTGATGTTCCTTGCATTTCCCAACAGTCTGTCAGAGCCTGATGGCCTGCCAGTCTCAGGAAGCAAACATTGTATAAGTATTAAAACCTCTGGCTCAGAGGCCAAGGGACTGAGTCACTCATAGCACAAAGACAATTGGTAGCTTCCTGGAGTCCCTCTATTTCCGACATGGTTTCCAGGGCCTCGGAAGCAACCCAAATAGTGTTCTCAGATAAGCTGTAGAGATGCTGGAAAGGGTGCCTCGAGGCCCCAGGGCAAGACAGCCATTATGCTTGTTGGGATTGCCTGGCTGGCCAGGTCCCCTTCCTTCCCTCAGGATACACTAGGAGGCAAAATCAAGCCTCTTCTAGACCTCCAATGCCTGCTTGAATCCTAGCTCCAATGTCTGCATGTGGTGTGAATTCAGGCCAATTAATTAACCTCTCTGTGCCTCAGATTGCCCTTGGATAGAAGAGGGATCCTAGGGTATCTGTCTTGTGGGGCTTGAGAATTCAGTGAGATGGTGGGTCTGAAGAACTTAGCACAGGGCCTGGCACCTAGTAATTGCCCAGTTCATGTTAGCGTTTAGCTCTTTTCACAGCCCTTCAGTGTCCCTGATTGGGGGCTTGGTAAAGATATGAGGGACAGAGTCAGCAATGACAAGAGACGTGGTGTTGATTGACAGGAGCCACCTCCAAGCGGGGGAAAAATGCCAAACACCCTAGGGATTTCCCCCTCCTGCAGCCTCAACTATTTCTCAGCCATTCATACCCAGCTCTATAGATCGTATTTTTAGAACCCCGTGCCCAAGTGCAGCAAGATGATAGTCTTGAAATATAAACTGGTACTTCCTTCACCCAGCCCTCCTGCTCCTTCCCTCTATTCAGTGAAGGAGGCCTCAGGGCCAGGATGGGCAGCAGGAGGCAGAGACAAAAGAGGTCACTTCCTGGCTTTTGAATTTCAAAAGTTTGTGCCCTTAGAACAGGAAGGATCCACTACAAAGCTAAACATTCTAGAGAAAGTGTAAATTAGAGAGAGCAAAAAGGACTCCTTTACCCCCAGCTAACAAAATGATTCCCTGGCCCAGAGGTGGGGAGGAGAATCTGCGGGAAAGAAATGAGAACACAGATCTATTTGAGTCCTTAGAAAGAGGCCCCGTGCTGACCCCTCTGGGCTGAGCCCCCCAACGCAACCCCAGTGAAGAGCAGGATGGGGGTACATGCTGGCCATCTGCTTATGTTGAGTTTCTGCTTATGCTGAAATAGGAACCAAGCTGACTTAAAAGAAAGAATTGAGGGCTTTTATTGTTGTTGTTTTTTAATCTTGAAGTGTTTTATTGAATTCAGTCAGAAGTATATGGGTTTTCTTTCTTTCTTTGTTTCTTTCCTCCTTTCTTTCTTTCCTCCCTCCTTTCTTTTCTTTCTTTCTTTCTTTCTTCCTTTCTTTCTTTCCTCCTTTCTTTCTTTCCTCCCTCCTTTCTTTTCTTTCTTTCTTTCTTTCTTTCTTTCTTTCCTCCTTTCTTCTTTCTTTCTTTCTTTCTTTCTTTCTTTCTTTCTTTCCTCCCTCCTTTCTTTCTTTCTTTCCTCCCTTCTTTCTTTCCTTCTTTCTTTCTTTCTTTCTTTCTTTCTTTCTTTCTTCCCTCCTTTCTTTCTTTCTTTCCTCCCTCCTTTCTTTCTTTCTTTCCTCCCTTCTTTCTTTCCTTCTTTCTTTCTTTCTTTCTTTCTTCCCTCCTTTCTTTCTTTCTTTCCTCCCTCCCTCCTTTCTTTTTTCTTTCTTTCTTTCTTTCTTTCTTTCTTTCTTTCTTTCTTTCCTTCTTTCTTATCATAAGATTAACATAGAAATGAGTAGAAAGTTAATTCTATGATATTGTTTCGGGACCAGCTTTCCGAATTTAGCAACTCAATAAAAATCCACAATTCTCATTTTATCAAGTGACTTGACCAACAAGTGAATGATACATCACTCCAGTCGCGGACTTGAGGTCCAGGGTCCTCGCCTGGGACCTCGCTGAGGTAAAGAGCCATTTGAGTCTAGACAGACTCTTGCTGCTGGAGCTGGAGCGTGGCAGCTGGCTGTCAGGCAAGAGCAGCCTGTCTGGCCAAGAGCGTGCCGTTCTGACACATGTCCTGACAACATACTTCTGAAGAAGGTGGCGCAGCCATATTGCCAGCTCCCCGCCATGACCACAGAACACACTGACGAGCCTGGCAGAGAGAGGCTGAGGAAGAGTTTCTGTTGCAGCAAGGCTTTTACAATGTCGTCTTGGGGTGACAGACCGTGTTACCGACCTGCTGACACGGGAAAGTGGGGCCAGGCCGGGCCATCTGTGCAGGGACTGGGGGTTTCCCAGAGCACCCCTGCCTCTGCTCTGTGACAGCTGCCAGCACCTGCAGAGCCTGCCTCTCTGAGGGACCCAACACCCACACCTGTCGGGCTGCCCCTCTCCTGCCGGGGAAGTGGCTCAAGGCTGCCATCCGCTCGTTGGGGGGGGGGGGGAGGAGGGGGGAGGAGGGGGGAGGGGGCAACCATCATGGCGTCTTCATCCTTGGCCATAGATGCTGCATGACTGTGCCCAGTTTCCTGGGCTGTACCCTCCAAACGTTATTCTTAAATCTGTGTGAAATGTATGTGCACATTGGAAATCGGCTAGACAAGGGATGGATGATTACTGTCTGGGGAGTAATTAGATGCCCTTTGTAGCCTCCCCCAAGCCCACTCCCTCCCCAGAGGGAGCCGTGTTGGCACTGGTGCATGGCAGGCAGTAAAGCATCGTGGTGAGAGCTGCCTAGGTTCAGGTCCTGCTGCCATACTAACGGTGTGGCCTTGGGCGAGTGACCTCAGTTCTTTGGGCCTCAGTTTCCGCATCTGTAAAAGAGGGATATTAATAAGGTCCCCCTCCTGAACTCGAAAACTCAGAGAGATGGCATATGCAAATGGCTGAGCACAGTTTCTGACAGAGTAACCGCTCTCTCACTGCTATCCCTTATCCTTCCAGGCCTTTCCTTGGGCATTCAGCCATGCTGTTTTGTTCAGCTTCTTTCCGAGCTGTCCCCTTATGCTTCTGCATCTTAGACCACTGACCCCACCCCACCCCCAACCCCCATCGGCCCACCTGGGCTAATGCTAAGCCTCAGCACGACTCCAGATTTATGGAAATGTATTCTTCTGTGTCTGTGAACTCCCTCCCCCACCTTTCGGTGACCCTGGGGCCACTCTCCGGGTTGCCTCTCTTATCCTGTTATTCTAGAACACACACCCTCAGACACTGACGCAAGCAAGCCTAAGTTCTCTCCCCTCCCTCCGGGCCTCAGCCTTCTCATTTGTTAAATGAAACCAAGGGACTCATTTTATTCGCTCTTTAATTTATCCACCAAATACTTTTGAGCACTCACGTACGTGGCACACGATAGTACAGTGGCCAACAAGACACCCGTGGTCCCTGCCCTCATGCAGCTCACAGTCTAGTGTATGAGGTCACCTCCCAGTCCTCTTCCGCTCTGACCGGCCCCAGGGAGTCACACGATGAACACAGGTGTAATGACGCCATGAGGGGGCACACGCGTGGCCCTTTTGTGCTACGGGAAAGCAGCCCTCGCGGTCTCCCTACAGTTTCCAGAAAACAAATCACTCACCGATTCTCAGTATGCACACACAACCGACGTGCCAACGCGTCCCCCAGGGAACAGCAGATGTGCCCAAAATACACCGCCCCAGGAAAGCGCAGATCATAGCCTCTGTTCCCACCACAGGAAACACCCAAGTCACACATTCCTCTTCAGGGTACATCAAAAGCGTGTCAACCACCCACCTCTACAGCCCACGGAAACCCGTACACAGACAGCTCGGAGATGGGGTGAGAAAGAGGAGGAGCCTCTAAGGTGGGGAACAGGCGGCAGCCAGGGCGCCACTCTTCCTGACAGGAGGGAGGGAAAAATCCAGAAGACCTTTGCCCAAGTTGGACTGGTCCAAAAATGGATTTGACAGTGTCTGAACCCAACTCGGTAGCAAGTGACAGGAGCCATTCAGAAAAAGTTCCTATACTGAGTTGGAGATGGGAGCGCGTGGCTTCAGAGGTCTTTTAAATTTTTTTAAGTTTATTTATTTTTGACAGAGAGAGAAAGAGAGCATAAGCTGGGAAGGGGCAGAGAGAGAAGGAGACACAGAATCCGAAGCAGGCTCCAGACTCCGAGCTGTCAGCACAGAGCCTGACCCGGGGCTTGAACTCGCGAACCCTGAGATCATCACCTGGGCCGAAGTCAGACGCTCAAACCACTGAGCCACCCAGGTGCCCCCCAGAGATCTTTTAATATTAATCATTGCTTGTATTTACCACGCCCGAGTTACATGCAAGCTGTGTACTAAGCACTTCTATATAATTTAAGTGATATAATACTCACCGATGACCTGAATTATTCCCACTCTAGAGATGAGCAAACTGAGACAGGTGTCACGCCCTTAACTTGTTCAAGGTCACACAGCCGGCAGGCAGCAGGGCTAGAATAGAAACTCAGCCTTCCTGACTCCAGCGTCCACACCCTTAACCTCTGTGCCTCAATGCAAGGATCCTACGTCTCTGTGGCCTTACCCCATGAAACGGGATCAGGGCTGCAGGCCCTGATTCAACCCCAAAAATCAAATTCAAGGATCCTGTTGTAAAGTGCCAGATACTCTTCTATACAGACCCCACCCTAAGCTTTCAGGCAACTGCTTTCTACCCGTGAAATGCCTGGATCCACAGTCGGAGCTCCTCCTCGGTATTTAGGAAATACCTGTGAACACACCCCGGGTACTCTGGGCCCTAATGAGGCCGTGGGGAGCAGACGTGTGACAGCTCCTGCCATCGGTTATTTTCCTGGGCCCGGGGCAGTTGCAAGCTCATTTCTGAACCGGTTGATTCCCTGCTCCATGTTACACCATTCACCCAGAAGCTCCACTGTTTTTATTACACTTCCAGCCAGTGATTCACAGTTGTACTGTCTCCAAGTCAGTTTCGTCGCTCTTTTCATTATGCCCCAGGATAGCATAGGTGCTCCTGCCTTTTAAAGACTATTTTAAAGACGACTCAATTAGAATGTAGGAACGTTGTTGTCTACAAGGTCAGTCAACCCTCAGGGGAGGAAGGCAAATTGTGCAGGTACCGCATCAGTAAGGAGAACATAACTTCGGTCTTGGTGTTTGGGAGAGGGCAGTCACGCCATCATCTGCTTTTGAAAGAGACTCATCTAATGACGGACAACGCGGTCTAGTTTAAAAGTGGAGACCAGTTCAGGGAGAGAAGGGGGGTGGAGCGGGGGGAGGGAGAAGGAAGCACAGAAAAGGACACACAGAGCCAGACCCAGCTTTTAATTGGAGGGAATCTTGCAGATCATTTTGTCCAAGCCCCTCATTGATTGCAGAGGGAGGATTTGTCCAAGATGGTAGAACCAGGTAAGAACAGGGAGGGAATTGGAACCCAGGCCACCCACACCCTATCTATGAGAGAGAAGCACCTAAGATTTAAAAAAAAAAAAAAAAGGATGGCCAGAGGGAGGGAGGGAAAGCCTGATGAACTAATTGGATGCTCAGCTTGTTTCCTGCTCAGTTCAACTCACTGTCTCCTTTACACTTGCCAGGAGGCCGGCCACCCCTCCCCTCCCGAGGTGCTGTTGTGCCCCAACACTTTTAAATTACCTTTGTCACATTTGGGGAGAGCTTCACGTGCAAACTTCATCGCGGAATTAAGTTGTATTTTCCCATCGCGCTTAAAGATTTGCTATGCGTGTGAAAGACGACTTCATTTTTCAGAACCTTCAATTTTCATCTCGAAGGCATTGACCAGCTGATTTTCTGTCTTAAAAAATCACTCTGACGGCCTTTTGCCAGTTGACTTTTTTTGCCCTTGTTCTTGGAAAAATTAAGATTGTTCAGTCTCGCAGTGCCTAAAACATTGTGACTTAAAAAAAAAATAGTATTTATTTCATTGCTCAGAAGATTTTGTTTCCAGATCAAATTCAGGATGGGTGAATGTGTGTGTGTCATTGGGTCCTGTTGCAAACTGCTTTTAGGTACAACTTTAAAACTCTTCAAGGGTGAAAAGGAATAATTTAAGTCTGAGGCGGTATTCCTGAACTAATTGGTACGTGTTATTTTTATATAAATAAGATTCAACTAGATTTAATTTCTTCCCGACCCCCCTCCCCCACCCCCATCCTCATTGCCTGGTGTCCGTTTGTGGATCTATAAAGCTGTAATGTCCAATAATGGTGCCGCTAGCCACATGTGGCTATTTAAATGTAAATTTGTATTAATTAAAAAGAAATAAAATTAAAAATTCAATGCCTCCGTCATGGTAGCCACATTTCAAGTGCCCAACAGCCACATATGGCTAGTAGTTATTACATTGGACGATGTAAATGCAGAACAGTTCCATACTCAGAAATCTACTGGACAACACTGCTTACAGACTAGGAAGGGAGAATGCCTCTCCTAGGTGCCCTTTATTGGCCAAATAACATTAAACAGAAGCCAGAGATTCCCTGCGCGCATTTGAGAAACAAATCACATGATCCATATGTCTAAACCGGTAACTTCGTGGATTATTCCACCAGCGAGCAGAGTTAATGTCCTTTGAGGCTCATGGTTGCTGTAAAATGTTGCTCCCAGGGATAGGCAGTTCAAAAATTCAGGTAAAAGTCAATTTGGAATTCAAGGGACATTTACCCATAAGACAAATGTTATAAGTCACATGACTGATTTTGTAGTACTTTCTGAGATGAAAATTAGTGGAAATGATACCCAGCAGAAAATCAACAATAAAATTTTAATGTGTTTTTTTTTTTGGAGGGGTGTAGATTGGTGGGAAGAAATGACCCCTCCATACACACCTACGTGCACAGAATCAGGTTAGATTACGTTGTGGATGTAATCACCCGAGGATGCTTTCCGGGCAGGAGCAGATATGGCATATGTCAGCATAGCCTCCTTGACCCCTAGAGTTCTGTTGGCACTATCTAGATAAAGAAAGATCTTCACACATCTCGAAGATCAAATCTTGCTACACCGCTGCCCTTTTATAATCACAGTTTATTTACATCAGCAATCTGGAAGAACTCACACCCACGATGCCTGCATTTCTATTTATGGGATTATTTACAAACATCAGACATTTGTAGGTTTCCAGCCTGTCAGCCTCACCAAAGCGGCACCCTCATCCTGAGGGAAGCAGCAGGGTTAGGGCGGGGGGAGCCCATCAGTAACTCTGACCCCCCCCCCCCCCCCAGAAAACCCATTTTCTCAATCCGTCCCATCACTCTGATTTTACGCCTTTTTATCTGAGTGGTTCAAAGACTGAGTTTTGACTGAGGACCATGATCACAAATAAATTTCCCTAGAAAATCAAATCGGGGAAAATCTAATTGATCTTGGAAGTTGGTTCTTGAGCAGGAAGGCAGGTTAAATTAGAAGAGGTAGGGCGCCTGGGTGGGTCAGTCGGTTAAGCGGTCGGCTCAGGTCATGATCTCCCTGTCCGTGAGTTTCAGCCCCGCCTCGGGCTCTGTGCTGGCAGCTCAGAGCCTGGAGCCTGTTTCGGATTCTGTGTCTCCCTCTCTCTGACCCTCCCCCATTCATGCTCTGTCTCTCTCTGTCTCAAAAATAAATAAACGTTAAATTTTTTTTTTTTTTAATTAGAAGAGGTAGATGAAAATCAGTACAGAGCATCTGGAGGGACTTTGGGATACTTTTGAGACCTCTCATCCCTATTGGTGATGATTATCCTGTTGGTACTTACTTGATTTTCAGACTCATAGATTTGTTTCCCTCGACAATGGTGGATCACTTCAGTGCTCAAGTAAATAGAATCTACGTGGCTTTTTTCCCCCACAGATTGGTGGGAGAAGGGAGAGTGGGATATTTTCCAGGGATGGTGAACAAGAATCAGAGAAAGAAGAAAAGGAAATAGGATGAATGCATATGGACATTCTGGGGGTGGGAAAGGATTGCTCTGAGCTGTGGGGAGGATGTGATGATCATGGCACCGGTGAACATTTGTGGAGCACTTCATGTGCTTTTTGAAATGCTTTACATGTATTGACCGGTTTAATGAGTTAATTAATGATTTAGTTAACTAATTAACTCACTTAACTTTTGTCTTAAGTTTAAGACGGGAAACAAGTTGGATAAGGAGCATGAACTCGAGAAAAAGATTGGGAAAAGGATATTCTCCTGCCTTAGATGGCAAACCTGTCCGAGGCAACACTTTCAGGGCTCAGCAACCAGCTTTTTGCCCTAAGGTGCACCGGGAGTTCAGGGTACCTGTAAGTGAACGATAATTGAAAGTCCCACTTTCCTGTTTCTTATCTTCAAAAGGAGGAAGCAGATGAGATCAGTTGCAAAGATCATCTTTGAGAATCTGGAGAAAGCTGTGGGATAATGTACCTAACACCAAATTTTATATTTAATTAGAAATACTAGACCCCAGGTGCCTCCGTCAGGATATGCTGCAGTAACAAGGCAATGACAACAAAATTCCTCCTTGCTCACAATAGATGTTCATCCTGGGTTAGCCTTGGAGCTCTGCTCCATGACTCCCCGGTCAGGAACCCAAGCTGATGCATCCTGCACACCATCTGGGGTTTCACTGGTTGCTGGGCTATGGAAAAGGCACCAACTGGCTCATAGGGCTTCCAATTGAAAGTGACACACACACTTCCCATTCACATTTCATTGGCAAGCAAGAGAGCACGGGCCACCCTTCATGTGCCTAGAATAAAAGATTCAAATTTCAGCCAACAGCCATTAACAACTACGGCCCTAGGTCAGGAATCCCTGAATCAAGTGATCTCTAAGTCCCTTTTCAGTGCAAGGTTTGCGTGACTTATAATACGCTTGTTCAAATTGTAGGCAATAAATAAATGTCTCAATGATAGACATCAATTCCCCTCCAATCAGGTGGTCATCTTCATAGCCAGGACAAGAGTGAGCCTCCTCCTAATAGGATATGAGCAAAAGATTTTAGAGTGTTGCTTCAAGTTTGAGAATTGAGGAATTCTCTCCCAGTCCCCCTAGGGGCTTTCTACAAGAGAGATTTGACTCCTCATTGGCAAAGCTATGTCAACAGCGTATATGTAATGGTAATGAGTGGACCAGAGAGCTGTCAATATCCCTTCCAAGCCTGAATGAAGCAGGTGCTTAGAATAAACAAACAAACACAATTATTCTAATCAGATGACCAGATTTTAGAATGGTTAAGCAAAGTATATCTCAGGGACGGGAGATCTAGGAAAGTGGCCATGAGAACGTCTGAGCAAGAGAACAATAGACCCAGAGGTTAGCAGAGCTCTGCAGTATTGTTAAATGCCCAGCCTCCAGGGACTTCAGCCCCTTCGTCCTCTCTGCCAGATCCTTTTTCTTCATTAGATACTTCTGATGTTTTCTCAATGTTATGGAAACTGCCACTCAAAGGCAGCCTTAAGAGGCGTCCCCTCATCAACCTCCTTCCAAACTACAGTGCCTCCCCTTTATGCCTCTTTGTTACACAAAGTCTGTGCTACCACTGACTACCCTCATTTTATAGATGTCAAAACAAGAGGCACAGTGAGAGGGTGTCACTTGCTTAACTCAAAGGCCGATTGGAGGCAGGGTCAGTCACCCATTTCTTTGAGACCCGTGTCAATTGCAGGACCCAAATTCTCTTTGAGAAGTTCGGGGCCTGGTTTTGATCCAGAAATCACCAAGGAAATGGTATTTCTTGAAGTCCTCTACTTCCTTTTTTACTTTTTTTTTTTCCCGCGAATTTGGCCACTATTATTGCGAGGCAAGGTTATGCTCACTCTTAAGTCTCTGCCTGCTTCAGGAGATTTGTGGACTCACGTCTCAATGCCACTCACCTTCTCATGATGCCCGAGCTTGGCAGGTGCAGCCCTGATGATGTATTGAAGGTACTCAGCTAATTACTTCCCTTTCTGCTTTTTCTCCCAGTTAGGATTAGGACAGTGTCTTCTAGCAGAGTTTTTAAAGAGCAAGGGCCTTCTGGATGGTGATCTCTTTGTTTCTTTCTACAGTTCCTTATCAGCAGAATCCTTACAATCCCCGAGGCAGCTCCAATGTCATCCAGTGCTACCGATGTGGAGACACCTGCAAAGGGGAAGTGGTTCGTGTCCACAATAACCACTTCCACATCAGATGCTTCACCTGTCAAGGTAGGAGACCCAGACTCCCAACCCCCTTGTCAGATTGCAGGCCCTGGGGTCACCCCCCAGGACATGCCACAGGGGCGGGCAGAGCGAACACAGGCTGCTGAGATACCTATACGGGCCCAAAGAAACTTTCCTTGCGCCTGTTATGAGAACTCTCCCATAGGCAGCATGGAGTGAAGAGGAGACAGAAGAGTCGGGACGTTGGGGAGAGAGGGAAGCTGGTGACCTCAGAGTGGTAGCGCTGACCCGGAAGGAAAAAGGCAATCCCGCAAGCTTAACTTACAGATCTGGAAAGAATCCTGTCTTGTGTCTATAAATCAATCTGAGAGTGAATGAAAGAGTAAGCAGTCCTGGCTGAAAGTCAGCATGGCGCTGAGTCGAGCACCTGTTCTGTAACAATGTGGCAATCCTCAAAGGTTAAGTTTAACAGAGGAGAAGGTCCATTATGACTTCACTAAGGTCTGTAGTTTGGGGGCAGATGGATGTTGGGTTACCTCTGAACCCTTAGGAGCCATCAGTTCCTAAAGAAGCAGGATAACCAGCAGGAGGAAGGAAGAGAAACTCTGCTGACAGAGCCCAGAGACGCATCTGGCCCAAGCAGGGCAACACTCCCTTCCCCATCGTCCCTGACAGATGCCTCCCCAGCCTCCACTTCTTGAACCCCTCATCCAGGCTTCCTGTTCCACAGTGCAGCCAATCTGAGGTTGGACGGCCCTGTGGGTTATAAAATGTTCGGCCCCAAAGAGTTAACGTGGCACCTGTTGGTTCTAGATCTGCCCTTATGAAGTCCGATGAGCGCTTCGTGTTTGCCTTACAACCGTGACTGCTATTCACATGCTTGTAGCAGCTAGGGCTCCCTGTGCCTGATTATAGATCCTTAAATTGATCCTATGGACCCTTAAATTCCAACTTGTATCATCATCGTGGAGTCTTCCTCCTTGGTCCATTCCGGTTTGTCAGTATCATTCTGAAAACATAGCGCCCAGGACGGACCACGGCTCTCAAGGTCCGCCAGCTACGGCAAGGGCAACATTTCTGTGAATATGACTGATGTCGAATTGACCTCCTGAGGACCCACTTCACACCATTGACATAGACTGAATTTGAGGCCAAACGAAACCTCGGATCTTTTCGTTTTAGTAACTGTTTCCAACCTCAGTCTCATGTGTCTGAGATTGACTTCCCCTGCCGTCGAGAAAAACTCTGGATCTCTTCCTCAGGATCTAACTACACGCCACACTGAGCAAATAAACTCAGCGAATAAACATACTCACATGCCCTAATTTTTTGTACGGAAGCATACATGGAGTATATTTTAATTGACATGGTTTAAATTCTATAGTGTGAATTGGCAAGTCCCTTTAGTGCAAGCTGACCTGCCAAAGTGTCTTGGTGAGTGACCGTTGTTACATCCCCTAGAAACCGAGGCAGGACAGAGGGTGCAGACAATAAAATTGTTCTCGGGAGGTTTGAGCTAGCACGGTGCAATTGTATTCTTAAGCAAGTATATTAGTTACCTTTTGCTTACCCCAAAATTTACCAGTGTAAAATAATTTTTTATTTAGCTCGTGATTCGCTGGGTTGGCGGGGCCGTTCTTCCAGTCTGCGCTGGCCCTCCGTATCTCCGCTCGCCTCATGATATCGGCGGGTCAGCTGGCAGTGGTTGCCAGGCTGTTGAGCTGGGTGCCTGCAGATGGCTTCTCGTCCTCCAGCAGCCTGGCCTGGACTGCTCTGCATGGTGGTCTCAGAGCTCCAAGGACAGGAGAGCAAGCTTCAATAAGCGAGACCCGTTTGAGCCTCTCGGCACGCGTCCTGCTTGCTAATGTCCCATTGGCCCAAACGAGTCAAATGGCCAACCCAGATTCAAGATTGTAGGGAGATAAGCTTTGCCTTTTGTGGGAGGATTTGCAGATGTCAAGAGCATGAAGGCAGAGAAAGGAAGAATTTGGCCATTTTGACAATCCACCACAGGGCGGTGATGGAATCTCCTTTCATGGAGATTTTAAAGAAAAAAATAGATTTACTTTTCTGACTGTTTTCAATGTCAGCTTGCTTAGAAGTGAAACAAATGAGAGGATTTTTGTTTCCAGCAGTAACCAGTTGTAGAGACTAGTTACCCTAAATAGCCTCATTTGAAAAAGTTAAAATCTCTATGAATTTTTCTTACAACTCTTTTACCGTGCCCTACTGTGCTGACATGAAAGGAAAGAACCTGCAGAGGTGAAAAACAAAAATAAAAGCAGAAGTCCTGGTGTGACTTCCAAAGCCATATTTAATCCCCTAAACCTCGGAGACCTTGAGCTCTTGCCTTGATGGCTATACGGATCATGGACAGGTAGAGGTTAGAGCCTGGTCTGAGTAGAAATCTAACAGGAGACCTCTGAGTAAAGCTGAGATTTTCCCCTATGAAAATCTTACTCTCATTGTATGGATGGATGAGAAATAAAGTGGGGAAGGAGACAGCAACAAAACTTGTCTGTACCAACTTTGGCACTGGGTAGAGAATAAAGCTTTTATCAAAATGTCTGTCCATAATCCACCTTTAACATGAATTCATGTTCTATATTCATGCTATATACTTGGCATAAATTTTTAAAAAGTGTAACGTCAGTTAAATTCTTTTTTAATTTTTTTAATGTTTGTTTTTGAGAGAGAGAGAGAGAGAGAGGAAGACACAGAATCTGAAACTGGCTCCAGGCTCCGAGCTGTCAGCACAGAGCCTGATGCGGGGCTTGAACTCGGGAACAGCAAGATCATGACCTGAGCTGAAGTCAAAGGCTGAACCGACTGGGCCACCCAGGCACTCCCAGAATTTAAAAGAAAGTGATCCTACATTTGGTAAATGGCAGAAGCAAATGATAGTCCTCTTTGGAGGAACTCAGCTTTACTCCAGACCTCAAAAAACTCCCTCAGATAACATTATTAGCAAAATAAGTAACTCATTCCAATCATAATGGCATAACTACCAGCAAAAGCAATGTAAAGAAGAATCAGGACCTTACAGACTTCATAAATTGGTATTTTCTGACATTATATTGACTAGATTCAAATACATTTAAGTAGGGGAGAAGGGCCATAAAAAATGAGCAAGAAACAACACATTGTAACCAATAGCACAACAGATTTTAAAAAAGACACAAAACTTCAAAATAAAAATATGTAATATTTGAAATTAGAAAGTCAATGTATGGATTATATAGCAGATTAGGTGTTGCTGGAGAGAATTTAATAAGCTGTAAGATTTAGCCAAGAAAAAGGTATATCCATATAGCCCAGAAATATAAGAAGGTAGTAAAAATAAAAGAGAAGTTCATACACGGAGAAAATAGTGAAGAGGTTTGACATACATCCAATCAGAGCTTTAGAGGTATGTAACAGAACACATGAGTGGGAAGACAGTATTTGGAGACATGACAGCTCTGAAGTTTCCAGAACTGTTCAAAGATACAAATCCTTGGATCCAGAAACTGAAGAAATCCCGCTAGAAAAATAGAAAATACTTACATCATCAGAATGAGCTACAGATTACCAAAGGCAGAAGACGATCTTAAAAACATCCAAGAGAAGAAATAGATCATCTGCACATGAATGGTAAGCAGACTGACAGCTGGCGTGTTAGCAACAAGGAAACCAGAGAACAGTGAAATAATACCTGTCTGTACTGAAAGAAATAACTATAAGTGTAGAAGTAGGTATTCAGCCAAAGTATCTTTCAAGAACAAAGGCAAACCCATAACCAACGTCATACTTAATGGTGAAAGACTGCTTGCCTGCCTGTAAAATCAAAAGTAGGAACAGGATGTTTGCTCTCACTACTCCCATTCAGCATTGTACTGTAGGTTCATATTGGGTCAGTTATACAAGAAAGTGAAATGAAAGACATCCAGATTGAAAAAGAAAAGGTAAGATTACTTCTCTATGCACGTGGCATGATCTTAATATATGCACTAAAAAACTATTGGAAATAAATAAGTTCAGCAAGGTTGCAGGGTGAAAGATCAGTATACCAAAATCAATTCTTTGTCTACACACTTGCAATGGACAGTCTGAAAATGAAATTGAGAAAGCAATGCCAGTGACCATCGTATCAAAAATAAAATATGTAGGAATAGATTTAACAAAAGTACAAAATTTATACTCTGACAGTTACAAAATATTTTAAAAGATCTAAATAAATGAAATCTCGTGTTCATGGGTCTGAGGTCTTAATATTGTTAAGATGGCAGTGTTCTTCAGATTGATCTATAGATTTGATGCTATCTTAGCTTACTTAGTATTTATCCCCAACAAAATACCATAGATTGAGTGGCTTAACCAACACAAGTTTGTTGTCTCACTGTTCCAGAGGCTGGAAGTCCAATATCAAGGTGCCAACATGTTGGGTTGTGGTCAGAGCTCCCTTCTTGGACTGCAGACAGCCATCTTCTTACTGTGTCCTCACATGTCGGAAAAAGAGAAGGAAAGCTTGCTGGTGTCTCTTCTAATAACAACACTAATCTCATAATGAGGGTCCCACCCTCATGATCTCACCTAAACCTAATTATCTCCTCAATACCCCCTACCCACTGGGAGTTAGGGCTTCAAAAGATAAATTTGGGGGAGGACACTATTCAATTCATAACAAATGCAGTCCCCATAGAAATCCCGGCTGGCTTCTTTAAAGAAATTGACAAGCTGATTGTAAAATTAATATGGAACCGTGGGGGATGTAGAATAGCCAAAGCAAGCCTAAAAAAGAACAAAGCTGGACGACTCAAACTTCCCACTTGTAAAACTTACTACAAAGCAACAAAAAACAAGACAATGTGGTATTAGCACATGGATAGACATATAGATCAATAGAACTGAGAGAGCAGAAATAAGCCATTAGATTTAAGGTCACCTGATTTTCAACAAGGCTATCAGGACAATTCTATAGGGAAAGAACAGTCTGCAACAAATGATGGTAGGAAAACTAGATACACATAGGCAAAAAAAAAAAAAAAAATGAAGATAGACCCCCCCCCCTCCTCACACCATACACAAAAATTAGCCCAAAATAAGTCAAAAAGCTATAGGTAAGAGCTAAGACTATAAAACCCTTAGGAGAAAATATAAGAGTAAGTCTTTGCAACCTGAGTTAGGCAAAGACTTCTTGGCCTAATGATGAGTTCGATGTCACTCATCGTGATGATGAGTTCGATGTCATCAAAACGGATGAGTTAGAGGTCATCAAAATTAAACACTTTTGTGCTTCAAAATATACCATCAACCATGTAAAAAGTCAGCCCGCTAAATGGGAGAGGAAATTTGTGAACCTTACATCTGGTAAAGGACTTGTATCTAAACTATATAAGGGATTCTTACAACTTACTAAGAAAAAGACAAATAATCTAAGTTCAAGATGGGCGAAGGATCTGAATACAGGTTTCTCCAAAGAAATTCTATAAACGTCCAATAAACTCATGGGAAAATGCTCAATGTCATTAGTCATCTGAGAAATGCACATCAAAGCACAAGGAGACACACATCACACCCACTAGGATGGCCATATTCAAAAAGACAGATAATACAAGCGTTGGCAAGAATGCGGAGAAATCAGAACCCTCATCCATTGCTGGCGGGACTGCAAAATGTATAGCTGCTGTGGAAAAGTCTTGCGGTTTCTCTAGGGGTTTAATGTAGAGTTACCATATGACTTAACAAGGTCAAATTCAGAAGATATATGCTAAAGAGAAATATATGCCCACACAAAGACTTGTGCATGAAAGTTCATAGCAGTATTATTCACAAAGTCAAAAATTGGAAACAATTCAAATATCCAGCAACCAATGAATGGGTAAATAAAATGTAGTGCAATATCATTCAGCAATACGAAGGAATGAAATACTGATACATACTCCTACGTGGATGAACCTTGAAAACACAGATGGCCCAGAAACATGTAATAAGATTCTTGGGGCACCTGGGTGACTCAGTCAGTCAAGCGTCTGACTCTTGATTTCAGCTCAGGTCATAACCTCACGGTTTGTGAGTTCAAGCCCTACATCAGACTCTGCGCTGACAGGGAGGAGCCTGCTCCGGATTTTCTCTCTCCCCTCCCTCTCTGCCCCTCCCCCTGTCACTCATTCTCTCTCTCTCAAAATAAATACATAAAATTTTTTTAAAAAAAGCATAAGATTCCCAGTCTGGTTAATAATCAGGGAGAGGAAATTTAAAATCACAATAAGATGTCATTTTGTAGCTACCATGTTGACTGCCCATTATCAGCTTTCAGTGACGATATCCATCAGTGGAAACTGCTGGTGGGAATGTAAATGGGATAAACTCTTTGGAAAACAGTAAGGCATCACCTTGCAAATACAGGAATTTTCAAAGCAACATTTCAAAACAAAACAAAACTGCAAGGAGCTCAAATGTCCTTCAACAGTAAAGTAGATCAATTATGATGTGGACAATGGGATACAGCACAGCCGTGAGAATGAAAACTGCAGTTACGTGCATGGATGTGGATGAATCTCAAAAACATAATCCTCCAAGTATGACGCAAGCACAGAAGAATAAATGCCGTATGGTTCCATCAATATAAAGTTCCAAAAAGGCAGAACTAAATAATGCGTTATTTGTGGATACATCAGAGGTGGTAAAAGTGGAAAGAAAAGCAAGGGGAGGACAAACGCACAAATTAGGGACCACATGGGAAGGGGATGCTTCTAGGAGGTGCAAACGGTCTTCCAACGCACTGGTAGTGTTCTATTTCATAACGTGGTAGCGGCTACCTGGGAGTGTATTTTATTCTTCTTCATTACACCATACGTTGGGGCACCTGGGCGGCTCAGTCGGTTGAGCGTCCGACTTGGGCTCAGGTCATGATCTCGCGGTCCGTGAGTTGGAGTCCCGCGTCGGGCTCTGTGCTGACAGCTCCGAGCCTGGAGCCTGCTTCGCATTCTGTGTCTCCCTCTCTCTCTGCCCCTCCCCTTCTCATGCTCTGTCTCTCTGTCAAAAATAAATAAACACTAGCAAAATAATAATAATTAAAAAAATAAACTGTACGTGGATATTGACTGTCTTCTGTATATATAATATATTTCACAATTTAAATATTTAAATGTTAAATAGATCGCCCTCGGTGGCCCTGCTAATAACACTTTGGTTTTGAAATTCCATAAAACTCAGTCTCATTTGAAAAGTTGAAATCAGTGGAATCATATGACAGAATCCTGGGCTCTCGGATCTGGGGTGTGTTCTCAGTTACCGCATGGCCCCTTCATTTCACAAATGAAGCAACGGAGCCCAGAGAGGTGGGGTAACTTTTTCAAAGCCACACAGCCCCTGAGCGGTAGAACAGAAATACGGACGAAGGTCCAGTGACCCACAGAGCAGTACAAACGTGCTGTGACTGTATGCCAGGCCTCTTTCTAGGCATTATATTTATAGTGGACGTTCGTTCCGGATTTTCTCAAAGCAGTGCCAAGTTTTCATATCCTGTCCCACTGTCAAACCAAATGATCTCCTTTTTTTTTTTTAAATAGTAGACTTTTTTATTTTTTTGATTCACAGAATAACGACTGCCCCAGGTGTGTTCATTCCACATCAGTTCCATACTGCAGACCCTCTCCAAGGCCTTTCCTGTTATTTGAATGTTGGGCTCTGTTCAACCTCAGATGCATCTGTTGGTGCTGTCCAACTTGTCTTCCGTCCCCGCGTACCCCACTGGATTTCCAGGAACCCCCCTGAGATCCTTATCAACCTTTACGTCCTTTCTACCAAAAACTTCCTCCTTCAGCTCCTTGGGGGAAATAGAGGAACTGATTGTTCCAAGTTTTCTGATGGCCTCCTGGTTTTGTCCACTGGGAGTGGTGGCTGTGAGGGTGGAGCTGGCTGGGGAAACAAAGGAGAGAAAAGAAGGAAAAAACAGGAACTGATTCCCATGAGGTCCTAGGCCATGAACTAACTAATTACACAGCCATGAAGTCAATTGATCCGCCACCTGCACACCCCAGAACGGCCTGTACTCTGGCCTTGCCTGCTCTCAAGGCATTGTTTGATGTGATGAATTTTCACCAAGCGCCGGTGGCAGGTGAACCCTCCCCCCACCAACCCCCACCACTCCCTCCAGCCTCTCTGCAGGCGTGGTCTCCAGAGGCTCTACCTCGCACTGAGTTTAAAATGTTTTGGCACCTGGTAAGCCCTTGAGGAAGTTCTCCTTCTAGACTCACAGCCTGTCAGTCAGTGTCAGAAGAAAAGCTCGGGTCCCTTTTTAATCCGGCTTCTTCATTTTGCATCCATGTGAACAGAGACCAAGTTCATGGTCACCCACAGAGTTAGTGGCGGTGACAAAACCAGAGCCCAGATGGTTCAGCTCCCAGACCAACTACATCTCCCACTGTGCTGCACTGTCGCCCTAATGCTGGGACATCTGGGGCTGTCCTCCTCCTCACTCATCCTGGTCCTGGAAGCCTGCAAGGTGAACGAACACTTGCGAAATAGTTCTGCCACGCGCCCGGAAGTCCCTCCTATCTTTAACTTGGCTTCTCTTGCAATGCAACTTCCCCTGTTAACGAGGAGGTCGTGTTTGCTGGGGTAGTATCACCCAGACCAGGCCAGGTCCTCACGATTACAGGCTCAGAATTCCGTCTCCTTGGTTTCCACACCGCTGACCGTGCTTGAGAAAGCTCATTCGTGGTAACCAAGTCCACAGGAAACCTACGTATAAAATCAGAGTGCCTGTTTATTAATAGAAACAAGAGCTGCGATTCTCCGTTGTACTAGTTCTCATTCCCCTGACCAGCTGCGTCTCTCCCAAAGGCCAACTGCATAGAAAGCCAAACTCTCAGACGATCACTCTGAACACTCAGAGCAAGGGGGGTGGTCGTAGGGTGCAAATGGACTCCCTAATGGCCTTCCTTTGATTGCTGGCCAGCCCCTTCCTGGCTGGCCACCCTTGCTTTATAGCTGGATCAATACACTCAGCAGTTCTGGTGGCCCTGAGAGCCATTCGATCTCCTGGAAGAGGCTTTGCCTCTTTCTGCTCTTCTCATTAGATGTTGATTTCATAACTCAACCCTCAGAGGCAAATCTCATTTCCCACGTTTCTAAGTCCCTCGAGGGAAGGGAGTCCCACATGGGTTGAGTCGTTCGAGCACCTATAATTAAATCCACCTGCTCTATCTATTATCGGTCCTACACATCTTCATATTGTCCGAGAGGAAATCCCACAAGACCTTATGAAATCATATTGCCTGTCTATTCAAAAGCTATCAGTGCAATTGGTCACTTTTGCAAATAGGTGATGGGACATCATTATAACCTTCTCTCGTCTTTTGTATATGGTGGAGAGTTTCAAAATAATTTTTTTAATGTTTTTAAAAAACTATCCGTGGCTTCTCAATATCTCACAAAGGCTAAACTTCTTAAGCTAGACTCAGGCCCTCCTCTAACCGTCAATATTTTCCTTTATTACTATTCTCTGTTCCCTAAAAACACTACCCCAACCCCCACCCCACCACCACACGAATATCACTTGCAACTTCTACTCGTGTGCTGTGGCCCATCCTGCCTTCAGAGTTCAGCCCAGCTGCCGCCTCCTCCAAGAAGCCTACCATGATCCCTCCCCAATGACATTGCTCCCTTTTCCTCCCCACTAACAGCACTTGCTGCCTGCACCAGCCCATGGCCTATCGCCCGTGACGTGTGTTCCATAAGGTCGTCTTTTGGCATACATTAGTAGCTCATTAGTACAGTTCGGGGATCGTGTTTTATCATTCCTGCCCGGGGAACAGATCAACTCGTTATGTGTGTGGTGAGAGCAGGTTATAAACTTCAAATCATCCGTCCCATTGCCATTCTAAGTTGTCTTCACCTAGCACAGACTCCAGCCCGTAGAAAGCGCCCAGAGGAACTTTAACTGAATGATTCTTCTCAAATTCATAATACCACCAGTATGGCATTGCGTGAGCCACGGCAGCCCTAAACTTTCATCCATGTATTGAGAGGGCTGTCCATCAGTGGTCTCAGTCAGGGCGCATCAGAAGCAGCCGGGGAGTATGCTAACACTCAAACTCCTGGACCTTAGCCCCAGCAAGCCCGATTCAGGCCCAGGCGTCTGCACCTAAAGGAGCCGGCCGGGGTCCCGATTCTGACGCAAGTGGTCTCCGGGATATACTTTCAGAAACACTAGCCCTGTGAGGTCCAATCTGCCACCATTTTCTGGCCACATGACCACGTCAGACACCAGCCTTGTCCCCAGTGAGAACCTCACGCTTGCAGACCTTCCTGGACTCAGCCTGCCCTTGTCTCTCTGTTTGTTGCCCCCAGTGTGTGGCTGCGGCCTGGCCCAGTCGGGCTTCTTCTTCAAGAACCAAGAGTACATCTGCACTCAGGACTACCAGCAACTCTACGGCACCCGCTGCGACAGCTGCCGGGACTTCATCACCGGGGAGGTCATCTCTGCCCTGGGCCGCACCTACCACCCCAAGTGCTTCGTGTGCAGCTTGTGCAGGTGAGCAGGTGGCCGGCAGAGGGCGGGACCCTCTGCCCGAGCGCCCTGGCAGTTCTGGGGCTCCCAGGGCTGTATGGCGAACACTCGGATTTCTAAGATCTCACGGGTGGAACGATCTGACAGGCCAGTGGTTTGCAAACCCTTTTTTTTTTTTTTAATGCTTACTTATTTTTGAGACAGAGAGAGACAGAGCATGAGCAGGGGAGGGGCAGAGAGAGAGGGAGACACAGAATCCAAAGCAGGCTCCAGGCTCCGAGCTGTCAGCACAGAGCCCGACACGGGGCTCGAACTCACGGACTGTGAGATTATGACCTGAGCCGAGGTCAGACGCTCAACCGACTGAGCCACCCAGGTGCCCCTAGTTTGCAAACCTTTTAGCAGCTGAATCCAATCTGTCAAATATGATCTAATACAAAACACTAGTTTGTCCGGCGGTCAAGACAAGAGTAAGGATCCAGGCCTCCACACTCAGCCTCCCACTTCCCATCAGAAGTCCTCAAAGGAGCCGCTGACTACCCTGGCCCCTCACAACCCATTTTGGGAACCAGGCACCTGGGCCAGCTCCCACACCTTCAGCCACATGTGGTTCAGAGATACCCGTTTGTAGCCTTCCTCTGTGACCCTGGAAAGTGATCCGACCTCTGTGAGCCTCAGCTTCTTCATCAGTAAAATGGGCCTCAAAACCACCCCAACCTCAGTGGGGTTTCCTGAAGATATAAATGAGTTGGTGCTTGCAGAGACCACAGCTCAGGACATAATTGGGTCTCCTTTTGCTATCCTTGTCATCATCGTATAATAAGCACCTAGCCTCTCAGGCTACCTGGTAGATGATGGAAACCTCCCCTCCACCCCCCCCACCCCCCACTCCCCCCCACCCCCGCCCCATGCCCTGAATCCCCAGTCACTTGTTAACTTAGCAGATGTACATTAAGGGTCCATTGTATGCCAAGCACCACATTAAAGAGATGAGAAACCTAAAGGAAACCTCAGCCTTGCCCACAAATACATTAAAATTTAATGGACTGCTCTGATTAAGTCATAAGTAGAAACAGGGTTTGGAAGAAATATATGCATTTTTTAATCAGGAAGGGAATTTATAGATTAATTATTCTCCCCATGAAATAACTACCTGTTGGTTACCAGCTAGAGTTCCCAGCTGAGACTAATGACACAGCGTATAAGCAAATAAAATCACCCAGCGGAATTCATTCATTCAGTCGTCCGTGTCTTAAAACCTGGGCTCTGGGGCCCAGACTCCCAGCCCCATTGGAGGTTAGCACAGTAGGGTCCATACGGTATAAAGTGAAGTTTCTGTCGGGCCCCATATGGATATAGTGCCTCGTCCTTTGCCACAAGTCAGTGCCTGGGCCAAGATGAGAACACAGCTCCCCCACGTCACCCCAGCGCTCCTTCCCTTGTCCCACGTTGCTCACGCAAGGGCGGTGGAGCCACTGGAAGCCTGTGTCCGGGGCTGTGCCCAGAGCCTGTGTCCCAGACTCTGTGCTCAAGCGCAGCTGAACAACGGGGTTAATGCTGCCAGGGACTCTGTGCAGTTTATATTTGGTTAGGGAGGCAGGACGTGTACAAGTTGGAGACCTTTGAACCCTGGAACCCAAACGGCACAAACGCGGAGGAGAGGAAGAGGGCATCCGGGCGCTTCTCAACCTCCCGGGTAGTGAAAGGAAGAGATCTGGGTGAATCGAGGAGTTGGATGGCTTCTTCTTGACGTAGGGGGATAGGTGAGGTTGGGGTGGAAAAAGTCCTTCCAGGACGAAGGGACAACTCGAGAAGGAATTGTTAGCCAGTTCGTTTACAGATGAGAAGTGTAAGCTCAACTAAGTGTCATGATTTGCCCAGTGTTAAAGTCATGTAAATGGCCCCAGTGGGCCTCCAGTTCCGGTCCTGGCCCCAACTGAGCGGTTCAGTCAGCCTGGTGCTGCGAACAGCCCTTGAATTTACCTGGTATAACGTAAGGCGGGCTGTGTGCGGTACCGAGCTGTGAGCCCATGCGCTGTCAGCTCACCAATAGACGTGGAATCCCTCCAGAGGAGAGGTGTTGAATTTCTCTTTCATGTCCCTTGCAGGAAGCCTTTCCCCATTGGAGACAAGGTGACCTTCAGCGGGAAGGAATGCGTGTGTCAGACATGCTCCCAGTCCATGACCAGCAGTAGGCCCATCAAGATCCGCGGACCGAGCCGTGAGTCCTCCCCCGGGGCACCTCCCTGTCCGCCGGCCGTGAATCCTAGGGCTCCCTGTCCCGGCTCTGTCACCGGCTCCTGCGGTCCCGGAGGGAAGTGGGGGAGGTTTCCACCCTGGAGGACTCCTGAAGCATGACCCAGTTGGCACCCTGCCCAGACTCACAGGCTTCCTTAAGCAGAAATGCAGGGAAGGCAGGCTGCTGATGCTAAACCATGACAGCCTGTATCATGTTTGGCCACTTGGGTGGGGCTCTTCTGGGATGAGCTGGGCTCCTGATCTCATCCCTCCTCTGGACCCACATTCCCCGGGGGTACCTTAACAGGGCTGATGAAGCTACCAGTGGTTCTCAATTTTCACAAACTCTAGTAAAAAGTATACACAGACACGTCTTTAAGGGGAGAAATACGGGAGCCAACCACCAGGGCTGTACTAGTGTCTCTTAGGGAGTGTCCAGGGGACCACTGCGTCAGCTTCACTGCGTGACTAGTAAACATGCAGATTTTTAGGCCCGCTTCGGGCTTCTAAGAAGGGAACCCAGAAATCTGCAGCTTTAATAAGCTTCCTGGGCGAGGTGCTTGCTGCTCCTAAGACTGAGAACCACCGTTCGAGATGAGGAGCATCGGCCACACCAGAGCAAATGTTGTGTCTCATCGCCAAACCATAGATCTGGGGGGAAACTGAGGTTCAAGAGTGTACCTTGGAACACTCATTCAAATGTGTGGAGCATCCATCCCACCCAAGTATGTCTAGAGGTAAGATGTCTGAATCACGGTTCCCACACGCCCTTGTCAGGCTGCTGATGGCAGGTGCCCACACACACACGGGCCTGGCCCCAGGGTCTACGGTAAGCCACGCTAGGCTCTGGTGTTCTTACGTTACATGACGCTCCCCCTGGCCTCCCCAGCAGAATCAATGAAAACCCATTAGCCTCCTGTGCGGCATCACCGTGTGGGTGCGGGCAACGACAGAGTCAGCATGGCGGGGCTGCGTCCCCCCGTGGGGGTGAGCACGAAACCACCGAGTCGGCAGGCCTCAGCCCCTAGGGGTTCCATGAGAGATTGCCCGGTGCCGTGTGCTGGGGAGAAAGACGATGGGAAGGCTCCCTCCCTCGCCCTTCCTTCCCCTAGACCTAATCGGATCTGCTCACAGACTATGCAGAGAGCACTTCCTTCAGCGTCCCCGGTGACGTTCATGAACAGTTCGCTGGTCTGAGCAGGTTTCCGTCTCAAGGTGGCTGAGCACACATGCTGCTGTCTTTTATAATTCCTTGAAAGCATCGTGAAGAATGACAGCAAGGCTGGGAGTGCTGGGGTGCAGGACCACGGCCCTGTGACGGATGCTGCAGAGGCGCCCAGAGACCAGCAGACCACGTGTCAGGCTGTAGAGAGAGGCAGGCTGGAGCCAGCAGCCTGCCAACCCTCTGTGTGAAGCACAACAGATACACAGCCTTGCTGGGGCTCTGTTTCCCCAGCTTTATGGAAAGCAGATATATTAGTATCCAGGAGGCAGACTAACATACATCATAGTGTGTAAAATGCTCTCTAAATATAAAGTGAGGGATGCTGCCGACTTGGAGATTTAATCTGGAAAGCACGCCGAAGAGAGAATATGATCCCTGGGTGTGTTGTTTCTCGTGGCTTGTGCTGCATTATGCATTTCTGCGTGCATCAGGGACCTCGAAGAGGTGGGAGACTTCCTTGGCTGCGTGTGGGAATCCTGTATGTGAGCGTGTCCTTGAGGAGAGGCTGCTAAATGTCTCCACCATAATTCTCCAAGTCCAAAGGCAGAGGGGGGCAAAGAAGAGTGAATAATGGGAAGCAGGTGAGCACACGAGCATCTCCAGGGGGAGCACGCAGGATCCCGGCTGGTCTGGTTGCTCACGAAGTAAAGACATCCGTGTGTGGATCTACAGGGCATATGTTCCACAGAAGTGTTTTCTCCCCAAAGGTGGTCACTCTCCATGCCGCACATAACCAGAGGGGATGTTGGAAGATCTGCTGAGTTCCCGAAGGATAGAGGAAACCAAAACCAGATTCAAGAGAGGGCTAAGATGAAGAGCCTATCATAGAAAAGGAAAAAGAATGAGGAAATACATGGTGTATTTTCGATCTGCAGGAGTGTGACATTTATCCCTGGAAGGTGAATAAAGACATTCTGCAAAAGCAAGAGTAATGTCTACTCAAAAGAGATCAAGAATAGTCAGGAACTATCAAGATAAAAGAAGTATATTACTTTTTACAAGAGGAAATTTTTCCTCGTCATCTTCACTGAGAGGAATTGGCAGTCATTGCAACTTCACTATCACCATCACAGCTGTCACCACCATCGCTGTCAACACCATCACCACCACCACCACCACCACCACCACCACCTTCACCACCAACACCACCATCACCACCACTGCCATCACCATCATCACTACCAACACCACAAATACCACCACCACCACCAACAACAACAACAACACCAGCACCACCACCACCACCACCACCACCAGATCACCACCATCGCCACCACCACCATCACCACCAACAACACCATCACCACCACCACCACCACCACCACCACCACCACCTTCACCACCAACACCACCATCACCACCACTGCCATCACCATCATCACTACCAACACCACCACCACCACCAACAACAACAACAACACCAGCACCACCACCACCACCACCACCACCAGATCACCACCATCGCCACCACCACCATCACCACCAACAACAACACCATTGCCACCAACACCAACACCAACACCACCATCACCACCACCACCACCACCACCACCACCAACACCATCACCACCACCACCAACACCAACACCACCATCACCAATACCACCATCACCATCACCAATACCACCATCACCACCACCAACACCATCACCACCACCACCAACACCAACACCACCATCACCAATACCACCATCACCACCACCACCACCACCACCAACACCAACACCAACACCATTGCCACCACCACCACCAATACCACCATCACCACCAACACCACCACCAACACCATCACCACCAACACCAATACCACCAATACCACCACCGCTATCACCACTGCCGCCATCACCACCACCACTATCACTACCAATACCACCACCACCACTGTCACCACTGCTAAACCACGGATAACATTGATTGGCTGTTATTATTGTCAGGCAATGCACTAAGTTTTCTATACATAATATCTCATTTAATCATTTTAGCTCTCCAAGGAGAGAAGAATAATTTTTTACAGATGAGAACACTGAGACCCACAGAACGTAAAGAGCATAAATGACTTGCCCAAAGTCACACAAATAGTAACTAATGAAACTGGAATGTGCCCAGGCGGTCTGGCCCTGGGGCCTATTCCCTTCACACCCTATACCAAAGACATGACTTGCTAGTTGGGAAGGGTCCCGTCTTCCTGGATTAGTTGTCTATGACAAGGAAGGGACTCACAAAACCCACTCATTTTTGCTGATCTAAATGGAATGTATGACACAGTCAAGAAAAACTAAAAATGGCTGTCTGGAGTCTTTAGACACCTCCACAAACTAAAGGATTTGGGGGAACAGGTGGTGGCATCATCCTTTCTGCCAGCTGAAGGCTGTAATTTTGGAAAAGAGGGGAACAGATGAGGAGTGGACAGCTGGCTGTGCAGCAACCAACTCAGGGCAGGGTGTAGTTTTCCTGACCCTGCTTGTTATACGAGACTCATGGGCTCCTGGGTGGATGCCTGAGGCTCCACCAGCGGTCAAGGGTGAAAGGAGGAAGAAGAGAGAGAAAAAGCTCCCGATCAACCTGAGGCCAGTACAATAAAGGACCAGCAGGATCACACGGAAAGAAAATCCACATGGAGAAGGCATCTCAGAATCCCCAGGCGGAGTCAACAGGCCTTCCCTGCAAGAGGAATGTTCTTCTGGCCTCAGATCAGAGACTGGATAGTGCCCGGAACGTGGGCTAGAAACACGAGAACGTGAAACAAGAATGCCAGTGACCATTTATTGAGCACACGTGTTGCGTCCTCCCAGGCCTGATTATGGTGCATCCCCACACTAGTGTTGTAAGGAAGAGATTCAGGTAAAGAAGCAGGGGCTTAGCGGTCGCACAACTGGTAAGTGAGGGAGCTGGGATCCTGCCCTCGGCCAGCGTCTCACCATTCACTCTGTCCTCCCGGCCCAGCCTCTAACCACTGCACCGTACCGAGTCCTGAATTTGAACTCAGGGTGCTAATTCTATCCCAGGTGTGCCATTGCAACTTAAGGAGATAGGACTCATTGCCAGAATGTGGCCCCGAGAGGATGCAGCTATTCAGACAAGATGTATCAGAGAGGTCGGGAATTGTGTGATTGGCCACAATAGACCTCGCTCCATGGAGTCCACAGGGGAATCTGATCAGTGGATGACCACATCCAGCAAGGAAAAGTGAAGCGAGAGGAGTGAAGGAGAGGAGGGAAACTGTAATTGTCTTGAAATATTTAAAGGTGGGGCGCCTGGGTGGCTCAGTTGGTTAAGCGTCTAGCTCTTGGTTTTGGCTCAGGTCATGATCTCACAGTTCATGAGTTTGAACCCGGCATCGGGCTCTGCAATGACCGTGTGGAGCCTGCTAGGGATTTTCTCTCTTCTCCTCTCTCTGCCCCTTCCCTGCTTGCTCTCCTTCCCTCTCTCTCTCAAAATAAATAAACTTTAAATAAATATATTTAAATAAATAAATAAATATTTATTTATTTATATGTTACATAAAAAATAAATATATATATAAATAAATGTATATATATAAATAAATGTACATATATTTATATATATATATAAATAAATGTATATATATATATATTTATTTAAAGGAAATGTCAGGTGTCAAAAGAGGTAGGTTATTCTTACTGCATAAAATAAGGGGCTTCACAAGGAGTCCATTCTCAGTCTCCATAAAAAGAAGGCAGTCGTGACAAGAAATGACAAGTGTCGACGAGAGTGTGGAGAAAAAGGGACCCCTGTGCACTGTAGGTGAGAATGTGGACTGATGCAATCCCTGTGGAAAACAGAACAGAGGTTCCTCAAAAAATTAAAAATTGGAGCACCTGGGTGGCTCAGTTGGTTAAGTGTCTGACTCTTAGTCTCAGCTCAGGTCAGGATCTCACGGTTCGTGAGTTCGAGCACCACATTGACCTCTGCGCTGACAGTGTGGAGTCTGCTTGGGATTTGCTGACTCCCTCCCTCTGTCCCTCCCCTGCTTGCTCTCTCTCTCTCTCTCTCTCTCTCAAAATAAATAAACTTAAAAAAAAATTTTTTTTAATTAAATATGGAACTTCCCTAGGATCCAGTAATTCCCCTGCTAGGTATTTTCCCAAAGGAAACAAAATTACTAATTTAAAAAGATACACGCACCCCGATGTGTATTGCAGCATTATTTACTATGGCCAAGATATGGAAGCAACCCAAGTGCCCATCGACCGATGAATGGATAAAGAAGATGTGGCATATATATATACCATGGAGTATTAGCCACAAAAAAAGGAATGGAATGTTGGCCGTTTGCAACAACATGGATGGACCTAGAGGGCATTATGCTACGTGAAATAAGTCAGAGAAAGACAAATACTGGATGAAGACAAATACTGGGTCTAAAAACCAAAACAAATGAATAAACAAGCAAAAGAGCAGAAACAGACCCATAAATACAGAGAACAAGCTGATGGTTGACGGAGGGGCGGGGAAGGGGGGATGGGCAAACATGGGTGACCGGGAGTAGGGGTTACTGGCTTCCACTTATGGAATGAGTGAGTCCTGGGGATAAAAGGCACGGCATAGGGAATGTAGTGAATGGCGTTGTAACAGCATTGTACGGTGACGGATAGCGGCTACACTTGTGGTCTCATAGCACCAGGTAGGGAGTTGGTGAATCGCTGTGTTGTATACCTGAGGCTAATGTAACATCGTGTGCCAATGATACGTCAATAAAAAAAATAATCAGATACGAAATAAAAAGGGAAGTAACAAAAGAAAACACGAATAAACCTTTATGTGATACGTATTTTTAAAAATCAAAATCGGAAAAATAAAGAAAGCAGGCCTGACAGTTTTGCCTGTCCAAAGGCAAAGTGGGCTTCCGCAGAGGGGGTGAGCTTCCCACCGCCGGAAGCAACTAAGCAGAGGACGGTACCCACCTGTCAAGAATGCTGTAGATTCCTGCGTTAGGTGGGACTGTGACCAACTGCTCTGTGAATTCTGAGCCCCTGTGGAATTATGTAACCCTATCACGGAGGCCCACAGAGACGCGAGTTCGGTATTTGACCCCTGAGCCCCCAGGTTCTTCTGTGCTGAGCACGGGCAAGTCACTTCTATGAAGTCATCTCTAGATGATTACATTCCAACATCTATAATTATTGGGATACAAGTGGGTAGACTTATTCCAGGCGTAAAGGCAGGAAAAGAGATCTCAAAACCATTCTCCCAGTCCCCAGAAGCAGTTTGCAATCAGAAACCCTCCTGCCCCTAGTCCGTGCTAAGGATGTCGGAAAGGCTCTAGGTAGCCAAGAGCTCAGAACTGTGGGGGCTGCCTCCTACAGGCATGTCATCAGGGCCCAGTCCCTCCCCACAGTTAGCCGGGCGCACCCCCTTCCTAGACAGGCAGACACATCATCTTCTCTCCCAGGACCCGCTCCCAGCTGGACTTGAGGGTTTCCAGCCAGCCTCTCCCAACTTGATGTGCAGCTTCTCTCCTCCCCACGGCTCCAAAGTATGCATCTGTCTTGTGGCGCCAGTAGGGAGGCTTGTCCTCTGGTAAACTTTGTCCCATGACCCTTTCCTCCTCCAGAATGGGACATCCGGTTGGGTAGGCTGATTTCCCAGCATCTCCCAAGTACCTTGGACGCTGGCTCCATTTCCTGCCCCTCCCCAGACACCGATGGAGCAACAGGCAGATGCCTGGCCCCCACATTCTGTGGTCCTGATGCCCATTCCAGGGGAATCAGGATAGAGAGTGAGGGCACCGCTCCGGTTTGGGACAGTCCTATCACAGTCTTTAATCCTTGGAGTGGAAAATGTTTGGCATATAAGTATGTTGGAGCGGGGCCAGTCATGGTAAATTCTGTCCTTTTCTTGGGTACCGTGTGAGGTCCACTCCTTCGTGCGTGTTCAGCAAATATGATTTGAGTGCCTACTATGTGCCCAGCACAGCACTAGGCAAGAGAATAGATTTAACCACAAAACAGAGATGGGGTCCTTGCCCTTGAGCACACAGCCTCAGGGTGGAGAAAATTAGCCACTAAGCTTATCCCTGGAGCGCTGCGTCTCAGACGTTACTGTGCTTGGAGATCTAGGTCAAATTCAGTAGGTCTGGGTGGGTCTGAGACGGTGCACACCTGTAAGCTCCCAGGTGATGCTGATGTCGCAGGTCCCCCAGGTCACGGAGAGCAGCCTGCGTAGTTACCTGCTTGAGGGCAGGCGGGAAGCAGGGCAGGCTCCGTCTGGTTTTGGATGCACAGTGGGCAGGATGACAGAGAACTTTCGGAAGGAATCCTAGGATGTCTTTCTCCCTCGCGCCGAGACCTCTTGTCTAGAGGCCAGGGCCCCGGCGGCCTTTGCTTTTACCTGGGAGACCCCTGGACAGGTGCCAGGACCAGGGTGTCCACTTCGGAGAGAAAACCGGCTTTGCGGGGGGGGGGGGTTCTCCTTCACCTGGCTGGAGAGGAGGGCCGGGATGTTTTGCTCAGTGGCGTCCTCTTGTCTTTGCAGACTGTGCCGGGTGCAAGGAGGAGATCAAGCACGGCCAGTCGCTCCTGGCGCTGGACAAGCAGTGGCACGTCAGCTGCTTCAAATGCCAGACCTGCAGCGTCATCCTCACAGGGGAGTACATCAGCAAGTGGGTGTCTCCCCCCTCCCCGCCCCAGCTTCCGCGCCCCCCCCCCATCCTTCCAGCCTGCCCCCTGCGGCCTTTGCCCGGGTCTCCAGTAGTGCCTCCCTCTGCTTGCATCCAGCCACCACACGGCCACAGCCACAAACAGCATCTCCCCGACCCTTGGGCCCTTCCGTGGTGTTTCCTCCACCCGCGATGCTCTCCTCCCTTCCTGACATGCTTGCGCCTCCCCTCCCGCTGGTCTTGTGTCCCACGCTGTCTCTTCAGAGGTGGTCTCATGCCCTCCGTGCCCTGTTTGTGTCCTTCACACAGGCTAACACGGTCTGCAGTTATCCATTTATCCATGTCAACTCTTTAATAATGATACTAATATCAGCTACCACGTATGGAGCTTTTATCGTGTCCCAAGAATACACTAATGGCTGTGTACAGGTTATCACATTAAATCCCACAACTACCCCCATGAGGCGTTCCAGCCCCATTTTCAAAGCTGTGAAAACTGAGGCTTGGGGAAGTAAGTAACTTGCTCCATGATTAAATTGAATGTCTGTCCTCACCAAGGCAGGGACTTTGTTTCAGCCACGGCTGCCTTTTGAGCACAGTGCCCGACCCCCAGCCAATGATACAGTTGTTGAATGAATTTAATCCATGAGATGAGATACAACGGACACACGAAGCTATCAGGAAAGAGGGCCCGACCCCCAGTGCCTGCGTGGTGTAGCACCAGTCCCCTGGCCACTAGACCCTAGCGACAGCGTTTACATACTCAAGTACCTACAAGAAATCGTGGCCGCAGGCCCTGACAGCTTTGATGCTCTGTGACCCAGACCCTTCTGAGGTGCCATTGTGACCCACTGCTAGGACATAGTGAGCACGTAAAGTTGTAGCACGTAAAGTTGTAGTTTTTGCTGTCAAGAGAGTGATAATCCAATAAGGGAGACAAACTACATACATAAAGAATTATGACATCAGCAGTTATGTGATAGGGAGCTCAAGAGTTTTGTTGTTGAAGACCCTTCAGATCATAAGTGACAGAAAACCCAATTCGAACTCATTTAAAGCAAAAATGAGAGTTTATTTTCCCAGAAATGGGAAAGCCAGAGGCATACTGACTTCGGCGTGGCTGAATCCAGGGACTTAAAGATGTCATTGGCTCTTTAGAAGTGCCCCTCTCCCCCACGTCTCTCTCCCCCACCCCTCTCCCAGCTCCAGCTTCTTCCGTGTTGGATTTATTCTCAAACAGGCGCTCCCCAAAGGGTAGCAAAGGTAATCACCAGCCACTCCAGGCTTTCATTCTCCCAGCTTAGCCAGGCCGGCAGAGAGAAAGAGGCCTCCTTCCCAAAGATTCCAGCGAAAGTCCCATGGTTGCCCCTGATTTGGGCCACCCTTAGGTCACATACCCATTCCTGAGCAATCGCTGGCCAGGAGGATGTGAACCCTAGAGCCAGAGACCCGCCCTCCGTGACCCACAGTGACTGTGAGGGGCAAGGGGTGGCACCCAAAGGAAACCCCAGGCGAGGTTCTGGGCAAAAGGGGGCACAGATGCTACCAGAGAGCCCTGTCTGCCGGAGGCCCAAGAACAGGGCTGTGAATATTCAGAGAAAGAAGGGATCACTTCAAAGTAGCAGGGAGTGAAATCTGGAGTCCATGAGAGCTTCATGGAGGATAGTGCTATTTGAGCCAGACCTTGGAAACAGGGGTAAGAATGGAAAATGCAAAGAAGGAAAGCTGGGAGGCAGAATGCCCGGCCTGGGCAAGGGCAGGGTGGTGCCTGACACGTCCATCTTGTTGGCCGGAGCTCAGACGAGTGCACATGTGAAGCAAGGTCCGAGGCTGCAGAGGTGAGCTGAGGTCACGTCACCCAGAGCTTTGAATGCCATGTTAGTAGGAGTTTGGCATCTCGCTCTGTGCTTGCCAAGTAAGAAGTGCCCTTAAGTGAGTCACCAGCCAGGAGGCCTTGGGTCTGTGCGCCCGAGTGAGAATTCTTTAGAGGCGCAGGGTTTGCCCAGAGCTCCTCTCAAGGAGGCCCAGCCCTGATTGCCCGTTGCACCTTGGGCCTCTGAAGCCTGCCCTCGGCTCTTCATTTGTCTGCTGGCAGAGTGGCAGGTGCTTAGAGGCACTGGCTGTGGCATCGATGCCCTGGTTAGAAGCCCAGCCTGCATGACCTTGGCAAGAGACTTCACTTCTCCAAGTCCCAGTTTCCTCACTTATCAAAACAGATAAGAAGACCTACCTCACTGGGTCACGCAAAGGCTCAGGTATCAGTGCTTCGTACGTAATAAGTGTCTAGTAAATATTAATTTTACCCTCTGCCTCTCTTTAGAATCATGCATATTTCAAATTCCCTAAGGCCTCCCAACCCGTGGGTCCAAATGAGGCAGGGTTGGCATTTATACCCAAAGTTTGCTGGCTCATTTTACCCCTCTTGCTGACACATGACTTTATCCCCCCTGCAGGGTCACCTCCCACACCCACGGCGTGCGGAAAGGTTGGCAGGGGTGGGAGGAGGCTTGTCTCCTGGGCCCACGAACAGCAGTCTGACCTCTGGGCTTTTCTGGGCCTGAGTCCTCATTGCTACCTCTCCTTCAGGGGAACACAGCCTCCCTGCCGCCCAGGGTGGGGTCACAGCTGTCCCAGCATGGCAACAACTTGGAGACAAAACAGTGACATGCCTGTCCTTCAGGCCTCTCTGTGTGAGCCGGTTCTCTTATGCCCAGAGGTGGGGGAAATGGCCCTCTCTGGTCCTGGATTCATTAGCACTACACAGCTGTGTCATCAGATCTGGTCCTTAGATGCAGTGTCCTGTTGAAGTCCCCTCTCCACACACGAAGTCCTCCCTACAGGCCGGCACAGCTGAGCCCTACACGCTGGAGCCGTCTTTCAGTCCTCATGACGACCTGGGCGAGAAACCAGACCGCCCAGCTTTGGATCAAGCTTTAGAGCATCTGCGTTGAGTTACTGAGTTGCCTCATCAACACAATAGGGAGACTGATAGTTCTGACTTCATAGGGCGGCCGGAAGGATTAAACGAAATAATCTATGTGAAACACCTTTGGAGGGCCCGGCACACCCCACGAAATAAATGTCAGTGGCTATTAGTAGTAGGAGGTAGTATAAGAATCATTAACAAAAATCCTATTACTGCCTGATAAGTTTTAAGCACCGGGTGAAAACGAAACACATAGGAAGTGCTTAAGGTAGTTTCCTGTTATCTACTGACCCGGGAGGACAGTCAGATGACTCTTTCACTGCAGGTAAAATTTCTTATTAGAAGAGGAGCCCTTAAGGCTATCCACAAAAATTGACCACATCGATTCCCTCCTGGAAAGGGCTGGGAGGAGGGTGAAGGCATTCCCCTTTATGCCTTTATAATGTGCCAAGTGCAACTATCACCTATTCTAAGTACAATAAAACTTAATGCATTTTGACAATACTTTTTTCTCACAGCCCTTAGGGATAAAGGGAAGAAAGTGGGTCTGTAGAGCTTGCGGGGAGGAGGGGCGGAAGGAGGACAGAAGAGGGGCATCCATGGCCAGCAGCCCAGACCAGTGGTTCCCAGGTGCGCTCGGGAAGTCTGCCGAGATGCAGATTCCCAGGCCCCCTTCCAGGGGTTCTCTGATTCCAGAGATCTGGGGGGGGTGGCTGGGGAGTCTGCATTTTTGACAAGCTCCCCAAGTGTTTCTAATCTTGGCCCAGTCACCATTGGCTGCAGGTCCTGGAACCTCCATGTGGCTCCCCCTCGGATCCCCACACCCCCAACTTCCTCTCCCTGTGTGGATTTCCTCTTGCAGGGATGGTGTTCCGTACTGCGAATCTGACTACCACTCCCAGTTTGGCATTAAATGTGAGACCTGTGACCGATACATCAGCGGCAGGGTCTTGGAGGTGAGTGGGGTTCAAGGAACTGTGAAGGTGTTTGTGTAGGATGGCCCGTGACTCCAAAAAGTCATCACTGAGGCTCCCTTCTTCCCTAGCCTCCCCCCCCCCCCGCCCCCCACTGCCTCTACCCCGGCTGAGCTTGCTGCATGACTTGAGCAAATAACTTTGCCTCTCTGGGCCCTCCCAAAGTGAGAAGCCAGACAAAATTATTCCTGGTTCAAAAAACGCCGTGCTGGGAATATCAGTGGCTTCTCTGGACTCAGACCCAGATAGATTACTGGGGAGAGACAATTACGGGTTTCTTCCCAACCTGCTAAAGGATGGAAGCCAGTTTTAATTTTTTAAGCATTTGGTAATGTGCCGATTTAAGAACCAGCTTGTCTACTGGCTTGCTCCCTAAGCCCTGCTTTGGCTGGTCCATCACCATGGCAACAGCTCTCCCCTGCCTCTGATGCACAGCCTCAGCTCTGCCAGTAACAGGCAACCTGCGCCCCTGCCCGAGCTCCTATCTGCTGGCCTTCCTGGCCTTCCTTCCCACACCCTGTGAGCCCAGAAAACTGTCTTCCTATGGTTTGGGACCACCCACCTCGAGGAATTCAAAACAGGAAAGAGTTTGGTGCGAAGGAAAAACAATGGCGTAAGACTAGAAACAAGTGGGTTCTGATATTGACTCAACTGCTCCCTCATGCTCAGATTTGGGGTGAGTCTCTTTGCCTCTCTAGGCCTCAGTTTTCCCTTCTGACAGTGGCTGGGGGATGGCAGACTGCTCTTCCAGGCAGAATCGCGAATTCTGAGAACGCCGGTCACTTGGTCAGTGTTACCTGAAGTCAGCGCTTGTGTTGAGAAGGATTCTGCAGCCGCGTCCAGTCTGTGCAGGAAAGAGTGTAGCAACCAGGAAAGCAGGATCCACAGAGATGCATTGAAGCTGAGCCCCAAGGATAAGAAGGAGGCTGTCTTGTGACCAGCTAGGGGAGAATAGAGCTTGCCCCATTCAAAGAACAGAGGAAAAGGCCAGTGCGGCTGAATTATATAAATTGGGGCTGGGGAGGATGGAGTCTATCACACAGGACATATCATATAGGGCTTTGTAGCCATTTAGGAGTTTGGATTTTAGAGTAAGTGCAATGGCAAGGTAGTGGAGAGTTTTTCATTTTTTTTAATGTTTTTATTTATTTTTAAGAGAGAGAGAGAGAGAGAGAGACAGAGTGTGAAGGGGAGCCCTGTGACTCTGAGCCCTGAGCTCCAGAGTGACAGGGGAGAAGCAAAGAGAGAGGGAGACCCAGAATCCGAAGCAGGCTCCAGGCTCTGAGCTGTCAGCACACAGCCCGACATGGGGCTCGAACTCACAAACTGCGAGATCATGACCTGAGCTGAAGTCGGACGTTTATGTGTCTTAGCCACCCAGGCGCCCCAGGTTTTAAACCAAGAAGCAACATGATAAGATTATATTTCTAAAAGATTGTAGGGAGTCAGAATAAGCTAAAGGCACAGAGCTGACCAACTATTAAACCTTTCCAGGGAGCAGTAGGAGTGCGATGTGGAAGACAAAGCAAGACACAGGAGCACAGCTGGGGTGTTGGCCTGGATTTCTGAGGGCCCAATACCAGGGTGAGGCGTTTGTGTGGGATTCACTGGGCAATAGGGCTTATGCAAAGACTGAGCATGAGTGACCCACTTAGAGCTGCTCCTTAGAGAGGGCATAACGGACACGGGCTCCATTGGGAGGAAAGAAATAGAAGTGGGAGACCAGCGGGGAGGCCATGACGTCATGGGAAGGATTCAAGACCTACAGCGGCAAACAGAAGGAGCACCACCTACCTCCAGCATGATGGAAGTGAAATTCCCATCTCTTTGCTGCAGGGCAACTTGTAGACAGGAGGGTTGAGGGAAAAGAGGCCAAAAGTTGTACCAAAGTGTCAAGCCTGGATGAGAGGACGTCTGCTGCTGTCGTCATCTGAGGAATGGGGGGTGGCAGGGAAAGCAGCTGGTCAAGGCAGAAACACAGCGAGTTCCATTTGGGACAGGTTGTGATTGAAATTCCGAGAAGGTTTCAAGAAAGCGGTCAGAAATGTGGAGCAGAACTCAGGAACAAAGCTCCATCAGGCTTCGCAGGGTGGAGGGAATAATCTCAAAAAGGCTAGGACTTGAATAATAGTCAGCGCCAGGGGAGTCATTGGGATGGAGAGAAGGAGGGAGGGAGAGCAAGAGAGAGGAAGAGAGGGAGGGGGAGAGAGGGAGGGAGGGAAGAAAGGAGGGAGAAGGAGGAAGGGGCTGAAGGCAGCCTGGGGGAGTGGCCGCTTACAGGTGCACAAGGGGAGTGAGGTGTCAGAGAAAGAGGAAGAGCAGTCAGGGACGTGGGGGGAGAAAGGGACCTGGGCCACAAGAATACGGAGCTTCAGAAAGGATGGCGAGGTCGGCCAGTGTTGGTCAGATTCTGCGGAGCAGTTGAGGACTATGCGCGCTGAGAAGAAGCTGTGGAGTGTGGGGAAAGGTGACCTTCAGAACAGTCTGAGGTCAGCTGGATTATAGGAGAGAAGCGTCTGCATTGTAGTGGGGTTAAAGGGTCAGTGGGATGGGCGGTCATAAAAGCAGACTTTTTCATTCGAGAAGGAAGACACTTGGATCACACACAGGGCTGCAGACGGGAACTCATCCCAGCATTTCCAAGCCACTCTGACACTGTCTGCGGCGGCTGTCTTCTCCCTTGTGCTGCTGCGTTGAGCAGTTGAGCATCCCGGGAGCCTCCTCTTAGGCTGCTGGTGTAACCGGGTTTCGATTGATTCCATTTGTATGAGGCTCCATTAGCATCGTGGACGTATTGATTTTTTTTCTTAAAGCTGGAAGAGACTTTTAGGTATCAACTAGTTAGCCCTCCTCATTTTACAGATGAGAAAAGGGAGCCCCAAGACGCGTGGTGCAATCCCAAGGTCATACGCAGTGTTTCTGGTAGAGCCAGAGCTAAAATCTAGGACTCCAGACTCCTATATCCCACACACGTGGCCACAGCTCTCTGCCACTCAGTGGTCTTTGAGGTCATGTGATGTCATGAGATACATGGTTGGAGTGAAACAGACTTGGATTCCAATGTTACCGCTTCCGGCCACGAAACCTGACACCGAGTCACTTTCTCTGAGACTTAGAGTCTTTATCTATCACGGCGAATACTACTGTTATTTAACTCTTGATGGATATGTTAGCGTGAAATAATAGAAAATATATGAACTTCTCTCTGTCCCTGGTTCCCAGCACAGGGCTCCTAAAACTTGCAACCTCCGTAAGTGTTAAGAACACCAGGAGCATCTTTTGTATTGATTTTATATAAATTAATAGTATAAATATTAGTATTTGCCCTTGACCCTGGTTCCTGACGCAGAGTTCCTAAATCTCTTCCTAAATCTGGGTGATAGGAGTGGCTTTTGTTCTAATGAGGTGACTGCCGGTGGACTCCTGGAGAGCTTCAGGGTGGGGGCTGGACACCAGAAAGATCTAGCCATGAATAGAAGCTTGGAACTTTCAGGGCCACCTCGCATCCCCCAGAAGGGGGAGAGAAAGGGTCTGGAAACTGAGATGATGATGGATCGTGCCTCTGTGATGGAGCCTCCATAAAAACCCCCAAAGGGTGGGGTTTGGAGAGCCTCCGGGTTGCTGAACACGTGGAGGTTCTGGGAGACTGGTGCACTGGGAGGGGCCATGGAAGCTCCACGCCTCCTCCCGCACCCCTTGTCCTACGAACCCCTTCCACCTGGATGTTCATCTCTACCCTTTGTCATCCCCTTGTATAATAAACCAGTAAACATAAGTGTTCCCCTGAGTTCTGTAAGCTATGCTAGTGAATTATTGGGCCCAAGTTGGGGGGTCATGGGAACCCCAATTTATAGCCAGTCGGTCAGAAGCACAAGTGACAACCTGGGACTTGAGATTGGCATCTGAAGTGGGGGAGGGGCAGCCATGTAGGACTGAGCGCTTAACCTGTGGGGTCTGATACTCTTTCTAGGTAAATAGTGTCAGAACCGGTTAAGCTATAGGACATCCAGCTGGCGTCTCAGAGAATTGCTTGCAATGAAACCCCCCCCCCCGCCCCCACCACACACACACACATCTAATGTCAGAAGTCTTACGAGTGTGGTAGTCGTGTGAGAGTAAAGGACACGTACAGAAGTGTCTTTACAGTTAGTGAGGACTTTTTTGGTTGCAAGCGCAGAAACCATAGTCAAATAGCTCAGACCAAAAAGGAAATTTATCAGTTCCCATAATAAAAAGCCCAGGAGTAGGTCTTGCTTCAGGCACAGCTGGATCCAGGGCTCAAACAAATGCATTTGGAGTATCCTACCATCTTGGCTCCACGGTACCCTGTGTGGGCCTTATTCTCAGGAAGGCTCTCCTTCGTGATGGGGAAGTTGGACACCATTGGCCCCAGGCTTATATCCTATCAGACAGCATGCCCAGGGGGAGGAGAGATTCTCTTTTTCATAGCTCAGCCCGGGACCGGCTCTCACTGGACAATCTCAGGCCCATCTCCAAACCAATCACTAGGACCACAGAGTTGGAATACACTTGTTGGTGGGGTCTGCCCTACTTAACCACATGGACTGATGTGGGGAATGAGAAGTCCCACTCGGGAAAGGCCTATTCGCATGACCCCCAAGCTGTTTCTGGAAGAAGGGGGAAGGACAATGGCCAGGCAAAAATAACAGTTGCCCACCACAGGGCCCAGTGCATTTGCTGGTACACGATAGGCACTGAATTAAATCCCATCCCCCCCTTTCCCATGCCCTCCCTAGGCCACTCCGCAGCCCCTTTCCTTCCTAGTCTCTGTCCTCTCCAAGGAGAACGACAAACGTAGTATCCTGGTACTGCCTTTCCTAACCTTGTGGTTCTCGGTCCTGTCCAATTTGCCCCATTTTTGTCCACTATTTTCTCGATTCCGGTGTGTTAACAGACAGAATGTCCCGTATTCCCTCGCTGACTTGGTTTCCCTTATGCTGGTGCTGGCTGCTCTGGCAGCCTCCCTCCCCAACTCGCTTCCAAGCTGTTGCTGAGATGTTGTGCACCCTCTCCCAGCCGGGGCAGGGTGACGGGGCGTGACATTTAGGAAGACGCCAGGCTTCAGTTGCACCAAGGCGCTGTTGCCTCCCTGGAAAACAGGTCTATAATTGAAATGATAAAGAGACACAAAGTAGGAAGAAGCTACTAATTAAACAGATTATCCTTGTCATGGTAGGAGAAAATCAGTCCCACATCTCAGCTTGGGAAAATAGCAGGCTCCTTCCAAAGTCTGAACACAGTTTGCTTCGATGATGAGAAGGGTGTTTTATCACCGGTGGGAAGCCCCACAAACGAGACTGAAACAGGAACATTGGAGACTTTTTTTTGAAAGTCTTCATTTTGAAAAATCTGCCCCATTCTTCATTCTTGCTAAGTTTTTAGAATAAATCAAGTATCTCCAGAATAGGCAAGCCCATGCCCCACCCCACCACCCCCCAAAAAGATTCAGACATAAGCCTTGAGAATTACTCAATTATATATTTTTTAGAATTATTCAATTATAATTTTTGAATTGTAAGGAACCCATTACCATCCACCCAAATGATGGCTTGGGGGGGGCCTTTAATAATCCCCCAGTACCCATCAATTTCACTCAGGCTTATCCCCCCAAACTAATCCTGCCCTCGCATGCGTATTTTGCAGTTGACTCTTAACTCTTGAACAACACGAGGGTTAGGGGCACCGACCCCCACAGTGTTGAAAATCCGTGTATCGTTTTGGCTCCCCTAGAACTTACCTACTAACAGCCTACTGTTGACTGGAAGCCTTACCAATAACATAAACATAGATTAACGCGTATTTTGTGAGATATGTGTATTATATATGGTATTCTTTTTTTTAAGTTTATTTATTTATGTTTGAGAGAGAGAGAGAAACATGAATGGGGGAGAGGCAAAGAGAGAGAGGGCCAGAGGATCTGTAGCGGGCTCTGTGCTGGCAGCACAGAGCCTGATGCGTGGCTCGAACCCACGGACCGTGAGATCATGACCTGAGCCGAAGTCGGACACTTAACCGACTGAGCCACCCAGGCGCCCTATCTATATACAGTATTCTTACAATCAAATAAGCTAAGGAGAAGAAAATGTTATTAAGAAAATCATAAGGAAAAGAAAATACATTTATGGTGCCGTATCGCATTTGTCAGAAAAACGACCCACCTGTACGTGGTGAGTTCAAACCACAGTTCAAAGCAGTGTTGTTCAAGGTCAAGTGTACCTTCAAAACAAGCCCCCCCCCGCTTCCAACCCCAGTGCTGAGCCAACCTCCTCCATATAGAGAGTCTGGAGATGCCCCTGAAGGACCCTTATGTATCACACCCTCTTGGCTGGGATTGTAGAGTCACAGCCGTCAGCGCGGGAGTGAGTGCCGCACGGGTGACAAGCCCTCACGATTCCAGCTTCTACTGCTTCTGGCGAAACCTAGAGGTGTCGCCTTCTCTGAGGCTGTGTCTTGCCCCACAGAAGAATTTGCAGTTGCAAATCATTTACATTTTTACTTGAAATAGTTGTAAGGAAGGAAAGTGGGAATCGTCAAGGCGGCTTACCGAAACCAGACTGGGCTGGGCTGGGGTTGGGACGGAGGCACTCAGGTGCAGCAATCACAGGCCCGGAGCATCGGGGTCGGAAGGTCCCCAACAGGTCCTGCCTTTGTGGGGCCCATTGTTTGTCCATGGAGCCCCAAAAGCCAAGTTTTGCCACGTCTATGGACCTTGTATATGCCTGTGTGGCAGACAGCATCACAGCCTCTACCCCACCTCCCCGCCCCCCCCCCAACTCCGAGTGCCACAGCAGGCTGGGTCCTCCCAGGGGCACTGGGGATCCACCAAAAGCTGGCTCACTTACAAATAATTTTAAAAAAAAAAGACAAAAAACATGTAACAGGAAAAACCAGGATCACTTGCTATACTGCCAGTAACCAAAAAAAAAAAAAAAAACCACACACACACACACACACACATACAACAACAACATAACCCACAGCTCTTGCTAAATTCTACTGTTTGTTGGAGGCTCCAAGCCTCAAATCTGTTCTCGTTCTTAAAAAGGTAGGTTAGTGGGGCACCCAGGGGGCTCAGTCGGTTAAGTGTCCGACTTCGGCTCAGGTCATGAGCTCACGGTCCATGGGTTCGAGCCCCGCGTCGGGCTGTGTGCTGACAGCTCAGAGCCTGGAGCCTGTTTCAGATTCTGTGTCTCCCTCTCTCTCTGAACCTCCCCCGTTCATGCTCTGTCTCTCCCTGTCTCAAAAAAAAAAAAAAAAAAAAAGGTTAGTAAGTTTTGGATAGATGTTAAAGACACAGTAGCACCAAACTGGTCTCTGTCCTTGAAGAAACCGGAAGAATTCGGGGTGCCCAGCTGGCTTAGTTAGAGCGGTGTACAATTCTTGATCTCAGGGCTGTGAGTTCGAGATCCACATTGAGTGTAGAGATTAACTGAATGAATAAAACTTAAAAAAGAAAAAGAAAAATTGACAGAGGATTGGAAAGGAGGCCTTCCCCCCCCCCCCCCATCCAACGTTATTAAATCGCAGGTCCAGGTACATTCAAAGTCACTTGGGTGCCACTAGTGACAAGGGCCCCATTCCTGGGGAACTGTTGGGATATCTTCAAAGCAAGATTATTTCCTCATCTGGAAATGATGGACCAGTGGCTGTCAAGGCTGTTAAGGGGCCCTTCCACTGCCAGAATAGAAGTGCAGGTATCCAGAGAAGCCCCCTGACCTGCCTTCAGGGACCCGTGGTGTGGAATCACCAAGCTTCCTGGGTGGGCTTTTCAGTGGTTCACGAAAGTACCAACACCCTTGATGCGCCCAGGAGATGTTCAGACCCAACCTGCCCCCTGGACGGCAGCCCCAGCTCTGACCTCTTTATTTCTTCTTTTCCTTCCACAGGCGGGAGGGAAGCACTACCACCCAACCTGTGCCAGATGCGTACGTTGCCACCAGATGTTCACCGAAGGAGAGGAGATGTACCTCACAGGTAGGCAGATGCGGCCTCGTGGAAGGCAGTCCGGTCCACCCATGTCTATAAAGGAGACACGGTCTCCTTCATTTCAGTGTTATCTTTGCTTTGGCTTCTTCTCAAAATTGCAATTAACTCGCCCCTCTCCGGGTGGTTTGGCAAAGTTGCCGGTGTGGCTAATATGAAGTGACATGTAATCTGCCTTCCGTCCCTGTGCGCCTCCGCCCGCTGCTTAGCTGGCCTGCTTCCCTGGCAGCGCTCTGAGCAGACTCTCCTGGCTCTGCCTGAGGGTGGGAGGTTGAGCTGAAGCAGGCCAAGGGGACAGAGGACCTCAGAGAGGTCCTGTGTGGCAGGCAGCACCACAGCCTCTGCCCCCGCCTCCCCCCCTCCCCCCACATCTCCGAGCGCCACGGCAGGCTGGGTCCTCCCAGGGACGCTCAGGATCCACCGAAAGGAATGGAAGCAAAGAGGGACTGGTTTCCCTCCGCCACTTCAGAGGGCCCAGCCGTCAGGCCCCAGGATCCTTGCAAGCCTTCTTATTAGTCCTCAGGCTCTGCTCTGTCCCCCATCGTCTGCCCAGTCCAGCCTCCCGGGGCATCGTCGTGTCCTTGGCAGAGCCCTGAGCCCTGTCCAGAGGTCTTCAGGGCCCCTCCCCGCCCACCATCTCAGGTACCGACACTTCAGCCTTGCGTTAGGACCCTCTCACTGAGGTCTCAAGCTGCCTTTCTCTCTCTGGCCCTGGACAAGCCCCACATCTCAGCTGCCAAAGCCAGTTTCCAGTTGCTTCTCCGTCCATTCCACAACTATTTTTTGAGACCCTACCATGGGTGAGCTCTGCCCTGGGGTCGTCAGTGAGCTCCAGCTCCAGCCCGAGCCCCACTGCCCTACGGCCCGACGGGGGGGGTGGGGGGGTGCAGTCAGTAATCCCACAAATAACTGTCAATAGTGATAAGCTTTATGAAGGGGGGAGGCTTGGGACGCTGAAAGCACTCAATGGGTGGGGTGCACGTCAGGGAAGGCCCCCTGAGGAAGGGCCAGGAGCGGGGATCCAAAGGATGGGTGGGCGTTAACTGGACAAACAGGGGAGGGCTGGGATATGCCCCCTGAGGGGATAGAGGCGGGTAAAGAAATGACAGGCGTGGGAGACCAGGAGGAGACGGAGGGGAGAAACGAGGCTGGGAGGTGGGCAGGGGTGGACAGTGAACACATGCCCTGCTGCCTGCCTCCTGGAACATTCTAGTCTTCCATGCCCCCATTTGGAAATCCTGCCATTCCTGGCCCGGGTTAGTCACTGCCGACTCTGTAACCCCCTCAGGTGCCCCCACCCCGCCCACCGGCTTCTTCCCAGGCTTCTCCAGCTTGCAGCAGAGTCCTTGGCCTTCTCCCTGAGACCTTTTGATCCTGACATTGATCCCACAAGTACTCACTGTACAGGTGGTCACTGTTGGCTGATTAGTTGGATAGCTGGCCGATTAGTCATCCCCAGATGTTTGAATAGCCCCAGGAGGGCTCTTCCTCCAGATTTCCCCACAAGGCAGAACTAAGGCCGGGGACACAGTTACAGAGAGCGTGTCTTCCTATCAGGCTTGTTCTACCACGAATGCCCACGGCCACAAGTTCCCTCCACTTGCAGTGAGTGCCTTTGCCCAGAGTAGGACTTCGCAACCTTAGCACTACTGACATTTGGGGCCAGAGAAGTCTTTGGGGTGGGGACTGTCCTATGCATCGCACGGTGTTTAGTAGCATCCCTGGCCTCTATCCACTAGGTGCCAGTAACGTACTCCTTCCCATTGGGACAACCAAAAAGATGCCAGACATTGCCAGATGTTCCCTGGGGGGCAGAATAGTTCTCCGTTGAGAACCACTGGCCTAGAGAGAGTCCACAGGATCTCGTACCATCTACTGGGACTGCCGGAGCAGGAATTCCTATGTTGGATTGAACTAGGTGACCATTCCTAAGATGCTGTGAATTTACGAATACTTGCTTGCATGTACAGTCATACAAGTACTGGAGATGGAAGGATCCCACAGGCCACCCTAGACTGTAACGTAACAACCTCACGGTATAGATGGGAAATGTGAGGCCCAGAGACAGGTAGAGAACGTAGGGCCAGACTGGTCTTATGACTCTCACCCCAGGGCTCTTTCAACCTCACCTCCCGGGACCCAGGCTCTGCCTGTTACTTAGGTCCCTGCGAGGACTGGACCTCCTCCTTCCATCAGTGCTGATCCGTAGGTGCCTGGGTCCCCGAGTGCGTGCTGCAGCAGGACCCTGGGTTCTGTGCTAGGACATTCCCCCTGAGTCTCAGCAAACTGCATGATGTCTTCATGAGCCCTGCGTCCATGGCAATCCGGACTTTGCACTTAGTCTGGAAATTTTTTGCCTGGTATTCCTCTCCCCCTTTCCTGGCGAACACATATCCTAGTGTTGAAACCGTTCTCTCGTTCACATCACTAGAACAATCAACATCTTTATCTCCCTGCCTGAATTCTCAATCCTAACCTTGCCCTATTGGGTGCCTTGAACCCTGGCTCCACTGCTTCCTGAGTTCTTGACCCTGGGCCAGCCTCTTAACCCTGAACCTCAGTCACCTAGCCTGTAAAATAGGCTAGTAACGGTCCCCACACGGCATAGCAAATTCCTGACACATGGAAAGCTTTTAGTTCATTCATTCATCCAACAAATACCTATTGAGCCTTCACCTGTGTGCCCAGTGCTGCCTTAACTACTGGAGATATAGCAGCGAGGTCCAACAAGTTGACTGCCCTCACAGAGCTCACATCCTTATGTACCAGAATCTTCTAAGCCCTGCTTCTGGCCAGAACTTCACAGAATGCTGAAAGAGTTAAGTGATGAGGTGAACAGCTTTGTAATCATTCGAGAGGATGCACAATCAAACCTACGACAGAGATGCCTGCGGGAGGTGGGAGATATTTTTGGTGATGAAGGAAGGGCCTGTCACCCTCCTCCTTAATTATCTCCATTCCTACCCTCCTGGCTCCTGGGAGAGTGGGAGTAATTGCAGGGCGCTCAAGGACCTGCCTCAAGGGATGCTGAGTGATTCTACAATGAGGGGGACCAGGCCATCCCGTGCTGGAGTCATGCTGACTCCGGCTGTGGGTGTCGTGGGGGAGGCAGCCACCAGGGGGTTCTGCTCCCACTGAGATTGCCTTGGACACCCTCCCTGGGTGGGGGTAGAAAACTCTCCACGTCGGCAGCACAGAAGTAGGGAGAGCCCGCTGAGAGCCTGGACTCCTGGGTTCAGGCACCAGTACTTCTGCTGATGGGCTGTGACCTTGAGAAGTACCTTCCTTCTCTGGGTCTCTTCCTTCACCTATAAGACGGGGAAAATTACTCTGTCTCTCATTCATGCATTCAAACTGGGGCCCTTCTATGTGCCAGGCTCTCTGTGACGTGCTGGGTGCTTGGACGTGAATGAGGCACGAGAGCTTGCTTCGTGGGTGAAGTGTACTGTCAGGACGGGAGACCGACTTAAATAGAAGTGTAAACACAATGACAAGCTGTGATTAAGTGCAGAGAAGGGAAGGTTTGGGAATGTTTTGGCCTCCTGATCTTGTCTGGGAGGTCAGGGGAGGCTCTGCTGAAGAAGGGAGATTTCAAGCCAAGAGTTTGGAAATGAGTAGGAGGTGGGAGGGTGAAGAGGGGAGGAAAGATGGTGGAGGCATTGGGAACAGCAGGTGCAAAGGCCTGCGGTGGGCGGAAGCATTACACGGTGGAGAAACTGAGGCAGGCCCACACACCTCACCCACAGAGAGCAGGTGTGCTCCACAAGGTCCTCATGAATATGGGAGAGAATGAATGTGAAGGTGCTAGGTGCCCCATGAAGCAACATACATGAGAGAGAGCATTAGGAAGGCTGCAAAGTTTAAAAACCCGGCTTTTTCTTTTTTAATGTTTATTTATTTATTTTGAGAGAGAGAGAGAGAAAGAGAGAGAGAGAGCATGAGCACAGGAGGGGCAGAGAGAGGAGACAGAGAATCCCAAGTAAGCTCCACACTGTCAGCACAGAGTCCGATGCGGGGCTTGAACTCATGGACCGTGAGATCATGACCTGAGCCGAAATCAAGAGTCAGTCGCTTAACCGACCGAGCCACCCAGGCGCCCCCTAAAATCCCAGTCTGGTCAGTTCTGTAGCGGGACACGGCAAGGCACTGGCAGCCAGCCTCGGGAGCTTCTTTTGGTCAGTTTGTTTGTGTTTTAATCACTGCGTGATGGCTTTCTGATGAGCTCTAATTGGGAGAAGGCTGACGTCTGTCTGGATGAGAACTTCCTGGACCCCGGGAGACAAGCAAGTTTTCTTTTGTTTGTTTTAAGTTCTGTTGTTCATTCAGCCTTTTAACTGTTTCTGTAAAGATGCCAGATTTCTAATCTGTTTGTTGTCCAAACCCGTCATTTGAGCTTCACCAGGAAATTAGGTCATTGAATCTGTGCAGCAAAATAAGCGCCAAAATGCCGCAGGTTCGGGCAAAACATACTGAAATCACAAGGTTACAGCTGCTGGATCGGTGGGAGTTTTCTAAGCCCCAAATGTGATTCATGAGATAGATTTTGGTCTTATTCTAAAAATGCCTGTGCCCAGGAAAAAGGAAAGACAGACTTTGCTCCTGTCCTTCTTTCTTACACGAAATACACCCCGATTCCAAGGACCTGGCGGGGGAGGATCACCGGGAGCCCAGGAGCTCAGCTGCACAGTTCTAAGCAGGTCTCTGTCATCATTCATGTATTTAACTAAAACCAACAGGCAGGAAATCTGTTATGAAAGCCTGACAAACCTTACTCTGCTAAGGAAAGTATCGTAACAAATTGTAGGTCCTACTCCATCAGCTGATAATTCATGAAGCACTTACTATGCGCCAGGCACGGTTCTGAGAGCTTTAAATGCAGAATCCCATTTTTTCCCCCACAACAGCCCTATGAGCTAAAAGCGCCATTAACCTCCCCGTTTTAGAGAACAACAAAGTTTAGAAAGTTTATGTCCCTGGGCCAAGGTTAGGCTGGCCTATCTTCCTAGGCTTTGTTTAGGGCAGTTTCTTCCATTTAGTTTCAGAATTCTTAACCTGCGGTTTGTAGTTGGCCTTCTGAATCCAATGAATGCCCCGAAGTTGCTTACCAAAGTTCACACGTAGGTATGTTTCTCTAAGGAGAGGGTCTGTAGCTTTTATCAAATTTTCAGAGGTGTCCACGGCCCAAAATCAAGTAAGGAGCCTTGGTTCTGTGTTAATGCAAATCCAGACCGGAGCCCTGAAAGCTTGCTTTGATAATTACACCAAAACCTTCTTTTCTATTTCAGATCACGTTGTTTTTGTTTTGTTTTGCTTTTTGGGTTTTGTTTTTGTTTTTTTTAGTTCGGGCGATATAAGGTCCTGGCACCAGGAGGTATGTATTTCTGGCACGGCCGGGGATGCCATTGATATATAGCGGAGGTTTCTCTTTCCTCTGACAAGCACCTGAAAAGAGGTGCATGGAGGAAGCAGATGTTCAAGACAGGTGCCTTCTGCCCTTCGGATTGCAGAACACCAGCCCTCAGTCATAATCGACGCGTCTCATCAAACCACACTTTAAAAGGCACTAACGTCCTATTATTGGTTGCTATAATCTGGTAGTTTAGCATTGTTATTTTAAATTGGATCTCTCCACTGACAGCTTAGTTTGTAGGAGTAATGCTTAAAAACTTTAAATCTCATGTTTCCCCAATCCTGCTACATAATTTTAGACTCTTCAAACATATCCCGTTACTGTACTAAATTGATATCTCCTAAAGTCTGAAACTACTAAGCATATTTCACTTTAAATAGAATACATTTTCATTTTGGATGAACTGCAATATTTTTTTTAGACTTTTAGGGTTACCAAACATCTTGAATCCTATAGAAAATATTATAGCATAGTAGTTTAAAGTTGGTGATTTAAAGTCTGTTTCCAACTTGCTTCTTCTCTCGGGTCACCTCAAACTCAAGACGATGCGACCATTTTCTCACCAGTTACATGTCACATCTACTTCACCAGCCAATTTGTCCACGTTGGTCAGAATTAGGTCCAGAGTAGCAATTTCCCTGGCTGCTTCCTCTATTTTCTGGGAAACAAAATTGCCTGCTAGGCAAGTCAAGAACTTGTCAGATACTCGGGTTTTAGCTCAATGAGATGTTTTATTAGTCTGGACTTTTTAGGCGGCAGAAACAACTTTAGGTAAAAGGGCATTGATCATCTCACAGAACTGAGAAGCACCTAGAAACAGCAGGGCTGGGTTGAAGGGCGCACAGGGCTCAGCAGGTGGTTATGCTCTATGCTTCTTTCTCTGTGTGGCCTCCCGCTCTCCCGCCCTGCCCTGGCTGCCTCTGTGTTGGGGAAGGAGGGCTCCGAGGGCACAGAGAGGCAGCGTTCCCCGCCAGTTTAAGCACAGAAAGCCCAGAGAGACTCGGAGGACCCCAACTTGGTCATATACGCACACCCAGGCCAGGGCGAGGAGACAGTGTTGGACAGGCGGGCAAGACATCTAAGCTCCCTAAACCTCAATTTCCCCATCTGAAAACAGGGGGTAGCCTTAGGCCCACTTCGCCAGGCTATTGTGTTAAATGAGCGAATGCATGATGAAGGCTTGTAACACCGAGCCTGGGACCCCCGGCTCCGCCAGTCTGAGCTGATATAAACATCCAGGAAGGTGGAGTGGCCATTCCCCATGATGCCATGCACTAAAAAATGCTGGCTGTTGTCAATGTTACCATTGCTATTAATAGCGCTTAGCATAGGGCTTAGCCTACGTGGGCAATAAATGCTAGTCATCACGGTTAGTTTCTACCTAAGTACTACAATTATAAAGTATATGGCATAAGGCCTGGCTTAGGCATTCTCTAAATATTAGTTATAATGATGACAATAAGAATAACAAGAATGCACGATACACAGAAAGCACTCACGCATTTTAATTACCGTCCTGGCTGTTGCTATCAGCCGTTACTATTGCCTGTGAACTCCCGCGCACCTGGGCTCCGCCGCCGTCCTGGCAAACAGATTTTTGTTTAGGTAGGGCAGGGAAGATAATAATAATCCCAACCACTAACACTGTCACGGTACCCACTCTACGCGGACCTTGTTCTGCGGGCTCTGTGAATGGTAACTCACTGATGCTCACTCACAAGTTCCGAGGCAGGTACTGTTCCCATCCCCCATTTTATCAGTGGGGAGACTGAGGCACAGAGAGCTAACTGACTTGCTCTGGACGATGCAGCTAGGAAGCGAGGTGTAAGTGGCATTCAGACCCCTTAGGAATAGTATACTCAGTAATGCATGGATTGCCTGATATGCGGCGAAAATTTACCAGTGCGCAGGATTGTCTGAAGACGATGTTTGCTTCCATGAATATGCTGGAGTGTCCCATTAGACACTTCCCACTGCCTTCCCCTAGACCCTAGCAACTACTAATCTGCCATTTGCCTGTATAGATTTACCTATTGGGGAAATTTCATAGAGACGGAATCCTGCAAAATGTGGGCTTTTGTGTCTGGTTTCTTTCACTTAGCATTAGCATAATGTTCTCTAGATTCATCCATGTTATAACATGTATCAGTGCTCCATTCCTTTTTATGGCTGAATGATATTCCAGTGTGTGGACACAGCACATTTGTTTGCCCAGGCAGGGATTTTCAAGGAGCCAAAGGGCCAATCCAAAATCCTAGCAAGCCTAGGTCACCAAGGCTAGTGCTGCCACAAAGCAGAGAAGCCTCACCCTGCTGTGGTCGAGAGAAATCCGGAGAAGAAGCCTGCTGTAAGAGAACACCCTGGCCGGGAGCCGGGTTTAAAAACCTAAATGCCTACTTAAATGAACAAGAAGGGCTGAGAGGCAGACAGCAGGGAGGGGTCACTGGCCACCTGCAGGGTCTAAAAGCATTCATGTAAAAACACCATGCTGGCCAGATAGAACCTTTGGGTGGGCCGGTTTCGGTCACTGCTGTGTTTGTAACGCTGGCCGGGCGGTCTGCAAGACTGTGGCACCAGGACTGATCTGGCATTAAAATTTCCAATGATCCAAAAAAACAAAAAAAAGAAGATGAGGCTTACCACCCAGCTGAGGGACAGCTTTGGAGATTCAGATCTCAGCCTCTGAATCAGCTTACACAGAATAGCTAACCCTTCACTTCCATAACGTTCACAGGAGGTTTTAACTGCAGGACCTGGAACTGTCAGTGATGGTCTCAGAGGACAAGGGTATGACTCATGAAACCAGGAGTCTAACAAGCAAAAAGTGTTGACTTCTTTCAAGAAGTTAAAGCGTTCTTACGTCTTATAAAATTGGTTTTCTTTATCCCATCACATTCCAAAGGAACAAATTTGGAGTATTAACTGGTATCCAGCCCTGTGGTTTTTCAATTTGGAGTCATAAGTTATCCGGGGAACTTGTTAACATCACACATTCTCAGGCCCCGCCTCCAGGAGTTGACTTCAGGGACTTTGGGGGGGGCATCTTGCCGGGATTCTGGACAGCTGGTCCCCAAACCCCACTTAAACAAACCCCAGTCTAGTGACTCTCTGATAGACACTCACTCTGGAATTGTAGCTGTTGAATCAGAGTCTAGATTGTGCCACTTGTCCAAATCTCTGAGCCCAGCTTAAGGGATTCAACTGGCCTACAACACAATATCATGTGTCTTTTGTTTTATTCATTCACTCAATGAGTATTTATTGAGAATCTACAGTCCCTGCAGCTGTATCTGCAGATAAGACAGATATGAGTCCCGCTCCTTATAAAACTTACAGAAGGAGCGGGATCATTGGATAGGGGCAAATAATTCATTCTTTCTATACAGAGAAATCTGTGAAGATAAAGCACAGAATCTCCAAGGGTAGGGAGTTACGTGCATCAGTGTAACTACTTCATTGTATGTCTCCTCTACAATATCCCTGCTGAGCATGTTTCTACCCAGTGTGTACTTACATGCTTCCAGGGACAGGGAGCTCACTCGCAAAGGGGCCCGTTCAGTCCTCAGACATTGAATTTTCATTCCCTGAAACTTCTGCCCCGGTCCTTATTACAAGACACGCAGAACAAGTTCATTGCTCTTCCCACAGAGAGTCATTAAGATATCAAAACCCTTTTTCACCATTCTGCTAAGTATTCTCTTCTCCACAGTGAAAACCCTACTTTATGGCTTAATTTTGGGTCCCCTCTCCGCCCTGGTTACCATCATCCTCTGGGTACCTTTCATCCTGTGTCTCATTTTAAAATACAGAGGTGGGGGGGGGGTGCCTAGGTGCCTCAGTTGGTTAAGCTTCCAACTTCAGCTCAGGTCATGATCTCACGGTTCATGAGTTTGAGCCCCTCATCGGGCTCTGTGCTGACACCTCGGAGCCTGGAGCGGCTTCAGAGTCTGTGTCTCCCTCTCTCTGTGCCCCTCCCCCACTCGTGCTCGTTCTCTCTGTCTCTCTTTCTCTCTCTCTCAAAAAATGAATAAACTTGGGGCGCCTGGGTGGCGCAGTCGGTTAAGCGTCCGACTTCAGTCAGGTCACGATCTCGCGGTCCGTGAGTTCAAGCCCCGCGTCGGGCTCTGGGCTGATGGCTCAGAGCCTGGAGCCTGTTTCCGATTCTGTGTCTCCCTCTCTCTCTGCCCCTCCCCTGTTCATGCTCTGCCTCTCTCTGTCCCAAAAATAAATAAACGTTGAAAAAAAATTTTTTTTAAAATGAATAAACATTTTTAAAATAATTAATTATAAAAAAAAAATAAATAAAAATACAGAGGTGGGAATCCAACCAGCCATTCATTTATGTCTTTATTAAACACACATGAGCCAGGGGCGCCTGGGTGGTGTAGTCGGTTAAGCGTCCGACTTCAGCCAGGTCACGATCTCGCGGTCCGTGAGTTCGAGCCCCACGTCGGGCTCTGGGCTGATGGCTCAGAGCCTGGAGCCTGTTTCTGATTCTGTGTCTCCCTCTCTCTCTGCCCCTCCCCCATTCATGCTCTGTCTCTCTCTGTCCCAAAAATAAATAAACGTTGAAAAAAAAATTTAAAAAAAATGAATAAACATTTTTAAAATAATTAATTATAAAAAATAAATAAATAAAAATACAGAGGTGGGAATCCAACCAGCCATTCATTTATGTCTTTATTAAACACACATGAGCCAGAAACTGTTTTAAACTCTGAGGAGAAGCCCGTAGAAGAGAATAATGGCCTTCCGGATGCTGTCTTTCTGTCAGTGTCACGGTTGAGCTCGTGGCCGGTGGCAGAAGCTCAGCCGGCCGTCATCTCGTAAGGGTCTTCGTGAACAGATCACCTGTTCTTACTTTAACTCACCTCCGTCTATCACTCACAGCCAGCAAGTTCCTTCCCTGTTTAATTTAGAGGCTATCCTGCCAGCTCCCAAACTTCTGATTTCTTTTCCTTTCTAATTATATTTTCTTTCTCGCCTTTGATTCTCCCCCCCTCCAGCCCCCCACCCCCGCCACTTCTATAAACCTGCTTTCTTATAAACCTGCGGAGGGCTGAAGCCATTGGCAGCCCAGCTTTATTTCAGAACAGACTGTGTCCGTGGCGGGACCTGGCCATCTAGTCTGACCTCCACTCTTTACACATCATTTCCCCCCATGAGAACTTCTGCCTGCCTCTTTCCCCTCAGATGCCTCTTTCGCTTCATCTCACGACCTTCTTAGACATCTGTATCCCCCTCATCCATTTCCTACCGTGACCTGTAACATGTGCTTCCTGCCAGAGCCACGGGGGTAAACAACTCCTGGTGGATTCAGCAGCTTCTCAGACCCGGAAATGCTCTCTCCACTAACTCCCCAAAGCAAGGATCCCCACCCATCACTTGGTCGCAGACACACCCTGCGACTGGCAGGCTCCAGCCCGCAGACCCAGAGTCCCTCTACTGGGCTCCGAGAGCCATTGCACTTTACGTGAGCAGGAATTAAACTCGTGTTGAATTATTAGGAACTCACAAGAAACTCAGCAAACAAAACTGAAAGGTCCCTATCTCATAAATGACAAACCGGGCCTAGAATTAAACTTTTGGAGATGAAAATAACCTCGGAGACCATCCAAACTCCACCTCGTTGTTATTTAGACGCAGAAACCGGAACCCAGGGAGAGGGTGTGCCTGGGGCCAAGAGGAGGCAAGAATCCAGGTTCCAGAAACCAGACTCCAGGCTCCTTACGTTCAGGCCTATCCTCTCTGTATCACGTTTTTGGGGCTAATTTTTCAACTTTACGCCACCCCCTGTCGCTTGGTCCGCATCCCAGGCCTGGGGGTTCCAGGCAACAAACCGTAATGGAAAGTATATCCTAAAAACAAAGTCAGACAAACAAATGCCATCTGGGTGCTCAGGAATCCAGCCATTTGCTGGCTCCTTTCCTTTTAGGGCTGGTAATAAGAGGAATGGCACCAGAGGGATAATATGTTCCTATTTTTCCTTCTAATCCAGGACACCTGTCTCTTCTTTGGGGAATGTGTAATATTTGGGGCTTCTTCCCAACATGTGACCAGCCACCTGTTGTTCATGCCTTCCCAAGATGGCCTCTAGACTTTGGTGCCCACAATAAAATGCGGGCATTTGCGATATACTATATTTGAAGAGTCTGGAGCCGCTTAGGAATTAGCAGGTGAAGACAGTGCGCTCAAGCAGAATATACACCATGACCCCACCTCCCCTTCGGTTGACAGATCTAGTAGACTGTCATAAGTCTCTGAAGAGAAAGGAGGTTGGCGTTCACCATGGCCTGTCACTTTATTTCACCTCCACTGTCATTCATTCATTCAACAAATATTTATTGACCACCTGCTACTTGTCACTCACTGCCAATCATCCGCTCATCTGTTCACCCTGCAAAACACGTACGGGGCCTCTGCTGAGAGCAAAATCTCATTCTGGATGCCGAGGGAGATCCAGCAATGAATAAAGCTCAGCCCCTGCCCGGAGGAGCTTCTAATTTGGTTAGGGCAATGAATCCACAAGCTACTGTGATGTGAGGTCGTGTTAAGAAAGATACAAAGAAAGATGGATCACAGAGAAGAGAGAAGTCTCTCCCAGCTGCCAGGTAAGAAAGTTTGCAGGAAGATGCCGTGTGGAACCTGGACCTTGAGGAATGGGTAGGATGTGGACAGGTAGAAAGGGGGGGGGGGGTTAAACTGATGTTGCAGCAAAGAGCCTGGGACATCTTGGGGTGCTCCTGGCCACTGTGTAGGGCACTTGTGCTGCTGAGGGACTACACTGAGGTGAGGATGGCAAGAAAGCTAGTGGGTATGAAAGGTCCGAGCCTTTGTTATTTTGCTGTGCCCTTAGGTTCTGAGGTTTGGCACCCCATCTGCAAACAGGCAGCCCGGGCAGAGAAGAAGTTAAAGGTAAGCAAGCCGGTAGCGATGCCGGACCAGACTTTTTGCCACCGGGTGGGGGCTCTGTGTTTTAGTAGGGAGTTGTTCCTTAGTACGCACGCTCCCAACTGTGTACCTGTATCCTTAGGTTTCCTTAATGGTAACACCTGCCTCATGGGACTTTTGCGGGGATAAAGACATTGCATGCGAGAGCACTTTGAGAACCGTGAAACACTGCATTGATGTGAGTTTTTAGCATTCCTGGCGCAAGGCTTTCGCCTTAGCGAAAGATGCGGCCTCTCTGAAGCACACACACGGGGGGTTTTCCCGAGCCTGGGGTCATTTATTAGTGATTATTGACACACGAATTGGCAGTTTGCAAAGCATCAGCCACTCTCTGATTTTATTTCTTTAACCCCATGGATCAGATGGGACAGGGAATTTTATCCTCTCTTGGCTGGTGAGAAATTCAAAGTCGAAAGAGGATGGTGATTTGCCCACAGTAATGTTGCCAGCAGAAGCACAGCCCGTGTCCCCAGGCACACGCTAGGCCAGCTGCGGTCCTGCGTCCCTTTCAATTACCGCTCTGACTAGTACCAAGAAGTCCTGTGAATCTGGGTTGCTGTTCCAAGGACTGCAGGGAGGAGCCCAGCTCCTGAGTCCTCGATACCGTGGAGGAGAAACCTGGGTGTGTGTTGAGGACGGGCACTGGATAATAGCCAAAATGCCTCTTTGTGAAAGAACTGGTCTGTGGACATATAATTTTGTTTGAGCCATGAGGTTCTTTTTCCCCCTGTTTCTTCCAGGTCCTCTCCCATTTAAGATGTAAAAAGACCTAATTGCCCTTTCTTCCCCAAGTTCCACCTTTTGGGTGGCATTTCTCAAATCCAATTACCCTTTTACAACCCTGATGCTTTTGCCACGGCTGTGAATCACCTGTATCAATATTTTTTCTTTACGTCAACCCACTGTTCTTTACTTAACAGAACTTTTTTTTTTCAACATTTATTTTTATTTTGGGGACAGAGAGAGACAGAGCATGAACGGGGGAGGGGCAGAGAGAAAGGGAGACACAGAATCGGAAACAAGCTCCAGGCTCTGAGCCATCAGCCCAGAGCCTGACGCGGGGCTCGAACTCACGGACCGCGAGATCGTGACCTGGCTGAAATCGGACGCTTAACCGACTGCGCCACCCAGGCGCCCCAACAGAACTTATTTTTTTTTTTTTTCAACGTTTATTTATTTTTGGGATAGAGTGAGACAGAGCATGAACGGGGGAGGGGCAGAGAGAGAGGGAGACACAGAATCAGAAACAGGCTCCAGGCTCTGAGCCATCAGCCCAGAGCCTGACGCGGGGCTCGAACTCACAGAGCGCGAGATCGTGACCTGGCTGAAGTCGGACGCTTAACCGACTGCGCCACCCAGGCGCCCCCAGAACTTATTTTAAATAAGAAAACCAGCATTACTTGCTTTAACAGTAGAAGGCAACCATAAAATACATTCAATGCAAATGAAATGTTTCTTATAAATAAATCTGAGAAATTCCAGCTAGATGGCATTGTTTAAAAAAAAAAAAAAGGAACTGTCAAGAAAGTTGCTAAAATATATTAGCACTAAATTAAGATTTCCTCCTTGATCTAACCAAGAGGAATGAAATACAATTTTACATTTTACACGCCCATTCTGCAACTCGGTATCATCAAATGCTCCCCCTAAATTCATCTTCCCATGAACTTGGATCACTAGTTCATGACCCACAGTTTGGGCAACACTGCTCCAGAGCCCCAAGTAGAATGCTTTAATTCTAAGCTGTGCCGTGAGAAATCTGGCAAGAAATTTAGCAATCCCAAAGACCAGCCCCTTCATTTTACAGATGGGGAATCCGGGATCTCTAAAATCACATAGTTCACCAGTGATCCTTGGTCCCCGTTCTGTTTGCTTTTCAACTACATGCTGCCACTCTCAGGGCTGCACTGAGGTTGACATAGTGCCATTCGGCTGAGGGAGCCATTAACACATCATTGCCACCGTTCAGAGAAAGATTTTTTAAGTTTATCACTTAGGCTGATGTTAATTCGCAATGGATACCCTGTAAAGAATCAATACGTTATGCAATTGCATGAAGTTTAACCTGCTGGTATGTTTTATATCAACAAACTGCTAAGGAATAAGTACTAACCAATTTTATTTGTTTAAAGTAAATACGTTATTGGCAGGATAACCCCCAGTGAAAAATTTTATGAATAAATGCTTACCTCAAATATGTAAAACAAACAAATGAACAAAAATCCAAATTCTGTCCAACAGCCCAAAGTCGTGTGCATTTCCAATTCCATTCACACTCAGACATGGATTTAAAAGGCAGAAATAAAGACAAAGTACAGAAGGCCAGCAAGTGCATTTCACAGTGTTGTCGCTGTCCCCTGCACAGCCACCTTCTTCCTCCCCGCCCCTCTTCCCCTCCAGAGCAAGGTGCACCTTCTCACTCTTCTGTCTCCTCTCTCCCACAGCATAGGCGGACTTCCGAAACTTCCATCTCACCCCCTGGCTCCAGCATCGGGTCACCCAACCGAGTCATCTGCGTATGTATCACTTTTCAGCCACCAGAGGCCTTCCTTAGCCCCAGGTCTGGGATCTAAAGAGTTCCTAAGGACCCCCAAAGATAGCTGTGAGGTTTTCATCCAGCCAGTGTCTTGTGCGTGCCTGCCATGTGCTAGACTCTGTGCCAGGTCCTGAGGACTCAGTAGGGCACAGGGAGGACATAGACGCTGCCCTCACGGAGCACACAGCCACATCAAACAGTGTTATGGGGATAATCAAGTGCAGCAGGATCCCAAGAAAGTGCAAAGACAGAAGAGCCCTTGATGAGCTCTGAGACCCCTGCAGTGTGCGTCCTTCCTCATTGTTTAACTGAGACAATAGTGAGACCAAAATCTGGGATCAGAGTGGCATTCAGAGTAGGGACTGCGGGGGAGGTCCGTGTGGAGATAGGGTTGGGTGACAAGGAGGCAGAGAGGAAGAAGAAGCCGTATGAATGTGGATTTGCAAATGTAAAGAAAAGCTTACTGGTGACCTAAGAAGTTCAAAGGTGGAGAGGACCGCAGGTGTGTGCCTGAGCTCCCATCCCCGAAGCATTCAAACAGAGAAACTCATCACTTGCAGGGACATGGCAGAAGGGACAAGAGTTGAGCCAGATGAGCTCAGAAGTCCCTTGGATATGTAATTTATTCATTCATTCATTCATTCAACAAACGTGTGCTAAGTGTCTCCTCTGGGCTGGGTCTGTGCTGGAAAATGGTGGTGAAGTGCCCTGACTTGATGCCTGTCCTCATGACATTGACTACATGCGTAATCACTCACAGTTCTGATAAGTGCTACTAGGAAGAAAAAGTTCCGGGTGCTCTGATGATGGTACAGATGGACAGAGGGACGGACAGTCTAGGACCAACTGGAGGAAGAATCCTGAGAAAGAAACACTTAAGCTCAGACCTGAGAGAGAAACAGAAGTGAGTTAAAGCAGGTGGGGGAGGCAGAGCCAGAGAGGACAGAGATGAGCAAAGAAGAGGAACCGTCTGACTGCAGACTGTTCCAGCCTTCCCCAAGTCTGAGGGGCCACAAAGGCCAGAAGAGGAGGTGGGGTGGGGGAGCGGTCTACAGCAGGAAAACCGCTCCTGGTAAGAAGTTCTAGATACAGTCCCCAAACTAGCCATCCCTGAGTGGGCCCTGACCACCATTGCTTCATCACGATTTTACCTCAGATCCACATCCAGCTTCCTCCTTGATCCCTGGATAACTCCCCTTAGTGGGACTGTTTCCTTTCCTTTCTTCCTCTGTTCAATGAAAATCAGACCTAAAAGTTACCATGGACAGCAACTTCAGTATGGTCAATACTGCCTTGCGGCTCCCGCAGACCAGCGCTTCGATCACAGGCTGTACTCACTGAAGAGTCCTGTCCAGAACAAGAGAGACTGTCGTCCCCCCGGTGCTATGAACCGGGCCAGACGCACGCAGAATTCGTGAGCTTAGTTTCAGGGCCTACACCATGAGAAGACTATTGACAGAAGTGAGCACGTCTCCTGCAGAGCGTTGCCAGGATATACGAACTTGGGGAATACATACATATAGCAGTGCTCTAGTGCCTTTCATCCCTGGCTGGTCTTCCCTGCTTCTGAGGAGCCTGGCTAACCTTTGTGAAACAAACTAGGCCTGGTGATGTGCACCCTGGAGTCCTGGAGAAAGAGCGCCGTGTCGCCCCTCTGAGAAACAGCTCCATACAAGTGAACAAGAGCAGCTGGGGACACCTGCCATTGAGCTGTCCACCGGGGTGGGGGGGGGGAGGGGAGCTTGCCCGTGGAGATCAGTTCCCCGCGCGTGCCAGTGTAGACATGTGTCTCCCTTTCTGTACTCTCCTTTCTCACTTTTTAGAATGCTCACCTTCAGCTGTTCTGGGGAATGACTGCACGTCATGGGGGCCATGTTTTCGATCAGACCATTCCAAACATGGCTTCCAAATTCAGGGAAGGAACCATCCCACCGCTTTGGGAACATGCGATAACAGGCAGAAAGAGAAGAGTGTTGGCTTAATTTTCATAAATACTGAGGTTTGGTATTCAAATAGAGTTATCACTGGACCTGGAGGGGGCAGGCTCTTTCCAGCTTTGCTCATCCCCCACTTGACTGCTAGAATCATCTTCAGGAGGTTTGTCTTCGACCAGCCCCACATGTTCTCTGCCTTCCTTCCTGGCTAATTATGTTGGGATGCCTCTGTTCAATCACTGCGCCTCCAAACCTAAGGCTCATTTATAACCCTATAAACAAGGAGCCTACAGGAAGAAATATAAATTTAGTATTTCTGAGGTTTGGACTAAAGCACTGAGAAGAATATTGATGGGTTGAGACAAGTCTGCAAGATGCCAGGAGCTCTCAAGGTCAAGACCTAACATCCCACAACAAAAGGCGGCAGTTACTTCAGCAGGTGGACCCTTCGCACAAGGTTCCCTTGACCCACCCACCCCCAGATTGGTACAGATATGGTGCCTGAGCTGGGCAGGCTGTGGCAGAGATGACATGGTGCATCTCTAAGGGTTTAGCTGAGAAGGTTCTGCGAAGGGACCATTCACAGAGGTGTAGGCAGGGTTAGAGGACCCACAAGACAGAGTGTGGCATGCAGGGTCTACAGCAGCAGGAGCTGTCACTACCCTAAGCCTGAAGAGATGGCCTGGCGAAAGCTGGCGCCGTGAAAGGCAGCCCTGGATAGGATCGATGCCCACCATAGCCAGCAGGGCAAGGGCGGTGCCAAGGGGACAGGTACACAGGTACACAGCCTCTCTTGCCATCACCCCCTTGTCTGCAGGTGACCCAACTGAAATCCAGGGAGTCTTGATGTAGCCCATGGGGTCTCAGAGCCCAAATCAGGGCAAGGAGGAGTGGACAGTATATCTAGAGGCAATAGAGAATGAACACAAAGTGCTCAAACACTGGTGGGCTGGGACCAGGACAGAATGGTGGAAGGACCCTGGAAAGTGTTTCAAACAGCAGTGCTCATAAGGTCTTTATGAAAGTTGCCCTCTCCGCCGTAGTTTTGGCTTGAGACTCACCTTGGCCCCAAGGCACTAGAAGAATGTCATGAGGATAATTACGTTTCTTTGGAGTCTCTGTCTAGTGGCCTCGCAGTTTATCTCATGTCAGGACCTTGCAAGCCACAGTAGTTATGGGGCGACAGATCCTTGATGACCACAGCAGAAGCGGGTCACAGGGGGAACAGGTGGAGGATGAAGATGTGGAGAGGACATGGCTTCAGAAGCCACGAGAGGTGGTCTGCCCCATGCAAGGGGAAGCTGTCTCTTCTTGATCAATGCAGTTCTAGAAGGCTGAACTCAGCCAACGGCAGAGTTCTCCACCTCTCCACCTGCCAAGCTAGCAGAGGCTACTGGAGAAGGCCAGTTCCCAGGCTAGACTGGCTGGGTTTGAATTCTGATTTTGCTACTTATTGGTTGTATGACCTTGGGCAAGTTCATTGATGTCTCTGTGCCTGTTTCCTCATTCAAAAAATCGAGATGATAGGAGTGCCTACTAGTAGTGTTGTGAGTTGTAGGAGTTAAGGGAGTTCATTCCTACAGGGGACTTACGACAGAGTCTGGCCCGTGATGAGTGCTCACCCAGTGTTAGCTAGTGTTTCACTCTCCGTGGTTAATTGTCTTTATCATCTCCATCATCTTCAAGGAGCCGTGAATGAGGATATCCTTCCTGTGGCGGGGGGTGGGGGTGGGGGGTCAAAAGGCAGTCCCCACCCAGGCTGTGTGGTTCAGACTGGATTCAAACCTGCTGGCTAAACGGTGCAAAGTGCAGAACGTTTGGAGCCTCAGTTTCCTTCTCTGAAAAATAGTAGTAACATTGACACTGACTTCACAGAGGCATCCGGACACTTAGAGGAGACAATTCCTGCAAAGCACAGGGCCTCCCACCTAAAATGCGCTCGATCAGTGTTAGCCCTGTTGGAATGGATGGCCTCTATGACCTGCCTGATTCTAACACTCTCCTCATCTTCCTAAGACCTTGTCTCCAGCGGAACCTGGAGAAGCTTGTTGCCCCTGTGCCTGGTTTTTGTGTCCTCTCCCTTTTCCCTCTTATCTCTCTGCCTCTTTCCTATACCTTTCCTCTTCCTCAGGCTAAAGTGGATAATGAGATCCTTAATTACAAAGACCTGGCAGCTCTCCCCAAGGTCAAGTCCATCTACGAGGTACAACGCCCCGACCTCATTTCCTACGAGCCTCATTCCAGATACACGTCCGACGAGATGCTGGAGAGATGTGGCTATGGAGAGGTATGGCGTCTCGCCCCTCTCTCGGGGGCTGTCGAAGGAGAGGAGGCCCACAGGGTCCCCAGCCACTCCATCACAGACAGACACTTCGCCTTCCACAGTGCTGGCCCCTGGACTGTTATAAACTGGAATTTATAGTCAACATGTAAAAATCAAAATTTCACCCAGAAATCTGGCTTTTCTTGAAAAATCAGAGCAGGTGACAGTACACCAGGATTTCCACCATCTGGAGAGGGGGGGAGCAGCGCCTTCTATAGGCAGGACATGGGCTCCCCAGTTCTCCCCAGTCTCCGCCACCCCCTGAGAACCCCAACATGGAAGCCGAGAACCTGTGACCACGTATCACTTGAGCTATTGTTTTTCTTCTAGTGGAGTAATCTTATACACAGCCCATGGCTGTCACCCCCTGACAGGCTCAGTGGCCTTAGGTTTATAATCCCTGGTAGGTTGGTTCTCTGGTTTTTGCACCTGGTCTTAAGTCCCTATGCTCAGAGCAAGAGCCGCTTTTTAAAAACTCAGCATCAGATGGCTTTCGAAATAATTCAGTGGTGGCTGGACAAGAGAAAGTGTTCTCTGGAGAGGGCTGCGTGGCTGTTACCCCGAAGGTCCTGGCAATCTCTATCTCAGGCAGCTTCTAGCCCCATCCATGGCCCCTGAACTGAGATTGTTTAAAGCAGAAGAAGGCCTGGCCTGGGGAGCAGGGACCCAGGTTCTTGTCCCCACCCCTTCCTCTCTAAAGGGATTAGGGTTCTTTGGTTGGACAGCCCAATGCCGAGACTCTCTGGGCCTCTAATACGAACCGGGAACCGGGGACCAAGTGTCAGGTAGAAGCTGATGCTCCTGAAGCCAGAAATGGCTCCCTGGGCCCCACGAGCCAAAGCCAACTCCAGACCTGTTTTGTTTCACTCACAAAGTATCTTTTGAAAATGCAAATCAGTTGCCAATATTGACACACGGAGAGATTTCACATAACAACCTGCATTTCTGACTTGTCCTGGAAACTTAAGGAGCTGTGTTCACATTGAGCAGGTGTCCCACGGGCTGAGCGGCCAGCGCCCTCTGCAGGATGGGATGTCTCATCTCCAGTCTGCTACACCACCCTCCAACCCAGCTCCCACGTTGATGGCCGCGGCCTGGCCTTCAGTCGGCCTTACATTTGGGTGCCCCGCCCTGCACCCTGTTGTCATGAACCACAGAGGGTCGTGAACTGGTAGAAGGACAAGGAGGGGTCAGGAAATGGCTCTGAGCTTGTGGTGGAGAAGCCTGGGTCCAAGCGAAGACCCTGCCACGTCGTACCCGAGAGGCCCGGAACCACCCCATGCCCTCTCTGGGCCTTGGTTTCCCGTTGGTAGAAGGACCGCACCGTCTCTGGGTCTCCTGCTCTCTGTGGGCACTGCTGGTATCCCCGTATGCTAAGTGCACCTGCTGTCTGGGGAGGGGGCCCAGGAGCAGCTGCAGGCCGGCCTCTGCTGTGCTACTTAACCCTCTTCCTCTCTCCCTCCCCTCTTTTCCTTTGCTCCTTCCACCATGGCCTTCAAACTCTTCGCTTCTAAGTCGCTGGGAACACTATCTCCCTACTCCCAGGTAACCGAGCTGGTTCAGGAAGACCTTTTATATCATTGTGTCCCTTTATGCTGACCAAGCCGACCACTGGTTTCACCCCTCCCCAGCCCCCTGGGGGGCTCCCCAACCACGGCACAGACAGGAGACTTAGGAGCACGATCTGGAGGAAGTGGCTGCGGCATAAACAGTAGAGGGTGCACCCCTTCTACCCAGAGAGGGCCTCCCTGATGCTCCTCTGATCCTTGGCCAGGATTCCAGGCACGTGACCTACGGGTTCTGTTCAAGGGACAGAGTGATGGGTGAAGGCCCCAAAAACTTGTCTCAGGTCATGTGTGTAACCCAGGGAGGGGGCCTCTGTATTCAGAAGGGCAGCACCATGAATTTTGGATCCCCTAGAATCCTAGATTCCATGTCCCTCCCCCACCTGCCTGCTAGACCCTTGAGCCACAGGCCTGCCGCATCGCCGGCCTTGCTCACGGCCCACTTCCTCCCCCAGGACATCTACGAGAGCCTGGATCTCCGACAGAGAAGGGCCTCCAGCCCAGGATACATCGACTCCCCCACCTACAGCCGGCAGGGCATGTCTCCCACCTTTTCCCGCTCGCCTCACCACTACTACCGCTCTGGTAAGGAAGGGGGAAGCCCCCAAAGGGACAAGAAGAGCCGGGGGACAACGCAGTGGCCGGCTCTGTCGCCAGCTGCAGAGACGGCACAGGGCCCCTGCCCCAGATCTCCGTCACAGCACAGCCCTCTGGGGGTCTGTGACCACACCCAGGTGACCAGCTGGGCCATACTGAGATGCCTCTAGCAGGGGGAGAGAAGGGGCTGAGAAGCAACAGGAAGGCGGGTGGTAAGCTGCCAGGAGAGAAGTGGCAGGCATCCCAGCAGCCTTGGCTGGAAGAAGACTCCTTTGCCATTGGCCTTGGCCTGCCCCATCCAGAGGGTAGAGCCAGAGGACCAGAAACAGGCCCAGCCTTACCCCCTCCGGTCAGGCCATCCACGTCCACCTTGAGGTTAGGGGTGAAGCAGGTGCTTGGACGAAGGAAAGAAGTAATCAAGAGGGGTGGTGGGGAGCTAAGAGGTGCAAAGTCACCTTGCTGATGCTCAGTGGAGTTGATTCTTACAACCACAAAATCTGACTTCGGGGTGAGGCAAGAAAACAGGGTCCAGCCTGTTTCTGCAGACACGGTGCATGAGAGCACAGCCCCTCCCTGCCATCCCTGCTGTCATCACGTCACTGCTGCCTTAACTGCCACCGCGTTAATGCCTGTTTTCTCTGTGCCTCTGTTCTTTCTGGGGACCACTGCCTGCGTGCTCCAGGGCCCGAGAGTGGCCGGAGCTCTCCATACCATAGCCAGTTAGATGTGAGGTCCTCCACTCCGACCTCTTACCAGGCTCCCAAGCACTTTCACATCCCAGGTAGGCTGCCAGCCCGGAATTCCCAGCACGGGTGCATGCTCCATGGGGACGCCGGGCTCCCTGCACCGGCAGCGAAGAGAAGCCGGTTCCTGGGGACCCTCCCTAACCAGCTACCCACACTAACCCACCCTGCAGTCCCGACTCGCCCATGGGCTTTGGGCCACCCACTTGACAGAGCCAGCCTTGATCAAGACCACCACGAAGCAGCCGGAGAAGTGCCTCGAGTGTCTGAGGGCTGTGCCGGGACCCGGCAGTAACCATGCTGGAAGTCCTGGGCTTTGGCATCAAAACTCTTGGGATTGAATCCTGATTCCACCACTTAGAAGCCTGCGAGCTGGGGCCAGTTACTTAGCTTTCCTGAGCCTCTGTTCTCTCTATACAGCCAGGCACTGTTCTGGGCCCTGAGGTTGCAAATGTGCTCAAACCAGCCCAGGTCCTGCCTTCATGGTGTTTATATGTGGAAAGAAATTTAGTAAAAGAGTAAACAAGTAAAAGGGTAATTTCAGGTAGATGATATGTGCAGTAAACGTAATAAACAGGGCACCGCGGTAGAGTGACTGGGGTGGGGAAAGATGAGAAGGAGCCAGCCATTGAAGATCTCAGGGAAAAAGTCCCGCGCAGAGGGCACGGCAAGTGCAAAGGCCCTGAAACACTGAACTGGCAGCAGGCCAGCGTGCCTGGAAGTGGTGAGCGGCGAGGGGAGTGATAGGAGATAAAGCGGAAGGCAGGGGTTCGGTGACCTTGTAGGTCTGACTTAGCGTCTTGCCCAGAGTTCAGCAGAGCCGGGCCTCAACCCTGTCTCCCAACTCTGAGCTCAGGTGTTTACTCCCCACTCGCTTTTCCCCAGGAGCTCATCCTGCTGTTTCATCTGTACCTTTCTCCACTGCCCGGGAAAGGTCCCATCCTGTCTGTTTTTGAGCGAGTGGGAGGGCGATCGTGCTGAAGCATTCTGGGCACTTGTGCGTGGAATGAGGCGTGGCCGCAGGGTGGAGGCAGGGGGCACCTTCCTGCATGGGGTCCTGCTGAGCACGCGCCGCCTCCTGCCTGCATGCCCACCACTCGAGCCCGCGTCCCTTCTTCCGCACCATTAGAATCCATCCATTCCTCTCCCCTCCCTCACCTTTCTTAGAACCTCCCGGGTTGAGGTTGGAAACTGAGTTTTGAAAGAGGACGTCCACCGGGGAAAGGTGGTGCACCCTTGGGAAAGACGCTGACTGTCTTTCGTTCTCAGATCAGCTGACCAACTGCTGTCTCCTTTCCTCCGCTCTCCGTCTTTCTCTCTTTCTCTGTCTCTCCTCTCCCCATTGGTCCCTTCTGGGTCGGCCTGGCAGCTGGAGAAAGTAACATCTACCGGAAACCCCCGATCTACAAACGGCATGGTACGGTCCGTCGGACGGAGAGGGCGTGGTCAGGCAAGGGGCGGGGCCATTCACCATCAGTGCAGATGGTCTGCTGGGGCCACGTGGAGGGACGCACGCAGGGCTGCAGTTCTGTCCTTCTTGTTGGCTATCCCCCAATCACTTGAGGTGATACTGGGGGGGAGTTTGGTGTCATTTCAAAAGAGCAAGGAAGCTCTCGTGTCCCCTAAATGTTTTACCACCTACTTTCCAACCCCACCACCCTGCTGTCTGGTGTCCTAAATTCCATGGCCAGAGCAACCCTTCTCAAATGCGCTGGGAGCATGCACTCCAAGGCATGGATACTCGAGCAGATGCCCTGGTCCCTCCTTTGCTCTGGACTTCCTTATTAGAAATACCGAGAGTGTGACCTAGGAACCCACACCATAACGAGCTCCATTCAGGATTCCTACCTGCACTCCCGTAGGAGAAGTCAGGCATCGCTGAGACCTGTTCCTTCTTGCAAACGCGTTTACTGAGCCTCAGCCGATGAAGCACGCCCTTTGCATTGAGGATGCACAGGGGCAACTGGTACCCTGTATCACCCTCACATGCCCACAGGCTACCGGGGTAACAGAGGGGGCGGGGTACAGAATTGGAGGAAGATGGAAACAGGTGGAGGTAGCCCAGGACTGGGATCTGAGCTCACTGAGCTGGTGGAGGGGCGATACAAATATAAATCATGGCTCTAGGCTGAGACCTGACAATTTCCTCAGTTTCGGAGGGGGCTGGGCTGGGGTCCAGGTGACTCTGTGAGCACATGCATATCTATGTGTGGCTGTGGATGACAAGCCGTGCATCCGGAGTGGCCACAGAAACGTACCAACCCTGACAAAGCCAGTTTGTCCAGAACAGGCCCCCGGGGTCTCAAACGCCTCGGGACTGTAAGATGTTCCAGCTGGGCTCAGCACCAGAGCAGACGCAGGAGGCGTTTGGGGTGGAGGTAGATTGTAGGGATAAGAAGGCACGTGAAAAGGCTCAATGACATCAGTTGAGATGGGAGGGACTGCCCAGGACCCAAGTTCAAGAGAATCTGCAAGCTTTGGAAGCAAGTGCTGCTGGGGGAGGGTGCGCAGGCTGGAGCTGGCAAGGGGCTGATCCCAGGACGCTCTGCTGCTCTGACTGCACAGGGCGTGGGATAGTCCCTATCGATTCTTCCTGAGATGATCATGGGGGCTCACTTGTGTCTCCAGTTCTCTCTCCGCCCTAGTCGGTCTCTTGCCAGGCTTTGGGCTGTGCTAAAATCACTGCCCTGGATGGTTTTGTGGCTGCAGTAGGTTTGATCGTCCATGTTGTGGAAGCTTGAAGCCGGATGGCACCTGACCCAGCAAGACCAATTCTGATACTTACAGATGAGGAAACTGAGGCAGAGAGGGGCAAGAGGTGCCCAGTGTTACAGCTTAGTTAAGTGGCAGAGCTGGGGCCAGAACCCAGCATCGTTGAACCCTGTGCAGTGCTCTTTCTCTGGGCCATAGAGTCTCCCCAAGCAAGATGTGGCATTTTAGTGGGAGGGGAAATCTGATATGCAGCACGTGGCCCTGGTTGGTGATTCCCACCCTACGTATGGCTCAAATACAAAACAAGGCAGGTTTCTAGAGGCTGAGGAAGGTAGGGACATGGGATCACCTGGGACCTGCTTAATCTTACTTGGAGGAGCCACAGCCTTAGTGTTCTCTTGGGAGCAGCCCTGGGAGTCTGTGAAATGTGGTAGCAGGAGCCCTGGGCAGGCGTCTGGTCCCGTTCTGGTCTACTTGTTGTGTGGTCTTCAGTAAGCCCCTTGCCCTCTTTGGTGTTCAGATTTCCAACTGTAACATGAGGGGGCTTGGCCTGCGGGCTCTTCCAGCTCTGATGCTCCATGTCCTAGACCCTGGCGTCAGAGTGACCTCCCTCCCCCAGGCTGGAGCCTGGCCGAGGCAGGAAAAGAGCATATAGTACACTGTTCCAGGACACTCTGCCTCCCTGAAGCTCTCTCCTTGGGTCCTTTGCAGGCGATTTGTCAACAGCAACCAAAAGCAAAACAAGTGAAGACATCAGCCAGGCCTCCAAGTATAGTCCAGCCTACTCACCAGACCCCTACTATGCTGCAGAGTCTGAGTACTGGACCTACCATGGGTCCCCCAAAGGTAACGCGCCCCACAGAGGAGCCTGGACCAGAGCCCTGTGACCTGTGCCAGGGACACAGAGGGGCTAGGACGGTTGCCCACTCCTTCACACAATTGTTCATTTATTCATTCGGCAAGTGTATGAATGTATGTATGTATTGAAGGTCAGGCCTGGGCCCTAATGAGTCAACGGGGAGCAAAATAGACCAGGTTCTTGCCTTTATGGAGGAGACATAGGTCCCCGCTGGAGAGGGAAGTGATGTACGGGAGGTGATACACGGAGGTAGAGGAGCGAGTGGGAGGCGCCGTGCAGTCCAGTCTAGAACGTGATGGAACCTTCTCAAAGCAGATACTCAGCTGCCACAGGAAGAGTGGGGAGGACATAAGCCAGCAGGGTATAGAAGGACATCTGCAAAGACCCCAGGTGGGAGGGCAAGTTCCACTGGAGGAAAGGAAAGGCTGTCAGCTTAACCTGGAGCCAGAGAGGGAGGGAAGCAGGTGCGGGCTGAGGGACCACATCCCATGGGGCCTTGTGCATTGAGGTAAGGATGTGGGTCTTTATCCTAAACAGTAAGAAACCATTGAGAGTGACAGGATCAGATGTGTGTGTTTAAGAGACCACTTTGGCTGTGGGTTGGAAAATGGTTCGGAAGATAGAAAAGGGAGTTTACCCTGGCAGGGGGTCCTGATGGCGCCATCCCACCCGGTCAGACATCTCCAGCTGGGGAGATGGGTCCCCACCCATGAAGCATGGGGGCACATTGTCATCAAGCTCCATTTTGATTCAGTGCATACCTTTACTGACTGAATGTCCATTCTGAGCAAAGCTTCATGGGAGCTCGGAGATGGGCCCTGCCTTGCCCTCAAAAAATTCTCCATTTGGGAAAGGAGATAAGACACAAGCAACTACATCCTAAAGCAGACAGCGATCTTCGAGAGCTACATGTTTTGGGCAGGCATGGGGGGCGGGCAGAGGGATCTTAGACCATTGCAACCACAAAAGAATAAACCCAAAAAGAGGGGAAAAAAAAAAACTCCAAATGGCTTAAGCCAAAGCAAAGATTTTCTGGGTCATGAGAGTGAAAGTTTTTGAGGCACAGCTGGATCCAGAGGTGAATGGCCGTCATCGGGGCTGGTCCTATTCCCGGGGTGGCTCCGTTCTCAGGCCGGGTCTGCCCTTATCATATGGCAGGATGAACTCCAGCAGGTCTAGGCTCTCCCAGGCCTATCCTTGGCAGAAAGAGGGCTTCTCTCTCCCGCCAGCAGCAAGAAAAATCCCAATGTTGAGGCTCATTGGCTGTGTTTGGGCAGTTGGCTTCACCTGCCCTTCATGGCCAAGAATGGGAAGGGCTGCTGGGCCTTCCCATACAGGAGACCCACACTCCATCGGGGTCACTCGGCTGCAAAGTGGCGGACTGAAAGGAAACCCCTCACCTGTCGAGGCTCTGTGTCCCTCTGGGCCCTCTGCCGGGGGCAGGCTGAGTGGGGAACACACGTGGGAGCTGATCCTAGCTGTCTTTTGTCAGTGCCCCGAGCCAGAAGGTTCTCATCTGGAGGAGAGGAAGACGACTTTGACCGCAGCATGCACAAGGTGAGCAGGCTACCCCCTGGGTGAGATGCCTAGGCGGTATGTTACTGAGGATTTTTTCATTTGACAGGGACCGAAACCGAATTCAAACCCACTTATGGTAAAGAAAAGAGACATACAGCCTTGCATAACCAAAAAAGTCAAACGGTAGGGGGAGTTTCCGGTATGACTAGATCCAGCCGCTCAACTAATTGCCATAGGAAGGTTGTCTCTCCCTTCTCTTGTGCTGGCTCACGTCTGCGCTGCCCCGGTGCTCAGGCAGGTTATACTCACGTGCCACCAGTGGGAATGGAAAGGGGTGCAGCCACCAGGGAAAGGCTGGCAATTCCGTTCCTGGGTAATTTACTCAGAAGAATGGGAACCTGGGACTCGAACAAGCGCACGTGTATGGATCCTCCTAGCCGCACTTTGCACGATAGCCAAAAGGTGGACGCCACCCACATGTCCATCATTGCCCAAATGGATAAGCAAGACGCGGTGTACCCGTCCAATGGGATGTTACTCAGACCCAACAAGGAATGACGTAATGATACAGGCCACCATGTGGATGAACCTCGAAAACCGTATGTTTAGTGAAAGAAGCCAGTCACAAAAGCCCACCCGTTGGATGATCCCGTTTCTAGGAGATGTCCAGAACAGGTCGATGCACAGAGACAGAACGCAGACTCGTGAATACCAGGGCCCAGGAGGAGAGGGAAGCAGGGACAGGGTCTTTTTGGGGGGTGATAAACAATGTTCGGAACTAGATAAAGATGTTTAATTGTGTGTTATGTGAATGTCACCTCTATAACAATTTTTTTAAAAAGACACGGGTGCCAGTGACAAGAGTCCCAAGGAAGGCCCTCGCTGGCCCAGCTAGAGCCATCTGTCCACGTGCCGTTGGCCAGGCCCACTTCCAGTGCCCTCCACCGGAGACCCCTCCCCATCCCCAGACCACGGCACTGCTTGTGGGAGAGGGACGAAGTCCCAAATGAACCTGCGGGGTTGCGAGGAGGGGGTGCGGGGTTTGGGGAAGGCAAAAATGACAGAGGTTCACCAGAATCCAGTCACCCACCCTTCTCCCCAAGCCTGCTCCGGCTCAGTGTTCTTTGCCTCCTTCTGACTCCATCTCGCCCCTCCCCCACACCCAGCTCCAGAGTGGAATTGGCCGGCTGATTCTGAAGGAGGAGATGAAGGCCCGGTCCAGCTCCTACGCGGATCCCTGGACCCCACCCCGGAGCTCCACCAGCAGCCGGGAGGCCCTGCACACAGCTGGCTATGACATGTCCCTCAATGGCTGTAAGCACCGCCCTGGAAGTCTGTGGGGGGTGGGGGCACTTCCTTCCAACTCCCTGAATGAATCTTAAACTCCTTATGACCTTGCCTGGGTCTAGAATGCACACTTGGTGAGGTGCTGTCTGGGGCACTAAGTAAGACCATGCTCTGCCCTGAGCGGGCATTTGTTTCTCTGGGGCGTCTGAAGCTGTGACTTTCGGTCAGACTCAGCGCAAAGAGAAATGTCTCCTAATAGCCCGAATGGCTCAACGATATAAGTGACTGCCTCTTGAGGTAGTAAGCCTCCCATCACAGGAAGAAAACAAGAAGAACCTTGGAGCAGGCACTTTGCCCAGAGATCCTCTCATTGTAAATTCCTCCCTGTTCCTGGACACACACATGCTTCCCTCCCTCCCTTACCCCTGTGGGAGTCAGTCTTGCTGGGAAATCCTATCTCCACTCAATATTTAATGGATAATCCCCTATGCCCGCCACTCGTAAATACATTATCACTCTTGGTCCTCACAAAGACTGGCAATGTCGAGGGATTATTATCACCCACTTTATAGATGAGAGACCTGAGCTTACTGCTTGCCCAAGGCCACTCACAAGCCTGTAAGTGACAGAGCCAAGTGGGGTCGGACCCAAGTCAGAGTGACTCCAAGGCCATAAGCTGTTCCCTCTTTTCCCTGCTGCACCTCGACTTTAGGCGAGATTGAGATGGCGGTGGTGGTGAAGGTGATAAAGTCAGTTTTACTTGGTGCTTTGTATGGTGACAGGCACCGGGCTAATACCTTATGGAATCATCGTATATCATTTATTGTTCACAGTAACCCCATACGGGAGACGCTACCCCTCCCTGTTTTACGATGAGAAAACCAAAGCATGATTAAGTAACTTGTAGCAGTTAGGTATCGGCCAGTGGCAGAGCCAGGATAAATCGATGTGCCTGTTTCCCTGTTTGACTACCAAGGGGCAGTGTTTTCAGCCTCTGGCTCTGGGTTCTGTGCAGTGCGCCAGAGTCGCTCAAAACGCAGTTCCGTCCAGTGGCCTCTGGGCAGCAAATGTCACAGAGCACCCGCTTTGCACCGGGTGCTGGGCGGGGGAGGGGGCATGCGGGGCAGGGGTAGCGACTGAAAACTGACCAGTGGGAAGAGAGGTGGTGAAGGAGGCCCCTCCTCCCCACCAGCCAGGGTAGCCCAGGAATGGGAGCCATGTCTGTTTGTCCCCATGAACCTTCCACCGTGTCCGTCTGCCCCCACGAACACGGCTTTCTGGCTTTTCTTTCTTGCAGCCCCTCGGTCACACTACCTGGCTGACAGCGGTATGTTCTGCCTGCCCTCCCTTCAGCCTGTCGTGTCTTGTGAGAGCCAGAGCTGGAGGCGGGTCCCCCGGAGCTGTGATGTCCCAACACGATCCCGAACTCAAATAGCCCACCCCACCGTGTTTGTCAGATGTAGGCCTCAGTTTTTGGTTCTGGAACCAAAGTTGCCGTGCCCAGTAGCCCCCAGAGAGAAAGGAAGAGCATGCGTCTCTTCTACCCACACGAGAGCCTGCCTGTCTGGGCTCTGAGCCCAACTCCAAATCCAGAGCCTGCGTCCAGAGCCGCCGGTGGCCAGGACGCAGGGGTTCGTCACGGGAGGTTCGTACACGTGGGAGGTGTGTGCAGGGTGAGGCCAGAAGACTGTGCACGTGTGCTTCAGGTGACCCTGGAATTCTGCCGGGGGAGGCATCCCTGAGTCAGCTGCCAGTCTGCAGAGCAGGGGGAGGAGCCGGTGGCCCCTTTCCTTCCCGCTTCCCACAGTATTGGCCATTAGCAGAGGCCAGATAGCCTCAAGGAGAGGGACCCCTGGCTTGGGACTCCTGGTAATTGTTCGGCTGTTTCTTTTCAGACCCCCTCATCTCCAAATCTGCCTCCCTGCCTGCCTACCGAAGAAATGGGCTACACAGGGTAAGAGAGGCCGTGCTGAGACATTGCCCCCAAGATGTTAACAATTCCGGAGCCTAGACATTGGGTCACGGAACAGATATTTATGGAAAGCTTTTTACATACGTCGGGTACTCCTCTGGGTGCTTGGAATACATCAGTGACCCCTGCTCGTTGGAGCTTACATTCTTGTAGAGAGAAACAGAAAGCAAGTAGTAAATAGTATGCAAGTCAAACTATATAGGCTGTAGAAGGTAGTGAGTGCTATGGCGGGGGAGGGTGGGGAGGAAAACAGTGAGCAGGATGAGGGGGATTGGGAGCTTGGGGAGGGAGGGCGGCAATTTGCAATTTTAAATAGAATTGCCAGGACAGATTTCATAGGAAGAGCGGTATTTGAGCAGTGAGAGAAGGCAGGGAATGTAGTTCACCAAGAAATGAATATTTATAGGGTGCCTAACTACGTGCTGCGCCTAGGCACCAGGGATGTGCCAGTGAGGTGGGTCCCCGTGACTTAAGACTGGGGCTTCTCTGAGGCCATGTCCCATCAGCCCCAGGCCATTTTCTGGAGGTGGGTAATGGCCCCAGGGAGGCAGCAGTGAGCTCGCTCAGGCCAGCCCTCGCTCTATCTCCCCTGCAGACACCCAGCGCAGACCTCTTCCACTATGACAGCATGAATGCCGTCAACTGGGGCATGCGAGGTGAGTGCCACCCCGTCCTGGGACCCACAGCAGCTTTGGACGCACTGCTCGTAACTGTGTCTTCACCTTCTGCAAAGGATCACTACAGATTCTGGCCCTACTCTGGGCTCTGTCCAAACCCCGAGTTCCCACACTCCCTTTCCCTTCCCACTCCCTCCCTCTTCCCCTCCTCTTCCCTCCTCCTCTCAAGTCCCTGGCCTTGGGTGATCTCCAGGCCATCTGTCCCATCTGGGTTCCCAGAGCCATTGCAGAATGCTGTCGTCCCAGTACTGCTCGGCTAGACTTGCCTGCCAGCCCCGGGGGGGGGGAGGGAAACTCTCGGAGCCAAATGCACATTGTTCCCAGCGAACATTCCATGAGCCTCATGCTCTCTGCCAGCGATGCTCTCCCGCCAGCCCCCAGCAATTCCTACAAGCGGGCTCAGGCAGGTGGACGAGGCTGCACCAAAACCCGGGAGGATTCCTCTGGAAGATAGGTGATCTTGCCCATGTGTTTCACAATCTCCTCCTTTTTCTGTTCTAATTATCTCAAAAGTCACTTCTCGTCGAAAACCCTATCTCTGGATCAGCCCAACCCCCATCTCTAGCCAATCCTTTACGTTTATGCCAGCCTTGATTTGGGCTGAATTCAACAAGGACAGGGTCTCTCAGACAGAGGCCAGTGTAGTGGTGCAAAGCAAAAACCAATGTGTTTCCATTTTGTGTGTGTCTCTTTTCTCTCTACAGAGTACAAGGTAAAGGAGATGCGTTGACCCTGGGGGTCTCTGGGACCCTGGGAGCCGCTCCATTGGGGGCCAGCAGGAGGATGACCGCACTATCTATGCAGGGAAGGGAACATCGAATAAATAACCTCAAGGGTCCTCTTGAGACCGGCATATCCGGTCCCTCCCTGGCCAGCTTTCCCCGAATCCTACCCTATGTCTTTTGCCCACTGAAATCAGACAGTTCCTTGTGGGCCTCGGAGACTTTCTGGAGGCTTGCCAATCACGAGACCTGAGACGTTTACAATTAGGAGGCCTTGTGCCAATTTATGTCAAACACCACCAAGCTTATTCTTAGCAGTATTAGGGGATTCAGGTTTTGCCTTTGGGGAGAAGGTGCCTTGAGGCCGTCAGGCAACTCCAAGAACAGACCCAGCCCTTCCTCCAGACTTTAACCACTGGCCCTTTCTGGGGAGAGGAGGGAGCCCAGACACAACATGCGGCTGAAGGGATAAGCCTAAAACCTTCACCTGACCTGGAAACCCACCCCCCCCCACCCTGTCTTTTCTCCTTAGATCTACCCTTATGAACTTCTGCTGGTGACCACAAGAGGAAGAAATCGACTGCCCAAGGATGTGGACCGGACGCGTTTAGAGGTAAGTATAGAAAACGGAGCAGGCGCCTTTGGGTTTGAAGGGATTCCAGAAGTTGCCTGATCTAACCCAGCTCGAGAGGGCAGGCAGAAAATGAAAAGCTTTAAGGTCGCACAGCTTGTTGAAAACGCAGGGATGCCAGCCTGGTTCCTTGAGCCCAGGTCGAAACGCTCTGTGCTGCCTTCCCAATCCGATGAGCATCTGTGGTGCAGAACTTCAGCACGTCTCCCGCTGATGCTTCTGTCGACTTAAGACAAGAGCTAGATTTGGTCCCTGCTCTCAGGGGCCTGCTGCCTGGTTGCTAAGAAGAAACACAGCACTGGTTTTCTGCAGGATGGTACAGAAAACCGGTGCTCTGGGTGGGGAGCATGGGGGAGTCAGCGCTGTGTAGAAGGCAAAAGCATAAGGTGGTCTCACGTCAGACTCCGGGTGCAGCCCTTGCCCTGCCATCATCCCTCAGCAAGACAGCTTGGCCAAGTGACAGCCTCTCCAAACCTTAGTTTCCTCCTCTGTGGAGTGGGGCAATCATGGTGCTCCCCGCAAGGTGCCAGCGGAAGTAAGTGAGACACTATACACAGAGCCCTTGGCACAGAGTCTGGCAGTGACCTGGGCGGACGGACTTTGAAGGCGCAGGTTGGATGGGTGGAGGGGGGGAGGGAGCATCATGAACAGAGGAACAGCATAAACAAAGCACAGAGGCCAGCCTGAATGTGGCATCGGACTTTCCAGCAGTCTCCTCCACTTGGCTTGGCGTTCCAGTCCCTGGGCCCCGATCCAGGAGCACACTGCCCTTTTCCACTGTGCGTCTCCCTGCCTCTCGCTCTCCTAGAATGCCCTTCCCATCTTGCCAGCCTCCTGACTCCTCAGGGCCCCCCATAGTGATGATGCCCATGTCCAGAGCCCCCCAGACCTTCCCAGGATGTGTCCCTCACCCCTCCCCCAGCCCCCCCCCCCCCCAGCCCTGTGTCCAGAGTGCAGATCAAGCAGCTCTTCCCCTCTCTTGTATCAGAGCAACGAACTATCTGTTTCCTCTGCCTGACAGAGGCAGTCAGTCCTCTACCATGGGGCTCGGACCAGGGGAAGTACTGGAAAATGTTTGTGGAATTGAATGCTTCTAAGAAAGGAGGTTCAACAGCCCTTGGGATGAGCATATCAACCGCCCTTCAACTGACTGCCGAGGTTTCGCCCAGAATAAAGGTTTGGGACAGAGGGAGGGGAATGTGAGTAGGCCAGGAAGTTTTGTGAGTCCTTCCAACTCCAGCGTGCTGGGCTAGCAGCCTAGCGATGTGATTATCCCCACTTTTACGAGGGCCTCCTTTACTGTAGCAGTGAGTGGCTGCTGGTGCTGAAGGGGACAGCTCCCACAGCAGCTCAGTGGAGCCAGCATTCAGGGATAGAAATGAGGTTCTGGAACCTGGTTCATCCTAGAGGACCAATTGCCCTCGTACATCCTCCAGGATACCCAGAAGCTCTGATCAAGGAAGCTCACCCTGCCCTAAGAATCATCCAGGGAGCTTCTTAAAAACAACTATACCACGCCCCAGCCTAGACCAATTCGATCGCAATCTGGGGAAGGAGCTCAGGCATCAGAGAGGCTTCCAGGGATGTCTAACATGGAGCCCGAGCTGAGACCACAGGGCTACAAACACTGCCCGAGTCCCCTCCGGACTGAAGAGCTCCTCGAGGAGCTCAGAGTGCAGATTGTCATTCCCCCAAAAAATACTTACTGAAAGTCTATTATATAGGCCAGGTCCTGTTCTCAGGGTTTGCAGTATACCAGTGAACAAAACAGGGACCCCTCCCCCCTTGGAGCTGGCGTTCTCGCATGAGGAGACAGACACTAAATGACACAAATAATAAATAAATGATCTGGAACATGGGAAACTAACCGGGCTGAGGGAAGAGGTGAAAGGACAGCGTAGAATTGGGGTTTAGAGGGAGAGGTAAGTTGCAGTGTTAAATAGGGTGGTCAGAGTGATCTCGCTGCAAATGTGACATCTGAACAAAGACCTGAAATAGGTGAACCATTTAGTTAGCCACACTTATATGAGGAGGAAGAGCATCCTTGGCAGAGGGAACAGCCACTGCCAAGGCCCTATCACAGGTGAGGAAAGCAGGTGGTGAGTGTGGCTGGGTCACATGAGCACAGGGAAGAGGATGAGGTGGAAATGAAATCAAATGAAATGAGGACCAGACCCCCCCACCATGTGACAGACACATGAAGAGAAAAAAGAAAGGGGGCAGCAGCTGGTCCTTCACAGAGGGGGAGCGGGAGAGCCTCAGTCTCCCCCAGCATGTTCTCAAGTTGAGTCTGACATTCCTTTACATGGAGACTCATAAAAAAGATTTGGGGGCACAGCAGAGAAGATGAACTAGGGAATCAACCATAGCCATCACCCTCCACAAGAACAACAACAACAACAAAACAGATGGAGGTCAAATTACAGTTCCCTTAAGTGTTTACTGTAGAAGGAACTGAGAAGAGAAATCCCTCACATCCACATCATTTCTCAGCACTGACTTGAGTGTGGGTGGGACAACTATGGACAAGTCAACAGCATGGACAAAAGAAAGCACTGTCTGGCCCCACAGAGACTGAAGGGACCTAAGAACCACATGTGATTTGTGGATGCCGTTGGCCCCTTTGTTCAAAGAGACAAACTACAACAAGAAGACATTATTGAGACCATTAGGGGCATTTTCTTATGGACAGGTATTAGGTGATTGTGAGGAAGTACTGTGAACTGTTTTTAGGAAAGAAGATGTCCGGTAGGCTTTGAGATGTTTTGAGATCTCTAGGGGAGATACGTGTTGCAGCACATAGGAATGAACTGATACAGTGTCTAAGATGTGCTTTAAATACTTCAGAAAAAAAAAAAGATGAAGCAAACATAACAAACCCTTGATAACTGTTGAATCTGGCTGATGGGCATAGATGTACGCATTTTGTGATTTCCTCCCTTTTGAGTATTTTTGAAATTTTTCCATAATAGAAAGGATTACTTATGAATTTGTGATGGGGTTGCCCAAGGCGGCAACATCGTGCACTGTGTTTGGAATCGGAAAGCCTAGCCTTCGGTCTCCGCTCTGCTGCTTACCCCGGCCTCCCTCCCACCTGCCCTCCCTCCCTTTCGGCCGAGTTAGTCATTTTAACTGTTTGACTTTTGGTTTTCTCATCTTTCAACTGGATAGAAATAATTTCTGTTTTTCAGAGTTGTTGGAAGGATTCAGTGAGAAAAATGGGGGCGATCATACAGTGATGCGTATTGAGCATAACAGAAATGCAATGCAAGGGGTTGCTGGGGTGGTTAAATATTGTTACATATTGAAACATCAGCTCAGAGTCACCAGCAACCGATATTATCGATCAAAAATATCAAAATGACCTTTGCCTCAAGATCTGGAAATGTGGCCAAAATATTAGTTCACATAGGCGGGGAATTGGCTAATTACTGCGTGGCTGTATGCAGAATTCTCGGTGAATCTCTCCTTCAGTCTTCAGTTAGCTAACATCATGGCGACCGACAGGGCATCTCAGTGATTCCAGTAAGTTTTCAGGCAGGATATGTGCCAGATATTTCTCTCTTCAAACATAATGTTAAATTTTATTTTGAAAAAGTTCAGGCCTCCAGAAAAGTTGCAAGAAGAGTAAAATGAACATCCTTCTACCTTTCACCTAAATGCAGGAATTGTTAACACGTTGCCACATTTCAGGTGCCATATATTTCTAACTCTGAAAGCTTTTGACAATGTATCGGCTTTCCAGGCTGCTTGGAAGGGCAAGAGGTCGGGGAGGCAGAAAGGAGGGGGGCAACCGGCTAAGGAATGCAGAACCATGTTTCATTATGTGACCTATTTCTTTTCATATAAGACAGATACGAAAGGACAATTCGGTGGGTGGGGAAATGGGAACAGCAGGTTTTTTTCATTGACCGGCCTGAGGGACAGCCTTCCGGATCGTCTGTAAAAATATTAATAAGAGGAAGTGCACCCTAAAGTCTTGGATATGCCCCTCTTTTACTCCCAAAGGAAGGAGGAATAGCGTTCATCCATACACCCCCTGGGGCACAGAATGCAGGCAGCAGGATGCGGGCGGGTGGGGTCAGCCACGAAGCATGGAGAGGAGGCGCTTAGGTGAAGTATAGAATCCCCACTGAGTCTTGGGCAGGGGGGGCCTCTCCAGACCAGCTACAGAAGCCCCTCTGAGGAAGCATTCATGCACACGGTCTGCCATTTGACATCTACGCAGCCCACACCCCTGTGGGTCACACACTGCGCCAAGCACAGCACGCCCAGAGGATACGCACAGGGTCCGCTTCTGCCTGCACCTGCCCCCGGCCTCCACCTCACATCCTCAAGCGTTCCCTCTCTGTCCCCTCCCACCTTATTTCAGCGCCACCTGTCCCAGGAGGAGTTCTACCAGGTCTTCGGCATGACCATCTCTGAGTTTGACCGGCTGGCCCTCTGGAAGAGGAATGAACTGAAGAAGCAAGCCCGGCTGTTCTAGGCAGAGGCTCTATAAATATATATGCATTTATATAAAGATATATGTAAAATCTCTATACTGAAGCTCGGTATAATCCTCTCTTGTGTAATGGGACACACTGCCTGCCATGAGACTTGCTTTTCTGTACTGTCAGGCAAGCCCACGTCATCGAGATATTTTTATGCTCCTTACTCTCTCTTTTCTAAGTGCTCTGGGGTTTGGGAAGGGATTTGAGGGGACTCCCATCCTTTTGCTGGGGATCCTTTTTATACTGAAACATCTGTCCCTAACCTGAGTCCCCCAAGGTCCAACTCTCTTCCTAAGGAGGTGCCTGAAGAAGTCTCTCTTCTCTCTGCTTCTCGGCTCTTGCCCCAGTCTCCAGGGTGGATGCTGACCATGGAGTTTTCACACCTTATTGGCCCCAGAGGGGCCCTCCCATGGGAGGAGCCACAGCGATCTCCCTAAGTCCCTGAGCGCCTTTGAGAGCCCGTGCAGAATTTTCTCCACCTCTCCAATTAAGAGTTCGGTGCTCTCTGGGGGTGATGCGCTTAGCAGTGTGGGCCTCGGATCTACTCGATACAGCAGCACACAGAAGTGGATAGGGCCTTGGCCTCTCTGCAGCTCCTCAGTCCTCCTCCTTCTGTCCTTGATCCTAACCTCTCCCTTGTCCAAGTCTCACGGTAGGGGAAGAAAAGGCACTTCCCTTCCCTCCGCCACTTGCAACCGGCCCCTTTGCCTGGCCCTGACGCGGAGACGAGGGAAGACGCGGGAGCTGGAAGCAGGAGCCAGAGCAGGGCACCTGTTAGAATTGGAGCTGCAGGACCTCTTGGGACCCTCCTCTCACCCCCACTGTTCCCAGCGCCTCCTGACCCTTCCCCCCTTTGGAAGAGAGGCCCAGTACTGCAGCCTGTATTCTTTGGCCTTACTACAATCAATGTGCCTGACAACTCAACACACCACAGGGCTAATGTTCCCATCATAGCTCCAACAGTACAACTAGACAGACAACCTCTAATACCCCTCTAAACATCGGACAGGCCATGTCCCAGAGAGAGCTTCCTGGTCTACCCCTGCTGGTCCCTAGGCTAAAAGGGCAACCAAACCAGCCCCCACCAGTCATCGGCTCCCACTACAAGGTTGGCCATGTCTCATTGGGGAAACCTTTGGAAGAATCGCTGCTTATAGAATTCCAGAATGAAGCATTGGCCAACACTGCTCACGATCACCCTGGACTTCCCCAGTGGCTGCCTTCCCTGCCCCCTTTCCTTCCTGAACAAGAGTAAAAGCTTAACTTTAGCTTCTCTCCTCTCCTCCCTTCCCCAAACCTTTGACCCCAAGTTGGTGATGTTTGGTGGGTCTGTTCCTTCTTGGAGATGCCTTGATTTAGATCACTCTGAGGTCATGGAGGAAAGACGAAGAAGTGAGAATAACCATTATCACTGTCAAGAGGCTGGTGATGTGACGTGGCAAATATAGAACTGACTTCAGTCCAGCAAACCCTCACTGAGCACCTGCTGATGCTGAGCACCTGCTGTATACAGAGCACGGAATAAGGGAAGGAGATGGGAACACCAAGATGAGAAACACGGGATCTGGGCTGGGGTGGGGGGCATGCCTACTAACAATGGGTGTCGTCAGGCATGAACTCAAACGTGACTGTTGTAAGGCGGGAAGTGATGGGAGATGGCACGAGAGCATGTTTGTAGCATTCCTGAAAAGGTAGATGCAGTTGGTGGAGACCAAGGAACGCTTTCTGGAAGAGATCGCATTTGAGCAAAGTTCAGGAAGGATCTTTGTAAACTGAGAAGAGACTATGACTTGAAAGGGTGATGGGATGAGGGGCCAAAAAGAGGTCTAACGTACTCTCACTTAAAACATCAACCCTCTCTGCAATTCTCTTTTTGGCCAGTGTATTTCAACTGTCCCGACCCTTTAGAAATGTCCCCAGCCAGACACAATCATTGAAACTGCCTCATTATCACTGGTTGAGAACTTGGCGAGACTGAAGGGCTTTTGTTATCGTTGTTGGGTTTTTCTGTTTCCCATAAAAGCACATAATTTCAACCCAGACCTGTGTCCTGTTGTTTCCAGTGTGAGTGGAAATGTGTGATATGGGAAGAGACCGATCGTGCACATGTTCCAAAATAAAAGAGTCTAGAGAGCAGCTGTCCCTTGGCCTCAGTTTCTCCTTCTGTACATTAAAATTTGACAACGTAAGCATCACCCAGATTGTTTCCTGCAGAACGTGGGGTCCTGCAAGATGGTACAAGATGTTCCAACAACTACAGGTCCGTGATCCAAAAAATAACGATAATGACAATAGTTCATTAGTAAGTACCAACAGTGTGCCAGTCTCGATGCCTCGTATATGCCTCATGTCATGTCAGTCAGCCTCTGTAACAACCCAGGAGGGAGGAAATAATAATTATTTCCATCTCACAGATGAGGAAGCAGCTTTCAAGAGGACACATGATTACCGTGATGGAGCCAGGAGCCAAGTCCAGCCTTTTGGGGCTTAGACCAGCTTAGCCGCGCTTAGCAGTCAGGATGTTTTCTGCCACAAGTAAGGAGCGCCTTCTGAAGAGTGACTTAATGAGAGTGCATATTGCCCTGCATGGCAGGAAATCAGTTTAGCAGTCTGACGATGCCGTCGGGGGCCCAGGTTCTTTTCACCTGTCCTTTCCACCATCCTCGGTACAGTGGCTTTTGTCCCCAGATGTGACCCCTCATGTTTACAAAAGGCTGCTGTGGCTCCAGGCATCGTGTCTTCATACGATCACATCAAAAAACAGGAAAGAAATTTCTCTTTATGTGTCTCTTTTGATCAGAAAGCTATCCCAGGAGTCCTCAGGAGACTTCTCAGGTCCCTTTGGCAGGACTAAGGAACAGGTCCATGACCTTGCTGCACAGAAGGCTGGGAAGTCATGTATTGGGCCTTTTGAGACTCAATAGTGGGTGGCAGGCGCTGTGCCGAGAAAGAAGAGAGATGGGGGAGACAAGGAAGGGCCTCTAGGCGAGTGAATCACGGTGTCCCTGCCACAGCCACTGTCCCTCGCCTTAGGGACTCAGAAGGCACATTGCCAAAAGTCCCTCAGAGCCCTGCAGTACCTTTGTTTAATCCAGCGTGTCATGAGCTAATTTGACATAACTCTGTTTAAGAAATGTTAGACTCACTGCTATTTCCACTATATTTCCTATTCCTGTCCTAAGGGAAACACTTCTTTCATGTTTGACATCTCTCAAGATGAGACGTGGCTTCAAAGTATCTCCTTTCCTGACCTCTCATTCTATGATTCTTCTAAGTATCGTGCCCACCACAGCCCCTTCAGACAGGTGGCTCAAATGTGCAAAAGGACGCTGAAGAATGCCCCTTTGCTCCCCGCCTACACACACGCCCAGCAAATGCTTACTGAGCGTCTGCTGGGAGGCAAGAGCACTTAAGACTCACCAGTGCGTAAGGCAGTGTGGAGTGTCATATAGCTCTGGTCTAGAGGAGGGGACAGACTGTACATAAGTAACAGAGACAGACGGCACACAGAGATAGCTACTGCACAACAAGTAGAATACTGGAGAGAGAGGCAGAGAGGAACTCACTTCACGGACTCGCTGAAGGATGAAAACGAAGGAGCCAAGGGAAAAAGAGAGGTGGGAGTGTTCCCAAGCACCGAGGATAGCATGAGCAAAGGCACTGTGGTCGGTGAGAGTTTGGTGTATTTGAGGAAGTAAATGTTCCAGTGAAGACAGAGAGGTATGAATGAAGGGGAGAATGAATTTAGAAGAGGTGGGAAGGCAGGCAGGGGCGAGAACACACAGGGAGACAGAAAGGATGCCTCTCATCCATTCAGGCTTTGTGGAGATTGTGGCTTGCACTGTGGTTATTAACTGACGAGATGCAGGGAAAATCACTCTAAGCCTTGTTACTTGGAGTGTGGTCCCCAACCCCAGCACCGGAGTCACCTTGGGAGCATGTGAGAAGTGCAGAATGGCAGGCTGCACCCTCGACCTACTCAATACACATCTGTATTTTAATAAGACTGCCAGGTGATTCACACACATGGTGAGGGTTTTATGGACAAATGCAACACATTTGTGCCAGACTTTCTGAAGTTCTAGAAGGAAACCTTTTCCCCATGCACATGACCTTTTTGAACACTGGGGGGCAACCTTACATTAATAAAGCAGAACTTAAGGAAGGCGGGAGGGGGGGGGCACAGAAATCGCAAAACGTGAGAGTTAAAGTCAATACAATGGCCGCATTTTGCTGCCACGGGAACCGGCCCACCTAGCATCTAAGCAGATCAGGACAAGCAGCCAGCTCACCTTCACAGGCACCTGGAACAGAAACATGGGCCGGGCTGCGGAAGGTGTCAACGGCTGCAGCCGGCCGCTGAACAGAGCCAAACGTGGAGGAGAAGGGCTTGAAATTCAAGGAGGGAAAAGGTCTGCTAAAATTCGTAGTAATTCACATCCCGTAACTGTGCCCGCTCCGGTAATACCCCGTGTGGAATGAGGTTTTAAATGCTTCATTTTGCATCAGACTTCAAGTTGCTAAAAGTCTTGACCACACAATGATAAACACCTGCTGATATACACAGCCATGAGCTGCTATCAAGCCACTCGAAAGCCCTGGAGTGAGACTAAATAAATAAAATCCAGAAGCTGTGAAGACGAGGGCCAGCCTCTCATTACCACCCAGGAGCCCCCTTGCCTCCTGACCTGGGCTGGTCCAAGGTGATTGGCACAGGAGCACAGGCAAGAGAAACCAAAGGCCTGCAGCCACACACACACACACACACACACACACACACATGCACACACGCACACACACACACTCAGAGTTAGTCCTCAGGGCAAATTAGGGCCATGTGTGCAGATGAATCAGGTCACAAAGTAAGGTGACATCCATGCCCATGACCAAAAGTGTTTCCCAAATTTCAGTCACTCAAACACAACCTTCTTGAGTTCCATCAGGTTCTTCATTTACTTACTGCTATTTACATGATATGTTTCTTTGAAGGACTCATCCCTGACATTTCTATTTTAAGCACTCTCGGTGAAAGTATGGTTGCCTAAGGACCAGTTATTGGCTTTTCATACAGATTCAAATACTTTCATAACTCTTCAAATATGTTGGTGTGTGTAATATCTAAACCCGGGCCACATTACCCTCTTGCACTGCTGGTGGGAATGTAAACTGGTGCGGCCGCTCTGGAAAACAGTGTGGAGGTTCCTCAAAAAATTAAAAATAGATCTGCCCTATGACCCAGCAATAGCACTGCTGGGAATTCACCCAAGGGATACAGGAGTGCTGATGCATAGGGGCACCTGCACCCCAATGTTTACAGCAGCGCTTTCAACAATAGCCAAATTATGGAAAGAGCCTAAATGTCCATCAACTGATGAATGGATAAAGAAGATGTGGCTTATGTATACAATGGAATACTCCTTGGCAATGAGAATGAATGAAATCCTGCCATTTGCAGTAACGTGGATGGAACTGGAGGGTGTGATCCTAAGTGATAGGAGTCAGCCAGAGAAAGATGTATATTTTCACCCATATGTGGAATTTGAGAAACTTAACAGAAGACCATGGGGGAAGGGACGGGGAAAAAATAGAAAGGGAGGCAAAATATAAAAGAGTCTTTTTTTAAATTTTGTAAAAATCTTTATTTATTTTTGAGAGAAAGACAGAGTGTGAGCAGGAGAGGAGCAGAGAGAGGGAGACACAGAATCCGAAGCAGGCTCCGGGCCCTGAGCTGTCAACACACAGCCCCATGCGGGGCTCGAACTCACGAACCGTGAGATCATGACCTGAGCCGAAGTCGGATGCTCAACTGACTAAGCCACCCAGGTGCCCCAAAACATAAAAGACTCTTAAATACAGAGAACAAACTGAGGTCTGATGAGGGGGGCGAGGAGGGAAAATGGGTGATGGGCATTGAAGAGGGTTCTTGTCGAGATGAACACTGGGTGTTGTATGTAAGTGATGAACCATGGGACCCTATCCCAAAGCGAAGAGCACACTGTATTAGCCAACTTGACAATAAATTATATTCAATTTTTTTAATTAAAAAAAATTTTAAATAATTATAAATAAATAAATAAATCCGTCCCACCTTGCCACCAGGAGTCTGCATTCCACACTTTAGGAAGCACTGCTCTGTTTGACAGAAGAGGGAGGGGAGAAGGAGACGTGTGTTCCCTCAGTTTCTTCGTGATGAGTGGTCTCTGAGGAACCAAGGGGAAAGCAACCAGAAGACTCTGCAGAGAGAAGCAAACACAGGCTTCTTTGACAATCGAGCAGGGCCTGACCAGCCCCTGCCCACCTCAGAGAGCCAAGACCCTCGTGTACTGCTGGCTGGTTCCCAGGTGTGTGCCAATGGGACGTTCCCAGACCTTGGACGGTTTTCGTTGGATACGGTCCCTCCCGCTGCGGTCCCAGGTTGTGTAGCCTTTGGGCTCACAGGTGCCGTCATGAGCTGCAGCAGGGACATTACAGCATGAGGACTAGACTCAGCCTCCCTCAGTGCAAATCTCAGCCTCGCCATTTACCAAGCATGGGTTCTGGGCCGAATCGTGTCCCCCCAAATTCAGATGTTGAAGCCCTTATCCCCAGTAGCTCAGAATGTGTCTGTTTTGGAAAGGAGGGCCTTTAAATGAGGCCATTAAGGTGGGTCCTACTCCAAGTAGACTGGTGTCCTTATATGAAGAGGAGATTGAGACACACACAGAGACCCCAGGGATGCAGGGGCCAGAGGAAAGGCCATGTGAAGAGGCAACAGGAGGGTGGCCTCTGAGGAAACCAACTCTGATGGCACCTTGAGCTTGGACTTCAGTGTCCAGAATCGTGAGAAAGTAAATTTCCATCGTTTGAGTCCCCCAGTCTGTGGTATTTTGTGAAGACAGCTTTAGCACACTAATATACCATGTGGAACTGGCTTGTAAAATAGGAATGATGACATTTATTTCACAGGGTGGTAAGGTCAGAATGCCGTACTTCAGGTACAGTAGCTGGCTGCAGGGGAGGTGTGCATTTGACCGCTGGGCATCTCCCGCATTCCTAGATCAGGTGGTTCACCCAGACTACCAGTGCCCCCTCTGGTCCAGTGCTGGAAATGCAGGCAAAGGGCCCTGACGTTCTCAGCCGGAATCTCCATCTATAAAGGCCTGCAGCGCCATGACCTTCTCTGCCACAGACTGGGAGAGACCACCTATAGATGAAGGTTAAGCAGAGGAAGGCCAAGTGTGGAGATGAAGACAAAGTGGTGAATGCGCTGTTTGCGTTCCTGGATCTGAGCTGGCCTAAAAGCCAGCCTCACCCCTTCAGTCCCCTAGCCCCGCTCTGAGTGGATAAATTCCTTTTCTGGGTTAGGCTGGTTTGAGTTGCGATTCTGTCACTTGGCCACCAAAGCAGACGTGACCAATACACCGGCTCCTCGAGAAAATGAATATTAACGGCAGCATCTCAAGCCAAGTCTCCAACACCTTCTTGTGCATAAAGAATTTATTGTCATACAGAAGAAGTGGGATCGCCTATCTCACAGGGTCTTGCCCACCTGGATCAGGAGAAATTGTCCTCAGCGATTTGCCCTTCTGACAAAATAGCAGCGCTATTTAATTTTTTTAACCGCACATACAAAACGCCACTCCTTAGCAGACCCTTGGGTAACAGGAGCTGAAGTTCTGGAAGGCTCCTACGTTAAGAGTATGAGGCGTTCTTGCAGCGAAGAACCTGCCAGGACTGATCCACATTTGCAGTGGTTTGATTTAGAAAAAACTTCCTGCAGGGGGCAGCCCGGCTGTGTGGCTGCAATTTCGGTGTCCCTTAATACTTCCACAAGCATCCGACAGCCTCTTGGGAGGAAACCCGTATTGATTACAATAATAACTCGCACTCCTGACAACGGGTCAGGCACTGAGTTAAGCACCTCATTTGACAGATGAGGAAATTGAGCCCTCGATAAGTCATCCATTGACGATTTCGCAGCTGTACGTAGCAGAGCCTGAACCTAAACTCAGGGATGTGTCACCCTGAAGCCCACGAATTTGGCCATGAATTTGACCGCTGTGCCACAAATACCTCGCTAAACAGCGTGCTGGCGGAATCGGGGGAACCTTCCCCTGTGCCAGGCAAGGCACCAAGCACTCTCCATACACGGTCCCATGTAAGCCTCACAAGCCCCGCGTGAGGGAGCTGTCGTTGGATTTTTAGATGAGCCATGGGGGTTCAGAGAGGCTGAAGATCATGCCTTTGATCTCGCTCTTCCCCAGCGTGTGCCACAGGTGCAAGAGAATGACAGTTATGCGGGCAGGAGTGTGGATCCGGTGATGCCAAGTCTGGAGTCGTGGACTCCACTCCTGGCCCTGCCTCTTAGGTCTTGTGTGATTTCAAATAAGGTCATTTCCCCTCTTTTGGCTACGAAAGAGACCATACTGGCCAATCTCTCAGGTTCCTCTCTGCTCTAAAGTTTTTCTGGATCCAGGCTTCAGAAATTCCCTTCGGACTGGAACAGCCTGGGGTCAGCCTGCAGCCTAGAGGTGAAGACAGGGCACAGGCAGCCTTTCAGAGGAGAGTCAGCCTATGGGGCAGTGTTAGGGGCTGGGCATCGCCTCGGACCCTCAGCGTGGAGGCACCCAGAAGGACAGACTCTCCAGAAGGCTTCATGAGGCCATCGTTTCCCTGAAGGTTCCACAAAGGTATCTGTCGGCCAAATTAAGACCATCTTGCAGTGTTTAAAAACACCTGGAATTCATCACCAACATTTTTAAACCAAGAGACTTTCATATTTTTTAAGATTCATTTATTTTTGGGAGAGGAGAGAGACGGGGTTCGAGGGGGGGAGGGGCAGAGAGAGAAGGAGACGCAGAATCTGAAACAGTCTGCAGGCTCCAAGCTGCCCGCACAGAGCCCGACGCAGGGCTCCAACCCACGAACCGTGAGATCGGGACCCGAGCCGAAGTCTGACGCTCAACCGACCGAGTCGCCCAGGCGCCCCAAATCAAAAGGCTCTATACTAAAATCTGGATTTCTGGGTTTTCCTGAAAAGTCTGGAGCGGTGGCCAATCCAGGCCCATGTTTCCGCTGGCCACGCTGGCCCAGGTTGCTGGCTACTGGCCTTTCTGACGGGACAACAGTGCTCTCCTTTGCCACGGACCCCAGCACTCCCGGGGCCGCTCACACACACCGCTCCCCTGCCTGGCCCTTCAGGAGCTTCAGTCTGTGAGCCTCATTTAAGGAGCCAAGAGTGCTCTCTTCTTGAGAAAGGACCCACAGAGAGGGGACAGGCTTCATGCGGCATCTGGGCACGAAAACAAAAGCTCCTTTTCCCCCAGACACAACCGGGGAACTGGGCTCTGTTGAGCCCTGAAGCTGAGCCCTGTGGCCTGGCCACAGGTAGGAGCCCCGGGCCCTGGAACAGAAACCTGACCGTGTCATCCGTGAAACTCTTTCTCTTTCTCCCAGCAGCTGCCACCCGGCTCTCCATCTGCTTTCCGGGGCCCAGGGTGGACCAGCAGACATGTGTCATTTCCCTGGGTAGGGGCCATAATGGCGACATTGTGCTGAGTAGAACAAGAGAAGTTTTCATCCAGCCACCAGCCCTGGGCAGACACTCGAGCAAGGGGCTCTGGGGCTCACTCTGCACAAAGAGGCTCGGGAGAGGGGCCCTGAGCCCAGGAGAAGCTCAGTAGACTGGGCCGCACGCCCACGGCCGCACGCAGTGAGGCTGGGAAGCAGAGACGGACGGCTTGCAGAATACCCCACTGCAGTCTCATTTCCCTCTGCAAACACAGGAGCGAACAAGCAGTCCCAGAGGATAAATGGGACCCCCTCCCCTCCCCAGGACACATGCACTGAAAGAAGTCTCGTGCACCCTCGAGCAATTCTTCACTGACTCACTCCACAGTACTCACCACCACTTACCGGACGTGGGGCACCGCACTAGGCAGTAGGGATCCAGCAGTAAGACACAGCACCCACCCTCACAGTGCTTGCAATCTTGGGGGGGGGGGGGGTTGCGGGAAGAGGCCAGGAGAGAAGTAACTAGGAGACTATGCATTGATGAACCAACCGAAGAACTGAGATTCCCGCGGCCACAGAGTCCGTTCAAGATCTCAGGTCTGAGCGCCCGATGTGTGGATTTTCTTGCTCTTGCCGGGATCTCCTGAGCTGCTTATCTGTGCTGAGCAAAGGGGCTCAGTGCAGAAGGCACCCCAAATACCATCACAAGGAACTCGGACTCTGCACTTGAGGGCAGAGGGGAGCCATCGCATATTTTTAAGGGGGATAGGAGGGCGATCAAGGAATGTTTACTCTGGTGGCCATGGTGCAAGCAGGCCTAGAAGCAAGGTGACAGGGGAGAAGGCTACAGTAGGTTTCTTCCACTGGGACAAAGAATCTTCAGCCTACAAATTTTTCTTTCCCAGGGCTTCCCAGCTCCACCTGATAAGCTCAGAATGAGACTGGGGAGTATCATTTGTTTTCACAAGACCGGGAGAGCACGAGGGAGTTGAAAGCTTTCTTCCTGGTATTGTTCACAGGGATCAAATTTGGTATCTTTTTACAGAGCCAGAGCTCGCCACACATAACGCTCGAGACAGCACAGACAAACCCAGGATGGAGCAAGAAAAATCCCATCAGAGGGCCGCACTCACGCAGAGATATGGGAAGGGAAGGGGGAAACAGGGCATTCACAACCTCCATCCCATCCTTCACTGGGCGCTTACCTCCCGACACCCCACCATCGCGCCAAACCAAATGGTTGTGCAGGCGTATCCTGCGGTTTCCCATCTCTGTGGTTCTTCTCTTACTGTTTTCTCTGCCTGTAATGTAATCTCTCCGTTGCAGGTTCGTCCAGCACTCTCTCTGCGATCAGCGAGAGACTCTTGCTTTGTCTTGATGAACTGCAAGAACGCCGTGTATCTCTCCTCTGGCACTTTTCACATAATAATTTGCAACGCGTTTATTTTGTACATATTCATCTCCTCCAGTAGGTTGCAGATTCCTTGAGAACGGAGCCCAGTCCTACTTAGTGTTAGTTTCCCTACAGGAACTTGCACAGAATGCAACAAATATTCCTCAGTGAACTGATGAAAAGTGGTGACGAAAGACCCCATTAAATGAAAAGGACAGAAAAAATACATATAGTTACTCCTTGCCCCAAACCCACAAGCAGGGTTTCTCATTCACTTACCCAGACAGCAACCAAGCTGCAGTCAACTGAGTCAACAATGCCACCCAGTGGGCATTATGAGTAATTATATAAACCAGAACCCCTGCACCTTCACGGAGACTTCTTAATCCTTAGCCCACCTGTGCCCAGACCGCGTTCTCCCATTTATACATTTTTCCTGGTCCACAGCTCAGTTAATCCCGCTCCATAAACTATTCCACAGATACATGTAAATTCTCCTTAGTCTTTTTAACTTCTCTGTTCCAATTCTCTGATGAACCTCCAAAGTTCTTGAAGGTTTCTGAAATTTCTTTTAAAATTCTACCAAAACCTCCATCGGCCTTTGCAATTGTTATATTTGGTATTTTTTATTCTTTCAAATGAAATATTACACTTTTAAAAGTATTAACGGGCTAGCCTGGGAACCGAACTGCAATTTACAGCCTTGTTTCCAAGTGTTTCGGAGTTCAAACAGTGAACTTTGGGAATTTAATCCACTTGTAAATTGTTGGTTGTCTGCTTTAGGATTTAAAATGTTTTAAATATATTTTATTTATTTTTGACAGACAGAGACAGAGCACAAGTGGGGGAGGGGCAGAGAGAGAAAGAGACGCAGAATCAGAAGCAGGCTCCAAGCTGTCAGCACAGAGCTGGACGCGGGGCTTGAACTCACAAGCTGTGAGATCATGACCTGAGCCGAAGTCGGACGCTCAACCGACTGAGCCACCCAGGCACCCCTGCTTTAGGATTTAAACTGACCTTTTCAAATTGGAAAAGTAGACAGGAACAAAGAGGAACCTGGAAAATAATACTGCCTCACATTTTTATAGCTATTTATGGTTTAAAAAGTGGGTTTGTACCATCATTTCGTTTGCTCTCTCAACAGCTCTATGAGGTCAATAAAAGGTCTCCCAAAACACAGATGAGCAAACAAGTCTTGTTCACTTGGTAGAGCAAGACCTCACACACAAGTTTTCAGACTCAAATCCTATCGGTTTTTTTTTTTTCCAGCACACCACATTTCCTCCGAGTGCTCACGTATACACGCTACAAACAAAAGCCATACAGTTTTTTGAAGACAGCGTTAATTTCAACTTGCCATAAAAGCAATGGAGGAAATAATTCCCAGTCCAGGAAAGTGCAGGATACTCTTTCCCAGCCTGTTCTTGTCTCTCTGCCTTTGTACAAGGTGTTCCCAATGCCAGGATGTTCTAAGTTAAAGGAGTTGCCTAGTCAAAACTGAAAACAGAGACTTGGCCCCTCTTCGGAAGGAGGGGTGTCTAGGAGGAAAACTGGGCTTGGACTTCACTTTATAAAAGGTCTTCACTGTAGACATTTGATATCGTCTGTAAATGAGTTATACCTCTTTCCACAGAGATACACTAAATAGGATGAAAGAAGTTGACATTCTTCATACAACTTTAAACTTAAATCCCATTCCCGGACCACACTGCCCATAGCAGTATTTTCCCTACGTGCTGTAATTATTTTGGAAGGGGCGCACTGACCTTGCACTAAATTTTGTATGCTAAAAGCATTCGTTTCCACAACGTGTATCCCTCCGTGTTGGCATTTCTTCATCTGTTAAGACACAAAGAATCTCAAAAAATGGAAGTATCCCAAGCCTGCCCACCTTTGAATCCTCTCTTGTTTCCCCTTTGCTTCGACGCTCTTCTCTTTGGAGATCTTTATTATTATTATTTCACTCTTCTCTCACACCGTTATTGACAGGACACCGGCACAGCGCCCTGTCCACTATCTAGAAGGTGCTCAGGAAAGACCTGTCGACTGGAGGAGATAAACCCCCAAGCCAGGAAATGAGTGGCAGCTGCTGGGAGAGGTTTCGATTGCACCGGAGAGGCGGGGGGGATGGCGGAGGGGGAGGGGGTGGGAGTGGGGGGACACGTTGTGACAGTCTAAAGATGGCATGGGCTGGGAGGTGCGAGAGCAAGCCCCCATATCCCCGGCGGAGGGCGAGCAGAGCGGAACACCGCGTGGTCGCGGCTGGGGTGGGACGCGCGGGCACCGGGGCGTGTGAACCCGGCAGCGGGTGCCCCCCCCCCCACCCCGGGCGCAGCGGGAGGGGCGCGGGGGCGTCGCAAGGCAGGGCGTGGCGCGGGCGTGTGCGGGACCCGGGACACCGGCCGGCCGCCCAGGGGGCGAGGCGTGCTCCGGGTCTATTCCGGGAGCGGCGTGGAGGGGCGGGCGCGCGCGGGCGGGGGCGCCGGGCGGGCATCCTGTCTGGGGGAGGGGACGCGCGGAGGGCGCTCCCGCGGGGCCGGGCTGGAGAGCGCAGCGCTGGCCGCCGCCAGCCCGGCCGGAGCCGCTGCGCCCTGCTCCGCGCGCCCGGGGACGGCCGGCGCCATGGACCGAGCCCGGGGTAAGAGGAGCCGCCGCGCCCGCACTTGCGGCCGCGCGGGGCGGGGAGGGAGAACGGCGATCCGGGAGCCCGCGAGGAAGACGGGGAGGGCGCGGGGTGGGGGCTGACGAGGGGTCGCAGCGGGCGCGCGGCCGGGGGTGGGAGGCCCGAGGCAGGGTGTACAGGTGCCTCCTCCCGCCGGGGCATCCCGGGTGTAGATTAGTCCCTCGCGTCGCGGGGCTGAGTCGCCTCCCGTGTGTTTCATACACTCAGAGTCCTAACTTCATGAAAGAATGCCACCCCCCCCCCCGGGATTCCTGAGGACAGCGAGCTCCTCTCCCCCCCCCCCCCAGGCCCCTCCGGAAGAGTGAAATAGGGTTGGCAGGTTACACTCCCAAACACGGGGCGCGTGAAGTCCCCACCGTGTGCCCCGCGAGACACCCGGGCGACCTAAGTTTGCAGCTGCCTAGGGCGTTGAGAGAAGGAGGGGCCGGCGTGCGTGTGAGTGTGCGTGGGTGTCTCTGACAAGCTGTGTGACCTTAGCCCAATCCCTCTACCTCTCTGGACTAGTGACAAAGTTGGATTGATGATGTCTGCGAGGCCCCTTCTTGCTCCCACGCTTTTGCAGGAGTAGAGTGTGTTTGGTAGAAGTTTCAGAGGTTGGTGAGGGCTTGTGTAAGTTGACATAAATAAGAAAAGAGCAGCACTTGAGGGGGACCCTACATAAGAAGAGGCCAAAAGGTGCCTGTCTGGAAAGAAGTGGTCTGCTTGGGCATGTGGGCAGGGCCCAGGGCTGGGAATCAGAACACCAGGGTCCTAAACGCTGCCTCTGCCAGCGGGCGAGGTCACAGGTGTGAATGTGCTCGGTAAACTGGCCGGGGCTGTGCCAATTTGAGAAGCGTTGTTATTCTCGTTGCTATTATTATTAATGGAAAATTCCTCTGGCTCCCTGATAATCTCACACCTTTCCTCCATCTGCCGGTTTGCTGTGCTGAAGTCCCCAAGGGGGTTGGGGAGAACAGTGATGAGATGGGTGTGGAAGCAGTTAGGGCGCCCGAATCAGGGATGAGCGCATGGGCAGGTTTTGTGATAAGCTGCCTGCTCTCCCAGAGGGGGAAAGGCAGGCTCAAGGAATTTCCAGCGCTCTAGGGGACGTGGCTTCCAGTTCAAGATGCTCCGGACAAGCTCTCCACCCACCTGGTCCCAGCACAAAACACTGCATACACCTTCTCTTTTCGGGCTTGGAAGGGCAGGCAGGAAATGGATGGGGCTTCTGTTTGGCTCTTTGGAGACTGAGGTTGTGATTTGTAAAGCAGTTCTCACCTGTTAACTGACTCCTGGACAAGTGTGCAAAGAGCACCCGCACTCACCAGGAAGGAAAAACAGAGAGAAGCACCTCTAATGTCCCTCAGTCCTCAATTCCCACCCCCGCATCATAGATTTAAAGCAAAGAGCACCCCCGCCCAGGAAAAGTTGTCAAATATCACCCCGCCTGGTCCCCAGTACAAAAATCCAGATCTAGCCTACCCCGGGTTGTAGGAAATGTCCTGTGTCCTCATCAGACAGACCAAGGGGACGGTAATTCGCTTAGCTTAAAATGCTTAATAACTGACGCCTCCTTTAAGAAGGCTGTCTCCAGAGCCCTCTTCCTAGGGAGCCGGACTTCCTTGGACTCTGGTGGTGCTCAGAATGTTCTAGAGCTCTCTCCCATGCTGCTGGCGTTCCCAGCCCACTTTTCTTCTCCTTCACAGCTCTTGTCTCAATGTGCTGTTAACTCTAAGAGTTAGTGTTTGCACTATATGCTTAGTGTCTACCTTCGCTGCCCAAAGGTAAGCTTCTGGAAGGCTGGGAGTGGATCTGTGTGGTCACTCTGCTGACACAGTGCCTGGCACACAGGAGGAGCTCGCGGAGAGTGGTTCAGTACGTTAACTAGTGATACAAAACGCACCTGGTAGCGTACCCCACGTTGATTAACTGTAAGGTCGATTTTTTTTAATTTTTTTTTTAACGTTTTATTTCTTTTTGAGACAGAGAGAGACAGAGCATGAATGGGGGAGGGGCAGAGAGAGAGGGAGACACAGAATCGGAAGCAGGCTCCAGGCTCTGAGCCATCAGCCCAGAGCCCAACGCGGGGCTCGAACTCACAGACCGCGAGATCGTGACCCGAGCTGAAGTCGGACGCTTAACCGACTGAGCCACCCAGGCGCCCCTAAGGTCAATTTTTTAAAAAATACACAACAGAACAGTTCCTTGTGACTTGCAAAGGCCTTCTCCAACTGTGAGTAAGGTGGTAACGTGGCCGGGGCACAAAAGACCACTAGATCCCAAGTTGTCTACCCTGCTAAGTTATTACGAACATTGTATGAATTAAAGCAAACTGTGTATGAACTAGAATGTGAAACCTGTGTGCATTTCCAAATGAAAACATGAGACTTCAAAAGTCATTCCTGCAGAACTTTCTTGTTGTGCCCCTGTCCCCAGGTGGGTGTGTGCCCTCACTTCTGTTATCAGGGAAGGTTTAAGAAGCATAGGTCTCATTTCAACCCCACACCTGCCATGTGGGGAGTTGGATGTCATGCCCAAGATACTGGGGAGGAAACTACCCTTCAGTATTGATAACAACAGTAACTGAACTCATCGTCGGAAAGCGGGCTGGGCAGGTGTATTAGTTTGCTAGGGTCGCCATGACAAAATATCATAGACCAGATGGCTTAAACACCAAACGTATTTTCTCACTGTTTGGGAGGTTGGAAGTCCAACATCAAGGTGCCGCTCAGGCCGGTTCCCATGCGGCCTTTCTCACAGGTTTGTGGATGTCCACCTTCTTGCTGTGTCCTCACGTGGCCTCTTCTCTGTGCACATGTGGAGAGAGAGAGCTCTCTGGTGTCTCTTCCTGTTCTTATAAGGACATCAGCCCTATGAGATTAGGGCCCAACGCTTATGACCTCATTTAACCTTAAATACCTCCCTAAAGGCCCTGTCTCCAAATACAGTCACACTGGAGGGTTAGGGCTTCAGCCCATGAATTTCAGGGGGGTACAGTCCAGTCCAGAGGAGCAAGATTGGGTCACTGACATTAACTTGCGGTCACGTGCTGCGTGGGGGACGGAGCTGGGTTTGAACCAAAGTCCTGATCTTTTTATTTTTAATTTTTTAAATATTTTATTTATTTTTGAGAGAGAGAGAATGAGCGCATGAGCGGGGAAGGGGCAGAGAGAGGAAGACACAGAATCCCAAGCAGGCTCCAGGCTCTGAGCCGTCAGCACACAGCCCAATGCAGGGCTCGAACTTGTGAACTACGAGATCATGACCTGAGCCAAAGTCAGACGCTTAACTCACTGAGCCACCAGGTGCCCCACTGAACCAAAGTCTTAATCTTAGACTTACTCCTGACTACCTCTGCTGTGGCAGGTGACCTGCCCAAGCCCTAGAGCAAGGCTTGGACGCCATATCTTCCTGCCCCTTCACACCTCAGCTGTGCTGTTCATATCTTCAACAGCAATTACTGCACCAAAGCTCAGCACCAAAGCCAACCAACTCAGGAATGAAAACAAACCTGGGAATTAGGATTTCTCTTCAGACAGGCTGTGTGTCTTCCCATGAGTAAAGCAAGATTTATACGATGCCAGAACAGACCGAAAAACCACTCAGACTATAATGAAATCCCTTTCGGTAGGATTTCCCAATTCATGAATATCATATGAAGAGAATAACAGACTAATGGCTATAAATACCACCTTCTACAAGACAAATTAACTTATCTTCATATGAGGATTAAAAAATATGGAGACTGATAATACCTATTTCTTGGAGTCGTTGTAAATATTAATTGCATGGAAGGTTCTTCAAACAAGGCCTCGCATGTGGGACCCACTCAACCAATACTATTGTGATTACTGTCTTTTCTCACCAGACTCCACATAATAAAATCGCTTTATAAAGCTTCACTTGGCCCTCCCCCTAGCTGGTCTGACTCTGATGACAGCTTTTGAGTCCCTGCTCTGTTTTAAGGACTGAGCTAGACAGCTTCGTGTACAACTCCCAGACAGGGTCCGTGTCATAATCTTCTCGGTATTCTGGAGCTCCTTTGTGGAGCGTGTCTCTTGCAAATCCATCTCTGACCTTTGCTAACCGGACCACTGTCCAACTGACCTCTCTGAGTGGCTGAGAAAATACTGATCCGTATGCCAACCTGTCCATTTTCTCTTATTTATCCTATTTACTCATGCCTACTGACTGGTTGTGTCTTCACAGTTTTGCTTCTGCGAACCCTCTAGTCTTCTCAAGCCATCCTCCCCTTAAAGCCTTGGGTCTACATTTTTCCTGATTTTGTAATATGCCTTCTTAATGTCCAAGGTTCTGTCTGATCTGCCCACCTCGTGTGAAGCAGCTGATTTCCCCAAGATTACTTTCTTTTCTACTTCACCACTCGGGCTTCTTCAGCTAGTTGAATTCAACCCAAGATGGGAGTTTCGTTTGCAGCCTGTATTCCTTGGGAGACCATCTCCTCTGCCGGCCAACTCAAGAAATAATCTGAGGGGCGCCTGGGTGGTGCAGTCGGTTAAGCGTCCGACTTCAGCCAGGTCACGATCTCGCGGTCCGTGAGTTCGAGCCCCGTGTCGGGCTCTGGGTTGATGGCTCGGAGCCTGGAGCCTGTTTCCGATTCTGTGTCTCCCTCTCTCTCTGCCCCTCCCCCGTTCATGCTCTGTCTCTCTCTGTCCCAAAAATAAATAAAAACGTTGAAAAAAAAAAAAGAAATAATCTGAAACTCTGCTTTTCATTAAATGAGATTGTTGTTGTTCAGGAGACGATAGAGGCACCCATTCTAACTATTGCACCTCTGTTGGACAGCTTTGAGAGCCGTGTGAGGGAAGCCCCATCTTCCCTATCCACAGCTTCCAGGGGCCAAGCAACCTGTAGCTCCTCCTATTGGCTTGTCACACGACCTCCATCACCAAGGCCATGAATTCCCATGCGGACATACCTCTTCCCCAACATCCAAGTTCATTCTTGACTCCTATCCATTACTGCCTTTCTGAAAGAAATACTCAAGCATATTCGTATTTTCCATTCAAATATGTTTGTGGACATCGCCCTGGTCAGCCTAGAGACTCAGTAAACCAGAATGGTTCAGAGAATGGATAAATGTGGGTTTGAGTTTTGACTGGAACTTTCTGGCTATATGATCTTGTATGAATTGGATCAATTAATTTCTCTGAACTTCAGTTTTATTTCATTCGCAGCGTCGTGGGGAAAGGTAATACGGGAAAGCTAGCTCTTGGGAAATCGTCAGTAGTGCTAGCTGTTATATTTATCATATACAACTACTTGGATTTCAGCCACTCTCTGCAACGGCCGTATGTGGCCATATGGGGCCATGAGATTTGAACTTACTCTCTTCCCCATTGAGGTTTCTTCCGCTGTCCCTGGTCACTGCTTCCACTTTCTTATCCCGCTCAGCCTCCATGGCTTTTGGCGTCTCCATTTTTGCCGAGGTTTTCTTCTGCCTCTCCCTCAAATATCAGTTTCAAACCCCACTTCTCACGTGGGTGAGAACCCTGCCAAGTAAGTTCCTCCCTCCCCAAGCCCTGCCAGAAGCCTATCATTACTCCATTCTGATCTTTGGTTGGGAAAAAACAATCCTGTGTTTGGATACCATCAGGTTCTCATACCTTTCTTACCCGTCTAAAAGAAACACGCAACTGGATAAAAAAGTAAAGCCCCCGCACACGTTCCCTCTCTCTCTCTCTCTCTCTCTCTCTCTCTCTCTCTCTCTCTCCCCCTAAGCATTTTCCTCCTTCCTTTTCTGGCCAAACTTCTCAAGTACACAGTCCGTACATCAGCCTCCTGCTCCTTCCCCCACACTCCTTCCTGCATTCTCCCTTCCAGTCACACCTTCTGCAGAAAGCCTGTTCTTCAGGGTCACAAATGGTTCCATTTTGTCTCATCCGTCACCTCTCCCAAGCCCCATCTCCTGGATATTTCTCTGTACCGCTATGGACCCTCCACTCCTCTAACTGTATTCTGCGACTTGGCGGAGGTGGGGAAAGCGTGGATTTGGGTATCAAATAAGTCTAGGTTAAATAACCACTGCCCCATCCCTCCCAGAAGTCTTTCCCTCCTCCCCTCCTGCCCCCCAGTCCCACTGTTATCAGAGCTTCTCCCGCCCCAAGGCAAGTTGCCCGGCTAAGTCTGGTCCCCGTAGTCTGTAAAGCAGGAGGAAGGGCATCCAGAGTTGGGAAACTGGACTGTGGTAATACCTGCCCAGCGCCCAGTGCCTGGCCCGTGGTAGGTGCCTACTGGTTGTCATTTTCCACCTTCCCCTCTGGATCGCTTGCTTTTTTCTTGTTTCGTGTCTCTTGCCCCTCTCTCCCCACCACCTCAGCCCTCTCTCTACACTCCTTCTGTAGGGAACCAAGCCGCTTTGAGGGGGACTCTCAGTGTCTATCTTCAGCCATGAGATGGGCTCCATTCCTGCCTTACCTCCTGCCTGTGGCGCATTTCCATTCGGAGGTCAACTCAAACTCCGAGTGACCCAATTCTGAACTCCTCTTATTTGAATCAGATCACCCTTCCTGTTTCTCTTTTTCTGCTAACAACACAGCCACGTGAGGAGCTATTGAAGGAAATGGGGCTGTTTGTGAACGAGACTAAATTTGAAAGGGGGACATGGGATCAGTCCTGTAGAACAGATAATAGACTCTCCAGAAGGCTGTACAAGAGAACTACACAGAGGCTGATTTAGGCTTGATCTAGGAGAAGCATCCAAATGAAAAGAACTATTCAGTACTAGAATTGGAGATGCCCAGGGACATAATGAAGCAGAGGTTGAATGGCCACAGATCAGGGAACCACAGAATGGCTCCTATGGGGACCACCGTAGCATATAGGTTAAGAACAACTGTCACTAAGGGCGCCTGGGTGACTCAGTTGGTTAAGTGTCCGACTTTGGCTCAGTTAGAATGGGTGACTCTATTATCTCCTGAACATGATCTCACCATTCGTGGGTTCAAGCCCCACATCGGGCTCTATGCTGACGGCTCAGAGCCTGGAGCCTGCTTCCGATTCTGTGTCTCCCTCTCTCTCTGCCTCTCCCCTGTTCACACTCTGTCTCTGTTTCTCAAAAATAAAAGAATGTTAAGAGGCACCTGGGTGGCCCAGTCGGTTAAGCATCTGACTTCAGCTCAGGACATGATCTCATGGTTTATGAGCTCGAGCCCCGCATCGGGCTCTGTGGTGACAGCTCAGAGCTTGGAGCCTGCTTCCGATTCTGTTGTCTCCTTCTCCCTCTTCCCCTCCCCCACTTGTGCTCTGTCTCTCTCTATCACAAATAAATAAAATGTAAAAAAAAAATTTTTAACTATAGATTTGAACCTCCACCTGGCTCATCGTGTGCATCCTTTGCAGTATGCTCAAATATTACTTCCTCAAGGCAGCCTATCCCAATCCCCCCAAGCCACATCTCCCTTCTGCAGGTGCCCCTGGCACCCTGCACTTCTTCCGCATTCGTTGCTATTCTCACAATTATAATCGGTTGGGGGATTGAATTAGCCGTTAATGTGAGCCCTGTGAGGAGAAGGCCCTCCTTACCTTTGTTCCCAGCTCTTTCCCTAGCACCTAGTATAACGCTTGGCATGTAGCAGATGCTCAAAAAAACGTCTGTGGAGATGATGAACAAGTGAAAGAAAAAAACACAAAATCCACAGAGTGGAAGTTGGACATGGCCGCCAGGATTCTCCATTTCAGTGACTGTCATTTTCGGGATACAGAAACATAGACTTCATCGTTATCCATTGTTTCCTTTGCTTTCATCCTTCACCCAATAAGACCTTAAATCCTGTTGACTATTATTGAAAAATGTCTCTTGGATGGCTTCTCTCCTCTATCCTGTGGGAGCTTCCTCTTTCCGCTCTCACCTTCTCCAGACTGCCCTTAGGACCACTCTCTATTTGCCTGTTTGACGCCAGTTGGACTCACAGTCCTCTCCTCTGGAGCCTCCTGAACATATGCCCCCCAGAGGTCTGATGGGTGGGTCTGGAGTGAGGTTTGGGTGTGTGTGCTTTTTGCAAAGCTCCCAGGTGAGTCTGATGTGCTCACGGTTATCAGCAGTGCACGCCTTTTATCATGACCCTTGACCTTGCTCAGACACCTGCCAGGATTCCCCGTTGCTGTCGGGGGCACTGCCTTTCACGCTTTTCAGCCAAGTGGCACGGCGGGGTCTGGATCTTTGGCCCAAAGTAGTCTTCTGAAATGTCTCATTTTATCTTTAAAAAGCCAAGCAATTTTTCTAGCGCAGTCCACAATATATCTGAACACACTACCCCCTCCCCCCCCCCCAAAATCTTGGCACAGTGAACCTCTAAAGATGCCGATGCTTATCTCGGGGCTTCTCCTTCCCTACCGCACCCTGAACCATCCGTCTCTTCTGTGGCTTCTCGCAACTCTGGCACAAGCCCTGTGAAGTAGACAGCTGAGACATCTCCCCACCGGACAGATGCAAAAACTGAGCTTCGGAGAGGTGTCCCTGCTATTATCCCTCCCTGAAAGAGACCAGCTCAGCCTCACCCACCTGTGAAAACATCCCTGCCACATTCCGCCTTCAACCTCCTCTCTGACTTGGGGTTACCCCCACCCTCCTCAGTCTTGGCTTTTAGAAGATTATACTACAATAACTCAAATGCCTCTCCTATGTATATATGAGTCCTGTGGTCCAACACCGTCTTGTCTTCTCGTTTCCAGTGTCTCACACACGGCAGATGTTCTACAATAACAGCCAACTGAGCGCTCACCAGGAGTCAGGCAGTCTCCATTTGTTTCTTTCTTTTTTTAAAAAATTTTTTAAAAAATGTTTATTTATTTTTGAGAGAGAGAGAGAGTATGAGCAGGGGAGGGGCAGAGAGATTGAGAGGGAGACACAGAATCTGAAGCAGGCTCCAGGCTCTGAGCTGTCAGCACAGAGCCCGATGCGGGGCTCAAACCCTCGAACTGAGAGATCCTGACCTGAGCCGTGGTGGGATGTTTAACTGACTGAGCCACCCAGGCCGCCCCGACAGTCTACGTTTTTATGTGAGATCCTTTAATCCTCACACGATCATGACATCCGTGCATTTTAGCCTTCCTGTGCATAAAATATGCCCTTTGTTTTATTGGGGGGGGGAGGGGGGAATTCCATCCCAAACCGCTGCCTCCAGCTATGAGTGAAGAGCATACAGTGTGTGGCTTTCCTCTTCTAAAATCCCAGCTGGGGCAGGTATATGAATTATAAAACTGTGAATATGCTTTTGTATTAAAAGTTTATGCCAAGATCTAGCTCTGCAGTAGGCCAGTAAGTACATTCCCCGTGAAGGAATGTGGCTCGTGCCAGTGTATGAATGCGTAGATCATTTTTGGTGTATTTGTGATGCTTACCTTTTTCGAGCCCCCACCCCCACAAGGGAATTCAGTGGGAATATTTATCGTGACTTTGCCCTCTGTTGCATTTTAAAGTTGTTTCCTGTCATTTACTTGCAGTAGATAACTGAATTTTGTGGTGTATCTATTCCCTTAGTTTCCCTTACAGCTGAAGAAACTGAGGCTAAGAAAGGTCCAATATATTTACATAGCCCCGCCCACCTCCAAACCTGTTTTGTTTTTTTTTGTTTTTTTTTTTTTCACCAAATGCTGGAGGGTCATCTCCAAGTCAGTTATAGGAAGGACTGGCTAGATAAACCACGAGGATTTACTAGGTAAAGATTTCAAGGTGGAGACAGAGAGGGTGGCGGGACGCAGGGGAGAGAAAGGGGACACCGTCCGCCAATGAGTGATATGGCCAGGCAGCTGGCATGAGATTTGATTTCGGAGCCTTTACTCTCCTCCCACTGTGGTCCTGAGTTCTGGTGTTTAGAATTCGAGAAGCTTTCAGCACCCCCCCCCCCCCCCCCCCCCCGGAAGGAACCAAGAGGGCCCAGGCAGGCCTTGTCGTCCATCTAAAATTCCATTTGGGGAATCCCAGCCTCGCCCCAAGTGAGAGTGGAGGTTCAGAGCTGGCCAGGCGTGATTCTTGTCCCTGGTGCAGCTGTCAGGCCGCCAGGCTGCAGCGGGGGCAGAAGGCGGCACCACATTGCAGTCATTCCAGCTGCGGGGAATTTATCGACAGCGTGCCCTGCAGGAGGCAGGCTCAGGGGCTTTTTATAGCCCTCCAAGAACCTGGGGAAAACTGATCTCTTGAGAGAGAGAAGTGGGGCACGTGTCTTTTCCGGGCACCGCACCCTCAAACGTGTAGCCCCAGATGCCCACAGTTCAAATTAGGCAAAGAGTCATGGCTAAGTGAGCAGCGTGGATCAGTAGGAGCGCGCCCACTGTCCAGGAGACAGAGATCCCAAGCAAACCCGCCTCCCAGAATCCCCTGCAGGGGCTTCCGTCTCTCCACCTGTCAGGTCGAAGTATTATAATGGGGGGATCTGCCCACCTCCCCTGTGGACCGAACCCAGCCCGCTGCCTCCTTTTGTACATAAAGTTTTATTGGAACACAGACACAGCCATTCCTTATGTATTGTCTATGGCAGCTTTCTCACCACAGGGCCAGAGTTGAGTAGCTGTAACAGAGACCATATGTGGCCTGCAAAGTCTAAAATATGAACTCTTTGGTCCTTTATAGAAAAAGTTTGCCAACCCTTGGATTAGACTATAGAGTTTGGGAGTATCTCCCTGGAGCACGGTGGTAAGAAGGATTCTAAGGGTGTCCAGACTAAGAAATGAAGCTCTATCCTTTAGACCATACAAGAGTATGTATTTAAGACCAGTGTTGGAAGGGCCCAGAATGCCATTTACTCATGTGTTTCAAACTACTTGTAGTCCCAGAATCCTTTTGCAAACAAGATCTTAAGCAATGTGGCTGATCAGGTTGAGGTAGGAATGAGAACAGAGTTCATTCCATCCCCCGCCCCCGCCAATCCCAAGGAAGCTATGCAGTTCCCGTAACTCCATTAGGAAAGCACTTGAAAATTACCTATCTAATCCTATGTGTCTTGTTTCACAGCTAGGGAAACCGAGGTTCAAGGGGCAGCATCTTGCCTAAGGGCATACGATGGACCCCCAGGTTGGCTTTCCATGGAGCTACTCACGTGGTTGTGAGGTAGTCACAGAGCACAGACATAATCGCTGCTGGGGAGAAAACATGGCAATTGGCTTTGGGGGCCGCCATTAGTGTGGGGGTGGCCATGACATGCCCTCTCTGACCAGCAGCCCGCAAGGCTAAACAGGGCCATAACGTGGCCAGGATACATTGTTAATACCCACCGTGCTTCACAATGGTTAAGCAAGGCTTGGGAGTTTTTTTCTGAGAACACAAGAGCCAAAAAACCACGGTGAAATTTGAATGGGATTATATTTTTAAAAAACAACATTTATTGGTATGGAAACACATTTTTAAAAAATCAGAACCTATCCTACAGTCGATATATCAATTAGTTACTTTTCTGTTTGTTTCCCGCCACCCCCCCCAAAGCTGTTATTCAACAGATAAAACGTCTTTAAATCAGTGCCCTCTTAGAATGGAGAAATTATGATAATTTATGCTGCAGCTTTCTTTTGAAGATGGAATCAGATTTATTCATTTGTAGAATAAATATTTATTCTTCCTGCCCATTCTTGTTGAAGGGTTTGCTGAGAGCAGACGCAGCTGATATGAAACCAAGGGGGTTTTTTTTTTAGCTCCACTTGGATCCAGAAGAAAAATGATCTAGGAGTGTGCCGAGAAGCCAGAGAGACCGATCAGGTTACAGAGGGGGAGCTCAGGGTCCTTGCACCCCAGAGTCTCCTAGCAAAGCAGAGAAAGTAAGACGTGGTCACCAGTGCCTGTGACGTGAGGTCCTATCTGCTCCTTGTCCATCAGAGGATATAGTAAAGGACCAGAGGCCTCGTGGACCACTTTCTAGCCAGGAACCTCAGAAGCATGGAGGGAGGCAGTGCCAGAATGGAAAGAAGAAAGGCGCAGAAGTGTGCTCAGGGTGCAATGGGGTGGGCTTGCCTACAGCCTAGAGAAGCAGGTGGACGTTAAACGGAGCCTCGGTCCTCAGATAGAGTAGGGCTTTTTCCTCCAGGTCCCCAGCGGGGTGTGTCCCAGTCCCCAGTCCCCAGTCCCCGAGAGGCTGGTTGCTCAGATTTGTAACTAATAATAGAGGCAGCATAATATGGGAGCTGGGTGAGCCCTGGCTGTGGTGTCAGGTTGCCTGGGCTGTGAATCCTGGCTCTGCTCGTCCATTTGATCTGTCTCAGTTTCTTCAACCAAAAATGGAGATAACAATCACCTGTCTCCCCGTGGGGATAATTGGATTCGTGCAAGGAAAGCACTCAGCATATAGGAAGCATTCAATTAAAAAAAAAAAAAAGAATACTTAAAATACAGGTTTGTAAATGATCGCCTTAATGAATTCGAATGGAATCTAAGTTCCCTCTGTACCGCTTTCCCTCTGGCTCCTGGCTTCTGGCCTGCCCATCCTGGGAAGGGACAGAATGACAGAGGAATTAGGGGTGAGCCACAGGGAGGCATGAAAGCACGTGAAGGTCCATCATCATCCGTGTCACAAAGGAAACTGGCGTCAGGGCCCCGGGGAGCTATTGACTGGTTGTGAGCAGAAGGGGGATGATGTAAGCGTTGCGGCTGGGGGAAATGAGTAGAGCCAGCAGTGAACTCGTGAGACAGTCAGAAGGGAGAAACTGGAAAGAGGTGACCAGTTAGGACTGGTTTGGGGCTATACCTAACACCCATCCCCAAGACCTTCTACCGTCATTTTCTTGGAGCCTCGCCCCAGCCCTGGAGGCAGGAATCACCCCAGGGGTCTTCCAGAGCCTGCCCCAGGGTGGCCGGGCTCCCTGTGGACTGGAGTCCTGGGCGCCTGCTCGGTATCCAATCCAGGGCTGGCACTGGGAGGCTTCTGCAGGCAGGGGACGGGAGGGAGGAGGAGAGGCTGGGCCACAGTCCGGGTGGGCATTGTAGGCCCGACCTTAGCCCCCCACCTAGAATGGGCGGGCTAAGCCCCGGGTGACGTTCGCATCCCATGATTGCTAACAACACCGGTAGTAATAACCAGCCTTTACAGAAGGACTCGGGTGCTGGTATAGTTTCATCCCTCCACATACTACCTCTCTTTGTGCTTACCACCACCTCTGAGGGGAGCACTCTCATCATCTCTGTGTCACAGAGGAGAAGCCTAAGGTGACACACCTGCCTGGGGTCACTAGGCTGGGGAAGGCAAATCCCAGGTTTGCCCTCAGGTATCTCTCACCCCATTTGCCCAATGCCTCGACTCCCCGACTCCCCACCTCCCCACCTCCCCACTGTACTGGCCCTTTCCCCACCTTCCTGCCACAGGGCTGTCCCAGGGGGGCTCAGCCCCTCTTGGAAGGGACATCTGCCTCTCTTCTTAGTTGAGATTTCCAAAAGTTCTACACAGTGAACCTGATAGTGTCGTCTTGGAGCCCCCACCCACGGGTCCAAGTCTGCCACGCAGCGCCCCCGGTGCCCCAAGGAACAAGTTGGCTCCACTCCCCCACCCCTTGAGTCCTTCTGCTCTTGGAGACAGTTGACAGAGGCAGGCTTTAAAGCCTTCTCCCTAGTCTTTGGTCCTTCTCTGAATTCTGAGCTGTCACTTAATGTGTACCCAGCGCACCTGCTGTGTACCCCCTGCTGTGCTGGGCACTGGGCAACAGTGGCCCCGTCTCTCCCCTCACGGTTCACAGTTTAATGCAGAAGGGTCCTGAACACGTCACCTGCTCTGGAGGGTGTAACAGGATGGCCTCACCTGTCCAGGAAAGCAGGACAGACCCCTTGGAGGAAGGGGCAGCTGCACCAACCCTCAAAAGATGAGTGGGCACCGTCTGGAGAGTGGGAGAGATTTTAAATAACAATAAGTCAACTTGGGATATAGCGGGTGTGGCTGTGAGCCACTGGATGACCATCCACTGGATCCGCACAGCAACCCTGTAAGGGGTGGGTATTATCACGATCGCCATTTTGCAGATGCGGACACACAGAGAAGTTAAGTAACTTGCCCAAGGTCACACAGTTAGTCTTTGGTAGCAGTTGGAGGACAACAAGCCAGGCAGAAGAACTGTCGTGAGCAAAGAGCACTGGGATGGGGCCTCAGATATTGAAAATAGGTAAGAAATAGTAAAAAAAAAAAAAAGTAATAACTTAAAAAAAAAAAACCATTGAACAGAACAAAGGTAAATATGTATTGCGTTCCAAATAGTGCAGCCTGAGGCAGCTCCTGGTGATTTTCTGGTTCTTTCATAGGCGGAGGTTTCTATGGGCTCTCATGTCAGCCTCATCCTTGGCCTTCTGAGTGGGAATGCTGTTCAGTCACATCTCTTGAATCTTGCAGGTTCTCTGTTGTTTGGAAAGAGGGAAAACAAATGACATAGATGCGATTGATCACAGTCTGCTGACTGGCAAAACTTCAGGGCTCTCACTTTTCAAAGACACTGTCAGACTTGAGTCTCACAACAGGCCTGAGAGGTAGGGAAGGGCAGTTGTCATCACTTGAGTTTAATGCTAAGGAAACTGAGGTTCAGAGACATGAAGCCAGTTGTCCAAGGTCACACAGCCGGGAAGTGTGGAGCTGGGGCTTGATCCCTGGGCTTTCGGCTCTACATCCTGAGTTTTCTCCTCTATACCAAAACACGGTGGACAATGAGAAGCCAGAACGATTTCTACCTGGCCCTTGTGACCTCCAGAAAGTTCATTAGCCTCTCTGGGCCTCAGTTTCTTCTCGGTAAAACAGGGTTAAGAAGAGCTCCTACCATATAGGGCTGAGGCAAAGATTAGATGAGATAATAGGCACAGAGTGGTGGCCATAGAGAACATTCCCATAACCGAGTATCACACAACACAATGAATGAACGCAACGACAGACAACAATACGGGTCAATCTCGGCAGTATGATAGTAAAGAAAAAGTCACAAAGGATTCCCTATAATGTTACACCCTTTTTAAAAAAAATTTTTTTTTAACATTTATCCATTTTTGAGAGACAGAGAGAGGCAGAGCATGAGCAGGGGAGGGGGAGAGAGAGACACACACACAGAATCCGAAGGAGGCTCCAGGCTCCGAGCTGTTTGTTAGCACAGAGCCCGACGCGGGGCCCGAACTCACGAAACCGCAAGACCATGACCTGAGCTGAAGTCGGAGGCTCCACCGACTGAGCCACCCAGGCGCCCCAAATGTTATACCCTTTTAATGAGGTTAAAAACAACCACAGATTTTTTTTTTTTTTTAATGTGTGGATATACCTGGTTGCAATAGCACTATACAGAAGGGAAAGCGAGAATGTGACAATTACAGCATTCAGGATGGCAGTCAGCCTGGGTAGGGGAGGCAGAAGCAGGAGACGGTAGTTAGATATAAAGATACAGTCGGGACCCCGGCGTTTGCCCTGAGTGGTAGATTTGTGGGTGTTTCCTACATGAGCGGAAGTAACCGATGACATAAGTCAATAACCAAATAAAAGTGCGGCACGTGTGAACCAATGACGACAGTGTCTCCTGAAGCAAGGATTAGGACTAACTCCATTTTTATCCACCTGAAGTTCTATTTATAAAAAGAAGTAGAAGTGTTAGCTCATGGGATGTATCTCAATAAATGCTCCTGGTCATTCTTGGATATCCCTATTATTATCTGTCTTATCTGCATACCCCGACCCTGAGGTCCTCAGTGTCCGCCGCGGGCTATTGGGGAGATGGGCTATTGGGGAAACGGGTGCTCAAACTCCAACTTCTCCGAAACAGAAAGCCCTGCCCGATGCAGGCCTCAGGCCTGGCACCCGTCCTGTGAATGGACACCAGTAGGGAAAGGTCATGAGGTGCTCACTGCAGGTTCCAGCAACGGTAGAGCACCCCTGTTAGAAGGCCAGAACGTATTACAATGCAGCAAATTGGAAGCTTAGGTCCTAGAGTTAGGTCTAGGTTTGAATCCTGGTTCTGCTCGCTGTGTGCCTTTAGGCAAATGACCGGGCTTCTCTGAGCCTCACTTGGCTCGCGGGTAAAACAGAGGGTAAAAAACGTACCTACGTACCTACCTCACAGAGTCGCATGAGGATTAAGTGAGGTGATCTATGCAAAATGCTTAGCACAACATCTGGAATATCAGTTAAGAGCTTAACAATACTACCTGCTTTTATCTCCGGGTATCCCAGGCCACTCCCAGGCCACTCCCGGGACTGTGTCTGTCCCCCCCAAGCGTCTGGTGAAGGCGGTGGGGGGGTGGGGCAGATTGCCGTAGGGGGAAACAGCTGCCATCTTGTGTGGGGGGCGAGCAAGAGTGTGTCACAGTTTTCCACTTCCTCCTGGAACCATTTCCTTTGTGAGCTAAATAGGGAGGAATCTGCAGACAAAGGAACAATTCTGGGAGAGCCCAGTCCCACAGCCAAGAACTATATCCTCGGAAGTCAGTGGCTTGGCCCACCCCCTCCTGTCTGGAAACGGCTTCCCTGGTGGCCCAGGGCTGAGAAACCAGGTGCCCAGAGCAAGGGCTCTGCTGGTAGATGACGAGACCTGAGCAGAGCTGCTGCTGGAGAGGCCATTTAAGATGCAGGGCTTCCCCGAGCCTGTCACCCAGGCCTGACTGACTCTTGGGAAGAGAGTCCCCAGAAAGGCTCCCATGACCCGCTTCCCCACTGACCTGCTACCTCCCTGGCCTCTGGCCTCCCTATCTTCCTGAAATAACAGTTGATCCGAGAAGTGTGCTCCCCAACGATCCCTAATAATAATCCCCACGATTTACAAACCCTCTCCCCGCTACCAACACATGGGCAATCCTGAAGCCCTCCTCACTGGAGAGGAAGGAGACACTGAGAGGGGCTAAATGCCTCACCACAAATTCCACACTGGTAGGCGGGAGGCATAGCCCCAAACCAGTCCTCTCAGACCAAACCCCCCAAATCCTCCCCTCCCTCTTCCCCACCTCCCTCCCTTAGGATTCTGTATTTCTGGCCTCTGGAGTCAAACCTGCACCCTTCTCTTCGACATGAAGGATATTGGGTTTCCTGCGCCAGCGGTAATGAACACACACAAAAGCCTTCCAAGGTGACCTCCCTCTGCCCTGCCTCGCACAGGGGCTATATTTAACTCCTGGCAAGCGGTCAGCACCGAGGCATTGGCTCTGCAGCTGGCTTTCTCCGCTGCTCCCTTTTCCTTCTTTTCCAGCCCACGTGAACCGCGGTCTTCCCCGAACCCCCGGGGACAACAGGAAGTGTTTGTTTTAGTGACCAACAATGCTGGTCCAACCCGCGCGGACCATCGTGCCCACTGTTTGGCCTTCACTTGGGCTCCGAGAGAAGCGCTTGTGAATTCAGAGGAAGGAAGCGAGACGGCCCTGTGGCCCCCGATGGAGAGATCTGCAGCAGCAGCTCGGAAGAGAAGCCGCAGGGCTGCAGGCCTCGCCTGCAGGTGGGGGCTCCTCTACGGAGCTGACCCAGAGCTGCCGCCAAAGAGCCCTGGGGCGGGCACCCCTGAAGAGCCCCCCGCTGCTCTTCCCATCCTGCAACCTGCCACCTGCCTGACGGGCCTAGCCCACCTTGTCATAAGAATCAAAGTGTGTAAATAATACACAGAAGTCTCTTAAAACAGAGGGGTGCATGGAAGAGTGATGTAAATTGCTACTGTTTACTGAGAACTTACTACGTGCCAGACGCTGGACTAGACGCATTCTCGCCATTCCCACTGATGAAGTACGTGGGCTCATAGGTCATTGGTGATGAACGCAAGGCACGGGGCCGTTGCACATGTGTCCCAGAGGCGCACAGCTAGGCATCGCGGGGGACGGGACTTGAACTCAAGTAGTTAGTTTGGGTTCCTTAATACATGTTAGTCATTATTATTTCCTAATTTATATGTTGGGGGTTAAAATCCCCCAACTACGAAACGGGCGTCACTAAACCTGTTGGCAGCCATGCTCAGGCGAGGGTTACAAGCTCAACCAAAGAGGGTTTGGAGAGCTTTAGCCAAGTAAGAAACTGGACTTCTGCTTCCTTTTGTTCCCCGGGGACTATCGTTACCTAGTTTTTTCTTCTTTTAGGCATCTTTTTACGGTGCTGATCCGCCATGATAGACATGGTTTTTAAATCGTGTTAACTAGCTGCTTGACTACCAACTCTTCTTTGTGAGATTTCATTCATTGCTCAAGTACCTTAAGCATGCGCTGTGTCAGGCACCTGCAGAAGCTGGGGCTGTTCCTGCCCTCGTGGAGTTCAGGCTCAAGTGGGGGTCGCTGATGTTAATTGAAGAAATGCGCAGTTAAATGAACATTTCACCATGGTCCACACCACAGGGAGAGTGATGCTATCCTCGTGTAAAGTAGGGGGACAGAGGTAGTGGAGAATGGGAAACTTCTCTGAGGCAGTCATGAGGGAGCTGAGAGCTGAAGAGGGCATTACTGGTTGGCAGGAGAAGGGCGTTCTGACAAGCAGAGGGAACAGCATATGCAGAGGCCCTGGGTTAAGAGGGTGAGGAAAGGAGCAGGAAGGCAGCCTGGAGGGAGGTCTCTCTGGAAGGACTCACAGGGTTGGAAGGCCACCAGAAAGGTTCCTCTCTGTTCCTTCCCCCCAACCCGAACGCTGAGGTCACACCTGCTAAGTGGACTGCTTTCTTTTCCAGGATGATCTGCCTTTCCGTCCCTACAATGGGTCGTCATACCTCATGAACGCGTTAGCTTGCTAAAGCACGGCATATAGAAAGTCATCTCTCAAAACACGATCAAAAACTGTGAACGTAGCACCCTGGTTCTTTCTCCAGCTCAGGAGCCTTTGTGAGATGGAAATTGGGTTATGTTGCCGTTTGGAAAATAAGAAAGAAAACTTGAAACAAACGGAGCACGTGAGCCCTTTGTAAAAACCCCCGTACTGACAACTTTCCTGTTTTTTCATTTTTAAATCATGTTTGCTGCATGTTCTCTTGACTTTGAAAACAAAGAAGGAGGAGTTATCTTTGTCGTAAAGAGGCTTGTCACATAAGGAGAGGGGGGGAAAGAGAAATTGTATTTCCTCCCACTGCTTTTCATTTACTGAAACGGTAACTTGCAAGCTGTTTCCAAGCATTTTTACAAATTCCAGAATCTAAAAGGTCCCCAGGAATGAGATCTCACAAGTCAGAGCGCCCACTGGGCTGACCATGTAGGTGCTGAAACAGGGGTTATTAAACCTGTGGTTTGCAGAAGGTTAATTATTCACTTGTGTCTTGTTATGGAAATTAGACCCTACCTTTGAGAGCTCTAAATAAATCCAACCTTCCCTGCGTTAGAACCCATACTGGCTGTGGTAAAGAACTTTTGCTTGAAGGCGTCATTCATGCTGCATCTGGTGTGCAGAAAGGAGGCAGTCCTGGGAGCAAGTAACAGTGCTTTCTTGCCTGTTGGCTTATTTTCTGCTCTGTGCCATCTCATTTTGATTTAAATAGGGAGGGTGGGGGAGCAGAGAGAAAATTGATCTTAGTTGGGTATTCACCAGTAACAATAAATACTTAGTGGTCTGATCTTAAATACATTTTAAAATAGATTCCTAATTTTATTTGGCACGCTTTTTTGCATCCCAGAGAACAATTATCACCCATCTTGGGTTTCTGAACCTGTCTGTCCCACTTAGTGAAAGATTGAAGTTTTATAAACAATGATTAAACCATTTCTTCCTGTGTTCTTTTCCTCACTGGAATTCACTGTACCTCCCTAAGGCTCCGCTAAGCCAAACAAGATCAATGAAATGTATTCGTGGTTCTAAATAAACTTTAGACATACGAGATAATGCTGTCCCAGTGCCCCAGTCTGTCCTCAGAAAGCAGACAGGACCTGGTCCAGGAGGGAACATAGAAGGGGGGGCGGGTTAGGAATTGGTGAACGAGAGCCTTCCTGACTGGAGACAGCAGGGATAGGATTCCCCTGCAGCTGGAAGATGTCCCCCCACCTGGTAAGGGAGGGGGGTTGTCCTGGGGGGTGTGAGCTCTCTGAGTAAAGGGGCTACCTACTGCCCCTACCCCCCTACCCCTACTGCCATAGCCACCCTAAGCTCAGTGTCAAGTCCAGCGCCATCAATGGTCAACGTGATGAGGCTCGCAGGGTCCCCCCCGGTGTCCTCTTGTCCCCAAATACCCCCTCCCTTGTCCCCCACACCTGAAACCCCCCCGGAGGTCACACACAAATGGTGAGGCACCTGTCCAGTGCACTGAGCCCCATACGCGTGGCTTCATTTCATCTTTACAATGACCGTGTGAAGCAGCTACCGCGATTATCTCCACGGTCTGCAGATAAAGAACTGGAAGCTTAGACGGGTTAAGAAATCTCCCCAGAGCCACAGCTGGAAAATGGCCAAGCTGGGAGGGACCAGACTGGGCACAGCCTGTGTTCCTCGCCACTCTTTGATGACTCAGCCAAGTAGCAGCAAGCTTCGGGTGAGTCTAACGCTAGGGACTTTTATCTTCCATTGGTTGTGTGACCACGGTTAAGTCAAACAACCTCTTGGACTCTCACTTCTCTTTAAATCTTTAAAATGAGAAGACTGCCCTAGCCCATCAAAATGTTCAGCAAATGCTTAGCGGGCAGCCAGTATGATTGAGACACAGCTCCTGTCCTCACGGAGCTCTCGTTACACAACTACGGCAGACCTGTCGCCAAATCCTCTCTGACCGGTGCTCTGGAATCTGCGCGGCCCTGGGGAGTATCAGGAAACGGCAACCATGACAATGCTATGGCTGTGATCGAGTGACCGCTGGCTCCAGGCACAGCACCGCAGACAGAGCGCCCCATGAGCATGACTACCGAGTTCGGCCAGCATAGGCGGTGGCCATCCTACCATTGTCACGACCCAGATGAGAAGGCCAGGGCTCAGAGCTCCCTCGAGTGCCACCCCTGTACAGCTGGGAAGTGGTGGCTCAGGAATCTCAGGAATCGCAGTGGAGCACATGTGACCCCGAGGCCCTAATCGCTGTGCTCCTCTAAGCAGGCTTCCTGGCTCCGGCTCTTTATATTCTGTAGGAGCCCTTATTCCCAGCTGGACATTCAGTTATTTCAAAAGTGGTGTCTAACGAGAACGTTTTAGGAAATGAGGAAGGTCTTCCCACGTTCCCTATGTTCACAGACGTGCCTTGTAGTTACGCGTTTTCCGGCCGAGCCTCTTTCAAAGGCTGCATCTTGGGATCACCTGGAGTACTTGTTAAAATGCAACTTGCTGCCAGGGCACCTGGGTGGCTCAGTTGGATAAGCGTCCGACTCTGGCTCAGGTCATGATCTCACGGTCTGTGGGTTCGAGCCCCCACGTCGGGCTCTGTGCTGACAGCTCAGAGCCTGGAACCTGATTCTGTGTGTGTGTGTGTGTGTGTGTGTGTGTGTGTGTGTCTGCTCCTCTCCCGCTCATACTCTCTCTCTCTCTCAAAAATAAATAAACACTTAAAAAAAAAAAAAAAATGCAGCTTGCTGGGTCCCAGTAGAGGGCCTACTGAAAGAGCCACGCCAGATCAGGAGGGCCGGGCTGGGAATCTGCCTTTCCAACAACCCCCTTGGGGGTCTTATTGTTGCTAAAATGTGAGGCTGCTGTCCTGGCGGTCTGTTTGAGGCCTAGCAGAACCACTGGCCGTATGCGTTCTCTCCAAATTAAATTCCGTGATGGTTCCAATCCCTGTGGTTTCGGTTTTCTGGCATTAAAGACGAAGCCGTGACAGAAGGCACATCCGAGTTCACTGCACCTGAAAGCCAGCTGTTTTACGAGGGCTCACAAGGGCTGTTTTACGTGGGTTACGGCATTTAGCTTGCGCCAAAACGTGGCGAAAGAATAGTCATGTCCCGTGTAATTCCAGAGCTCTGTCCACGAAGGGCGTGTAAGGGAGTGTGAGCAGTCTGGATGGGAGTGTAGGGGGCGTGGGGATCCCAGCAGGGACAGGCTGGGAAGTCAGGTAGGGCCACAGCATGAGAGGGACGGAGGAGGAGGGGGGAAGTTCTGTGCCAAGACGAGATAAGGAGAGAGATGAACCTTCTCGGATACAGGCTATCGACGCGTCTCTGCTCTCGGAACTTTGCACACACCTTCTCTCGGCGGTTCTGTACTGTCTTCGCAGAGCCAAACACTGGCTGAAAGCTCCCCGGTATCCAGGAGGGTGTAAAGGTATCTCTGGGCTGAGATCCTGGGGTTGAGTCAGGTATATGCTTTGAGGAGCTTGTTTTTCTTCCTGGAGATCTTCACAGTGAGGGCTCTGAAGTTCACCTGCAGGCCCAGTGGAGAGAGTCACTGAGCAAGAATTTCAGCCCCACAGTAAGGGTCTCCACCCAGCCAGTGTGGAGAGCCCTGGTCAGGAGGCCTGATGACGTCCTGGCCCAGAGCCCTTTGGCAGGAGGGCTCTGAGGGGCCACTTGCCTCCTTCCTTCCCCAGGCCCGGCCTCCGCTGCCCTGAGCCCATGTTTTCTGGTGGAGGATTCAGGCACAGGTGCACACTTTGAAGTCAGAGAGACCTGGGCTCCAGGCCCGGCCTTACCACTTACTGGTTGGGCAGCCTCACTTCTCCGAGCCTCCACTCCCTCCCTCCATGGGGCGCAGTTAGCAACGCTACGTCCCTCCTGTGCAGTTTCTGAGGATTAAACGGGAGGGCACGCCCTAACTGCCCTGCACACAGTAACTGCTCGGCCCTAGGGAGGCTTCTCGCAGGTTCACTGCCCGGAGGCTGAGCTTTTCCCCACTGGCTCATGCTCCCTCCGCCAGCCAGCCGCACTTGAGAAATGCTGTGTGACTCTCCCTGGACCACCCACCACCTGCTGCCTGCCGGGCCCTTCCTGGCTGCAAAAGCCACCACGGGCACGAGGTGTCTCCTTGCTACCCATCTGCTTCTCCCAGCGTTGCTTGGTTCCCGCCTTCTCCTTTGCTCTGCCTGGACTTTTGTGACCATGCCTCCATTACACAAGAACATTTTTAGAAGTCAGGGTCCCATGTTAGGAATCCCATTAACAAGCAGGGAAAAACATTCAAAAAGTTGTTAACAAAGCTTGGGTCCTGCAACTCCCGCATTTCAATGCTGAGAACTCACAACCTGATTGTGCTCGCTTTAGAAACAACTGCAACAAACCTCAAATTGGAAGCCGAAGAGGCTTTCGAAGCAGGAATGCTGCCACACACAGACACTGGCTGATAGCAGCGAGAAGGAATCTCTGGGACCTCAGCACAAAATGACAGACCCAAAGGACGGGAGGGAGGAATGGACAAGAGGGGCAGACTTAGCAAATCCGAGGTCATTCATTGAAGGCTGGCAATTCTCAGAAAGGTGTGGTTGGGGGGGAGGGCAATGCCCCAAGATGCTTTCTGGGAGTCCACGCAGTCAAAACTACTTTTATATAGTACTCAGATCCCATATGTCTGTCTTTCTTTCTTTCTTTCTTTCTTTCTTTCTACGTTTGTTTATTTTTGAGAGAGACAGAGAGAGACAGAGGGCTAGCAGGGGAGGGGCAGATAGAGAGAGAGGGAGACACAGAATCCAAAGCAGTCTCTAAGGCTCTGAGCTGTCAGCACAGAGCCCAACATGGGGCTCGAACTCATGAACCGTGAGCTCATGACCTGAGCCGAAATCAGACATTTAACCAACTGAGCCACCCAGATGCCCCACTATTATTATTATTTTAGAGAGAGAGAGTGCATGTGCTCAGGGGAGGGCCAGAAGGAGGAGAGCGAGCATCTCAAGAAGGCTCCACACCTAGCACAGAGCTGGGTGTGGGCGGGGCTTGATCTCACGACTGTGAGATCATGAGCCGAGGTGACATCAAGAGTTGGACGCTCAACTGACTGAACCACCCAGGCGCCCCCCCCCCCGTATGTGTTTTTTCACTCCCATTCTTTCATGTTTGCAGTGGAGTTTTCCAGAGGTTGTGTCGTATGTGATGACGCGACAGCTCTGAAAGCTAACGGGGTGTGTGCCTGTGTATTCTCCTGGTTTAAAACATTCTCAGCCTTAATTTGTAATACAGTCAAGATCGACAGATATAACCCACATAGAACCAAAGTTCTTTGGAGTCCTTGATAATCTTTTCGATTGTGCAAAGGAGTCCCCAGGCCAGAAAGTTGCAGAGCCACTGGTAGAGGGCTAAACAGTCACTGTGCCCCATGGGCTTGACATTCCCACATGATAGCAGAGCCGTGTCGGGAATTTTCGAATACGAACCATGGCTGCGAGCCACAAGAAAGCTGCCATGGTCCCCTGCGGTGCCTTCCTAGTAACATTTAGCATGGCCTCCCTTGTGTGTAATGACGTGGGTATACGATAAGGTGTGTGTGTGAGAGAGAGACAGAGACAGAGAGACAGAGACAGAGACGGAGAGGGAGCATACCCACTGGAACAACGTCTTATTCATTTTCGAATCCCCCGAGTGGCGTGTAATCAGGCTCAGTAAATATTTTAGAACCGAGTTAACTTTCAATATATCTGATGAAGGTGCCAGAGAGGTCTGTGACTCCGTTTGTAAAGATTTCCTTTGCAACACCTAAAATTTACCTAAAATGATGTTATGATTTTAAGTGGTTTCCTGCTTCCAGGAGGGAAACCCACCCACCTAGAAGCCTCGCTCAGGCGGCAGTGCAGGGGCTCGGGCCCTGGAGGAAGCAGGGCCTCCAGGTCCCTTGCACTTGGGCTGTGGAGGCGAGCGGCGCCCCCTGCCGTCATGCGACTCAACAGCTCCAGGAATCACACAAACGTAGAATCAGCCTGGCTTCACCTCTTTCAAGCCATGCAGCCATCCCACAGCCTTCCTCGGCCTCAGTTCGAGGGCATCCCAGCGCGACCTGCTCGCAGACGAGCTGTGCCGTGCTCGCAAAGCCCCTGCCTCAGCGCCCCGCGGCGGAGGGAGCTCAGTGTAGGTGACAGGATCGGCCTTCGGCTCATTTACAACAAATCTGAGGTGACGAGGGAATGCCACAGAGAGACTGCCACGGCCACGCCACGTTTTTCCAACAACTGCCGGTATCTGTATGTAAGATTTCTATTTTTACAAAAAAGGTCCTGATGTGGTCATCTGTGCGTGGAGCCCGGGCACTGAGCAGGCCCCAGACTAGATGCTAAGGAAGCTGAGATTCCTAGCACAGTCTACACCATCTAGAGCCTCATGGCCTACTGAGGGAGCGGACGCTCCCAGCACAGACCAGCATGGTAAATAAATACTATAATGACAGCAGTCACAGCTGACTTGGGGTGAGCATTTACTCTGCGTGGGGCAAAGCACTTTTCACGCAGGACATGATTAATCGTCACAGCAGCCATTTAAGGCAGGTGCTGTTCTTACCCCCGTGTACAGAGGAGGAAACTGAGTCACAGGCTAAGTAATCTGCAAAGGTCCCACGATGAAGGAATGATGGAGCCTGAACTTGAACCCGGGAGTCTGGTCCCAGGGCTGGTTCTCTTGTGCACAATGCTACAGCCCCTCTGACACACCCAGCCCCTGTAACTGCAAGCCAGAGTCTGGTTGTTTCCTTAGGGGGCCCAGAGTGGAGAGAAACACGGGGGGCTGGGAGTCCAGAGGCGGTAGCCGAAGGCCTGGCTCTCCTGAGGCGTCTGTGTATTTGCAAGCACGTCACTTCTCTTCTCTGAGCCTTGGTTGCCTCCTCTAAAAAGCACGTGTGATCATGGGACCTATCCCAAAACTTGTTGGCAGGCATGTATAAAATACTGTAAGGCAGTATAGTGCCATGGTTGAAAGTGAGTGAGGAAACCAGGTCCAGTTGAGGCTCCACCGGCTGTGTGACCCTGGAGGAGTTATTTAACCACTCTGAGCCATAAAATGCTTGATAGTGGAGTCAAATGAGACTATACGTATGACAGGCGTAGCACAGCTCACGATAACTGCTCAACGTGGTTAGCTTTTATTTTTATTTATTTTTTTAATGTTTATTTATTTAGTTTGAGAGAGTGAGCGGGGGAGGGGCAAGGAGAGATCGAGAGAGGGAGAGAGAGAGAGAAAAGCCTAAGCAGGCTCCGGCTGTCCGCGCAGAGCCTGATGTGGGGCTCGACCCCACGAACTGAAAGATCACGACCCCAGCCGAAATTAAGAGTCGGATGCTTAACCGGCTGAGGCACCCAGGCCTCTCAGCACGGTTAGCTCTTAGTGTTTCTACTACTGTAACGAGGCTGGTCTTTGGTCTCAGGCGCACCAAGTCCCAAGCTACCGTTTGGGACAAGGAGACATCATGACCTCATGGCTGTGGCATGCTCCGGTCTTTAAAGGACTGTGTGCTGTCGAATATCGCAGCTCTGTGTGCTCTCAAGAAGCAGCGTCAGCAGCAGCTGGGAGCTCCCTGGACATGCGCAGGGTCTCAGGCCCTGCCCCAGACCTGAGCCAGCCTCCGCGTTTTGACGAGATCCCGGGTCATTCTTAGATACACTCAAGTTTGAAAACCGCTGGTGAACACAGAAGGACTGGTGATAACGGTTTAGGGCCTGGGGTGGGAAGGGTTAATGTTTAGTTTGGCTCCCACCAAGGCACCGGAAACAGAAGGTTCCAGAGATTGAAGTGTATGAACTGATGAGACAGGAAGGCTCCCTTCCTGCCTGTGTGCTGGATGGCCGGGAGCTCCGGCCTGGCACCCGCACTGAGCCTCGAGCTGCAGTGACGAAGGCCCCTCGTGCTGGGGCAAAGACAGGCCCGAGAGCCTCTGCTCAGGGCTCAGCGTTGCCAGGCTGGCCTCGGGAGGGTCAGTCCTCAAGCCAAGGCCATATGGGGTCTGAAGCAGAGTGGGGGCGCCCAGAGGAGCATCAGGGTTCACTGAGGACTCTCCCTCGGGAGGCGACTGGCCAGCGGCTGGGACAGCGGTGGGAGGGCTTCTGAGGTCTCCCTGTGGCGCCTGCCCTGCTCTCCGGCCCCTGCTTCCCCGGCCTCTAGTGGACGGAGGCGGGGCCCGGATCCTGACCCGGAGCCCTGGCTGTGCTCCCTCCCCAGCGCTGGAGCAGCTGCTCCCCGAGCTCACGGGACTGCTCAGCCTCCTGGACCACGAGGACCTGAGCGACACTGCCCTGGAGAAGAAGATGGCTGTGGCCTCCATCCTGCAGAGCCTGCAGCCCCTCCCAGGTCAGCCTTTGGCACTCTGCCCCCAGCTCCTCAAGAACCTTCAGTAACTCCCCAGGGCCTGTGGCGCGAGGAAGCCTAGGGCTCGCCGCGTGGCCCACGTCCTCACCCACTCTGTTCCTTCTCCACCCTGGGCGTGTTCTTCGTACGCCTCCGCCCTCGAGCAACTGAAACTCACGTACGCAACCCACGCTCCACACACACCACGCAGCACGCACATCGCACGCCGTGTGCTCCGCGGCATGCGTCCTCGTCTGCCCCGCAAGGTGATCACTGCGAAGTCCAGAGCTGAGTCAGCTCCGACGAGCTGTGCCGTGTCCCGCAGTGTTGGAGGGGTCTGAGTGACGGGAGGGGGGGGTCACCACCGGGTGACTCTCAGAGCCTCACTTCCGGTGACAGAACAGGCCGATGTCATCAGCAGCCCTCACAGCACTGTGGGAGGAGCCGTGGCTGGCCCACTGTGCTCGGCCCTGTTTGTCCCCTGGCAGTCCCCAGAGCAGCCCCAGTGCCGGGCCCTGGGCCCCGTTTCACTTGCAGAAGGAGATGCTCAAGTACAATAAAAATAAGAACAAAGTTTGAGAACCTGGGAACTCACGCAGGGTGCGCGCGTACGCGGTCCGTGGTGCCGCGTCCCGGTGGGTTCGAGTCCCAGTAGCAGGAGGGGGAGACCGGGCCCTCCTCAGAGGCGACAGGTCCCCCTCCCTCCTCACTGCCGGCGTACTCACCCCTCTTCTCACAGCCAAAGAAGTCTCCTGCCTGTATGTGAACACAGCGGACCTCCACTCCGGGCCCAGCTTCGTGGAGTCCCTCTTTGAGGAGTTCGGTGAGCGGCCCTCTCCCACCCCTGCACTGGGAGTCTTCCTCCCCCTGCGCGTGTGAGTCCCCTGCCCGGCCTCTGGAAGGGCCCTCGGACGCGGTGGGGGCCCGGCTCTGACGTTGCAACGCTGAGTCACTTCGGGCAAGTCGCTTGGCCTCCCTGGGCCCTGCCAGGTCTGAAAGCCTAGTCAGAGTCTGTATGGTCATGGGAATCATCCCCCAGATTGGAGGAGAGGTAGGGATGAACGCGCAGGCCAAAGAAGGTTTGGCGCGTTCCGTGCTCTCTCTCTCCTGCCACTCACGTCCACCGGTAGTGGCCGCCTGGCCCCGGGGATGGGCGGTCCCTGCGCCTCCGCAGAAAGCGGAGTGGCACCGTGGGCATGGGAGCAGCCCCGATGGGCAGCGGGCAGGGCGTGGTGGCCCCTGCTCCTTCCCGAGGGCGGACAGCGCTATTCTGCATGGAGAGAGCTGCGGGTCAGGTGGAAGTCTCAGGGACTGAAAGACTGAGGGAAGACACTTGGCCTTCACTGCCCAACTCTTGAAACCCTCCAAAGCACCACACCAGGTAGGGTCTCATTGGACCCTCTTGATAACCCTGGCAGACAGACAAGGCGAGGGATTATTGGGACCGGTTTACAGGTGAGAAGGCCAAACAGGTCTCAGAGTGATGAAGTCACTTGTCCAATGTCACTAACAAAGGAGGGGGTGGAGGCCTCCTGACCCCAAATCCAGCCTTCTTCCTGTTTTACCATGCTCATCCTTGGCTTTCTCTGCCCCAATGGCCTGACCCTCGGTAGACTGTGACCTGAGTGACCTCCGGGACCTGCCAGAGGATGACGGGGAGCCCTGCAAAGGAGCCAGCCCTGAGCCAGCCAAGAGCCCATCTCTGAGACATGTGAGTCACAGCCTGGGTTCCCACATCCTCCAGCCCTCTGTCCCTCTGAAGTGATGAGGGGAGCTTTCCCCCTAACGCCTGGGACCCTCCTGGCTGTGTAGGACCATCTTCTGAGGGGAGAAACCGGGAGGGGGGTGCTCAGTTGGTTAAACGTCTGACTCTTGATTTTGGCTCAGGTCATGATCTCAGGGTCGTGAGATCAAGCTCTGAGTCGGGCTCTTTGCTGGGTGTGGAGCCTGCTTAGGATTCTCTCCACCCCGCTCTCTCTCAAATGAAGAAAGAAAGAAAGAAAGAAAGAAAGAAAGAAAGAAAGAGAAAAAGGAAGGAAGGAAGGAAGGAAGGAAGGAAAGAAAGAAGGAAGGAAGAAAGGAAAGAAGGAAAAGAAAGGAAGGAAGGAAGGGAGGAAGGGAGGAAGGGAGGGAGAAACAGGCTGTGACAATATTTCACTGGCTCATGATGTGCTCACTGTGCCCATGCTGAGCAGGGATGATGCAGTGAACTGACCCTTCCCTTTAAGCACATGGGATGCTCCCCACCCCAACTTCTGATTGCCGTGATAATTAACATGGAGTGTGGGGAATGCTCTGGACCAGGAGTTGGTGGCCCTCTGCCCTCCCCCCTGCGGCTGTGTGGTCTTGGGCAAACCACCTTTCCTTTCTGAGCCTATCACCTATAAAATAAAGGCTTGGATCATGTCTAGGGTTCCCAGCCTTTGTCCAAGGAATTGAGGGAAGGGGCCCATAATCACATCAAACATTATCTGTCAACTACCTAATTCACTATCATCATCACCATCCAGTGGTACCAATTGCTGACCCCTTATGGCGTCCTTTACACGCTCCCAACAACTGATGGAGGTTGGCGCCATTAATGTCCCCATTTTACAGGTAAACTGAGGCTTAGAGTAAGTGACGTGTCAGTGTCCCACCACTAGTAAGCGATGGGGCCTAATCCCGGTAGAGCAGGGGTTCCCTGGCCCCAGAGCCTAAGGCATTATTGCCTCGCTAAGTCACACGCGTTCCATTTACTTGTCCTGCTGTTCCTCACCTGAATAGAGATGGGGTTCCAGAGTATTGCAGAAGTCACTGTAGCTTTTGATAATTCTGCACGTGCTTAATCAAAAGCA